>NC_143588.1:48750424-49367924 GCF_048544385.1 Mastigoproctus giganteus
TAAATAAACCAAGTATTCTTTACAAAAATATTATCTGTTATTACAAGTAAGCAAATAGCAATACCAACAGAATTAATACAGCTAAGTTTCAGCTTGGGTAGGTGTCACATATAAGTCTTTAATTCTTACTATAGTAATCAATACTCACATCAGCATATTTTGGCTTCTTCTTTGTTACAGATCCTCCATTTCCATCTGTGCCATTTAATCGTTTCTTCTTGTCTGTTGGCTCTTCTTTTTTCTTTTTTTCTTCTTCTTTCCTTTTTCTATTCTCTTCAAATTCTGATATTAAGTCAGGACAATCCAAATTCCTTTCAGGTTCCCAAGTGTTTTCTGAACTAAAACAAAACAAAACAAAAAAAAAAAAAAGTATAAGAACAAGGCTACACAAAAGTAACTAAGGTATGCATATTCAGTTTTTGAAATATAAATTGTGTATCATCAAAAATTCTCCCATGAACTTTGGCTAATAACTTGAAAATAAATGCTGCCATCACTGCTTTTTAAGAAATGTAGGCTAAAGACTGAATTAGGTTAAGCTACTCTAACATACCTGTTCTATGAATATTAACTAATGCTAGGCACTATGATTACTGTGCTGAAATTATACAAATAAGAAAACAGAAACACGGTGGACACAGGTGAGACATGGCAACAGATAAGATGAGATATTCATTAACACAAAAATATAATATATTTATTCCATTTAACAGCAGTGGGTTTTTCAATGTGTAATTATGCAGTTACAAAAAATGGCTAAGACAAACTCTACTTAAATAAAAATTTGCGTTCCCCTTATGAACATTATTCAATTCAGATTTCTTCTTACAACACAAAACATACACAGGAAATAAATTATCACAATAATGACATAAAAACCTTTCATGCTTTTTTAAACAATTACTGGCACAACTGTATTCATATTTCTTTTCAAGAAAACGTAACTTTAATTTTAGTAGTAGCACTAGTAGTAATTGAAAATGATGCAAGAAAGCAAGCTTATATAGCATAAACAACAACAACAACAACAACAACAAAAAAAACTTACAGTTCACTTATCTCTACCCTCCAAGAATTTGTCTAGTCCTTCCTTGAATTTATTCAAGGAAGGACTAGACAAATTCTTGGAGGGTAGAGATAAGTGAACTGTAAGTTCACTTATCTCTACCCTCCAAGAATTTGGAGGGTAGAGATAAGTTATCCCTTCCACTTCCACAAAAACAGATGGAAGCATGTTCCAACAATCAACCACCCACTGGCTGAAGGCAAAACTTCCGACATCTATCCTGAAGCCATCCTTCCTCAACTTGAATTTGTGTGTGTAGCCTCAGCATGTGAAAGAATGGCATTAACATCTCAATCAGATCTCCTGCAGGTGCCTAGTCTCAAGACACTGCAATTTGCAGAACTGAAGCCTCTCTGGGTTGCTCTTACCCTTTTATTCCCCTCTGCACCCATTCCAGTATATCTACATTCTTCTTAAAGTGAGGCCTCCAGACCTGTATATAGTTCTTAAGATGCAGCCTAACCAGGGACACATACAAAGGCATAATCACCTTATTCCTGTTAAAGAAGTTTCTGTATATCATTGACAAAACCCAATGAGCTGTCCTGGCAGCATATCTGCACTGATCGGAGAATTTCATGTCTGACTGCATAATTACTCCCACTTATTTTTCATTCTCCACTACCCTGATTGTGGCACCACACAGTTGATAGCTACTCTGGGGTTACTGCCACATGCAGTACCTTACATTTGTCAATTTTAAACTTCAACTGCCATTTCTCGGCCAATCAAACCAATTTTCCTAGATCTTGTTGCAGTGGCTTGCCCTGATGACTGTCGTTAACCACCCTGCCAACCACTGTATCATCTGCAAACTAAGACATTAAGCCTTATATACCTTCATCGACATTATTGATAAATACTGAAAACAACAATGGGCCCAGCAGTGAAGTTCCTTGAGGAACTCCATTAATAACATTAGTCCATGAGGAGCAGCGCTCATTGATAACCGCTCTCTGTATTTTTCCACTTCATAGATAAGAGGGGATTACAGCATGATCACAGAAGTACAGCAGGATTTCAAAGGTTATTTAGTATATTGTAAAGTTTATTTTAACGTATATGCCAATACATAAAGGCAGCCCTAAGAGTGAAGTTGGTAACTACAGATCGGTTAGACTGACTTCAGTGACAGGGAAGATCTTAGAGACAATGATTAAGAGTGCAATCCAAGGGCATTTAGATAGAAATGGCATGCTGAAGAACACATAACATGCTTTTATTAAGATAAAACCATGTTAACTAACCTTAAGCTATTTTGACAGAGTTACTCATGAACTAGACATAGGTAACAATTTCGACCTGGTTTTTTTGGATTTTAGCAAACCATTTGACTCAGTTCCTCATGACAGGTTACTATATAAGGTTTTTTGTTGTTGTTGTTATTGGGTTTTAGGAGCATCTGCAACTAAGACCACGTTGCTCCGCCTATATTGTCTTTAAATTGCGTATGTGCTGAGGTTGATTTTCTGTTTGCTGAATGAAAGACCCGAGTTTCTGGGAGAGAAAAAAAAAACGTTACCCTCTCCTGAGTCCAACTAGCTCAGCCATGTTGTGAAAAAGGCCCATAAAAATTCCTCCTTTCATCGACGGGATTTGAACTCAGGTCTTTTCCACTCGGTGTGGGGAGTACAGCGATTCTGCCAACTGCGCTACCCCCGAAAGAACTCTATATAAGGCTGGAACATGTTGGGATTAACGGAAAGATTGTAATATGAATTGCTGGGTGGCTGCATGGCAGAAGGCAGTGGGTTGTGATTAATGGATATTTTCCAAATTGGTGTAACATCAGAAGTGGACCCTTCAAGGGTCGGTTCTAGGATCACTTTTGTTTTTCGTTTTCATGAAAGAATGGATAGAAAGGCGTGAGTTTTTTCTTTTCCTGTAATAGTTTCATTTTTTCAATATTATAAACTCTACCAACCTACCAAGTGATGCACTCCTGATTCAAGCCCCAGAACAGAATAACCAGGTGCAAACTATTCTGGTTCGAAAGGACTTAGTTTTATTAGGGTACTCCATTGTCTGGGAAACAGGATATATGTTTTGTAATAAGTATAGGTGAATTAGAGCAAGGGTATGTCTGCCAGGAGCAACTATTAATGATGTCACCAACAGATTGTCAGATTTTAAGGGGGGTAAAGAGAATATTATTATTCATGTGGGGACTAATGATATTAAGCATACACTATCTGACGATTTGTTAGACAAATATAGGACCATGCTGAAGAAATGTCGCAAGTTAGGTCACAATGTCTATGTGACTGCAATTCTGCCCAGGCACGATAGGAGGGATTATATGCTGAAAGCCTTTTGATTAACTCAAGACTTGAAGGGCTCTGTAAGGCTTTTGGGGAAAAATTTCTATCAGCTTGGCCCGCACTTCTAGATAGAAAGAATCTGTTTTGTAGAAACGGGATACATTTAAACAAAGGTGGTGCAAGAGTTTTTGCCAATATTATTGAGGATACACTAAAGATTCAAGGAAACTGCAAGTTTGGGGGGGGGGGGGGCAAGGGTAATATAGATAAGCGTTTATCTGATAATATTGGTCAAATTAACGCTTGCACATACCTCAAGAGTTCTTGTTTGCTACCAGAACAGAACATATTAGCAAGATGTTCTGAGGGCAGAAACGTTTCTAATGAGCAGGCAACTAATACCAGGGAAGCAAGCTTAAATAACTATACAAGAACATTAAGTCTTAATTGTTTGTAAACTATTAACTGCAGGCGCCTCCGTAGCCAGGTGGGAAGGAGCAGCAGTGCGTAGCACACGCTTCTTGATTAAACCGGGGTTCAAGCCCGTCACCACCAAATACGTTGGATGCGGAAAGGTCAGGGAATGAGCACCGCATATCCCCGGAGCAATATGGCCTTAGTTGCCAATGCTCCTAAAAACCAAATAACAAACAACAAACTATTAACTGCGTATATATCTCACAGAGAGCGAATACAATTGAATTATGGTATACCTTTAAAACGTTAATCACAGAAGCCTTGAATGCGTATATACCATTAAAAAAATACTCCACGAGGAGGATTCCAAGTTGGATGAATAATGAAGTTGTCAGATTACTTCAGCAGAAAAAGACAGCATGGAAAAGTTACAGAGCAATAAAAAGTACAGAAGCGTATAACAGCTACAAATTGATCTCTAATAGTGCCACAGAAAAGTTTAGGCTGGCAAAGGCAGATTATGAGAAATTGCTGGCAAAGAGGGGTAGGGGAGGGGGATAAGGAATTCTTCACATATATAAATGCAAAGAAGAGAAGAACAAACTAGATGACCCTTATGTAATGGACATGGGATAGTATTAGATACCCCAGCTGAAGTTGCAGATGAACTCAACAGTTACTTTGCATCAATATTTACAGAAGAAAAACCTTTCACGTCAATGAGAAATTCTGGGCGTGAAGTTGAAAAAAATGTAATTAATGATGTTGAAATTTCACGTTTATTTAATAAAAAAAAACTTTCAAGCCTACAGGCCAGTAAGGCTCCTGGGGGTTGATGGCATATACCCTATAATCTTAAGAGAGGCAGCAAATGAGTGCATTGAACTATTGAGGCTATTTATGCGAGCATCACTGGACTCGGGAGTGATTCCATTGGATTGGAAAAGTGCCAATGCATCCCCAGTACATAAGGGCTGTTCTAAGACTGAAGTGGGAAATTACCGGCCGGTTAGTCTAACTTCAGTAGTAGGGAAAATCATGGAGACAATGATCAAAGTTGGAATTCAGGATAATTTAGATAGAATTGGAATTCTGAGGGATACTCAGCATGGTTTTGTAAAGGGAAAATCATGTTTAACTAATCTGGTTAACTATTTTAACAGGATCACTCAAGAGCTGGACTTTGGGAATAATTTCAAATGAAATCGAAATAAACATTGTTTATTTGGATTTCAGCAAAGCAGTTGACTCAGTCTCACATGAGCAGTTACGTTATAAGCTGGAACAGGTTGGAATCACAGGGAAAATCCTTAGATGGATAGCTGGAGGGCTTCAGTGCAGGAGGCAGAGGGTTGTGATAAATGGTTATTCCTCAGATTGTGTTGATGTAAGAAGTGGGGTTCCCCAAGAATCAGTATTAGGACCACTGTTGTTTTTGATTTTCATAAATGACATCGATGAAGGGATGGAGGGCGTGATGTCTAAATTTTCAGATGATGTAAAGATTGGTAGAGTAGTTAATGATCTCCGCCAACCAGAGCTTCTTCAGAATGACCTAGATAGACTTCAGGCGTGATCAGAAAAATGGCAGCTATGCTTTAATCCAGAAAAGTGTAAGGTATTGCACCTGGGGAACAGTAACCAGAAAATAAATTATACACCTGGCAGAGTTGAACTAAAGCCAGTAGTGGAGGAAAGGGACTTGGGTGTTATGATACGGTCAGACTAAGTTCTCTGAGCATTGTAGACAGGTTGCAAGGAAGGCCCATGGTGTCCTATCAATGATGTATCGAACTATTGCTAGACCACACTTGGAATACTATGTTCAGGTATGAAGACCGCACCTAAAGAAAGACATTGTGCTTCTTGAAGGGGTTCAGAGACGGGTAAATCGCCTGGTGAGATCAGCAAAAGGGCATCCATATGAAAAAAGACTCCGAATGTGCGGGTTGCAGAGCTTGGAAATTAGGCAAAATGAACGAGGATGAAAATTTCAGTCATAAATGATTGGGGGGGGGGGGGGGGGGAAGAGAAAGTTTAGACTGGATTGCAGGAAGTTTTATTTTAGCCAGTGAGTTATAAATTACTGAAATAAGTTGTCTATATGGGTGGTAGAGGCTGACAGTTTGGAGAAATTCAAAGGTCAGCTGGATAATTACCTAGGAGGAGGGAAACGCTTAGGTTGTCCATTTCCTTTTCTCTTATTTATTAATTATTATTATTATGGCACCTCTGTAGCCAGGAGCAGCAGTGCGTAGCACACGCTTCTTGATTAGACCGAGGTTCGAGCAGTGACCACCAAATACGGATCAAAGGTCAGAGAATGACCACCGCATATCCCCAGACCAATATGGCCTTAGTTGCTAATGCTCCTAAAAAAATAAAAAATAATAATATTTTTTTAATTTCCTTCTTATTATTTATTATTATTTTTTTATTTTTTGGCTGGTGCAGCATAAGCCATAGGCTTCCTTGCATCATGTGGCCATTGCTAATACAGTCGATTCCAGTTATTTAGGCCACATCGGGACCACTGCATTTTGGCCCGATTATCTGAAGTTTCACATAAATAGTTAAAAATACAATGGACCCCCACTTTACAATTGGTTCAATGTACAATAAAATCACGTTACAATGGGCTCACCATAGTAAAGTACCGTTCACTAGACGATGTGTAGTAAGCGCCAGTCATTGTGATCACGTTTCTGAATTGAATTTTAATTCTATTAAATAGCAATTTTAATTAGCGAAAATAGGAGGAATATTATCCACAGGTTATAAAAGTATAAAGATATATTCAGCACAAATTTACCCTTTATTACCTTACCAATTAAAAAATTAAATGATACGTGGAAATCGGAATAATTAATACGTACTGTAATACGTACACACTAGCTAGTTGACATTTCTGTTCACCGACACTTGTGGGTGGGGGTTAAAATTTAAAACAGTAAAAAAATAAGCAATTGATAACAAAGAACACGGCACACACAAATTGCAAGTAACACGATATGCGCAAGTAAGAACGGAATAACAAGTTACGAAGCTTTAAAAACAGGAATGAAGAGAAGATTCTGAAAATTAATTTTTTTATATGATTGAAGATTTCATGGAAGTGTAAACACATTTCACCATAATAACCCACAGAATTCCAGCTGTTGGATTATTGCAAATTCAATAAGATTGAGTTTAATATCCGTTTATGATAGATTGTACTAACAGAAAAACCCAATAAACAGGTGACTGCTAATTGTTTTTATTTTATGGTTGTGACCTCCAGAAATCCAACCGAACCACCCACATGGTACGGTCAGAGACAATCGTAGGGTAATCTCCAGTGTTGCAATCTCCTGCCCCGATTAAACGGCATGTTGTCCCAATTAAGCAAAGTAAACCTTAGCTATTTTCTCGATTGGGTTCTGTTTTTTAAGATTTGCCCCAAATAAACAGCTGCCCCGATTAACCGGTGGCCCAAATAACCAGAATCCACTGTACTAATACTTAACCATCCCATAATCTATAGCAGTAGCTTGCACTTAATACCACACTGCTCCAGTTTGCACTGCAGTCTTTAATGTGAAACAGTATCAAAAGCCTTCCAGAAATCCAAGTATATGATGTCAAAATTATTTTTTGCATCCAGTTCCTTAGTCACTGCATCACAATAACCTATCAGATTGGTCAGACAAGACTGCTTCCTTAACAAATCCATACTGTGATTGTAGTAAAATTGCATGCTGCTCCTGGTAGTCCTTGCATTACTTCTTTAACCATTATTTTCCATTATTTTCCCTGGAACAGACTTTAAGCTAACATGTCTGTGATTATTCATGTCGGCTTTAAAACCCCCTTTATGAATTAGGGATACATTTGTATATCTCCAGTCCATAAGGGCCTTCCGTTGAACCCAAGAATGCTCTCATAATTATGGCAAAAACTTTGCTTACCTCCCTTTCTGCCTCTTTTAATATAATTGGATAGATTCCATCCACTCCAGGTGCCTTTTCATGTCCATCTTCTAGTTGCTCCTTCACTTTCCTTTCAGTTATCACGAAATCATTTAGCTTCTCGTCAAAGTTTGATAAACTTTTCTCATCTCCTTCCCTAAAAAAATTGCTCATGTATGAATGTAGATACAAAATACCTATTCAGTTTGTCTGCAACCTGAGCAGGGTCATCAACGGTTAACCCACAGACATCAAGTGGTTCAATGTAATTCAACCCATAAGCATAAAGTCTTTACTGTTTTTCTTTACATTCTTTGCTAGAGATTTCTCTAGCAAAAATCTGCCTTAGCTTGCCTAACCCCCTTTGTGATTTGATTACAGACTAATTTATATCCACCATAGGCTTTTGTATCACCTGATGATTTATATGCAATATACGCACTTTTCTTCTCTGCCATGTGTCTCAACAGTTCATCTGACATCCATTTAGGTCTAAGCCTTGAACAGTATTCCTTTGTTGGTATGAAAGCCTCGTACCTTCTTTTATTACTTTTAGAATTTGCTGTTGGTAAAATCATCAGTTGGTCCCACTGCACAGAATTTAAGAACTGACTGAAATCACTGTAGTCACCCTTACAAAAGCATTTCCCTTTACCTTTGACAGTAGTTATGTCTTTGAATTAAATTCTACATTAGTAAGCTATGATTGCTGCCACCCAGTGGGTCTTTTACCTGCAGATTTTTAGTGCATGAAGAATCACTACTGTTAACCAGATCAAGAGTATTGCTCCCTCTTGTTGCCTCGCTAACATGCTGCTGTAGCAAACGGTCATCCAAGAAATCCACAAAAGTCTTGCTAGTGTGTGAGTGACCAACGCACATTCCAGTCAACACCAGTTAAAATCCCCCATTATGGAACATTCTGATTTGCCGGTCCACTCTATTTATCTGTATAGTTGTTTGGTATACTCATCACAGTCATTAAGCCTATACCACACTTACTCTCAATTTTGTTTTCCCAGTGCTTATACCAACACCATGGTCAGGTAAACCTGACCATGTATCAACATTACTTCAGCTGACATCAGCTTTTGCATTTTTGCCATCCCTGTTTTTGACCTATTACTAAATCTGCCCACCCATATCTAATGAGAGCTTTAACGCCTATTTTTTATATTTTTATTTTATTTGTTTAATCATTTTACTTTACAGTTCCCTCACCTCTAATTGGCATTGCAATTTGGCCCATAATTGTCTTAATTAGTCTGTAATCATCATTACTTTTAGGATATTAACATTCTTTCACCTTTTACAAACCTACAATACTCCTTTTTTCTACTATTCTTATCTTTCTAATTCTTGGCACTTTGTGCCAAGGGCATTTTTTATTGTTCTTAATGTAAAAAAAAAAAAAAAAAAACCAGCTTTAATACAATATACAGTACTGTACAATATAAAATTAGGTTGCAATTCGGCCTTTGATTTACAGATATCAGAAACAGTTTGTTTTTTTAAGCCGTAAATTTTGCAAACATATGCTACTGAGACGCCTTGTTCTAATTTCTGTACCACACTTAAGTTCACACACTTTCTTTTAACTCCTCTATCACTTTATGCCATTTTAAATTGTAAGGATTGCAAAATTATTTAATAAATAAAGTCACAATTCAGAAATCACAGAAACACTCTGTATACAACCTGACCAAGCGATAGGTCAGGCTGAAACTGAGACTGAAACAAAGCGAGTTGGTAGACCTGCAGTTTAGTGTCCCAAGTCACGTTCAGCTCGCAAGTCACCACGTGCTCTTATCTCTTATCTGATAAAACAGCTATTTGAACACATTTTCAGAAAGAATAAAAAAACAATTTCCTGAATTTGATTATAAAAATAAAAGTAGGTAATTATCAAAACAACAATGGAAATAGGTAATTATTATTAATTAAAAATTAATAATAACACTGAAGTTTTGTACAACCTAAAAAAAAATAATAATAATAATATGGTCGAGATTAATATGTAACATTACTGTATTATTATTTGTCCAGTCCGTTAAATCCGAAATCCTTTATACTGGGGTCCGTTAAATCGAGGATTTACTGTACTCAAAATTCGTTAATATTAGCGTTATTAAAGTGAATTTCCAGCGAATGGTCACTACAGTTCTCAGTCAATTCTTCTTCCTCTTTCAGATTAAGTTCTAACATCGGAAGGCTTCTTGTTGCAAATGGGTCACAAATACCCAAAAATATTTTTTGGTATCAGGGGATGAAAAGTAATGAACAATTTTTGTCTTTAACAGCTCTAATGTTTCACTTATTACATTAATTATTTTCATATAATTTGTTTTGGCAGTCAAGGGAAACATTTCTAAATTTTTTTCATTTACCTATTTTTTCCATATACTCAACGTTATTTTAAAGGCGAACAACTTGTCAGTAGAAGTTTTTGATTTGGTAGTTGTTGGCGCATCGGCTTCTGTGGCCATATTGCACCTCCCAAGGTTTTTGCAGTACTTTGATCCAAGCCCGAGGCGGGAATCGAACCCGCGACCTTTGGGTTGCCGGGCAGGTACTTTACCCACTCGGCTAGCCCGGTCGGCGTCAGTAGAAGTGAGTAAATTTTCCTCTGAGCCTTGGCATACTGATATTTAATTTATTAAGCTGTGTGAATAAAACTAATTTACGTTTTGGTGCCGTAAATTAGAAAAGCTAATTTACGGCACCAAATTTCATCACTTAAATAATCACAAAATTTTGATTGCTCCAGTGAAAAAACTCGTCGCAACTCGTCCATACACATAAGTACATTTCCTTTTGATAGCCATCAAACCTCAGTATGCATCATTAAAGAAAATGATCAGACCCCAGTTCCTTGCATAATTTTCCGAAAATACGTATTTTTTTGTGGTCTAGTTTTGATATAATTGACCATTTTAACTGTTTGATTAAGTACAAGTTTTAAATCGGGTACGACGGTTTCCACCAATAGAACTCCTCTGCATATAAAACAGTGTGTTGTAATAATATTTGAATGGTGTCATTTTACTGTTTACAAATCCTTTAGTGCTCTTGTCATTGCAGGAACACCGTCGGTACAAATGCCAACACACGACTTCCGCAAAATATACCACACTTTTGTAAATAATTATTCATTATTTCAAAAATATCTTAGCCCGTTGTTCTTTCAGTGAGTTCGTCACAAAAAAAAAAAAATCTACATAACAGCCTAGCAGCAATAAGTCTTTCAGAAACAACTACAAGGAACTCCAAAAAGTCGAAATTCTGAACACCTGTAGGCTAGTCAGAGTTCCTCAATCAACAGTAACACCAGACATAACAACTACCCTGTGTATTTTGGTGGCAATACACGTCACAAAGAGGGAACCCCCCCCCCCCCAATCAGGGAAAAATAATGTAAGGGCAGCAACAACAACAATAATAATAAATATCTGTAGAATTATCTACTTGCAATGCAAACAGTCGCCCAAAATTATTAATATGTTAAACAACATGTTCTTCGATATCATCAGACATTTATTTTACACGCCTACTAATTCTGCTGTTCGAAAGTGGCACTCATTATTTTTTTCCCAGCTTCCTCTCTCAAAATACTTGTCACGATTACCCGACATACTGGTAAAATCAGACTTTCTGCAATCAGGTGAGATTTCTTCTTTTTTTTGCCACCAGTTCGGCTACTAAATAGCTGGATTCTGGTGCTTTATCAGATATTTTAGCCATACTATAAAATTCTGTGCCGTTTTCTAGTAGAGGCCTGCAGTCTTAAAATATTCCATAGTTTTGGACGATAAATTCTCGTGTTTTGTAGAAAAACGACACCGCAATTTACCCTGCACCATTGATTCATTTGACAATATTAAACCACATACCACACATAAAGGTAGAGGACAATCTTGAGTACTGGTATAAAAAAATCCCATCCCCAAATTTTTATCATCATATTTACGATAATGTTTCCTTCTTTTTTGATTTTGATGATTGCTCATTTTTGTTTTTGTTATTTTTCTCCAAGCTCGTTGTTATCAAGATGCCTCTTCTGATTTCCTTTCACTAAAAATTTATCCATCACTAATAATTTCAAAAAAAATTAAAGTTGCTTCTAGAATGTACTAATACAGTTAACTGAAAATACCTGTTCTATAAGAATTAACTGAATATGACGTTTTAGAGATAAAAACACAAAGGAAATTTCTTACTATGCTGCTTACAAGTTGTGCTTATACAACTGGAGGGTGCCTGGGAGAGACTCTCAAGTGATAAGAATGGCCAAATAAAGGTGAGCAGATCTAGTACTAGGAATCAAAATGCGACATCCCATTGACCACTGGAAGGGGCTGGGATCGGTGTGGCGTAAATAAACAAATTTTTTATTTGAATTAATTTTTACTATAAAACATTGATTTATTAATTTTTTTTTTATTTGCATTTTCCGCAGCACACCTGAAGCATATTTGTGGCACACTAATGTGCCACAGCACACATGTTGAGAAACACTGGAATAAATACTTATACAATGATTTCAGAATGATGTTAATGGAGGACCTTCTCGAAGGTTACAGTTAGCTGCTACTGTACTCATGCAAAAAAGATCAAGAAATTACAAAGAAAAGTATTTCATTTCCTGGAACATCTTAATATATATAGGATACCAATAGCATAATAAGAGTGCAAAACATTACAGTACCTCTGTTCTATGCCTAACAAATTATTTTTCTGCATATTTGTTTATGTTTCAAGAATTTATGTCAGATTATTAAAAACATGATGATCAAAAGAACTAAGACATTACTTACTCAGGATACCCTTTCCACTTTAAAAAATATTCCACTCTCCCTTTATTAATTCTTTTATCTAAAATCTTTTCTACTGTAAATTCTTCTGGTTCCTCTTCATTATCCACTTCCTCTTCTTTGATACTTTTCTTTTTGGCCATTTTTTCTATAAATAAGTAAAAAAAAATAAAAAATAAAATAAATAAATAATAATAATATTCACATTACCTAAACACTTGTATAAATACACTACCAAAATTCCATAATAGATGAAGATAGCATAAAGTGATCGTGGAATTATAAATGAAATTAATCAATACAGGAGAAACCTGTTATAATGCGATGTTCAGGGTCCAAAGAATCACATCACGATATATGCAGGATCATGTTAGAAAATTCTAGCCACTTTTCAGCATACACACTTCATATGTACTTTAAAATTTTGCTAGTCTCTTTTTTTGTGCAATAATTGCAATACTATGTCTAAGAAAAATCACGCAAAGAATAATAATGGAAATAATGTGCAATTGCGTTGTTTCAATCTTTTATTGATGCATCGTGCAATAAAGTTTTTAAAAACCAATATTCATGTTGTTAAATATACATAAACACGATTAACATACAACTCTTGTCATAAAAACAAATCAATATCCACAAAAACTGCTTTTCCACATGGTTGTATCAAATATTACATTTGTGTTTTGAAATTAACAAATGGTCGAAAATTCAGGAGAAAAAGGAAACAATGCACTCTGTGTTCTTTCAACTACTAAGTACCATATTTCCCCATGTATAAGATGGACCTTTTTTCGAAAAATTTGGGGTCTAAAAACTGGGCGCGTCTTATACAGTGCTTGTAGATTTTTTTAACTTGCATTTCCCGCCTTTTCGCGTTTGTTGTCTTTGCGCTCATTGTTTCGCACTTGTTACGGGTATATTAGGTTGCGTTTTGCCACGTTCTGCCCAGAAATGATTTTCGTACAGTGCTGAATTCAAGTTAAAAGTGATCCAGTTTGCAAAAGTGGATGGAAATCTTGCTGCTGAACGTAAGTTTGGTCCTCCAACTGAGAAAACAATCCGAGACTGGCTACGGGAAGAAGAAACCCTACTGAAAACGGCACGGCAGAAGAAGGCCATTAGAAGCACGTCAGCAAAATGGCCTGATTTAGAGAGGGAATTGAAGATATGGATTGAAGAGCAAAGGGCAATTGGAATTCCTGTGTCCACAAAGATGGTTCAGCATGAGGCAAGAAGAATTGCTGATGAAAAAGAAGTTACTAATTTCAAAGGAGGACACAATTGGTGCTTCAGGTTCATGAAACGGAATGGACTAAGCATGCGTACACGCACCAGACTTGCCCAAAAGATGCCTGAAAGCTATGAGCAGAAGGTCCTTGAATTTCATCGTTTTGTCATTCCATGTCGGAAGACACCAATTTGAGTTGGGACAGATTGTAAATATGGACAAAGTCCCCCTTCAATTTGATGTCCCAAGTAACAGAACTGTTGATAAGAAGGGGGTGAAAACTGTAACTGTGAAGACAAGTGGACATGAAAAGAGCCATTATACAGTTGTTCTAGCTTCTTGTGCTGACGGAACCAAGCTGCCTCCTATGCTGATTTTCAAACACAAAACAATGCCAAAAGAAGACTCCCCGAGGAGTGATTGTCCACGCTCATGACAAGGGTTGGATGGATCAGGAGACCAAGTGGGCTCTTATGCAAACCTGCTGTATTGGTGCTTGATCAGTTCAGGGCATACATAACAAAAATACAAAGAAGATTGCTGCAGAGCAAAAAACAAAACTTGCCGTCATACCTTGACATCCCAGCTCCAACCACTTGATGTCAGCAATAACAAACCCTTCAAAGCTGACATGAGAGACGAATGGAACCAATGGATGAAGTCTTCTGGGGACAATTTGACACCAGCAGGAAGAGTGAAGAAACCAACTATAGGAGAAGTTTGTATCTGGGTGAAAAGATCCTGGAATAATATCAAGATTGAGATTGTTGTCAAGTCATTTAAGAAGTGTGGCATTTCAAATGCCATAGATGGAACTGAGGACGAGGCAATATATGAAGACAGTGATTCATCATCAGACACAGATGAGGACAAGCTAATGGATGGGAGTTTTGATAGTGATGAGTTGTATGAATTTTATGATGAATAAAACTTGAGTTCAATAACTTTATGTAATACATTTTTTTTCAAATTTCGGGCTCCAAAATTAAGATGTGTCTTATACATGGGGAAATACAGTAGACATCAGCAAACAAACTTTTGCACATTTTAGTCGTTACTTTCAAGTCTTTCAATTTAGAAAAAAAAAAAAAAAAGACAATCGAGGGGGTGACTGTTTCGTTGCAACTCTTTCTTTTTAACTATTTCAATAAGGTGTTTTAACTGTAAAATTGAAAGGGAATCTACCTCTTCTGTTTCAAGGAATTTAAGTCCAGTTTGCAAACCAGCGAGTGCCTCCATGATATTAGGTGGTGTCACTAGCTCCTCGTCTTTGGTTGCATCAGGATCATGACTTTCGCCAGTAATGTTTGCGATTATTTCCGAGTCGGTCATGTGCTCGTATTTAGGACAGTTGTTGTCCCCATCTACCCTACATTCTTTTGTGGACCCTCTTTCTCTATCGACAAACTATGCCAGTACTTGCTCAGCACTGGCCATGTCATCTGTCAGGCCTTTATTAATTGATGTACCCTTCCAAGAACTGGTAAGCAGCAGCGACATCTTCCTCTATAAAGCCCTCAAAGTCATTCTCTACATCACTGTCACTGGCTACTTGGAAGTTATCCAAGATCAGACTCATACCCAATATGTTTCTCCAACATTCTGAAATAGACCTTTCTGTCGCGGTTTACCACGCTTTGCCACCAATGTAAAAAACTTTTTTAAGTTCAGCTTCTTTAAAAATGAGGAATGGAATCCTCACTAGTGATTATTTGCTGTATCAGAGTCTTGCAGAAGTTCATTTTAAACATTGATATAATCCCTTGATCTAGAGGCTGTATCTTTGATGTGGTGTTTTTCAGTAAGTAGCTCACTCAGATTTTACCACCCCTGCTTATTAGGTTATTGGCAGGATGATGGATAAGTTATCCAGCAGCAAGAGAGCTTTGGTATCCAGCCCTTGTTGCTGCAAACACCCTTGTTGCAGGGTGTTGTTGTTATTTGGTTTTTAGGGGCATTAGCAACTAAGGCTATATTGCTCTGGGGATATGCGGTGGTCATTCCCTGACCTTTCTGCATCCTCCGTATTTGGTGGTGCCGGGCTCGAACCCCGGTCTAATCAAGAAGCGTGTGCTACGCACTGCTGCTCCTGCCCACCTGGCTACGGAGGCGCCTGAATTGCAGGGATTTGTTTTCTGCCAGGTAGTAACCATTCTGTAATGCCCATGATTCTATTTTTTAATCTATGGAGATCTGAAGCTGCCTTTCAATGATGTTAATGGTTTGGGATCGACAAGCGATAATGAGGCCGCCAGCAAACATGTACAATTCTACTGTATTTGGTATACTGCACGTAATGTTTGTAATTGTTATAGCAAATAATGTTGTCCTGAGAATGGAGCCCTGCAGCATACCCTCCTCTTGTTCAAATGATTTGGATAAATTATTCATGTATCTGACTTGAAATGTTCTATGCCGTAGCAAGATCTTGAAGTACACCATATCGCCAGGTAGTATCAAAGGCTTTCTTAATATTGAGATTAATCATGCCCAGATGTTCTCCCCTTATCATTACATCTAATGCAGAATGGTTCTTTCAAAACCCGTACTGATTACTATTTAGCAAGTTGTTGGTTTCTAGGAATCATGTTAGCTGCCTTTGAACAATTTTTTCCAAGACTTTGCCTAAACAACTAATCAGTGAAATTGGCCTGTAGTTATGTGGAAAATTACGATCCTTTTCGGACTTCAGAAAGGCTATAACCATTGAGTTACGCCAGGGGACTGGGTAAGTATTTTCTAAGAATATTCGGTTGTAGTAGTTTAACAATGTTCTTTTTGCACTGTTGTTAAGCTGTTTTAACACGATCATCATGTGTACGTAATTCTGCTTTACCGGCAGCAGACTCATGATTCTGCCCAGCTGACTTGTGCTATTGTAACTATCAATATATACTGAAGTACACCATTCACACACTAGTTGATGAAGAGGCACTTCGCTTCGAAAGCTACTATCTATATATTTTAACGCTTTTATTACATATATTTTAACTCTTTTATCTTGTTGTATTTTAATGCTTTTATCTTAATAAATTTTTTTAACCAGTTAGTCGGTCGTCGCAAGAAACTTTGATGGTAGCTGGTCTATTAGATTTTCTAGGTCTTCTGAACAGAATGAGAAACTAGGAGGAATACATATTGATGCATTGTAAGAGTGATGCCAATTACAATGCACACTGCCAGTACTTCAAAAAGGGTCTGAAGAGTGATATGTTTCAATGGAACGTTGTTTATAACAAGAACCACCATGCCTCCACGGGCTAGTGAGTTATACTCCTATCTCGTCTGAAGACGGTGTAATTTTTGATGGTAGGACACACTTGTGCATTTAAATAAGTTTCCTGTAGGGATATGCCTGCTAGTTCATAGCAGTCGATGAGGTCATGTAAATTGTCTTTTGTATTGAGAAAGCCTCTACAATTCCACTGAAGAATTCTTTCCATTAAGTGGTTTTTTGGTTGTTTTGTTCCTGACTGCTTTTTAGTTGGGACTTGTTCGTATTGATCTAATTTTGCTTTGTCTTTCTTTGGAAAGTAGGGACATGTCATGTCCATCTCATCAGTCGTATAAAGTTCTAATATGCCATTATCTGAATCACTGTGTTGATCAATATCCATTCTAGTTGAAATTGGTGGTTTTAGTACCACGGTTTCTGTAACTTTTGGTTTTGCTGTTAGAAATGCATTGACGGGAATGGTAATTGGGGTATTATTGGCCTGTTCTGTTTTTTGTTGTGAAGGACGCTTTGGGAGCAGAGAGAATGGAATGTGCCCAATTAGCAATAGACATATTTGGAGGAATTGTAACATCTGTTTGAATACCCATTGACTGAAATCATTTAGCAGCCGTAGCATATGTATGTTTTGGATCTGTTTTCATTATTTGCCTTCTCGCCTCTGAATATGTCACTTTATTCTCAACTTTATATTTCTAGATTTTTTTCCCCTTGCTTCCATAGTTTGCATATTTCAGAGAAAGCTGAGTGATTACCCTTACAGTTTGAGCAACGAGAAGTGGTAGCAGTGTATTTAGATTGATTGTGCTCCTTTGATCCATAATTTGGACATATTGCCTCGCCTCTGCTAAAGACCCATTTAGTGTTGAAATGACCTTGTCCTGCCCATGACTTTGGTTGCTCCTAAAATGTCAATTTTATACATGTCCATTTCCATCTTGCCTTCTTTTAAACATTTTACCTTCCACGTGGCCATATTTACCATGTTCTTTCTTTAAATTTAATTTTGCAGAGCACAAAGCAACACCCAGGATTTGGTTTACAGCAGTCTTTGGAGTTCTTTTTGTTACAGTCTCTGTGGTATCAGGTAATGTGGTGGTATTCCATTGCCTTCCACATGGCCGATTTTGAAAGAGGCCAACTTTAATCATAGGCAGAGTGGTATGGAGAATTTTAAGTTTGAACATCATGGATCCCATGAAATGCTAGGGAAGAGAAACTGACACAGCAGAAAAGCTGGTTACAACTGGGTTTCGCCTGTTTCCCAGAAATCGTCGTTTGGAACTACATCACCCGCAGCCTCTAAGCACAACAGCCACCAAGGGGCCTCCGCAGCCAGGTGGGAAGGAGCAAAAGTGCATAGCACACGCTTCTTGATTAGACCGGGGTCCGAGCCCGTCACCACCAAATGCGGAGGATGCGGGAAGGTCAGGGATTGACCACCGCATATCCTCGGAGCAATATGGCCTTAGTTGCTAATGCTCCTAAAAACCAAATAACAACAACAACAACAGCCACCATAGGATTGTTTTTTTTTTTTTTTTTTTTCAAGATTTACTCCCCTAGATCTACTGTGTTTTGTGCTAACAGGGTCACCTCGGGAAGGATGTGGTTCTTCACCAGTTATATGGATGGCCGTAGGTAAGGAGAGGCTATGTATGATGTACCCCTACTCCTGGAACAAAGTGAGGACCAGAACTAAAAAGTGATGAGATGAAACTCTGTCCTCAAGACCCTTGGCCCCAAAATCAAGTTTACAGGTCTATAATTACTCACTTCACTCTTTTTGAATTTGGAAGTTTGTGTGACTCCTATCCATAAGGGCCTCCCTTGAATTCAAGTGTTCTTTCATAATTTAAGTCAGATAGTTTGCTTACCTCTTGCTGCCTCTTAATATAATTGTATAGATCCCATCAACTTCAGCTGTCTTATTTACCTTTAACTTAAACAATTTCTTTACCAATTTCCTCTCAGTTGTCACAAAATCATTTAGCTCCCAGTTATAACTAGTTGTAATTCTGGTATTCCCATCCACTAAAAACCTTTTTTGCAGGTGAAAAAATTTGATGCAAAATATATTTATTGTTTGTTTGTCAATGCACATATATACTGCAATCAAAGGCAACGGTGCAACCAGATACTGACATGGTGATGCTGTTAGTTTTTTGGGATCAGCATGGTGTAATACTAACAGATTACCATAAAAAATGTTGTAGCGTGAAGGCAAAGTATTATTCTAACCTCCTCATAAACCGTGCTGTTATACAAGGAAAAGACAGGAAAGATGTCAAAAGGTGCGTGTGCCTTCTCCACAATAATGCCCCTTTGCATTCCTCAAATGCTGCAGTGAGATGTGTATACTAATTTGGGTTTGAAATATTGCCACATCCTGCTTATTTCCACAACCTTTGAGTCTCATTAGTATTGAAAAAGATACTGTTTCCAGTTTCAATAATTCTGAAATTGTCAATGATTTTTCAATAAGAAATCAAGAAGAATAAACATAATACTTTTGTATGTATAACATTTACTTCATTGTTTCTTTTCTAATTAATTTTTAATTTATACTTTTTATTAGTTGTGATTATGTAAACATTGTTGTCAATAATTATAATTGTATTACTTTTGTTATTAATTATTATATGAATAAAAGTAAAATACAATATATAAATATTTTGGGGGGCACCAAATTGTGATTGGCAACCGGGTGCCACATTCACCAGGAATGCCCCTGGTGCTAAACATTACGATGAAAATATTTTAAAGCATTACTACATATTATTATGCTACTCTGAGCAACACAATTACTGAAAACATAAGCTTTTTAAGGGCATATGCCTGGGAGAGGCACTAAAAACATCATTCAACAGTATACATTTTTACACCATTCTAGAAGTGTTTTTACTTCCAGATGAATGTACAATGCTTTTGTGTTCATATTATAGTAGCATTCTTTGTTGCCCAAAGAATTTCTGCAAACTCTTACATACCATAGAAAGCAGGGAATGCAATTAAAAATGCTTACTGGTTCCTTAATAAAGCTATTTCATACTTCAGTCATATTTAAATTATAATTATTATTTAGCTGATCTGCAATAACTCAAAGTGCAAAAACAAACAGGTTTCCTAAATACAATAGTAAGCAAAAGTATTAATCCAATCCAGCCAGCTATATGAAGTAAACTTAATAAAAAAAAAAAAAAAAAAATTGAAACTGTACCTGTCTTGTTGCTATTAGTATCAATCTCACCTGTTAAAAAATAAATATACTTCTGTATTATTTGAATATGAAACAAAACAATAGCAAGTATTCAAAAATATATACACATAGATTAAAAAAGGTAAACTATTTAAGATCAACAATGACGCAAAAAAGGTTAAACTTTGAGTCTCTTTAAAATAACTAATGTACATAGCAATTTTTAGCTAACTAACAATTCGAGTAAGTAATCAGTTAGAATTGGAAAAAAGTTTTAAAGACACCATATTCCAAGAGAACAGCTGACTATAAATTAATAAACTTGAAACTGTTATGACCTGCCATTTCCAAATTTTTCTTAAATATTCCCAAGTATCCCTTTCTCCTCAATTTGAAGATTTGTTTTTAAATCCAGCCTTACACTTTTAAACTAAACAATCAAGAAAAGCAAGTTCAATCCAATTTGAATGGTTTCATTACAGGTGAATGAAATTGATTATCAGAAACAATCAACTATCCAAAATACCCTTGGTCCCAAATGTCTTGGATAACCAGGATTCTACTGTTGACATATGACATGACATAATTTTCACATTTTGTACGTCAAGTGGTAAAGTAAGAGAGTTCTCAAATTTTCAAAGGAAAAATTAAAGAAAACACTTTTCATTAAAGGCATGTTCAGTTCCATCTGCACGGACAGGGTGATGATTAAAAATACACGAAAAGGCTGAAACCTGCGAAGCTGATCAAGGTGGGCATAATACCAGCCAATAAAACTAGTTGCAAAACTAGATCAACAATGACGCAAAAAAGGTTAACAACTTTGAGTCTCTTTAAAATAACTAATGTACATGGCAATTTTTAGCTAACTAACAATTCGAGTAAGTAATCAGTTAGAAATGGAAAAAAGTTTTAAAGACACCATATTCCAAGAGAACAGCTGACTATAAATTAATAAACTTGAAACTGTTATGACCTGCCATTTCCAAATTTTTCTTAAATATTCCCAAGTATCCCTTTCTCCTCAATTTGAAGATTTGTTTTTAAATCCACCCTTACACTTTTAAACTAAACAATCAAGAAAAGCAAGTTCAATCCAATTTGAATGGTTTCATTACAGGTGAATGAAATTGATTATCAGAAACAATCAACTATCCAAAATACCCTTGGTCCCAAATGTCTTGGATAACCAGGATTCTACTGTTGACATATCATCATCATCAGCCATTTTCAATCCACTGCAGGATGAAGGCCTCTCCAGCAAGTTTCCAGTTCCTTCTGTTTTGAGCACTGGCCATCCATTTACTACTCGAAAACTCACGAATTTCATCTATCCATCTCCGCCTTTGTCTTCCAGGTTTTCTTCTAGCTCCTCTTGGGTACCATTCTGTTATTTTCTTAGTCCATCTGTCATCATGCCTTCGAGCTATGTGTCCTGCCCAAGACCATTTTAGTTCTTTAGTTTTGATAAGAATGTCCTTTACTTGAGTTTGCTGCCTAATCCATGTGTTTCTCTTCTTATCTAACAGTCTGATTCCCAATATAATTCGTTCCATTCTTCGCTGTGTAGTTCTTAGCTTCTCTTCCATTCTTTTGGTGAGTGCCCAAGTTTCACTTCCATAAGTCATGGTGGGGAGTATACATTGATTCATTATTTTACGTTTCAGACAAACTGGGATATTGCTCTTCAGTATGTGACTATATTTCCTGAATGCTATCCATCCAAAATTTATTCTTCTCTTGACTTCCAGCCATTTATCATTATTACAGCTGATAACTTGTCCTAGATAAGTATATGACTCCACCTTTTCAATTACTGCTCCTTCAATCATTATTTCCCTTTCCATGGCATACTTGTTCATCATTACTTTTGTTTTAGCCATATTCATCTTTAGTCCAAAATCCTTACTAACTGTGCATAACTGATTAAGATTTTCCTCTAATTCTTTGGGATCGTGGCTTATGACCACAATGTCATCTGCAAATCTTAAATGGTTTAGGTACTCTCCGTTCACATTGACTCCTTTCTGCGACCAGTCTAATCTTCTGAAAGCTTCCTCAAGGGCAGCAGTAAACAGCTTCGGAGATATTGTGTCTCCTTGTCGAACTCCTTTCTCGATTTTAAATTTGCTACTGTCTTTGTCTAGTCTAATAAAGGATGTAGCACTCTCATATATTTTCTTCAAAATCATAACATATGGAGTATCTATGCCTTGTCTTTCCAGTGCCCGAAACATTGCCTTATGCTGTATGGAGTCAAATGCCTTTTCATAATCCACAAATGCCAGGCATAATGGTGTTTTATATTCATTTGCTTTCTCCATTAGCTGTGATATTACGTGAAGGTGATCCATAGTTGAGAATCCTGTCCTAAAGCCAGCTTGCTCTTTCGGTTGATTCTCATCAAGTATTCTTTCTAATCTGTTAGTAATGACCCTTGTGAACAACTTGTAGATATGGGATAACAAGCTAATTGGTCTATAATTTCCGATTTCTGATTTATCTCCTTTCTTATGCAGCAAAACTATGATTGCATTATTCCACTGCTTAGGCATCACACCTTTTCTAATGCACTTTGTGAAGAGCCTTGCCAGTTTTTGTGTTATGTCTCTTCCTCCCAATTTTAACAACTCTACAGTAACTTCATCTTCCCCCGGGGCTTTCCGATTCTTCATTTTCTTCAATGCATGTTCTACCTCATCAGGAAGAATATCGGGTATGTTGTATGTGTTGCTACTTTGCAATCCATCTTCCCCACTGCTGGTATCATTCCCTCGCTCCTTGTATAATTCTCTGTAGTAGTCTTCTGCTATTTGAATTATGCCTTCTCTGCTGTTTATAAGTACACCATCTCTATTCTTCAGTTTCAGTATCATTTGTCTTTCTGTATTACTGCTCATGGCTGCTGATTTAAATCCTTTGTTTTCCCTTAATGCTTGTTCTACTTTTCTTGTGTTAAATCTTCTTATGTCCTCTCTGAGTCTCTTTCTAATGGCTTTGCATAACTCAGTATACTCAATTTTCTCCCTGTCAGTGTTTTTCTTGCTCTTCATTTGTCGTCTTTGGTTCATCATGACAAGTGTTTCTTGACTAATTTTTTTTCCTTTGGATTTCTGTTTCCCTATAGGTTTCTTGGGCTTTATCACTTTCAGAAAGTTGTAATATTCCTCGTCGATATCTTGGTCCTGAGCAGTCTGCAGAAGCTCAAACTTGTTCTTAAGTTCCAGTACATACTGCTTTTTCTCCTCCTCTGTTATTTCAAAGACCTTTGTATTATTTACTCGAGTCAGTTTTTTCCTTTCCTTTCCTACATCTATATCAAGTGTACATCTTACCATTCTGTGATCACTTCCAACATTTACCTTATTCAGGACGGTAACATCATTCACAATATATCTTCTGTTAGTGAGGATGAAGTCGATTTCATTAGTTGTTAATCCATTTGGACTCTTCCATGTCCACTTTCTGTTCACCCTTTTCTTGAAAAAAATGTTCATTACTGACATTCCTTGAGATTCTGCAAATTCCACAAGTCTTTCACCTCTTTTATTTCTTTCACCAATTCCAAAATTTCCTATAGTTCCTCTTTCTGCGCTGTTTTGCCTTTTTCCAACCTTAGCATTGAAGTCCCCCATAATAATAGTGTAGTGGGTTTTCTGCTCATCTAGAAGACTCTCAATTTCAGTGTACATTTCTTCAACCTCTTCATCATCATGGCTCGATGTTGGTGCATAAATCATTATAATCTTTAGCTTGTACCTCTTAGAAATCTTGAGTATTAGTCTTGACACCCTTGGTGATGTACTTTTGAATTCCAAAATGTTGTTTTTAAAATCTTTATGGACCAGAAACCCAACTCCACCTTCACTCCTTTCACTGTTTCCATTGGTGTACAGCAGATTTCCACTTGATAAACTTATAAGTGATTCATTTCTTCTTCTTGTTTCAGCCAAACCGATGATATTCCAATTCACATTTTCTAATTCCTTTTCCAGCTCTAACATCCTGTCTTCACCGATGAGTGATCGTACGTTATAACAGGCCACGTTCAATTTCCGTGCATGGCAGCCTGGTCGTACCCAGAGATTCTTAGCACCCTCTGCTTCCACTCTGATCCTCTCGCTACCGTAAGAGGGAGAGTGAAAGCTGCTGGGGACTGAGGGCCATTTGTATTGTTGTGCTCTCATTGCTGGAGGGTTTGGTCTTTTCCTCTTCACGCTGACCAGGCGTCTTGAAGAGAACCACTCTACACGTTCGTTGCCACCTAAGTAACGTAACAGGGCTTACCATCAAGAAGGTGTGCATGAGTGGATTTTAGGGAGGCAGGCAAACCGGACTTCTCCTAAATCTTCTGTAATAGAGAGATATTGGATCCATCAGTGTTTTAGGCTGAGTGTCTGATAACACACAGGATACCTGTTCCCCTCTAAGCCCCTTGACATATGACATGACATAATTTTCACATTTTGTACGTCAAGTGGTCAAGTAAGAGAGTTCTTAAATTTTCAAAGGAAAAATTAAAGAAAACACTTTTCATTAAAGGCATGTTCAGTTCCATCTGCACGGACAGGGTGATGATTAAAAATACACGAAAAGGCTGAAACCTGCGAAGCTGATCAAGGTGGGCATAATACCAGCCAATAAAACTAGTCGCAATCGATGCAGCTGGTCAATGTTACACATAATTAACTGTTAATTGTTATTTAAGTTTTTTAAATAGTTTTATATAGTTTTTTAAAAAAATTGCAATTTTTATATGAAAAATACAAGGTTCATATTAAATGTTTTCTAAATTGAAAGATTTGAAGAAAATGATGTTTTGGGGCAAATATATTTTGCTCAATGAGTGAGAAATTTGAGGTATATGTTCCTAACATTACAGGCAAAATAACAATTATAATTGACCCCAACTTGACTCTCTGTGGTTCACTCAGAGCATGTTCACTATAGTATAGTACTTTGCATTTTTTGATACCCTCCACCAGAGATGCACTCTGTATTTCCGGAACAGTACTATTCATTCCATACAGCTTGGGTGGGTTACCCATTAGCATGTGTTCGTGCCTGAGAGCCCTTGTGGGGATAAAATAATAATAAAAATTTAATGCTCTTCAATTTGGTTTTCCAATCAACTGCTGATTCATGGTGCTAGCGTTAAAAGTGCTGATCCTTAATTTAAATTGACTTTTACTGACACCCTAATTAAAGAGAAAAAACTGAACTGCCTGCCAAATTTGAAATGATGCAAAGCATTTCCACTTTATGACAAGGAGAAATTTTGAGCCATCTGTTTATTGTCAGAAAAGTTATTTTTCAATTTTTGTAGCTATTTTGTACTGGCAAAAGTTTCCTGTCCTCAACCGTTAAATTCATTGGGACACATTCCACTGTTTCTCACATATTACAAAAATATACACTTTATATAGACTCACTTGACAGTGTTATGGAAAAGGGGGAACCCACATGGGGGGGGGGTGTTCTAAATAAACCAAAATTTATTCAAGTGTTGTTTAAAAAACTTCTCTTTAGGAACTGTTGTTTCCTGAGAGGGAGTTGCTTTTAGCTGAAACCTACTCCTGCTTTTCAAGTGAAAACAGCACTGCATTATTCAGCAATGTTGCTTTCGGTTTAGTTTTGGCTTCCCTTCAGTTCCTATGTACATACTGTTCATGTGCATTTTGTGTCTGAGTAACTGATTTTAGTTTACTATGTACGTAGTTTCAACTTCTCTCTCTCTTTTTCAAATGGGCTCAAAAAAATCAAGTGAGTAAGCCAGTGCTAATAACAAAGAGGGTGAAAAGCTTTTTATCAGAAACTAAACTGAACAGGTGAATTTTACAGAAAGAACTGGATTCAAAGGAGAGCACTAGATTTAGACAATATTTACTGGTTTTTGGTGATCTGAAAATTATTTTTTGTTGTTTACTCAATTTAACAGTAATATTAAAATTAAGAGTATCATAAGTTGCTATTATAAATATGAATACAGTATACATATAAGGGTCTGAAATTTAAGGTAAGTTTTCTTCCATTTTCTGAACATATACTGTATAGTTTTAATGCTTCTGCTAACATTTTATAATTGTTATATCAAGGATGGTACCTTAAACTCAGCAGGAACACTGGTCATATCAATCAGTTAAAATGATTAACAGTATTTTTACAGACAAATCTCTCCCACTTAATGTGGATTCATCAGTGTTCTTTTTTTTATGGACCTAATTAAGAGTGCTAAACAAGGGATGCCTGTACTTTCATATTAACTTCTGACTCACAGCCTTTAGTAAATGGCACCTCAAAATTACAAACTGAAACCAAACTGTATGTCCAGTATACAAGGAAATCATAGAGAGGCACATTTAGGCTCTAGCTGCTCTTATGTCATTAAGCGCCACTCAAAACAAACAAACAATTAGCATATATAAACGGTATAACCCTTTGTGCCCTTTAAAGATAACTGTTTTATAATAACATTAAGAAGACCTACAGGGGTCCTGTTCTACTTATTCTTCTTACAGAATATATTATAATTTGTCTAACATTAAAATCACTGGGAATTACAATATACAGGATGGTTATGATTAAGGTGCATCGCTTTGCCAGTCCATAGTTGGCAAACTATAAATCATCCAGAGATGAAATTTAAAAAAGACAGTGTGGCTGCAAAATTCAAGCTAGTGTAACCCCCACTCCTGTATGGGGATTACACTAAGGCGAATCTGCAGCCACACTGTGCAATTTATCTGATAACAGTATGAGGAAGTCATGAGTAATGAAGATGACACTGCTCAATATGATAGCCATTTGAATGCAAATATGATCAAAGTGCAGTAGAGTATAATCAACTCCTGCCCAAAGTATATCACAAGAAATGTTGGCAGCATGTCATGGCCAATATTCAGCCAGAGACTGAATATTTCTTTGTTAATCCTGACCAAGAGATACCCTGATAATATGAAGTTATGGGGTATTTCAAGTATTAAGGTCCAAATAGCAAGGTGGCCAAATATTGATAAAATGCTAAGAAATGAGTTGGAAAACAACAAACATAACCCAAAGCAACCATCTTACTGATCAAACAATCTGTGGTGAAGCCCCATCCTGCATAAAAACAATAGTATCTAAAAATCCTATCTGGATTGACAGGAATCACACGGTGTAAAAGATCATATAATCATTCATATAATCTTCCAGTGGTAGTGTTATGGAACCATGTGCTAAAACATCTCTGCAGAATAATCCAATTATGAAGTCTAGTGTGAAACAACAGTAAATTTCTTTACTAAATAAGAGGTGGAGGCAACTTCTACACATTAAAAATTATGGAAAATTATATTCATACTGCCTACTGGTCAGAAATGAGCCCAATCAGTCCATATATGATGTGGCCATGTTCCAGTGCCATATCATACATCTTCATTCTATCAGAAATTGCAGTGAAGTTGGTGCACTGTTTTAGATAATGTGGAGTTAGCCAGTAAAGCACTTAGATCTTCCAAGGAAAACACTAAAGTAGGAACTGAAGCACTCTGCATGCTGTTGCATATGGAATATCTAGTTGTTGCAACACTACTGGCCACAGCAACAAGAACTTGACAAACAAACTATTGCAACTGGGTGGCTTCCCTTGCCACCAGTTACAAGATCCTAAAGGTTTTCAAACAATTTGATTGTACTGTTGGAGTACCCAATGCACAATCTATTGCAAACTGGAATAGATGGTATTCTTCAAAAAAAAAAAATTTCACTTCTCCTGTTGTATACATCTTTAATTGTTCAGCAAACAGAAATTCTGTTATTGCCTTTTTTCTTGGGCACTGCATAGCAGATTTGGTCGTCTGCAATTCAGAAACTAGGGGTTTTTTTTTGGATATCTTCAGCCATTTCATCAACAGGACATTTACCTCTATTGTTACTCAGCAGAATGCTTTTTAATACTGGATCAGGATCCTTTTCATGACAGAGCTTATAATTTCTCGTACTCACGACAGCATAAACTGCTCCCCAACTGTGTGCAAATATCCTGCTATTGCAATTAAGAGTGATATATTATTATATAACCTTCCTTCAGCATTTATAGAAACTGAAGGTTTCAAAAAAGACTTTGAACCTGTTGTAAATAATTTTATCTTTTACACTAGGATGTATCCTTTCTAGGTTGTCTTTCATCTTTGATGGTTTCATTGTATCGTTCTGAAAGGTTTTCTCACATAAGAGACATGGTATTGATTCATTGCTAGGCAAAGAAATGAATCACAAGGTTAAATAATCTTGCAGATATAGACAACACTTCATGTTTTGTCTTTATCTGCAAGACAACACCATGTGTTTCAATGTTATCAAAATCAATATGTTATTATTTGAAATAATTGACAATAGCATTTAAATATGTTATATGCCTATGCTCTTAACTGTTCAGTTAAAGCATAGGCATATCATGGTAATACTGTGGGTTAAACTGTGACATATGTGTCAGTTGATTGCTGGCAGCTGTTAATCATCATTAACAGCGGCACAATGCACATGTATCAAGAGAAATGGTCATTCACTGGATTATGGTTCTGCCACCTAATGGTAAAATTTGGTATGCAAATTGCTAAAACTGGAAATTAACCAGGCTAATATTTGTTGTTATATTTTTTAAATCATATATTATTATATAATTTGCCCATCAACCCCCATTCGACCCCTCTTTCAATACGACTGACCCCCAGTGGGTCAATAATGATCCCCATCGCATTTGGTGATTCTCTGTACAAACGGATACACTGTACAGCTATGGGCGCCCCTGTCAGCTCCGTCGTCACTAACATTGCAATGGAGGAGTTAGAGGAACACATATTCCTGAACCTACTGGTACCAATTACTATGTGGTGCAAATATCTTGATATTTTCACCATCATCCCCCATGGTTCAGATACTGCACAGTTGGAGTACCTCAACTCCTTATCCTCCTTCATCTAGTTCACTTTATAGTCGGAAGCAAAGGGGTCCCTTCCTTTCCTGGATGTTTTGGTGAAACGAGTGGCCCACACCTGGAAACCTCAGTATACCGAATGCCAATGTGGTCCGGGCAATTCACTAACTACAGGTCAGCCAATGCCCCTTGTCATCTAAACAGCACAACACGCGCTCTTCTCGCTCGAGTTTGGAGCCATTCCAGCTCAGAGGAAGCCAGGCACACCAAGGTTTCCAGAGTAAAAGCTGACCTAACCAACTGTGGATACCCAGCCCGTGTGTTAGACAGGTGATTGCTACAAACACAAGAGCTTGCAACTCACCCAAGGCCCTCATCTCCCCCCCCCCCCAAGACAGTGTATCTACTGCCTATATTCCTTACTATCTGGGCACCTCAGACCAGATTTCTAAGATCCTCGTGAGTACCACACGAAATGCGTACAACTTCCTGGTAGGAGCTTGCGATCTCTGGTCTTGAGCGTGAAAAAACCCATTGCCCCTCTCTTACGCAGCTGAATTGTACACCCCATAACTTGCCACGACCGCAGCAGTTGCTATATAGGGGAGAGCTCCAGAAGTCTTCAGAGTCAATAGTTTTAAAGCACGACAAACGCGCATGGGGTGTATAATCCCATATACACCAACAATAAGCGCCTGATCTAGTGAATGAATGTCTGTGCAATCTCGTGTTCATGTGCGCACTCTCCAAGTGCGCACATGAACTGATCACGCACAGCCTATTTGGTATTCATTATATTCTTAACATTTATATTATGTTTGCATTTCTGTTTCCACACACAAGTTATATTTTTACTTTTACTTGCTGAGGAAGGGGTTCGTCACCGTGAAAGCTTCTTGTATTAATTTTAACTTACTAAATAATCTTAGTTACTGCCTCCACTGGCCCTGCTGCATTATTCTTCACTTAAACTATGGAAACCAGTGCCACAGGCCCATTCTCTTACAATTTAATATGCTTTATGTGTAATCACAGGCCAATTAGCTGTGGAATAACTGCAAGCATAGTGGTATACTCTGAATGAATGGATAATAGTGTTGCCTATAATTGAAGTAAAAACTATTCCCCCAATATTTTAGGCATGTTTATAATTAAAACATCAAAATGAGGTTTCACGCCTAGAAACAGTAGTAATAATTATTGTCCTTTTTGTTATACTAATCTAAACACAAACTTGCGTTCAGTTCAATTTCAACCTATGATGAAAAAATTTATTCAAAATTCTAGAACAATTTGAAATTCTCTTACACAATCAAAAAACAGCATAATTCATCAGTAAAATGAGAAACTGCATGTTTAAGTCTAGTATAATCCTATATATGAGTGAGTGAGCAAGACAAAAATTTTATGGAAACATGATATTTACTTGAAATCTCTGTTAACTGTATGTCAGCATAAGAACTGTTACATGGCAATATCCATGCAATAAATTTTGATGCATTAAATGTGAATGTAGCTAGCACAGTTCACATTTCCACTAAGGTTTATTTAAAAAAAAAACCTGCTTGACGAGAGAGAGCGAGAATGCACAGGTATTCTTCAGAATTTCATACACAGTAGAACCCTGTTTATCCAACTATTACAGGACTGACAACCTGCTGGATAAGCGATAGTGCCAGATAATTCAGAGAGCAAAATAAGTTATTTCAGTTAATGGGTGCTAAAAATTAAACTATCAACATATTTATATTATCAATCAAATATTATATGTATGTACATATTATTTGCAGAACAAAATATGAATAAACACTAAAAATAAAAAGTGAAAAATAGAATAATTGCTTAAATTTTATCTTTTTTTTTTTGTGTAAAAAGATGTTTATTTTTGACAATGTTTTTTTTTGTCAAAATTTTTGTGATTCAATTTTTTAAAAAAGCTCAGCAAGTGCTATATCTTCCTCTTACTCTAAACATTATACGTGATCTACTGCTTCAAAGCTTTCCACGTGGGTTACATTGGAGGAGCTAGCAAGGTAATGGGGTTCTCATGTTTGGTCAATTAGAACTTATTTCTTCATCAGTAGTAATTTCTTTCTTAATTTTTCATCTTTTGTGAGCCAATCTATCAACAACAGATTTAGTCACACTTTCACACCTTCTATTTGCATGTTGAAATATATTTAAAAATTAACCTTCTGCGACATCATAAATGGCAGCTGACTCAAAGTCAAATGAATTTAACAGTTATCAACAGTTAACAGTGTGACTAACCCCAGTTATCATGCTGATAACTGGGGTTAGTCACATCTTCCATCAAGAATTTGGAAAAAGTAATGGTTTGTATTTGGACTTACAATTCTTCTAGCCAGTAAATGACAACTTTGACATTAATATATTTCAGGGATTCAGTCATATCTTGCGAATGTTCCAAAATATGAATGATGAATTTAAATATGCCTTCTTTTTAAATTTTCTAAGACCCATTGATCTGCTGGCTGATAAAGGGCAGTGACATCTGGATGAAAAATAAAATGTTTAATATCACCTTCTTGGAGATTTAAAAGATATGTTGAGGCACAAGGAAAGCTTTTGGGGAAGATTTTAGCTCTTAAGGAATTTCTTCACTTTAGGATCCATTCTGGAAATAACTGAGTACAAAGCACTCATTTGATAACAGTACTGTATTACTGGAAAAGAATTGATTTTACTTAATTGATACATAAAATTTTTAAGCACTCTTGGCTTTACAGTTTCCTATAATCATTAATATCAGCTTAAATGTTCCAGCAACATTGCCCGTAAATAAAACAGCTTAGCATTCTTTGCTTTTCTCATACTGTTTTTGCCGCCAAAGTTTTATTTGACACAATTTTTTGGCACCTCATAATAAAGACCAGTTTTATCACAATCTGAGAATCCAAGTTTGAAGAATTAAGAGAGTTCAATTATCATATTACTATTATATTTTAATTTAGTAGTAGCATTAATAGATTTAAGAAAGCAAGCTTATACAGCATCAGCCAAAACAAAACGAGAGAATATTTCCTACATCACCCTGAATACCCTCTAATAGTTTATCTACTTATTCCTTGAATTTATTCAAAACCTACTTCCACACAACCAGATGGAACTTTGTTCCAACAATCAACCACCCACTGGTTGAAGGCAAACTTCCGCACATCTGTTCTGAATCCAAACTTCTTCAATTTGAATTTATGCCCCATCATGTGTGTAGTCCACAAAAGAGGCAAGATGCCATCAGCAGTGATCTTACTTAGTCCATTCAAAGCCTTAATCATCTCAATTCGATCTCCTCACAGGTGCCTAGTCTCCAGACATGGCAGTTTGCAAAACTGAAGCCCTTGCTGGAAAGGGCACCCCCTTGTTTCCCCTCACTAATCGCATTGCTCTTCTATGCATCCATTCCAAAAGATCCACCAAGTGAGGCTTCCAGAACTGTATACAGTAACTACTCAAGTGTAGTTAACCATTGCCTTATACATTGGGATACTCACCTCCTTATTCCCACTCCTTAATGCCCACTGATAACTACTCTTTGTCTTCTCACACTCAACCATCCCCTTATCCGTAGCAGTAACTTGCCCTAATGCCACACTGCTCCAATTTGTACAGCAGTCTTTTATGTGGAACAGTGCCAAAAGCTTTTCTGAAATGATGTCAAAATTATTTTTTGCAACCAGTTCCTTTGTTACTGCATCATAGAATCCAATCAGGTTGGTCAGGCAAAATCATTCCTTAACAAATCCATGATGTGACTACATGCCTGTCTAGATGAACCTGCACTGCTTCTTGAACCAGTAACTCCATAATTTTCCCTGGAACGGAAGTTAAGCTAACAGGTCTGTAATTACTCATCTCATCCTTTACTATCTTTTATCTTATTATACTATTTAAAAACTCCTTTTATTAATTAAAAAAAAAAATAATAAAAAAATAAATCCTTTAAAAACACACAAATACAAAAATCGCATCTCTGCAGAGCTTACCAACTTACCCCCCCCCCCACACACACACAGCCATCTCAAAATACAGAAAACCAGAAAAAGCAATTTACACTCTAAGCTAAATTTAACTATTTCTCCTTTGTATTCATGGCAATTTCAACATTACTTTGTACATTTTTATGAATAAACATTTACCTATTATTTTCCTGTTGATAAACCACATTATGACCTCAAAAAGTTATCGATGAAATAAACAGAGCGTGGCAGAATAACCGAGGGTTGGATAAACAGGATTGTGCTTTTGGGATTTATTTGGCAATAGCATTTATTTGTTAAGCCATTTATCTGCTATTGTTAAGAGCTACAAAAATAGCAATTTTCTATTCTTTTGAGAGTAGTCAATCCAACTTTGGTAGGGAGAAAAACACACAAATACAAAAATCACATCTCTGCAGAGCTTACCAACTTAACCGCCCCCCCCACAGCCATCTCAAAATACAGAAAACCAGAACAAGCAATTTACACTCTAAGAGTAGCTCTTAATATCGCTTAAGTATAATATATCCATAACCATGACCCAGGGATGGATAATTCAAAACTCTTTTGGAGAATATTTTATTCTTTTATCACATGTGACTATAGTACAACTCTGTATTTAAAAAGCACTGCTTATCTAACCTCCCAAACAGAAAGGTAGTCAAGCATACACTTTAATAAACAGCCTCATCTATTAACGTCAGAAAAAGGTTGTAGCTTTTCAGACAAGTTTTATTTTTTCTTTTCCCTTGCTCTCTCCTTTAAGCAATAGACAGCTGTGTGGGCAGAAAATCCTAGAATAAACCACTGGAAAAATCCAACTCCCTCTGCCTGAGCTCAGCTAACTACAATCCAGATTGAATACATTTTTAAGCATTCCAAGTATCTGATGGAATTCAAATCCAGATCTCTGCAAACAAGTGACAAGTAGCAAACCCATTATACAGTCACACAAAAGAGAAATGAATCAAAGTTAGAGAAACATAGCTTTATGTAACTCTCAGCTTACTAGCTGTGATGTCAATTCCCTTTCTTAAGTATGTTATAACAGTTAGCACCCTAGTTTGTATTAGTCCTGTTCAGCCTAAATACTTTCAATAGTCTAATGCCAAATGGTAGCTATAATTACTGTAGAATGGCAATAGTTTCCTTCTAATGCAATAACATAATAATGCTGTACCTGAACAGAAACTATATCTTTTCATATGAGCTTTGGGGAAAGTTGCACAGGGCTAAATCTGGCAGGCTTATAGTAGGCAGCAGTAACACTTTCTTCAATGGGCACAATTCCCTTGCTATCATACAAAGTGATCAGCATGGATTTGATTTTTGGCATTTCTTGATGAATTTTTTTTTTTTTTTGGCTTTGGGAAAGTTTCCCAACTTCCACTCCACATTTTGTCGCTTCACTGTGGGATTTTACTGAAAACACCACATCTCGTCACCCATAAAGATCATATTCAGGAAGCTGAGTTTGCTTTCAGCTGCCTCAATGCACTCTCTCCTGCAGGTTTCAACTTGCACCTGTCATTGACCATCTGCTAAGGAATGTGGAACAAACTATGCACAGGCCTTCATTTTCTTCAAATCCTGTATTATTTGTCGAAGTTTTCTTATTAATGTACTCAAGTACTCAGGGCCACGCCGTGAATACATTATTATTGTATACTTGGTTGTTTAGGTTGTCACAGACATTCTCTCAGATATGCCAGACAAGCTGTACTTGCTACCTGGGAGTCTAAAACATTGATGGAACTGATATTCGGGTGACATTCAGGTCAAAGGGACCCAATTTCGGCAAATTCCGGATGGACTGTGACAGTCAAATCCTCTGCTTGCACCTTCACGATGGTGAAACTGTTAGTAACCCTGGGTATAATCTCCATGCACTTGGACACTGTTAGTGACCATCCAGGTGTGAAACAACGTAAGCAGGGGTCGAGGTGTGGTGTCCATACCTCATGAAGGAATGCCACCCCTCTGTGTTACCAGGCAATACTAGGTGATAGTTGACTCCCAACAACTGATGCAATACCACCACTTTGCTTATTGGAGAACCCATGAAGTGGTGGAACCCATGTTTAGTCCCCAGAGCTAAGTTCCAGTCAACTCTCCCCCACCTCTTCCATCATTCGGTATGACTGACGACTTTTGAGATTATGATGAACATCATGGTGAGATCCAATCTTCCTTACATTTCAAGGGCACAGCTCTAAAACGGTATTCGCAGACAGGCCGCTAGTTAGTACACTGGACTGAACCTATTGGTAACTCTTTAGGAGGTTTCCGGATCAGCTAGTGTATAATCTTGCTACCTCTACTCTGCCAGATAGCGACTGGAGGGAGTCCGAGTAGTGTTTATGCGGGGAGCATTGTTGAAGCCACATTATGTCAAGGATCTGGGTATATTCTTACTATGTGTATGCCATATCCAAAAATTTCATTACTTCATATTGCATACTGTGATCACCAAATACGGAAAGGTCAGAGAATGACCACCGCATATCACCGGAGCAATATGGCCTTAGTTCCTAATGCTCCTAAAAACCAAATAACAACAACACAGTTGAAGTGAGAAGTCCTTTAGGCACCTCAGATCACAACTTCATGATTGTCTCTTCTCCAATGGAGCCTTCATCTCATGGCTATTCCCAACCTTGTGTTGTTTGGCATTACAAGAATGCAAAATGGGATGACCTGAGAGATTTTTTTTCTTCTTTTCCTTGGTCGGATTACTGTTTCAAAACTTCTAACGTTTGCTCAGATCGTATCAGTGAAATTATTCTTGTAGGAATGGAATCCTTTATTCCACACTCCACTTTAAAATCTCATCCTTTATCTATAAACCTTGGTTTTCCAATAAATTTGCTAAAGCTGTTCAAGAGAAGAGCGTTGCATATCGTAATTGGCTTGTTTCCAAATTTTCAGTTTCATTTTCTGCCTACACCAAAGCTCGCAACAATTGTAAAGCAGTTATTAATCAGTCCAAACTATATATTGAACAGGCTAAGAGTAGAAAACTTGTTCCTTGCCCTAATGGAAGCCGAGCATTCTGGTCTCTTGCCAAACTCTGCTCCCACCTCAGTCAAAACCAGTTGGTTCTGTTGTCACTTCAGCCAAGGATAAAGCTGACTTGCTAGCATCCCATCCCATTTTTCTTCCAACTCCTGTATTAATGATCTTGGTAAAACACCTCCCACTATTCCCGACACGCTCCATTCAATGCCTCCTGTGGTCTTCTGTCAAAAGGATGTCAATGAATCTTGATGCTAAGAAAGCTCCAGGTCCCGATGGTATTTCTCCACTTGTTCTCAAAACCTGTGCTCCTGAACTTACTCCTGTTCTTTGCCACCTTATTTCACTTTCTTATTCCAAAGGTGTTTTTCCTTCTGCTTGGAAATTTTCTCATATCCAGCCAGTTCCTAAAAAGGGTGACAAATCCTTCCCATCCAATTACTCTTTCTAAAGTAAGGGAGAAATGAATTAATCGTTAACTTTTAAACTACCTAGAAACCTTCCGTCTGATCAACGTTCACCAGTATGGATTCCATCAGTGGCGATCCACTGGTGATATTCTGGCTTATGTTACTCATTTATGGACAAATTCAATGGAAAAGTTCGGTGAAACACAAGCAGTTGCTCATGACATCTCAAAGGCTTTCGATCATGTTTGGGATAAAGGTGTCCTAAACAAGCTTCCATCTTATGGTATGCAAACTGTTTTTTGTAATTGGTTATCCAATTTTCTCTCTGATCGCTCACTGAGGGTGATGGTAGATGGCTCTCTCTTCTAACTTTTCCACTAATGCTGGTGTCGCCCAAGGTTCAGTTCTTTCTCCTGTTCTTTTCCTCTTGTATATTAATGACCTTCTTCCATTGACTGGAAATCCTATCCATAGTTTTGCTGATGATAGCACATTGCATTCCACTTTCCATTTTGAGAAAGTTGCCCTGCTCAATTAGCTTCAACTTCTCGCATATCCACTACCAATTCCTTAAATGCCGATCTCCAGATAATTCTCCAGTGGGGAAAAGACAACTTAGTTGATTTCAATCCTTCTAAAGCTCAGTCTTGTCTTATATCTCGCAAAAAGGATTCTTCTGCTCCTATGCTTATCTTTAGTGACACTCCAATTTCTAGACAAAATGATATATCTCTTTTGGGGATTACCCTGACTTCTAATCTCTTGGCACAAGCACAATTACAAATATTGCTTCCTCTGCATCTAAAAAACATGGTTTTCTCTTTCACTCTCGGTGTTACTTTTCTTCTAAACTCTGTATTCAGTTCACTCAGTACAAATCGCAAATCCGCCCTTCCATGGAATATTGTTCCCACATCTGGGGTGGTGGCCCCCAAAACCTCTCTTAGGGTCTTTGATTTCATTCAGAAGAGGGCAGTTACGTTAATTAATGATTCATCTCTAACAGAGTCTCTCCACTCGCTGTCTAATGCAAATGCTGGGCCTACTGTCTGGAGCTGTCAAGAGCATTTCCAAAATTTCATTAAAAAGATAACTGAAATCCAATCCCCACCTGGCTGAATATCCTTGTTCTGCAATACTCTGAGGAACTATTAATACGCCAACTTCACTAAATTATCCCATGAATGCATGGGGTAATTTAGTGAAGGTTGTGGGTTTACATTTCAACACAGTCATTGACATAATCTAATAACGGTACACATTACTATTCCATTTCCTAACCTGGGCACATTTCAGGGGCAACAGCATTATACATAAATTTTACTAAGTTGCTAATATCAGATGAGAAGTGGCCTCTACTAGTAAACTCATGCCATTCAGTGAATACTGTATTGAATCTAATTAAACAGCCAAGTGGTGTGTGAAAGAAAAAATTTCCAATTAAACACAAATATTTATGTATATATTTAATTCCCAATGATGACCATTTCACAACAACATAACAAAAGAAATGGGGATTATATTTTGCTATAGGCACTGAAACAATAATAGTATACACTGAAAGGACACAATTCATGGGATACCTGGTTCCTGGGCAATGCGATGCTGTCGCTCCACTCGCTAGTGGACAAACCCACTGCTTGGCAGCTATATAGGTATACTGCATTCACATAGACGGTAATTCAATGTCATTATGGATAAACGTCGTGAGTTAACCAATTTTGAAAGAGAAATGATAGTGGGTGCCCGAACCATGGGTCACTCTTTTGCAGAGATAGTACAGAAATTGCAATATCCTCGTTCGACAGTATCAAGAGCGTATCAGGAATACGCCATTTCTGGAATAACATCTCATCGTGGACAGCGCTGTGGGTAGAGAAAGGTAGTGGTTGTCGACGTTTGTCTCGCACTGTTTCAGCCAACTGGAGAGCAATGGTGGCACACATCACTGCTGACTTCAATGAGGAAGGTTCCAGAAACATCTCCACCAAGACCATCAGGTGATCATTAGCCGCAATAGGTTATGGGAGCCGCTGACTCACCAGTCTTATTGCTAATACCACAACACAGCACCCCATGCCTCAACTGGGCAAAACAGCATCGGCACTAGACCTTGGATGATTGGAGACAGGTCTCCTGGTCCAATTAATCCCATTTCCAGTTATTTCGAGCAAAAGGCAGGGTGTGTATCTGGAAGAAACCGCATGAAGCTATGCACCCTTCATGTCAAAAAGAAACTGTTTGGGCAGGTGGATGGTTGGTAATGATCTGGGAAGTGTTCAACTGACACATGTTGAAATCTCTGGTATGTCCAGACACATCTCTGAATGGTCCAGGTTATGTGTCCATCCTTGTAGACCATCTATATCCCTTCATGATCATCATGCACCCACCAGGAAATGGACTCTTCCAGCAGGACAATCGCCCCCCCACCCCTATAGAGCCATGGTGACTAGAACATTGTTTGAAGAGCATTCCACAGATTTTACCACTACGAAATGGCCTTCCCGTTCACGAGACATGAACCCCATGGACCATCTTTGTGACACTGCGGAAAGGTCCATTCAAGCTTTGGATCCTCCACCCAGGAATGCGATGGAATTATGGACATCGGTGCAGCAAGCATGGATGAAATACCCACGCAATGCTTCTGTGAACTAGTGGACTCAATGCCTCGCCATGCGACTGTCCTTATCCGGGCAAAAGGTGGGCCGATCCATTACTAGGTAGGTCGGTATCCAATGATTTCTGTCCATCTAGTGTACATCATCACTGCATTCCATTTTCTGCCTTGGGGACACTGATTCTTTACATATAATGATGTCTTTCAAGTCAACATAATTCCAAACCTTGTCACCATACAGATCTATAAAGCCCCAATACAGAAAAGCAACACAGTGATGCAGACTATTGCCAATTTCAGATAATTTGTTATTTGTCAAGTTTCCTTTTGCATATGTCAGTTCCCCAACTGAGGGACACAGTAAATCAATTCTTTCTTCTTTCATCATAGCTTCTTCTAGGTTTAAAACTTACATGTATACTTAACTTCTAATACTCTTAATAATACTTAATTATGTCATTGTGACCCATCATAACAACATAGTAAAGGCTGTGAGTGTTATATTTCAATGCAGGCACTAACAGATCTGATACCACAAAAGATCAATTGTTTCATCTATATCTTCTACCTTTGGGGGTGGGGTGTCCCTGTCATATTAGGGACACTCAAGAATTACCTCATCTACTAGTCTGTAAATTACTGCATGTGTTCTCTGGTCAGTTTGTCTTGGTTTGGTAGGGGAAAAAAAAAAAAAAAAAAAAAGTTTCCAGGAGGGAAATCCTTGCTATCCTCACCTCAGATCAACTAACTCAGACTGAAAAAAAGCCCATAAAAGTTCCTTGCATCATTGAGGATTCAAACATGGGCCTTTTCTACCCAGTGTGGAGAAGGCTGTGATTAAAACCTATGTTCTATCAACAAAGACTATCTTCAGTGATGGTGAGAATTACTAGAAATTTATACAGAAAAATTGTAAACCTGAAACTTCTACTACCTTAGCATTTTTAAGACCATTTTCCAGTGGAAACTTTACATCATGTAGTCACATGCAGAGTAAAGGATAAATCGCTTCACCTCAGTGGCATGCATCTATCTGAAGCTGTCTTTCCCTTTTACACTCATTTATACACAGTACTAAATGAGCACCAAATATTTGCTGACTTTTGGAGTAACACATGCAACTTCCTTTTCAGCACATAAATTGATGAGATGACAAGGACTACCTCTTACTACTAAGTGCTCAATACACTCTTTTATTATCCACATTATGCCAGTTTTTAGACTTACCATAACAGGGCCTTTATTAACACTAAGTGCCAGACAGTTTTCTAAAGGAAAACTGCATGCTCTCAAGATGGTCAAAAATGTTCACTATTATACTCAGCAGAATCACCTTCTAGTACTGGCAATGACATCAACCTCTAGTGTGCGTGCATTTTTTTGTGTGGAAAGGTCACCATAAAAGGACATAACTTGGAATAACATTGATTACTGCTGCTTGTAGCAACTGAAAACTGCACAATTTTCAAAGTCTTTCACTACTTCTACTTTCCCCTCTATCCAATTTCATCAACAATGTCTCTTTTTTGGGATTTCATAACCATATTTTTTCATTGTATTGTTATCACAAAACATTCCTAAATAATGTCTTCATAATCACCATAGCCAAAGAGAAAATTAATCATAATAACTAATGAGAATAAACATTCTGTATGCATGACACTACATCATCTTCACTTTGAAATGCTACATTTATTTTTACATTTCTTTCTACTGACTACACATTTTTCTTATGCGATTAGAAATTTTTATTATTTTAAGTTTTCCACAACTTAAAACTGAAAAATCATATCTATATACAGCACACACATCATTAATGAGTATTTTTAAAGACCAAAACAACCACCACTAAATTTTCAATTATTATTATTAAGAGCAAAGAAATAAAATCAATAAGCATTGCAAGCTACTCATAAAAGGTTAGAGAGTAGAACACACCAAGCATAATTCAAACATTCAAATACTTTTCTGAAACATTAAATTTAAAATCTGAGGACTGCCTCAGTAGGTGATGCTACAAGTCATGAAATTTAGTCACTGAAGAAGTGGTATTCCTTTAAGAAATTAAATACAAATTTCACTCTACACAGATTGAAGTGCCAGTGAAGTGAAATACTTGATCAAATGGTATTATAACTGAATGTCTTTAAGATGTGCTTCATTTTATCTATATAATGGTGTATATTTACAAGCACTGATAAAACTAATCAACACTAAAAATGTTTCTGGCTTAAAAATAGTCAATTCTTCTTAATTTCAGCATGAGAAAAACAAATATAACATTTAAAACCCTTAGTTAGCCCTTGGTTCCATGATATAGCCCCTCTTATGATTTAGGGGAATATTCGCGAATACTAGGGAATTTTGCAGTCTAGAGAATAGATAGGCTGGTAACACTGAAACACGAACCGATATGCCATGTTTTTTTTTATTTCTGTGTATCATTTACCTTGCAAGTGATGTTATGAGCAATGATCTTTTTTTTTTTTTTTTTTTTTCAGGTTTATGGACAAAAATCACACAAAAAGCCAGGTAAATGTGTTAACAGTATTGACAATTTTTGTTATTCTGTGTGGTTATGTGACATTTCCCACTCAGAAAAGCCAATTGACTCCACTTGTGAAGACAGCCTACTACCATTATTTTGGCTGTAAGGCAGGGGAGGGATGAAGACAAACCCTAGGCACCCAAAAAACAAGGGTTCGAGAGTAGCCTGTGTGGCCGCAGCTATTTTGCAGCTCCTGGAGAAGAGAAGTTTTTTTCTGATTTATTTTTTGTTTTATTAACTTAAATTGGCATATTTACTTATTTTCTAGAGTAGTTTTATATTCATAGTTACGATACTTAGTTTAAAGTTTAACTCGATAGAGATTTTGTGGGTATTATTTAGTATCGGTAACGGTATCAAATCCACGTGTTACAAATTGCAGCTCCGTTGAACGAGAGGTTTTTAACCGTATTTAGCCAATTTATTAACCAATTGTTATATCAAATTATTATCTATAAGTAGCTATAGACCTAGTCAGGATCCTTAGTTTATTCTATACTGAGACAGCGAGATTTGGAAGTTAATCAATACTTAAAAGAGTCCGTAGAAGTACCGTTCGTAATTACCGCCATTGTAACACGATACGGCATATCCGAAATTCGATAGCATTAGCTTTGTATAGTATAGTGCATAATATAATATTATCAATTAATCAGTAAATCTATTAATCTTGTTAAACTTCATTGTCAATTAAATCGTACTTTTAACTATATATATATATAACGACTTAGAGTACAAAAGTAACAAATAATTAATACATAACTTGATACGGAAGTTATATAAAGGGAACTCGTAGATAACACTCGATACTGAAAAATAAATATAGCGTTATAACTGTGTTAGGATACAAGTTTAAGGTTTTAATTTTGTTCTGAAATTGTAATTTTATTGACATTAAATCGAAATCATGACTCAAACCAGAGCAGCAAAGCAAAAGGCTCAAGCTAATGGGAGTGTTGTGACTCAGGGGAGAACTAAGGGGGGCAGTTGCCCTCTGAATCACAGCCTTTTAAGATGCACTGTTTGCTTGATGTTTGCGGAGCATTCGGGTACGGGACATGATACTGCCATGGGGGATGTCTTTGTGTGTGCACGATGCAAGGAGTGCAAGGAAATTAGGCGACAACTCAGCGTTGTTATGGGCCTATATGAGACCTTGAAGGACAGGGTGGATGACCTCGAAGGAAATAAACTGAGGGCCCATCAAGCTCTCAGCTGCCCACATCAACGCCAGAGATTGCGCTTGGTCATCTTGCAACACAGAGGCAGCCCCCAAGGCAGAATGCGCTGGTCCCACAGGAACTAGTAGTTGTTGGTGACTCTATTGTCAGGGAAACGGGGAACATGCTTTGTAAAAAGGATAGGTGGAACAGCACCAGGGTATGTCTGCCAGGGGCAAATGTTGATGACGTTGTAGAGCGGATATCATCTTTTAAGGGCACAAAAGGTGATATAGTTGTACACGTTGGCACTAATGATATTAAGAGTAGGAGACCAGCGGAATTACTTAACAAGTACAGGTCACTGTTGAAAAAAAGCCGTGAAGTAGGGTTGAATTTGAAAGTGTCTGCAATTCTGCCCAGACACGATAGGAGGGAGTATATGATGACAGCCTTGTCGATCAATTCGGCCCTGGAAAGATTGTGCAAGGCTGAAGGGGTAGAATTTTTTTCAGCCTGGACTGTACTTGTTAACAGGAGAGATTGCTTCTACAGGGATGGGATACACTTAAATAGAAAGGGTGCAAGAATATTTGCTGATGCTATCGAGGCAGTGTTAGGTGGGTCGGAAAACTGCTAGCTTGGGGGGGGGGACAAAGACAAATAGATTAACAGTAGCCACTTGCAGAGGTGAAAGAGATTTTTGCACTGCTTCTATTAGAATGAGCAAAAGCCTGAAAAACAATATGCAGGATATTTCAGAGACTGCTGGAAGTCATTGCGGTACAAGTAAACACATGGGTTGTGTTAGGGTAGCTAAGAATAGAAACAGGTGCATGTATATTTGCGTGTACACCAATGCTAGGAGTTTAGTAAATAAATTTGATGAATTTGAGGTATTGCTCAAAACATCAAAGGCAGATATTGTTGGGATATCAGAGACATGGTGCCACACAGATATAAGGAATGCAGAACTGGAATTTGGGGAGTACAACGTCTACAGAAAGGATAGATAGGATAGGAAGGGAGGAGGGGTTATGCTATTAGTTAAAAAACACATAAAATCGAAGGAAGTGAAGCCAGTCGACATCGATGGACAGGGCAGTGTCCAGTCAGTTTGGTGTGACATAAGCATGGGTAAATCAAAATTGAGAGTAGGAGTGTGTTATAGGCCTAATGACTCTGATGAGTATAATAAGATACTGTACAGGGAACTAGAATGGGCCAGTAAATCAGAGAGTCTTATAATGGGAGATTTTAATTTCTCAGATATTGACTGGAATTTGTGGGTTGGTCACTCACACACTAGCAAGGCTTTTGTGGATTTATTGGATGATTGTTTTCTACACCAGCATGTTTGGGAGGCAACCAGAGGGTGTAATACTCTTGATCTGATTATCAGTAGTGATTCTTCATGCATTAAGAATATGCAGAAAAAGGAACCACTAGGTGGCAGTGATCACAGTGTGCTGAAGTGGGATTTACTCAAGGAGGTAACTACCATCAGAGGTAAAGGGAAGGGTTTTTGCTTTCGTAAAGGCGACTATGATGGGCTGAGACAGTATTTAAATTCTATACAGTGGGATCAACTGATGATGTTACCAACAGCAAATTCAAAATGGGAAGCATTCAAGGAACTAATCTTGGAAGCTACCAGGCTTTACATACCAACCAAGGAATATTGTTCAAGGTTCAGGCCTAAATGGTTGTCAGATGAACTAATGAGACATATGGCAGAGAAGAAAAATGCCTGGGATACATACAAATTATTGGGTGACATGGAAGCCTATGATAGATATAAGTTGGTCTGTAACCAAGTCACAAAGGAGATTAGGCAGGCAAAGGCAGATTATGAGAAATCCTTGGCAAAGGATGCAAAGAAAAAGAGAAAAGAGTTCTTTACCTATTTAAACTCAAGAAGGAAAGGGATGAATCAGATTGGTCCATTGGATGTTGATGGTTCAACAGTTGAGGATCCTGCTCAGGTGGCTAACAATCTAAACGAGTATTTTGCATCTACATTCACACATGAGGAGTTATTCAGGAAGGGGAATGTCGTAGGTGAAGTAAACACTGGCAGTGAGCTAGATGATTTTCTAATAACTGAGAGGAAAGTGGAGGAGAAATTGTTGAGGATAAACATAAAAAAGGCACCCGGGGTGGATGGGATCTATCCAGTTATATTAAAGGAGGCAGCAAAGGAAGTAAGCAAACCCCTAGCCATAATTATGAGAGCTTCTTTGGACTCAGGGGAGGTACCCATAGGCTGGAGATGTGCAAATGTAACCCCAATTCACAAAGGAGGATCAAAGACTGACACAAGTAATTATAGACCTGTTAGTTTAACTTCGGTTCCACAGGAAAATTAATGGAGGCACTGGTTAAAGAAGCACTGCAGGATCATCTGGACAAGAATTCAGTTATAGCTCAGATGCAGCATGGTTTTGTTAAGGGCAGGTCTTGTCTGACCAATTTGATTGGATACTATGATGTAGTCACAAAAGAACTGGATGCAGGGAATAACTTTGATATTATATATTTGGATCTTAGAAAGGCTTTTGATACTGTTACGCACGGAAGACTGCTGCACAAATTGGAGCAGTGTGGCATTGGAGGCAAATTGCTGCTATGGATAAAGGGATGGTTGAGTGGCAGAAGACAGAGAGTGGTAATCAATGGACACTGCTCAACGTGGACTAATGTTATTAGTGGAGTTCCTCAGGGTTCAGTGTTGGGTCCGTTGTTGTTTTCGGTGTTTATGAATGATATTGATGATGGGATATCAAGTTTAATGTCCAAGTTTGCAGATGATACAAAGGTTGGCAGGGTTGTTAAGGACACTACTGACGCTATGCTGCTGCAACAGGATCTGGAAAGGTTGAACAGATGGGCTGAGAGGTGGCAAATGAAGTTTAACATTGACAAATGTAAAGTACTACATACGGGAAACAGTAACCCCAGAGCAACGTATCAACTCTGCGGTACTACACTGACAGTGGTGGAGAATGAAAAGGACCTGGGGGTAATTGTGCAGGCAGATATGAAGTTCTCTGAGCAGTGCAGACGAGCTGCAAGAGTAGCTCACGGTGTCTTGTCAATGATATACAGGAATTTTTCTAGTAGGGATAGGGATGTGATTATTCCCTTGTATAAGGCATTGGTCAGGCCACACCTTGAGTACTGCATACAGGTCTGGAGACCTCATTTCAAGAAGGATGTAGAGCTGCTGGAACGAGTACAGAGGAGGGCAACAAGATTAGTGAATGGAACAAAGGGTTGCTCTTACGAAGAAAGTCTTAAGTTTTGCAAATTACAGAGTCTGGAGACTAGGTATCGGCGAGGTGATCTGATAGAGGTGTATATGGCTTTGAATGGCTTGAGCATGCTCAATGCCGATGGGATTCTTCCTCTTGCTCAGAATAATCACCTGAGAGGGCATAAATTCAAATTGAGGAAAGACGGATGTCGGATAGATGTGCGGAAATTTGCCCTTAGCCAGCGGGCAGTTGGTTTGTGGAATAGACTTCCATCACTTGTTGTTGAAGTTGATAGCCTAAACAAATTTAAGGCTCAGTTGGACAGGTATTTAGAACGAATGGAGGGGTGAAATGGGAGTAGTGGTTGTGCTTTTTTTTTTTTTTTTTTTTTTTTTGGCTGATGCTGAATAAGCTTGCTTTTTTGCATCATATGCCTCTACTAATGCTAATGCTAATATATTTGCTGCAACACGTGCTGTAAATCTCCGTGGATGACTGAATAACGTTCAATGCCTTTTGCCATCCCGATGATTTGGAGGGAGCCTTCAAATCATGTAAATGACTTATTTCTGCACGGCATGTCAAAAAAAAAAAAAAAAAAAAGGAAGTGGACTGTGGAATGCCTCAACATCATGTCAGCTATCTGAACAGTGGCACATGAGAATGGTCTGCCTGTATCTCACCCTCCAGAAGAGTACACTTTGGAGTCTGATAAAGATGGGGACAGTGTGAGGAATGATGGTCAACCTGGGCCTTCAACATCACAGGATCCTGATTTTGTGCCAGAACCTGAGTTGCCGAGTGAGTCGCACAGAATCACTCAAGGTGAACTAAGTGATCTAGTTTGAGACCTAGATCTATTGAAGATAAAGCAGAGCTTCTGCGATCAAGGCTCCAACAGTGGAATCTTCTGCAACCAAATGTCAAGTTGTCCGTGTACAGAAGCAGGCAGAATGCTTTGACTCCATATTTTAAAAGTGAAAACAACCTTGTTGCCTGCTGTGATGTCAATGGTTTGATGACAGCTTTGAATGTGGAGCACAACCCACACAACTGGAGGGGAGGCTATTCATAGACTCACCAAAGCTAAGTTTAAAAGCTGTTTTGCTCCACAATGGCAACACTCTTCCTTCAATTCCTCTAGGCCATGCTGTCCACACCTTCTGCCCCCCCCAGTCTCCCCCTTAACAATGCCACCAAATTCAAATGAACATCTAAATTCTGCAGTTTTCTTGTGAATCTCTTCTGGCCAAATTCTAGTGTACCCCCCCCCCTCCAAGGCCTTGCCATTGAAATCCTTGGAAATTAGGTGGTGGAGCCTGCCAGAGTATTTAAATAATCTACTGGGTGCCTGACTTGCCTCCTTGTGGCAAACTGTGGGCAACGATGGGTCCCAACTGCTAAATGGTCAGAGAAACAACTGAACATAACACTACACAACAGACCACTCCCCACACACTTTTTAAATATCTGGCCTTCACAGAGTTCTGTGGCACTCACAAAGAATACAACGCGGAGATGGGGGGAATCCCTGGTGCCATCAGACAACTAACACGCTTTACACTTGTCCGCATGAATGAGAATATGAAATTAATACTGGAAGCAATGAAGTACAAAGACTACCAATGGCAGATCTGTGGAGACCCGAAGGTGATTGCAATACTGCTGAGCATGCAGTTGGGATACACAAAGTACTGCTGTTTCCTGTGTGAGTGGGACAGTCGGGCTAGGTCTTCACACTACGAGAGAGAAGTCTGGCCTCTAAACGAAAATCTGCGCTTCTGGGGGAGAAAAAAAAAAAAGTCCAGCACAATCCTCTGGTTGATCAAAGCAAAATTCGTCTGTCCCCTTTACACATCAAACTGGGACTCATGAAGAACTTTGTTAAAGGGATGAACCAGGATGGAGAGGCTTTCAAGTACCTGAGAGGACAATTTCCACTACTGAATGATGCTAAGGTTAAGGAAGGAATCTCTCTTGGTCTGCAAATTTGTGAACTTTTAAAGGATGAAAATTTTGAGAAAGTCCTCCAGGATAATGAGAGCGCAGTTTGGGAAGCCTTTAAAAGTGTTGTGCATGACTTCCTGGGAAACTGAAGAGCTGAAAACTATGTTGAGACTGTGAACAACTTTCTTGAAAAGTATCATCAATTAGGCTGCAATATGTCACTGAAAATCCACTTTGACTCTCATCTGGATTTCTTCCCTGAAAACTGTGGTACAGTGAGTGTCGAGCACAGTGAGCGATTCCACCAAGACATTTCAGCAATGGAAAGAAGATATCAGGGTAGGTGGAATGCTTCTATGCTTGCTGACTACTGTTGGACAGTAACAAGAGATGTCCTGGAAGTGGAATACAAGCGAAAAGAAGGTGTTGTCGTGAATAGACCACATTTTGAGAAAGTACTTTCGGTTCCTGTGCAATTTTCTCGTGTTCTTGTTTTTTTTTTTAATGCTTTAATTAAAAACAACTGTGATTTATGTTGTATCAAGAAAATGCAAATATGAGATTGTTTTAATATTATTTTTCACTCCGACTACCACTGAAATTACTATATTCTTAGACAAACAGCGAAAGTACTGTATCCCAAAACGGCGCCTCCGTAGCCAGGTGGGAAGGAGCAGCAGTGCGTAGCACACGCTTCTTGATTAGACCGAGGTTCGAGCCAGTCACCACCAAATATGGAGGATGTGGAAAGGTCAGGGAATGACCACCGCATATTCCCGGAACAATATGGCCTTAGTTGCTAAGGCTCCTTAAAAAAAAAAAAAAAAAAACCAAGTATCCCAAAAACTAGAGCTAATAAAAAATTTCTGAAGTCATCTTCGTTTTTCTCGACCCAAAATTAGTAGTTTGCCTATTTTAAGAAAGGAAACAAATTCAAAGAATTTTTTTGTTGAACAGTGTAATGGAAGCCTACATTCTATACTGCCATGCAGGATGTTTACAAATGGTTAAAAACACAATGTCCTCAAATTTATACATTTAATAACTCTTCTTTAGACTAAAATTAAAGCCAGTATTTTTATAAACCTAGAATATTTTTCTTACTACCTAATGCCGAATGAATAAACATTTCCAGTGTATACAAAATTGGACGATACTGCTTTCATTATTCTCAAAAGAAAATGCAGTTATATATCATTAAAGGAACTTTCTAGTGAAATATTGAGGGTAATATTTATATTTACAATTATAAAACGTACTTTTAGCATTACAATTCTAGATATGAAAATTCTGAAAATGTGCAGTCAAGCACTATAAATGAGAAACAACATAAGAGACAGTGAACAGTTTCAGTTAAATACATGAAAGTAAAGTAAAGAAGAAAAATATTACTTGATTATAAAGATGTTTTTGAAAGTTGATCAAAAAGATTAACTACAAATAGAAAAACATTTGAAATAAGGTGAATAAAATTCAGAGGGTAAAAAAGACAACTAGAAGTACTGACCACTACAAAAGATCAATTGTTTCATCTATATCTGCTACCTTTGGGGGTGGGGTGTCCCTGTCGAAATGATTAACTTGTGGCGTGTAAATGATATACGAAAGGATTAACTTGTGAAGCCTGATCTTTGTGTCAATGAATGCTTATGGGAAGAACACTGAAGTTACAGAAAATTATTATTTTCCCACAAGGTTTTAGATTCAATAAAAAGCAGTTATCAAAATTGATACAAGAGCATTTTATATATATGAAGTAATGTAAAAGAATCTGAAGTGAATTTATTAAACTGCATTTTCTTAGTATACACAAAAAATGTTTGCAAATAAGGATTACAATACTGTTGTATAATTCTACATGCACTTGTGCTAAAGATGTAGCAAAACTTAGTTAATGTAAAAATTACATATCCATGCTGGTTAGTCAGTAAAATAAATCAGTTTAACAAAATAGGATGACTTTAAAACTAGCAATTTCAACGAGAACAAGACCATAATGATAGCATAAAGAAATTACGGTTCCAACATAAGATAGAAAATTATATTCAGCAAGTTTAACTTTGAAAATGTAGAGTGTTTTGATGTCCGTATAGACAAGGGTTACTTAAATGAATAATTCACTTCACATTCGCTAAAAATTTCTTTTAAAGCACTTACTGTTATGAGCATCCATTTTCTTTATTCCAACGCACGCTTCAAATTGTGATAGGAGATATTCTAGAACTAACAAATGTTCATACATTCAAATAAGATAGTAACAATGGACATTCCAAACAAAAAGTTTCAATTACAGAAATTTTAGTTTTCAAATTATAATACACATCTAAAGTTATTAATTTTTCACATAAAAATCGCTAAATAAGTTACAGACACTAATACTAAGCCACAGGGTTAGTCAAAAACTACAGATAAAATAAATTAACAGAAGAATGGTTTATGCAGGCAGAAACAGAGTTCAATTTTTAGGAAAGAAAACCTCTAACTTTGTTTTGTAATCTGAATGAGCAGATAGGTACAAATTTGTTTAAATAATGAAATAAAAGAATGCTACTGCTTTGTTCGCCGTTTTTTCGAACCAAAGCAGTAGCATTCTTTTATTTCATTATTTACAACACAATTTGTACTATCTAGTCATTCCAGATTACAAAACAAAGTTAGAGGTTTTCTTTCCTAAACAATTGAACTCTGTTTCTGCCTGCATAAACCATTCATTCTGTTAATTTATTTTATCTGTCTCTCTCAATATAAATAAATAAATAAATAAATAAATTTTCTGTTTATACTCTGGGACAACCAAACAGTCAGAGGAGTTCGCATGATAGATTGAATACAAAAAACAGCACTGTATTCAATAGTCACGGGCTTGAACCCCGGTCACTCAAGGCACATCTATTTAGGCACCCACATGCCTGACTACTAGGCTACGGCGGCCTACCAATAAGGTGCCTCCGTAGCACACGCTTCTTGATTAGACCGGGGTTCGAGCCAGTCACCACCAAATACGGAGGATGCGGAAAGGTCAGGGAATGACCACCACCTCCGCATATCTCGGAGCAATATGGCCTTAGTTGCTAATGTTTCTAAAAACCAAATAACAAACATAACAAACCTACCAATATATATAAAATAGTTTCCGCTTCAAAAATGTAAAACTGTCTGAAAAATTTATGGAATGTTGCATAAATCTGAAGTTTTTGATTAAACAGAAAAAAAATTTCCCACTGAAAGTTAAAATTTGTTACATAGTTTTTAGGGAGAAGTCAGTATTAAGGGGATGAGTAAGCAGACTAAACAACTGCACAAGGAGGAGAAAATGACCATGACACTTTCAAACTGGATATCTGATAACTGAGAAAACTGATGAAAATGCTAAACAAATGAAGATTGTCAAGGCAAAGACTGTGTCAAAAAAAAAAAAAAAAAAAAAAAGCAAAAAAAAAAAAAAAAAAGCAACCATTTGCATCATGTTTTCAGCCAAAATTCAAGCTGAACCAATTTTGTTGAATAAAATGAACACAGGGGATGACACACAGATATTTCAGTATGAAACTGAAAAGCAAACGGACCATGCTCATTTTTTTTTTTTTTTTTTTTTAAACCAAAGAAACAAAGGAACCAACCACTAAGAAACTGTTCTCTAAATTCATGTTCCTGAACTGATTGAAGGAATAGGAGTTTCATGATACCAATATGTCAGCTTGCACAGCAAGGAAATTTCTGGGCATAAAATGATTCTTTTAGAGGGGGAATCCTACTCACTAAGATGGCAGTTGACTCATTCTACTTCCAGTAAAAGCTAAACAGGAGGAATTTTCATTTCTAAAAGTGAGTAGAATAATCTTAGACATTTCTTAAACTCTCTTCAGTGAATCCAACTGATGATGACAACAAATTCTAAATGGAAAGCATTCAGGAAAATAACTGCAGAAGCTATAAGCTCTTTATGCAAACTAAGAGATACTGGTCAAAGTTTAACCCTAAATGAAAAAAAGCCGTGAATTAGGGTTGAAATTGAAAGTGTCTGCAATTCTGCCCAGACACGATAGGAGGGAGTATATGATGAGAGCCCTGTCAATCAATTCGGCCCTGGAAAGATTGTGCAGGGCTCAAGGGGTAGAATTTTTTTCAGCCTGGTCTGTACTTGTTAACAGGAGAGACTGCTTCTACAGGGATGGGATACACTTAAATAGAAAGGGTGCAAGAATGTTTGCTGATGCTATCGAGGCAATGTTAGGTGGGTCGGAAAACTGCTAGATTGGGGGGATACAAGGACTAATAGATTAACAGTAGCCACTGGCAGAGGTGAAAGTGATTCTTGCACTGCTTCTATTGGAATGAGCCGCAGCCTGGAAAATAAGATGCAGGATATTTCAGAGACTGCTGGGAATCGTTGGGGTACAAGTAAACACATGGGTTGTGTTAGGGTAGCTAAGAAAAAGAACAGGTGCATGTATACTTGTGTGTACACCAATGCTAGGAGTTTAGTAAATAAATTTGATGAATTTGAGGTATTGCTCAAAACATCAAAGGCAGATATTGTGGGGATTTCAGAGACGTGGTGTCACACAGATATAAGAAATGCAGAACTGGAATTTGGGGAGTACAATGTCTACAGAAAGGATAGACAGGATAGGAAGGGAGGAGGGGTTATGCTATTAGTTAAAAAACACATAAAATCCAAGGAAGTGAAGCCAGTCGACATCGCTGGACAGTGCAGTGTCGAGTCAGTTTGGTGTGACATAAGCATTGGGAGATCAAAATTGAGAGTAGGAGTGTGCTATAGGCCTAATGACTCTGATGAGTATAATAAGAAACTGTTCGGAGAAATAGAGTGGGCCAGTAAATCAGAGAGTCTTATAGTGGGGGATTTTAATTTCCCAGATATTGACTGGAATTTGGGGGCTGGTCACTCACACAGTAGCAAGGCTTTTGTGGATTTATTGGATGATTGTTTTCTACATCAGCATGTTCGGGAGGCAACTAGAGGGAGTAATACTCTTGATTTGATTATCAGTAGTGATTCTTCATGCATTAAGAATCTGCAGATAAATGAACCACTTGGTGGCAGTGATCACAGTGTGCTGAAGTGGGAGTTACTCAAAGAGGTAACTACCATTAGGGGTAAAGGGAAGGGGTATTGCTTTCGTAAAGGCGACTACAATGGACTGAGACAGTATTTAAATTCTATACAGTGGGATCAACTGATGATATTGCCAACAGCAAATTCAAAATGGGAAGCATTCAAAGAACTTATCGTGGAAGCTACTAGGCTTTACATACCAACTAAGAAATATTGTTCAAGGTTTAGGCCTAAATGGTTGTCAGATGAACTAATGAGGCATATGGCAGAGAAGAAAAATGCATGGGATACATACAAATTAACACGTGACACGGACGCCTATGATAGATACAAGTTGATCTGTAACCAAGTTACAAAGGAGGTTAGGCAGGCGAAGGCAGATTACGAGAGATCCTTGGCAAGGGATGCGAAGAAAAACAGCAAAGAGTTCTTTACTTATGTAAACTCTAGAAGGAAGGGGATGAATCAGATTGGTCCACTTGAGATCGATGGGTCAACTGTTGATGATCCTGCTCGGGTAGCTAACAAACTAAATGAATATTTTGCATCGACATTCACACATGAGGAGTTATTCAGCGAGGGGAATGCCAGAGGTGTATTCAATTCTAGCAGTAAGCTAGAGAATCTTGTAATAACTGAGAGCAAAGTGGAGGAGAAATTGTTGAAGATAAACACAAGAAAGGCACCTGGGGTGGATGGGATCTATCCAGTTATATTAAAGGAGGCAGCAAAGGAGGTAAGCAAACCCTTGGCCATAATTATGAGAGCTTCCTTGGACTCAGGGGAGGTACCCATTGACTGGAGATGTGCAAATGTGACCCCAATTCACAAAGGGGGATCAAAGGCTGACACAAGTAATTATAGACCTGTGAGTTTAACTTCTGTTCCCGGAAAATTAATGGAGGCACTGGTGAAAGAAGCACTGCAGGATCATCTAGACAAGACTTCAGTTATAGCTAGGACACAGCATGGTTTTGTTAAGGGGAAGTCTTGCCTGACCAATTTGATTGGATACTATGATGCAGTCACAAAAGAACTGGATGCAGGGAATAACTTTGATATTATATACTTGGATCTTAGAAAGGCTTTTGATACTGTTGCACATGGAAGACTGCTGCACAAATTGGAGCAGTGTGGCATTGGAGGCAAGTTGCTGCTATGGATAAAGGGGTGGTTGAGGGGGAGAAGACAGAGAGTGGTAATCAATGGACACTGCTCATCGTGGACTAATGTTATTAGTGGAGTCCCTCAGGGTTCAGTATTGGGGCCTTTATTGTTTTCTGTATTTATAAATGATATTGATGATGGTATATCAGGCTTAATGTCCAAGTTTGCAGACGATACGAAGGTTGGCAGGGTTGTCAAGGACACTACTGACACTATGCTGCTGCAACAGGATTTGGAAAGGTTGAGCAGATGGGCTTCGAGGTGGCAAATGAAGTTTAACATTGACAAATGTAAAGTACTACATATGGGAAACAGCAACCCCAGAGCAGCGTATCAACTCTGTGGTACTACACTGACAGTGGTAGAGAATGAAAGGGACCTGGGGGTGGTGGTGCAGGCAGATATGAAGTTCTCTGAGCAGTGCAGACGAGCTGCAAGAGTAGCTCATGGTGTATTGTCAATGATATATAGGAATTTTTCTAGCAGGGATAAGGAGGTGATTATTCCCTTGTATAAGGCAATGGTCAGGCCACACCTAGAGTACTGTATACAGGCCTGGAGGCCTCATTTCAGGAAGGATGTAGAGCTGCTGGAACGAGTACAGAGAAGGGCAACTAGATTGGTGAATGGGACAAAGGGGTTCTCTTACGAAGAAAGGCTTAAGTTTTGCAAATTACAGTGTCTGGAAACTAGGCACCAGCGGGGTGATCTGATAGAGGTGTACAAAGCCTTGAATGGTTTGAGCATGCTCAATGCTGATGGGATTCTTCCTCTAGCTCAGAAAAATCACCCGAGAGGGCATAAATTCAAATTGAGGAAAGACAGATGTAGGATAGATGTGCGGAAATTTGCCTTTAGCCAGCGGGTGGTTGGTGGGTGGAACAGACTTCCATCCCTTGTCGTGGAAGTTGATAGCCTAAATAAGTTTAAGGCTCAGCTGGACAGGTATTTCGAACGAACAGAGGGGTGAAGTGGAAGTGGTTATTTTTATTTATTTATGTTACTTTTTTTTTTTTTTTTTTGGCTGATGCTGCATAAGCTTGCTTTCTTGCATCAAATGCCTCTACTAATGCTAATGGACATCAGATGAATTTGTGAGACTCGCAACAGATAAAACTGCAGGGGGTAATTAACTTAGGGGAGGAATCCTACTCCACTGGATATGAAAGGGTTAACTGATGATCCTGCTCCCCTTGCTGACAAACTGAATAGGTATTTTTCATCTACATTTACAAGAGAAATTTTTTAGGGATGTGGATGCCCAAAGTATCACATTCTAACAGGGAGCTAAATGATTTTGTGAAGAAACTAGAAGGAAAGTGGAAGAGAAATTGTTGAAATTAAATATAAAAATGGCACCCGGGAAGAATGGACTCTATTCAATTATATTTAAGGGAGGCAGCAAAGGAGGTAAGTAAACCATTAGCAATAATTATGAGCACACCCTGGTAATCAAGGGCGTACCACTGGACTGCAGATGTGCAAATGTATCCACAAATTCACAAAGAGGAATCAAAGAATGACATGAGCAAGTAAAGACCTGTTAGCTTGAATTCTGTTCCAGGGAAAACAATAGTTACTGGGTAAAGAAGTATTGCAGGGCCATGAAGACAGCAAAGCAGTTATACTACAGTCACAGCACAGATTTGTGAAGGAGCAACCTAGTCTAACTGATCTGATTGAATATTACGATGCAGAAATAAAGGAACTAGATGCAAAAATAATTCTGACATCATATACAGTCAGTCGGACCTCTCTTTAACAAACTTCCATATAGCGAAATGTTCTATGTAGTGAAATTTTTCGATTTCCCCTTGGTCATTACATTGAAAATAGTTTTCGTATAACAGAGAAAATTTCCATACAACAAACTGATTTTGAGAGACTTGGGTACGCATTGTTCGCACCTCTGACCTTTAGGCAATAGAGCTGACGCTGTAGAAAGCACAAATTAAGAGCTAAAAGGATTAAGAATTAATCCCTTTAGCTTTTAATAGGCTTTAATTCCATGAATTAAGAGCTAAAACATTTTACAATTTAATGGTGCCTGTAAAACCCTGCAGGAGGAAACTGGCCAACCACAGCACAGGATAGAAAAAGATGGAAAAGTTTGGCAGAGGCCTTTGCCCAGCAGTGGGTCAGCAATGGCTAAAAAGTAAAACCTATACAACTTATACACTACTATGCCGAGAATTCCCACAGCTCAGCTGTCCACCGCCATTGGTAAAGATTAAGGCATATGCCTCTGGTCAACCTATTTCCTATTGTAAGCATCCTATTAGAAAATTAGGAGAGAGTGATTTTCCTTTATCTCAGAAATTCATCTGTTGTTTCGAAGAAATGAGTCATCCACACTTTCACCTATCTTTGTTTACATGGTACCTACAAGTGGTCCCTAATTTCAGCTTTGTTTTAATTGCTGTGCAAAGTAACCTTACAGTGTCTAAGAGGAAATCCTTGAGTGTGGTGTGAAAAAGTGGAAGTGTAGATATCGGCGTTAAAAAAAAAAAAAATAAATAAATCGATTTAAAATTTGATGTACCTGCCAATTCTGAAAAACCCTGTTTCGATTCTCAAACTGTTTGAGGAAATGTGACCCAGTTGGAAGTGTGCAAAATTATGCCTTTGGAAAGATGTAGATGAAGCAGTTTTTAAGTGGATGAAGTTGATTTGAGACCAAAACGTACCGATATCAGGGCTATTAATAAAAGAAAAGGCTATGGAGTATGCATCTTTTCTCGGGCACAAAACATTCCAAGCCAGTTCTGGTTGGCTGGAAAAATTTAAAGAGTGTCATGACTTGCTCGAAAAAGTTATTTCTGATGAAAGTGGAGTTGCAATAGAAGAAGACTATACCCGTTGGAAAGAAAGTTTTGAAAAAACAATATGGAGGACTAAGAGCTAAAAGACATATTCAACTTTGATGAAACATGTCTATTTTTTAAATGTTTGCCAAACAAGACACTGACTTTTAAAGGTGATAAATGTTTAGATGGTAAAAATAGTAAGGAGAGAATTACACCCTTGGTTGCAAATATGGCTGGTAATGAAAAACTGAAGTTTTTGGTAATAGGCAAAAGAAATAACCCAGATGTTTCAAAGGAGTAAAGACGTTAGATTTGAACTACAACAAAAACTTTGAATGACAAGCGAAATATTTGAGCATTGGATTTTAAATTTCAATAGAAAGATGATGAAAGAAAACAGAAAAATCGCGTTGATTGTTGACAGCTGCCCTGCCCACTTTCACTTGGTAATTTCGAAACTTACATGTGTGAAGTTTGTTTTCTTCATCCTGAAAAATTCGTCTTAACTGCAGCCAATGGACAATTATCAAGAATTTGAAATGCACTATGGAAGGTGCATACTGAAAAAAAAATTAAACAGAATAGAAACCAACCAACCTATAGATTCTGTTATAGATTTGAGGATGTGTATATCAGAGTTGGTGAAAGTGTGGAGTCAAGATGTCACGGAAACAATGATTAAGAATTGTTTCGCAAATGCAGGTTTTGCTAAAATGATAATTAACAGAGATGAGAGGGATGAACTACTAGAAGACACTGAGCAATATTGGGAAGAGTTCCAAGCGAGGTTTGATCAGTGGAGAAATTGTTCTTGACGAATTAGGAGTTGATAATGATATCATAGTAGCCGAATATCCAAGTGACTCCAACATTTTGGAGAGCATTCAAAGAACTAGTGACAATACCGACAATGAGTTAGATGAAAATGAGGGCAATATTAAACCTTCCAAACAATTGTTGGTAGCATTTGAAACTTTGCATCAAGGCCTCCAGTCGGAAGAAAATGTAACAGAAAATATATCTGAGTGTTTAAAGTTTAAACAAATGCAAGCATTTTTATGAATGGTGTACAGTAGAATCCAGTGTACAACAAAAAATAACCAAATATTTTACGACATAATTCTTAAAAGTGTACTAATAAATTGTGGATATTACTTAATTAGTCATTTCGTAATATGTATGCATTAATAAATTGTTTTAAAATGTTACAAAATTTATTCATTCCCACCTTTTACTGTATTTATGAATTTACAGTATTTTTCATTGTTGAAAAGGTCATATTTCTTTACAATGAATTTTTTCAAGGGAATGATCGATTTCATGATATAGAGGTCCGATTGTACTTATATTTTGGAAAATCTTTTGATACTTGAAATTTTTGTACAAATAGTAGCATTGTGGGCAATTTACTGCTATGAATGGGCACTGCTCTTCTCAGATTAAAGTTATTAGATGAATGATACTGATGAAGGTATATTACGGTTAATGTCAAAGCACGCAAATGATAGAAGGTTGGCAGGGTGGTTAATGACAATAATCAGTGTATGCTGATGTAAAAATTATGTGACAACTGAAGTTTAATAGTGACAAATGCAATGTACTGCAATATGGTTAATCTGGTATTACTGCTATAAAGTAATCCCACATTAACATATGAACTGTGTGGTGCCATACTCAGGGTAGTGGAAAATGGAAAAGACCTGAGGACAATAGTAGAGTCAGAATATGAAGAACTCTGAGCAGTGCAGACAGGTTGCCAGGGAAGTTCAGAGTTCTGTCAACGACATAAAGGAATTCTGCCAGCAGGGATAAGAAGGTGGTTATCCTGTTATATAAAGCGATGATTAGGCCCCATCTTAAGTACTGCATACAGATCTGGAAACCTCATTTTAGGAAGGATGTGGATCTGTTGGAATGAATGCAGAGAGAAGCAGCATGATTAGTGAAGGGGTCAAAAGGTTGCACCTACAAGGAAAACGCTTCAGTTTTACAAACTACAGTATCTGGGGACTACACACCTGCAAAGAGATCTGATTTGGGTGTTTAAGGCTTTGAATGGATTCAGTAAACCCAATGCTGATGGAATTCTTCCTATTGCTTTTTTAATCACTTAACACAGAAGCTTACAATAACTATAAATTATTCTGCAAAAAGTTAACAAGAGTCAGGCAAGCCAAGGAAAATTGTGAGAAGTTTTTGGCTAAGAAAAAGAATTCTGTGCTAAAAGGAAAGGAATTAACACATAGGCCCATTATATGAATGTCCTAACTACTGATAATCCAATTCAGCTTACTGAAAAACTGAATTGTGCCATCCTAAATCAACTAAAATCGGAGTGTTGAAATCTTTCATCTTAATGTCATACCTGTTATGCAATAATGAAAACCTCCAAAAGGAAATAGAATCTATAACCAGACTAACCCTAAGAAACAGATAACCTCTGCATATCATTAAGAAAACAATAAATGACAGCTTCAAGACCCACCATCTGCATACCATATATGCCAAACATTAGTGTAAAGACAGAAAAAGAATCAAGGAAATATGGCATCAGCACTTTCTTCAAGGGTTCGTCATTCATAAAACGGATACAAAATCACCCGTCTAACTATCCCAACAATTCCAAAGGCCCTATTTCATGGAAAGGTAGACATTAGACTGCCACTGTGGGAGTACATACATAGGGAAGTCATACAGAACACTTAGTTACAGAATTAAAGAATATAAAAATCCAAAATTGAATGCTTCCCAGTGCAGAGACATGTGGAAGTTCAATAGTGCCAGAGTTCTTTCCACCAACCACCAGTACAATAAAAAAAATTTATATTCACATGGTATAAGAGTGTTCATTATAGAAAAGTATAGATTTGTTATGGTGAGAGCTTGTCTGACCAAACTAATTAGCTACTATGAACTGGATGCAAAAAATAATGACATATCATCATGCCCCAGACTAGAGCAGCAAAGTATCGGGCACAGAGTGGCAGGAGTGCTGTGACTCGGGGGAGAACTGGGGGGGGGGGGGGCACGATTCTCCAACACACCCCAGTCTTAAAAAATGTGCAACTTGTGAAATGTTTGCCAAACTCTCTGGAACAGAACATGATCTAGCCAATGAGGATGTCTTTGTGTGTGCCAGGTGCAGAGTCTCTAGAAATTAGGCGTCAACTCAGCATTCTAATGGGCGTCTATGAGAGCAAGAGGTGTAGAGTTAGATGCTCTCAAAGAAATTAATGAGGGGCCCGTCAAGCTCTCAGCTGCCCAACTCAACACCAGAGCTCATTCCTGGGGATCAGGCAACACAGCAGCAATCTCCAAGGGAGAATGCGCTGGTCCCACAGGAGTTAGTTACAGTTCGTGACTATTTGTCAGGGAGACGGGGAATATATTTTGTAAAAAGGATAGATGGAATAGGACCAGGGTACGTCTGCCAGGGGCAAAAGTTATGACATTGTAAAGCATATATCATTTTTTAAGGGCACAAAAGGTGATATTGTTGTACATGTTGGCACCAATGACATTAAGAGTAGGAGATCTGCAGATTTACTTAACAAGTACAGTTCAATGTTGAAAAAACGTTGCGAGTTAGGGTTAAATTTGAAAGTGTCTGCAATTCAGCTCAGACACGATAGGAGGGAGTACACGATGAGAGCCTTGTCAACCAATTTGGCCCTGGAGGGAATGTGCAAGGCTCAAGGGGTAGAATTTTTTTCAGCATGGTCTGTGCTTGTTAACAGGAGAGACTGCTTGTACAGGGATGGGATACACTTAAATAGAAATGGTGCAAGAATATTTGCTGATGCTATCGGGGCAGTGTTAGGTGGGTCGGAAAACTACTAGCTTGGAGGGGGGGGATTCACAGACTAAAAGGTTAAAAGTAGCTGCAGGCAGAGGTGAAGGTGTTTCTTGCACTACTTTCTATTAGAATAAGCAGCAGCCTGGAGCGAGGGGTGCTGAGGGTTTCAGGGACTGATGGCAGTCATCATGAAACAGGTGGGTATATGGGATGTGTTAGGATAACTAAGAATAAGAATAGGTGCATGTATATCAATGCTAGAAGTATAGTAAATAAATTTGATGAATTTGAAGTGTGGGATATCAGAGATGTGGTGTCACACAGATATTAGGAATGCAGAATTGGAATTTGGAGAGTACAATGTGTACAGAAAGGATAGATAGGATAGGAGGTGTTATGCTGTTAAATAAGAAAAGCATAAAATCAAAAGAAGTACATCCAGTTGATATCGATGAACAGTGCACCGTTCAGTCAGTTTAGTGTGACATAAGCACTGCGAAAGCAAAAATAAGAGTAGGAGTGTGTTATAGGCGTAATGACTCGCCTAGCCAAGACTGCAGAAATAATTCAGACACAGCATGGGTTTATTAAAGGAAAGTCTTGTCTGACAAATTTGATTGGTTATTATGATGTGGTTACAAAGGAACTGGATGCAAAAAATAATTTTGATACCATATACTTGGATTTCAGGAAAGCTTTTCACACTGTTGCGCATGGAAGACTAATGTACAAATTGGAGCAGAATGGTATTAAGGGTAAATTGCTACAATGGATAAAAGGATGGTTGAGTGGGAGAAGACAGAGGATGGAAATCAACGGGTGCTGCTCTTTGTGGACTAATGTTATTAGTGGAGTCCCACAGGGTTCGGTGTTGGGTCCACTGTTGTTTTGTATATTTATCAATGATATTGATGAAGGTATATCAGGCTTAGTGTCAAAGTTTACAGATGATACAAAGGTTAGCAGGGTTGTTAATGACAGTAATGGCAGTGTGCTACTGCAACAGGATCTAGAAAATTTGGGTAGATAGGCTGAGAAGTGGCAACCGAAGTTTAACCTTGACAAATGCAAAGTACTGCATATGGGTAGAAGTAACCCCAGAAAAACGTACCAACTGCGTGGTACTACACTTAATGTGGTAGAAAATGAAAAAGACCTGGGAGTAATTGTGTAGTCAGATATAAAGTTTTCTGAGCAATGCAGACAGGCAGGTCATGGGGTTTTGTCAATATAGGAATTTTGCTAGCAGGGAAAAGGAGGTGATTGTCCCTCTGTATAAGGGCACACCTTGAGTACTGCATACAGGTCTGGAGGCCTCATTTTAGGAAGGATGTAGATTTTCTTGAGTGGGTACAGAGAAGGGCAACAAGATTGGTGAGGGGAGTGAAGGGATCCTCTTACCAAGAGAGGCTTAAATTCTGCAAATTGCAACGGCTGGAGTCTAGGCATCTGCGCAGTGATCTGATTGAGGTGTATAAGGCCTTGAATGGGTTGAGCACGCTAAATTCTGATGGGATTCTTCCACTTGTTCAGATTATGAACCTAAGGGGGCATAAATTCAAATTAAGGAAAGACAGATATAGAATACATGTGCAGAAATTTGCCTCTACCAGCAGGTGGTTAATTGCTGAAACAAACTTCCATCTGTCATTGTGGAAGTTTACGGGTTAAATAAATTTAAGGAGGAACCGGACAAATATTTAGAGGGAACGGTTGTGTGAATTTTTTTTTTTTTTTTTTGGCTGATGCTGCATAAGCTCATAACACTGCTTTCTTGCATCACATGCTGCTGCTACTAATACTACTACACCATCATACATCATTTTCAGTTAAGCTTTTGACACTGTTCCACTTGAAAAACTGCTGTACTAATTGGAGAAGTGTGGCATTAAGGGCAATTTATTGCTATGATAAAGAACTGGCTGGATGGCATAAGACAGGGTGCATTTATTAATGGGCAGTGTCCAGTCCATTACTGCTTTCAATATTTATTAACAATATTAATGAAGGAATATCAAGCTTATTGTCTAACGTTGCAGATGATACAAAGGTAGAGAAGGTGGGGTTAATGACAGTAATCAGGGCATGCTACTGTAATAAGATTTGGAAAAATTAGGCAGATGGGCAGAAGTTAAATTTCACATTCACAAATATGCTACCCATGTGCAGTACTTTGCATAGTAATCCCAGAATGGGATTACTATAATACCAATTGGAAGATAGTACACTCAAGGTGATGGAAAATGTAGTCCAACGTGAATGCCTCTGAGTGGTGCAGAAAGGCTGCTAGAACAGCTAATGGGGTTCTGTCAGTGGTATACAGTAATTTTGTCAGCATGTACAAGGTGATTATCCCATTGTATAAGACCATGGTTAGGCCACATCCTGAGTACCATCCACAGGTCTGGAAGCCTCATTTTAAAGGGGATGTGGATCTGTTAGAATGGGTAAGAGCAACAAGATCAGTCAGGAGATGGGGGAAAGGAAGTACTCTTACCAAAAAAATTAACTCTGAAAACTGCAGCACCTTAAAATTAGGTACCTGCGAAACAGACTTATCGAAGTATGTAAGACTTTAAATGGATTGAGTAAATTAAGTGCTGATTGCATCGTCATTCGGTATATTCGCATATATGCACCAAGTGCTAATTATCTTCACTATGTCTGTCTGTCCATCCACAAGTAATAACTCAATTCCGAGTGGATGGATTTTCATAAAATTTTACATTTTGCTGTTTCAGAAAGGCTTGTCGGACCATTCAGAATTTAATTAACACTGGACCAAGATAAATCTGGCAATTATTATTTCTTGGTCCTTCTGTCCGCATGTAATTCTCAGCGGATGGATTTCGTGGAATTTTTTATACTTGGTTCTTTTTAGAATGGTTTGTTCCCAAATTTCATTAAAATCAGTCCAATAGAAATTAAGAAATTATCATTTCTCTCTTTCATACATATCACATAACCCATCCATGTACTGTTTATTACAACTGAAGCATGGATATTACATTTGTTGCTGTGCACTGATTAGAGAAATAAACAGGCAATATGGCAAAAGTACATGAACAAAATGTTTGTTCATGCATAACAGATTCTTGATTCAAGAAAGTCTTGCTGACATTCTACGGGGAATGTCAGCAAGACTGTATTCATGAAAACCACAAATGAATCGAATGTTATAAAAATCTTAAAGGACAAATTTGAAGCCTTTTAATCCTCAGTTGCTGCAAGATGTTCCAGATCAACAAATGGACTTTTGTGAGAGATATTCATAACAGTGGAATCTGTGCTTTTTGAGGATTCAACTGTATGCTGAGACAAAGCCACATTCAAACTAAATGGATATTTGTATCATCACAATTGTGCATACTGGACCAATGAAAATCCTCATCTCACCCTGCAGAAAGATGTTAACTTGCCAGAGATAACCGTGTGGATGATCTCTTCTCAAGGAATTAACGGACTTTACAGATTCAATGGCACTGTTACTGAAGAGAGTTTCTTAAAATGTTAATGTACCCATTATCAGAAGCATGTTTTCAGATAATGGTGTTTTATCAACCAAATAGGATGCCTCACAAATTTTCATATTGCTGTCTGCGACTATCTGGACAGGGAATTTCATGAACAAGGGCTAGGTTCACAGGAAGTGCATTTGAATATCCTCCAATGTCTGTGGACTTCAGTCCCTTAGATTTTTTTGCACAGGAATACCTGAAGGAATAGGTGTGTGCTCAAAAGCTGTGGATAACAAAGTAGCAGGAAACATACAGAATTTCAAGTGACTTGTGCACCGTTGAACACTGGAGTGTGGTGGAGGAAGAAAGTCATTTATGCATATGTGACAGTGGGGGGCACTGTCACATATGCACATTTGTCATTGTCACATATGTCACATTTATCAGATTCACAAATTATGTGGATTGTTAAGTGCGTAAACCTAATTCTAACTCGCCCATATAAGGGGGCAAATTTAAGTTGGTAAAGGATTATTCGTGATAGATGTGCAAAAATATACTTTCAGCCAAATTAATTTATTGCTGAAACAAAATTTCATTTAGTGTTGTGGAAGTGAATAGTTTCAATAAAATTAAGGAAGAATTAATTAGACAAACTGTTAGAAGGGATGCACAGATAAGGTGGTTTTTTTTTGTTGATTCAGTAGAAGCTTGCATCCTTGTATCATTTGCAACTACTAATTACTACTAACTTTACTAAAAGTGACATTTTTTGTGGTCTTTAGAGGAAGTCCAGCAGTGTGTGTCAATGGAACTTAAACTGATACCAGTAAACAAGTTCCAGAAATGTTTTCAATTGCAGCAGAAGAGAACATCATGTATAGCTCTTCAACTACTTTAAAAAGGGAAAGGCTAAATAATTGCATGTTAAATTTTAACTTGCTTTTAAAATCATTCCTGGGCCTTTCTTAGCGTACTTTGTATATATATTTTTTCCAACTTATTATGCCTAATATATAAAGTGATATTTAGATCTCAAATACAAAAGTTAATTCTAAATTTAATACATAACTCTAATGTGCCCCAGGTGAAATTTTATACTTTACGTATAATACAAAGAATCTCTCCCCCTTTCATGACAATTCAAGTTAATATACACTGCCTGCAAAAATATTTACAATGACAAAATCTATTGTACACTAAATAACAAAAGTAACTGGACAAACACACACAGGTAGTTACAAAACAGATTTTAATTTGAAAAACCTAATACACAGTAGGGTCACTGTTGTCCTATATGATAGCCTCACCCATCAGATACTTTTCTAGAATTATTTTTTATAGAATATTAGAGATATACTATAAATAATGGCTGTGAATGCATTTAAATGCTATTTTATTGATATAATGAAGTTTCAGAAAGCATCCTATGCTCGCAACCAATTAATCTTCTAGCTGGTATGCCTGGTGTGTTTTTCTATGCCAAAAACTGAAAAACATTAATTTTTACTAGGGGGCTTTCTCACCAACTCCCATGCACGCTTTTCTACATAAAATGTAGCAAGCATGATGGAGTAAGTCGAATTTTTTCTATGTAAAAGATTCACCTGTCGAAATGCACTGATTGATATCTAATCAGGAAATGACCAATGTAATTATTTACCTGTGCATTTGTAATGACGTAATTGCTCTGCCCACATGTGACCCATATCCCTCTTCTCCCATTGGCTACGCCACCATGCAGCATTCTCAAGATCAAATAAACATCACTATGTAATTAAATACCTGTGTTTAGATAGGTCACGTAGGAAAAGGCCTTTTGGTTTGGGTTCCATAATACTGTTGCATCCGAAAGACAGACCGGGACTAAAATATTTACAAACTATACCGGGTCTCTTCATCAGCTGACATTACAATGGAATGTCAAATGATGACAGGCGTGGTCCTGGTCATGTATTAGACAGTGAAGCACGTGCACGAGGTTGGTGAACATTATGGAGGCAGTTGTCTTTCAATGGAAGACGTGATTATTTACCTGCACATTTGTAGTGACGTTGCTCTGCCCTCTTCTCCCACTGGCTCGAATAAGTGATGCAATTGTCCCACCCTCGTCTCCCACTGGCTTGAATAAATATGAGGAAAACTATTTTAATGTATAGAGAGATATCTATTAGAATTACAGCAGTTTAAATTTTAGTATAACACCAGTACGATCTTCACTTTCAATCTCCATCATTATTTTTTAATTGGAAAAGTTTAGTTTAACAGTAAAAAAATTCTTTATGGCACTATGTAAATGAAAAAATATAGTAAACCCCTGCTATTCGCAGTATCTGTATTCGCAATCGCCGATTTAATATAAAATGAAACCTAAAAAAAAAAAAAAGTGAATTTTAAAGCGCCGTGAATATTTTCCGCCATAAAAAAACATGGGCGTGGCTAAAATTATCTTTTCCGGTCAAAACAGCCCTCGGTGGGTGGGTGGGGGGAGAGGGGTGACAAAATTGCGAGCGTGAATGTTTCTCGCTAATCCTTGTTCAATATGTGTTATGCGCTTGTCATGGAAGGTTTCGTTGTTTGCTTTTAATTTATATGCTTATAAATTGAATAAATTTATCAATTTATAAATTGATATAAATTGTAAGCATATCAATTTATAAATTGATATGCTTACAAAAATGATAAATCTACCGTTTGGCAGTGTAAAACAGACTTTTTCGAGTGTGTCAACGGAAGAAAGTGACTTTATTGTGGACAAGTTCTTTCGAACCCCTACAAAAATATGGCTATGAATAACAAGAGAAATGTGAAAATATCAAAGAAGGTGATGACGTTAGCGAATAAAATTGAGTTATTAGATAAAATTTCTAATGGTGAAAGTGTCTCCTTAGTGGCAAAACATAAAATCAATGAGTCAACGGTACAATCAATCAAAAAATCGGAAGAAAAAATCCGCCGTAGTGTCCGTGAAAACGCGCTAATTGCTTCAAAAATTTGCTCCGTAACTCGTAATGTTAAATTAGAAAAAATGGAAAATTTTTTAAACCTGTGGATAGAAGACCGAACTCAAAATAAAATTCCGTTAAGTTCACTCATCATTCGTGAAAAGGCAAAACTCCTTTATCAACACTTCACCGAAACTGGTGATAGTACTGGCGGGATAAGTTTTTTTTGCTAGCAAAGGCATATTACATTTAATATTAAATTGTTTCTTATTTTCATTTCGATACCACATGCTTGCATTTCACTATGTACTGTCTATGTACACAGTCATATTATGAAGGTACATATAATTCATATATAGACAAAATTTTAGACTAGTTTTTCTTATATATTTCATACTTTGGAACGGAACCCCTTTATTACTATGGGAGCCATAACTCAGTATTCGCGATATTTCTCAGGAACGTAACCCCCGCAAATAGCGGGGGTTTACTGTAATCTTAACCATTAAAAATTAATAAAGCTATCCTCAAAAGAAATTAAATTAGCAAGTTTGTAATGAAAGCCTACATTTGTCTTTCAACTTCAAGTAGCCTTTAAGAACCAACAACTGCTATTTCTTTATTGATGTATATCAATGAAGTATGTGAATTAGTTGTACAAACTTTTATGACAGTATAATATCACAAAAATTCAACCGAATTATTTTGAATTTTTTTTGTACCCTAAATATATTAATTCTTTAAAAATGTGATTCAGTGCATTTATTCAGCATATGCAGATACATTCAACAAATGAATGAATGTTGCAATCATTCATACTCACCTTCAATAGCTGCAGTTACTGTGAGATAAGTGCCAAAAATTCCCCAATCTTTCAAAACTGTGAATTGCTTCATGATGAACAAATCAGGGAATGCATTTGTTTCACTTCCAGTTCTCAAATGTTTTTAACCTAATATTGCATCTTAAAAATACAAGTGAAATGATATTCTATTCCAAAACACTTGCTATCTCACTGTCTCAAAGGCAGTCATGATTTGTACAATGGGATATATCCATGTAATATATCAAGAATTAATGTAAAAAAACAAACAAGACAAAACCATGTTAGTGATAACCAACATGGTTTATTATATGAATGTATGAGGACTTTCCTTATACATACTGGGAGATACACCAGTAGATTATGGCCTTCATCTAACCTTGCACCATGAAGTCTCTAATAAAGACAAAGGTGGTACCAGTAACAATGACATATTATAGTTTATTTTACATATTAAACTTTAATTTTTTTTATTAATGTTAAAAATTTATGAATCCTGATGCTCAGTTTCAATGAATGCCATTCTTTGGCATTCATTGTAAAGAAATATTAAACCCTCTGAGTTGCAATATAGCATAGTCCATGGAAGTCTACAGGAAAAGTAACTCAAGAACTTGGTCTATCTAGATCAGAGATTCTTAATTTTTTTCCAGCTGGGATCCAGATTAAGTATGGGATCAGCTTTGTTCCCCCACAGTTCAATTTTAAATTAATAATGTATTTCCTTTAAATATTTCACTGATGTCTACAAATTAAGTATGTTATTGCTATTAAAAATCACTAATTTGGAAAATTGGGTGGTTTAAAAAATATTAAAATATGATTAAAAATCAGTTTTACCAAACAGCAGTTTTTCAAAAGCACAAATATAAGAAAAACATCACAAAATTAAAACCGTTATGGCATATTAATGCAAACCTTGACTTTTCAGTCCTTCAAACTTCGGTTGTGTATTTGAAAGGCTACATCTTTTGTCATGCTCTGATTGCAGTCGGTTTTCAAGCTTAGTTGTTATGATGGCAAGTGATGAAAAATTGTAGTTAGCAGTGTCTCATCATTTTGGATCTGGATAAGCTGCTCTTGAAGGCCAGAAATGTTTGAAATGTCATCAGCCAAATTTTAAACAATGTTAAATGGGCTGTGCAGCCAGGTATATTTAGTCACAATCTTTCAGGAAGTAGCTACTGAAATCAACTGTAAATGTTCCACAATACCACTTTTTATATCAGAAAATTCAGCATTTTCATCCAGAAGCAAGTTTAATGCCACGAAAGAAATTATTTAATACTATTAGTATTAATAGTGGCAAATGATATAGCTTCAGCCAAAAAAAAAAAAAAAAAAAAAAAACACCTCTTCACCCATACATACCCTTCAAGAATTTGTCTAGTCCTCTGAATTTATTCAAACCATCCACTTCCACAACAGATGAAAACCTATTTCAACAATCAACCATCCTCATGCTGAAGGCAACTTTCACACATCAAACCCACAACCATCCTTCCTCAATTTGAATTTATGCGCTCAAACTATATATGTATGTAGTTTGAGCAAGAGGAAGAGTTCCATCAGAACTGAGTTTGCTCAATCCATTCATAGCCTTAAACACCTCAATCAGATCACACCTTGCAGGTGCTTAGTCTTCAAACAGCAATTTGGGGAACTGAAGTCCTTCTAGGTAAGTGAAACCTTTTGTTCCCCTCACTAATCTTGTTGCCCTTTTCTACGCCCATTCCAGCAGATCCACATTTTTCCTGAAATTAAAGCCACCGGACCCATATGTAATGTCTCTCATTTGTATTGTAAATGACTTTTACAATACAAAAAATAATGTATAGTCATTTACAATACAATGTATTGTAAATGACTATACAGTATTTTTTGTTTTCATTTCAATATACTATGAATTGAGGTTTTTTTTTTTTTTTTTTTTGCCATTTAATAGGTGCCAGGAGAGCAAAAGTGACCATCATTTTCTAGTCAACGAAAGCTATCCGGTCTCGGCAAGAGATCGGATAGCTTTCGTTTTGCCATATGGGTAGCTGAATGTGAACAAATGATAAAATCAATTATTCATGTGGCATCTACCAGGTGTGTGTGTGTGTTTCAATTTGGGGGATGAATGACCATAAATTCTAAAAAACATAGCAAAAACATTATCATTATTGGTTTCTCTCCCTTATTTCTGTCAGATATTTTGTAAATGAGTTTAGCAATAATAATTAACAGAATATCAGTTTCAATTCGGCAAAAGTAAAAATCAATTTAAACAAAAAGTATCTCACAGATACCAACACAAGCATTTAGGTATGAGTGATGGAAGGTTAAAACTGTATTCGCACAAAAGTTTAGCATTCAAGTTTCCCAATATCTTTCTACCCTTCAGTAATAAAATCTTTTTTGCATTTGGTTATTATGTAAACAGTCAAGATAAAACATCATAATTATATTTTTACAAATTCTAGCACTGTTTTTTCTTTCAGAGGAGCATAATTTTGAATATATGCTTATTTTGCTTAAACATCACCAAAAATATAGTGTAAACAAATACATGTTAAATCTCACTATAACTGAATTACACAAATTAATTCATTATACCAGATAAAGATAACAAATTATAAATTCATTTTATTTTAAAATAGTCATACAAATGCAAATAATCATTACAAAATAACAAAAAATGATTTCTATTTTTTTTGTTCTAAAAAATTCCCACTAGCAATCCACTTTTTGAAAAAAGTGTATTACAAATCAATAATCATATTCAAATTAAGTGCAATCTGAAATCATACATTTTAGATTGAAATCTAAAATTTCCTATTAATACACAAAAATAACCAAATATGTAAAACACAACGAAATAATTACTTAAACAGTTCACAAAAAAGATGCTGGAAGTGCTCATCATTCTGCTGAATTCAGCATTCACTCGTTTCATCATATTCTTGCAATAGCCTCTGAGATGTTCATTCTCAGTTGTTCTATGGTGATGGTTACTGTCGTAAACAAGTCCTTTGAGATGGGCCCATAGAAAAAAATCTGGTGGAAATAGCTCAGGAGACCTAGAGGGGCCCCTAAGCCCCGTGAAATCGACTGTTCTCCAAAAAAATTTTTTGCAATAATTTCATGGTCATCCACACGGTATGGCAAGAGACTCCTTTTTGCTGTAACTAGGAATAGCTCTCATCGACCTTAAGCAAAGCAATAAACTGCATTAAAATGTTTTGATAATGTTGTGTCACAGTGTCCCCAACCAGAGCAATATGGCCTTAGTTGCTAATGCTCCTAAAAACCATATAACAACAACAGTATCCCCAAAGAATATTGGACTGAAAATCCTGCACTGTGAGATTGCACCCCCAAACACCAATTTCAATCAAATGCAATGGACATTCATGACACATATCAGGATTATCCAAACTCCATAATCAATCATTCTGACTATTAACATAGCCACTTGAATGAAACTATGCATCAACAGAAAAAATGTTTTAACACTTGGATGTTGTTATAAACTAAGTCCCTAAACCAATTACAGTAAAAGACCCTAGAAGTACAATTGGTAGGCCATGATTCATGCATACACAGAAATGGATGTGATATGCTCTCAAATGCAGCAAATGTGAAATGTGTAGCTTTATGTGCACTACTTTGGAGGGGGACTGCAACAAACTGAGCCTCACATCTTTTGGTGTGTCGTTGTTTAGAACTACAGTGGAACCTTTATATTCAGTATTCATCCGTTCCTGAGGGACGGATGAATACTGAATCAGATGAATATAGAATCAATTTTTTCCATAGGAATTAACTAAAATTGGAATAATCTGTTCCCAGCCCCGAATCCGATACATAAATAAAAATTTAACCAGAGGCATTACCATTACTGAGGAGTGATGATGGCAGAAGCTAAAGAGGAGGAAAGGAATTATTGTTTAGAAAGGGAGTCATCTTCATTAAAACATCAGTTAACTCCAATTCTTGTGATCGATGTCTTTTTTGTCCCTTTCCCAACGATTCACTAGCACTCGATTTAGCAAACTTGTCAAATGTCTGTTTCTTTAAAATTTTCTGAAAGTAGCCAATCACATTATCATTAAATGAATTTATATTATGATTAACTATGGCAATGTTCGGCCACTTCTCAACCATACTCTGTGTTTTGGCCTAATTGGACAGCATTTCCTTAATGTCAGCAGTTGGGATGATGCCTTTATCCGATCCTTCCTCCTCTGATGAAATTTTCTCCAATGCATCTTCCTGTTCTTTATGAAGGTCCAACAGTTCTTCTGTGGCAAGCTCCCTTCCATGGTCCTCCACCAATTCCCTTACATCCTCACTATCAACCTCCAATCCCGTGGACCTGGCCAGAGACACAATTTCATAAACAGGCTCTGACCCAAAACCTTCAAAGCACTGAACGATCGCATAAGGCAGACTGCGTGGGCGATTGCACGAGGCTAGGATGACCATGTGGTGGGTGACTTTTTTGTGATAAATACAGAGGTTCCACTGTATATTCCTGCGATAATGAATAATTTCCACTCACAGTAGAAGTCCTGAAATAAATTTATGGTTCAGTGAATGTAAGACAATCTGTAAATACGATAATGCTACAAACAGAACGCCAATGCAATATTGTATAGCCCCCATCCCCAGGAGGACAAGGTCATAAACCAGCCGCTAATCATAAAGCTAAGTCGCCCTGTTCATTTCTATCTATTCCAAGAATTGAGTTTTTTCGATTACCGGAGCAATTAAGAATGTTTGCATAGTTACCACAATTTGTACGGTACATCCGTGTAGTACGCTTGTTATAACAGTGAGTGATTGTATGAGAATATGTGTAAATTAAAATCATTATGGCTTTTTGCTCTTTACAGCCATGATCTCATTATTTCTGTGCTCGTTATAACCAAGTTTGACTGTACTAATGAAATGCATTTAAGAAAAATTTAACTTGATATAGTGACAATTTCAAAAATTTTAAATTTGCCTAAGTGGCAATTAACCTTTCTGTTATGCTGCACAATTTTAAAATCTGTAATATCATACTCTTTAATTAAAACCTGCCATTCAACACCCAGAATGAATTTTCTTGATTTTTTGAAATCAAATCACCAGTATGGCTCAAACACTCTTGCAGTGCATCCAGTGAAGCTGTCTGGATGCTACAAAAGCAATCCAACAGCAGTAACATTGGTTTAACCCAGCAGCTGCTGTGCTGGTGCTGACAGTTACCACACAGCAGCTAGGAATTCACAAAGTTAATGCTTACAACTTTTTCTACCATCCAAATTTTACGGTTTTTACAGAGTAACTACATGAAAGCACCTGTAAGCAATGCACAACCATTTCTTCCAACTTTTTTTTTTTTTAAATGGTTACACTACCTTACAGCTAAAACAAGGGGAGAAAATTTAACCACCACTAAGCTAAATTATGCAAACTTCTCAAATTTGCATGATTAAGTATAGTTGTTTTATTAAGTATAGTTGTTTTTTTTACTAGAACACTAGAAGTGTTCTAGTAAAAAAAAAAAGTAGAGGTAAACTGCAGCATGGAAGACTCCTCAGCTAATCATGTTGGGGGAAATGTACCATAATCTGCCATGATGGTCCAGTGCGGGTTGACAGATTTACCATATTTAGCAGTCACAGGCTTGAACCCCATTCTACTTAAAGAGAGTGTGCTACAGAGAACTACGGAGGCCTAGTATTAGAGCCATAAAATAAAGAAAACCCTAGTTTTGCTCAACAGTGGTTAATCATGCTCAGAGTTACTCAGTTTTGCAATAAAAGTTCCATTTGTTCTGGTAGTTGAGCTCCCTCTATATTTAGTGGTTACTGAAAAGAGGGCAAATATTTGGTTGTTATAAATATCAATTTACAACAGAACAGCCCATCAATTAGATAAAAAAAAAAAAAAAAAAAATGCTTGTTAAAATAGCACGTTATGTATGCATGACTGAAAAGGGATACATTTAACAAGAGCTGAAAACAAAATTCTATTCATTTTATGGTTTATAAAATCCAAAACTAACAATCCCCTGTATTTTATGGTTTTCATTCAACTATTCATTTCCAGCCCTGTGACAAATATACTCTTGCTCAATCACTTTCATGTGTTGTTAGATTTTTCCCTGTATTAAAAGTCTTCACTCAGTGATTCCTTGTATTATGCCTATGATATTAAGAGTATCATTAACCAGAATAAAAATTAATGAGAAATATTCTCATAAATATATTTCAGACTAGAAAATAGTAAAATGACTAGACTTTAGTCGTGCAAAGAGCCGAATCTACTTCAAATCTGTGGAATTAAGTGTACAGCCCTATTTTCTCATAATATGAATGGTTTCTTGCTTTTCATATTTTGATAAATTGGAAAGAAACTAAAATAACATTAAGAACTATATGATAGGAATGTTAAAAAGACACCATTACTAGGGTTACCAGACATCCAGCAAATGACAGACATAACCAGCTTTTTCTTCTTCCATCCTCCAGCTAGCCTGTACTTTAAAATCAGTATATCTGGCTTTTCTTTTCAGAAAGTACACTGATGGCTCCCTTCCATATATTACAGATAGTTATAGCATCCAATCGAGATCCAATCTACCTTACATTTCGAGGGTACAGCTCTAAAGCGATGTTCGCAGGCAGGCAAATTGGTAACTTTTTAGGACCTCTACCTTGCTAACCTTGCTACCTCTACTCTGGCAGATAGTCCAAGTAATATGTATGCGGAGGGAGGAATTGTCGAGGCCACGTTATGTCAAGGATCTGGGTATATTCTTACCATGTATATGCCATATCCAAAAATTTCATTACTTCATACAGCATGCCCCACCCCTTTTTTCTTGCTATTGAATATACCATGAATTATCAAACTAACAGATCAAGCTTATCTGCAAAAATATCTAAACCTCCCAAACACTTCCTACTTCGTTTCACACATATACATGGTCTCAATTCTAATCTCAACGATATCCATTTCCACTTGCAGTCTGCCAAACCCCATGTACTTTTTCTGACAGAATCTCAGTTATCGATTGATTCAACTACTCCCCAATCTCAGTTGCCCAAATTATTCGCTATACGATTCACTCAAAGATGGTACTTGTGCCCATGTCCGTTCCAATATTCCCTGTCAGAGACTTGGTAGTTTGGAATCTCCTCTTTTTGATCTTCTCTGGTGTAAAATCTCTCTAGCTCATTGTGTCAGATTCATCTGTTGTCTCTACCGTTCTCCCAACTCCACTAATCACTTGGAGCTCTTTTGACTTCTCTTTGCAATTTGACTTTCTCCAATCCAACTTTCTTAACAGTAAGGTAATTTTCCTTGGTGATTTTAATGTTCACAACTCCAGCTGGCTTCCGTTTTCTAGTCACACCAATCCCAGCTGGTCGAGATGCTGAGGCTTTTGCAATTACTAATGACCTTGCACAGATTGTTCATTTACCTACAAGGATACCGGACAATCCTAACCATGCAGCCAACGCACTTGATCTTTTTCTCACAAACAACCCTTCTAAGTACACAGTCGAAGTGAGTGGTCCTTTAGGCACCTCAGATCACAACTTCGTGATTGTCTCTTCTTCAATGGAGCCTTTATCTCATGACTATTCCCAACCTTGTATTGTTTGGCACTACAAGAATGCAAAATGGGATGACCTGCGAGATTTCTTTTCTTCTTTACTTGGTTGGATTACTGTTTCAAAACTTCTGATGTCAACGTTTGCTCAGATCGTGTCAGTGAATTATTCTTGTAGGAATGGAATCCTTTATTCCATGTTCCACTTCTAAACCTTGGTTTTGCAATAAATGTGCTAAGGCTGTTCAAGAGAAGAACGTTGCATATCGTAATTGGCTTATTTCCAATTCTTCAGTTTCATTTTCTGCCTACACCAAAGCTCACAACAATTGTAAAGCAGTTATTAATCAGTCCAAACTAGATTTTGAACAAGCTAAGATTAGAAAACTTGCTTCTTGCCATAATGGCAGCTGAGCATTCTGGTGTCTTGCCAAAGCTATTAGCCGTGACATCCACCTCTTGTCCATCTCTGCTCCCACCTCTGTCAAAACCAGATGGTTCTGTTGTCACTTCGGCCAAGGATAAAGCTGACCTGCTAGCATCCCATTTTTCTTCTAACTCATGTATTAATGATCTTGGGAAAACAACTCCCACAATGCAAGCTGCATTCAATGCCTCCTGTGGTCTTCTGTCAATAGGATGTCAGAAGGATTTCGACAAATCTTAATGCTAAAAAAGCTCCAGGTTCTGATCGTATTTCTTCACTTGTCTCAAAACCTGTGCTCCTGAAATTACTCCTGTTCTTTGCCACCTTTTTTCACTTACTTATTCCAAAGGCGTTTTCCCTTCGGCTTGGAAATTTTTTCATATCCAGCCAGTTCCTAAAAAGGGTGACAAATCCCTCCCAGCCAATTATCGTCCCATTGAAATTACTTCTACTCTTTCTAAAGTAATGGAGAAATCAATTAACTGCCAACTCTTAAACTACCAAGACACCTTCCGTCTGATCGATGATCGACAGTATGGATTCTGTCAGTGTCAATCCACTGGTGATATTCTGGCTTATGTTATCATTTATGGACATAATTCAATGGAAAAGTTCGGTGAAACAAGCAGTTGCTCATGACATCTCAAAGGCTTTCGATCGTGTTTGGCATAAAGGTGTCCTAAATAAGCTTCCATCTTATGGTTTGCCAACTGTTTTTAGTAATTGGTTATCCAGTTTTCTCTCTGATCGCTCACTGAGGGTGATGGTAGATGGCTCTCTGTCTTCTAACTTTTCTACTAATGTTGGTGCCCCCCAAGGTTCAGTTCTTTCACCCACTCTTTTCCTCTTGTATATTAATGACCTTCTTCCATTAACTGGAAATTCTATCCATAGTTTTGCTCATGATAGCACATTGCATTCCACTTTCCATTTTGGGAAAGTTGCCCTGCTCAATCAGTTTCAACTTCTCAAATATCTGCTACCAATTCCTTAAATGCCGATCTTCAGGTAATTCTCCAGTGGGGCAAAGACAACTTAGTTGATTTGAATCCTTCTAAAACTCAGTCTTGTCTTATATCTCATAAAAAGGATTCTTCTGCTCTTATGCTTATCTTTGGTGACACTCCAATTTGTAAACAAAATGATATATCTCTTTTGGGGATTACCCTGACTTCTAATCTCTCTTGGCACAAGCACAATTACAAATATTGCTTCCTCTGCATCTAAAAAACGTGGTTCTCTCTTTCACTCTCGGCATTACTTTTCTTCCAAACAGCTGTTCACCCTGTACAAATTGCAAATCCACCCTACCATGGAATATTGTTCACACATCAGGGCAGTGCCCCCATTTTCAAATTTCCCATTCCCCATTTCCCATTTCAAAACCTCGCTCAGGCTTCCAAATTTCATTCAGAAGAGGGCAGTTAGGTTAATTAATGACTCCTCTCAACAGTCTCTCCACTCGCTGTCTCATATATGTACTGTTTCTGCTGCATGCCTTTCCTACGGATACTTTCATGGACACTTCTTCTCAATTGGCTTCTATAATTCCAGCTCTCGCTTTAAAAACAGTCCGAACACGTGCTGCCACCCGCCAACATCCATTTACTGTCCAACTTCAAACTCACAGAACCAACTTTTCATCTTCCTCGTTTATTCATTCAACTGCCGTTTTCTGGAACAACCTTCCTTCGTACGTATTTCCCAAAAATTACAGTCTACAGAAGTTCAAGTCTAATGTCAACAAATATCTTCTTTCATTTTCTCAACCTCCAACCCAAGCACAGTACTAAGTACTATAGGTTCTAATACAAATAGGTTCTAAAAAAAAAAAAAACACACCACTGAAAAGCAGATACTGAAGTGAGAAAGTTCTTTCAATGATTGCATGTTTTCACTCTGAAATTTGTATACGAATTACACCAATCACTGAGAACATATTCCTAATGGGACGATGGAAATGCGTACTCAGAGCTGCCTCCACACTGATTGCCTGTACACTTTGACTAGGCTTTTCTGTTTTAAATAAATGGATGATTATTAAGTGAACAGTGCACAGGCTATCCTCATCAAATGACAAAAAATAATTACTGCACACAAATGTTTACAAAATATACAGATTAGTATATAATGAAAAAGAAGATAACAATGAATAGACATTGACATTGCAAGGAATGACAAGTGCATTATAAAAGATCCCAGATGAACCACTCATAATACTAAAGTGATGACTGGTGTCACAATGTATTTGCAATCACATCTATATTACAATGTAATGAACAGGCCAATGAAAACCACAGCCATTAAGCTGAATGAGAGGCCCAAATCCCAGTCAGTGACTTTTGAAAACTGTTCTTAAAATAATTTAATTTGAGAGAGATCGGGTGGGAGAGTGTGCTGCACAGTACAAACTTGCTATTACTGCATTTATTGATAAGAAACATGCAGAGTTTGCAGCCCAAAACTGAATCAATAAGGCAGATCCAATTCCAAAACATTTGTATGGCACTGAATGAAGTATAATCAATTAGTAAACAGAAACACATTTTCATTTCTATTTGTAGCTTTGCATAACTTTGCAAACAAAAAATGTTAGTTAGCCATCCATACATTATTCCAGTTTTAAGCCTGTTCACAATAACTGCAAAATGCTATGATATATGTCAAACTGAAAGTGATGGGGGGATGAGATTTAAAAGTACTCACGAACCTCATATAGGTCAGATGGGACTATGCCTTGTAAACCTGAAATTCAACCCCAAACCCAGATGAAGAAGGCAAAGTGACCTTCAGAAGGTTGACTATATCCCTTCCCCTTTTAATTTTATTATCCATATCATTACATTTCTCCTCTCAACCTAGATTAAAAAAAAAAAAAAAACCTCCAATGTTCTCATTTGTTATTATTTGAATACCTGTATCACTTGTGATATATCCTTAAAAGATTTATCAGATTAAAAGCATGATTTGAGTAATTTAATTGGGAGTACAGTATAAATATTTTTATAAATTTAAAAATTTATTCGTTATACAAGTTTTTTTTTCTTATCAATAATCGAAAATTATGCTTTATTATATCTGTACTAGCAGTACCCCTGGAAAATATTTCGCAACTGGTAGCAGAGTTTTTCTCTAGCTGTCCGAAGGAAATGTAGTCTGTGTTTGGTTGTGAGCAGGTAAGCCAGTATGTGTCAAATCCTTTCTTATTTCTTATTTTTGTAAAATAAAACTATTCTTTCTTTTAAGGTAGGCAGTGCTAGTAGAGAAAATTGGTCTGTTAAATGTAAAATAAAACTATTTGGATTTTTTAGTATTCAGAATTTTTATATTTTCCCATGTTTCTGCACACCTAGGAAGAAATATCTTCAATTTTAGACCAAATCAGTTAGGCCTATCATGCGCAATCGCTACAGTTAGCTGTACCCATTGCAAAAATTTTGCAATTGGTAGCAGTTTTTCTCTAGCTGTCCTAAAGAAATGTAGCACCCATGTAATATCAGTATATACGTGTAAATGTATATACTGATGCATTCAGGATCTTTCAAAATGATCCTGAATGCATCTGCAGAAATACAAAAAGACTGTTTCTCCTTTGCCACAAAGTACGTTCAACACAACCAGTCAGAGTAGCATTTTGACTGTGACATACTTCTAAATCCTTAAATTACTTACATTAAATAACCTCAAAACAAAAAACAAACTCGAAGTTGATAACAATAACATGTATGAGCTCACGTGTGTGAGCTCAGTGTATGAGCTCACGTGTGCAACATGGGGATATATAGTGATCTGTGATGGAGGCCTAAAGATTAGTTCTTTCTTTTAAGGTAGACAGCACTAGTAAATAATTTCACAATTGGTAGCAGTTTTATTATTATTTTTTTCTCCCCGGAAAAAAAGCACATGATTGTGTGAATGTGCAAATTGTTAATCAGAAAAAAATGCCTTATCAACTTAGACAACTGTTTGTTTAACAGTCAACATCTTCCTGTGATTCAGGTGCCTCCATAGCCAGGTGCAGCAGTGTGTAGCACATGCTTCTTGATTAGACCGGGGTTTGAGCCCATGACCACCAAATACGGAATGGTCAGGGAATGACCACCGCATATCCCCGGAGCAATATGGCCTTAGTTGCTAATGCTCCTAAAAACCAAATAACAACTTCCTGTGACTCCATCTATGAAGTGAATGTTGAACTATTCTTGTTTGTAGTACAAAACTGGCGCGTTCCGTATAATAAAACAATTCGAAATTTTTAAATATTAACAACTTTGTGCACACCTAGGAAGAAATATCTTCAATTTAAGACCACTTCCAGCCCAAGCGGTTGAGCCTATCGTTCACACAGATGGAGTAAAGAAAACAGCATCCGTATTAAATATATAGATTACTGTTTTTTTCCATAACTGTTGTATAGTTCTCCCTCTGGAACAAAGCAAACAGAAAATGGGGTGTTTAACAAAGCAGTCTAATCATCTGTCAGGCAGCTGCAAGGTAAAATCACATTTGAGTTCCTCAGGCCACTTATTTCAAATGTAGGTTGTGGTGCAATAACAACGAGAAGTGTCTTTCTCAGAGCTTAAACGGGTAAGCAATGTGTGAGGTGGGTCTCAAGCCCTGCTAAACTGTAAAGACAGATACAAAGTGTCTCACAATGGTTAACTATTAATATACTCTTAACATTATTTAATGTGATAAATTGCATTAAGATAAATTTTTACACCAGCTACCAAGTAGAATTTCTAATATCCTTCAGTCAGAACAAAAATTTGAAATGATCAATCCAAAATTATAAGTTCAAATAAAACACTAATGTTTGGAATAAACAGTTGGTATATGACAGAACAATGATTATAAATGCACAACAGATATCCTTTATGACTGGTGGGCAAGTATAGACAATGAATAACTGATTAAGGTAGGTAACATGCTACAGTTTCCATACCGTGAACCACATGGGTATGGATAATGTACCCACCGTGCCTTAATCACTTCTGAGCACAGTGCACGAATGATCAGTAAACCTCACAGACCACACAAAAAATTTGTCACTTGTGGCATTCAAGTCTTAATCTTCTAGATGCAAAAAGCAAGAAATAGAGTATAAGATTAATCTGTTCTCTCTCTTTATAAATATACTAGCTGTGATTGAGGAATCAAGTGTTTCCACCACAAGATTAGGTGCAAAAAAGATGTTAGTGAATGGCAAAAAGGAATGATAGCATTTATTTGGTGGGTGTGAAGCACATCCTGTTAAATAAGTGGCTAAATCTGCTGGTGTTTCAGAAAGAACAGTAATAAGTTTTTACATTAAATCATGAGTAGCCCATGGGGGTCTAGTAATCATAAGCAGTCCAAAAGTAGTCCATTCCTGTTTTTGGGTACTAAATCATTAGACCCAAAAACAGGAATTCGGCAATGTCATGCTCTTTGTGTATTTAGTCCACACAGCTGAAACTCCCAATAACTTTAACAAAAATGTTTTCTTTCATTTCTTAATTGAAAATTCCACAAATCTGTTAGTTATAACAAAAACAGGAAAAATGTTGGCTCACACATGAAATGGCACCAAGCCTTTAGTTTATTCTCAGCATAAACAAGTGGGTCCCTCCCCAAATCTCACTTCAGAAAGAGCTACCTCATTTGCTAGACTTCTCAAGTGTCTGTGGTTTGCATACCAGCCACAGCTAACGTGTGGCAGCAGTAGACAAACTGCTCAGCTAAGTTATCGGCAATAGATGAATGAATTGGTGATACAATTTGGAAAAATCAATTTATACACATCCATCTGTAATGCATATATATCCAAAACGCACTCTTAGTCAGGGGGAAAAAAAAAAAAAAATTTAAATTAATAATGAATTTTCATTTATTCCCAATACATCCGATGCCAGAAGAAATCCTCATTTTCTTCTTTCAAATAATCAGTTACAGAAATTATCATTTTTACTAAAAATTGTTATTTTAACACAGTGATTGCTCACATTTTCAAGGAGTGAGATACACAACAATAATCTTTAGAAAAGGAACACTACCTGGCTTTGAGCACAAAGAAAACCGAAGTGGGCATTCCTCACAGAAAATTTATTTATATATTGGCTGCTGTGTTATAAACTTTCAAAAATGATGTCAAACTGAAAAACTTTCAGCATTCACCTTATCTTACGCACAAGACAAAGAAAAAAGAAAAAAAAAAGTGCAAACCATTCATAACGAATAGGTTTATGTATTAGGCTTAATAACAAAATTAAGGAACATAATTTTAGTGCAAGCTTCATAATAAACTTTGAAATGCCAGCATCAATTTGAAAAAGGACAAGAACGAAATCTAATAAACTGACTTTAAAAAATAATAGTAACTACTGTGATCATTAATAAGAAATTCTGGTTTTGCTAATTAGATAGTATTACTAACCAAAAAAAGTTATGAAATTTTCATAATGCTGGCACGCTACTGAGTTTTCTGTTGGCTCACCTTTTCAGATCCTTTCCACCTAGGCACACTACACTTATAACAATCGCAGAAGTGATTATGAATGGGTTAAGGAATGGTTAGTCAAAATCAACCAGAAATAAGTAGCATAATTATGGTTAAAAATCTGTGCTAAGTGATTGAGATTGGCAACGAACTGGTTCTGAAAAATGATTTCAAACAAGGCAATAACTGCTGCAAACAGCTCTTGCCTTGTTTGAAACCTGTCAATTTCTGAGAGTACAATGCAAAGAGAAATAAATAACAGACATCTGAAATAGTGTCCTAGGGGGAAAAAAACAAAATCAAAAATCCAGCTGCACATAAACAAGTAGGGCCAAGCATATTAATATTAGCAAACGATGCAAGGAAGCAATCAGAAAATTCTTTACAGAGGAATCAGAACTTGAAATAGTTAATATTTTTAACACTGGGTGGGAACTAGTTCAATCTTTTGAGTAAGTTCCAAGCACTGGACAAGATACAAAATGACCTATCTCAGTTGGTGACATGTCACCAGCTTATAGGTCAATTCATTCAAGTGATGTCTCAATGGTTTGTTACCACAGATGCTTGCTTTTAAACAACAGATCTCAGAGCCATTTATTCCTAAACATGTCTGTTTCATATGAACAGCCCTTTAGGTGAGGCCTAACAAATCTGTTCAAGATCTAAGTGCCACTTGCAAAATATTATTTGCCAGGCAATAAAAAACACACTGAAAAAAACATATTCTGGTACATCCATTAATGGTAAACTCTTCTCCTAAAGTTGCATGATGAGGTAAAAATATCCCATTTAATTTGTGCAACCTAACAACTTTTGAAAGCTGTTGTTGTTATTTGGTTTTTAGGAGCATTAGCAACTAAGGCCATATTTCTCCGGGAATATGCGGTGGTCATTCCCTGACCTTTCCACATCCACCTATTTGGTGGTGATGGGCTCGAACCCCGGTCTAATCAAGAAGCATGTGCTACGCATTGCTGCTCCTTCCCACCTGGCTACGGAGGCACCACTTTTTTGAAAGCAGCCAACAAACTAAAACTATGATATTAGACAGTCCACTGATGTTCAAAACTATGAACAAATTAAAAGCTTTCAAATTTATTTATGTGATTAATGTTTATCTATATGTCGATTTAATTATAAACAATAACCTAATATTACCAGGAGAAATACTTGCCACTCCGTAGATTTATCTTTTGGCTAATATGTTCTCTCCCCCCCCCCCCCCCCCCCCCAAATATATTGGACTTGGTATTAGTATTAGCAAATGACACAAGAAAGCAAACTTATAATAAAGCATTAAAAAAAACTTCCCACATCATCTGCTCATCCCCTCCAATAGTTTATCCACTTCTTCCTTGAATTTATTTAAACTATCCACTTCCAGAACAACAGATGAAAGTTTGTTCCAAAAACCCATTGGCTGAAAGAAATTTCTGCACATCTATCCTGCAACCATGCTCAATATGAATTTATACTCCCTCATGTAATCTGGGCAAGAGGAAGTATGCCATCAGCACTGAGCTTACTCAATCCATCCCAAAACATGAAGATCTAAATTAGATTGCCCCAGAGGTGCCTAGTCTCTAACTGCTGCAATCTGCAGAACTGAAGGCTTGATTGGTAAGAGCACCCCTTTTGTTCTGTCACCAATCTTGTTACCCTGCTCTGCATCCATTCCAACAAATCCACACCCTTCCTAAAACGTGGCTTTCAGACCTGTGTGCAGCACTCACGATGTGGCTTAACCACTGCATTATACAAAGGATAATCACCTCCTCACCCCTGCTAGCAAAATTCCTGTATATCATTGACAAAATCCAGTGAGTTGCTCTAGCAGCCTGTTTGCAGTGCTCAGAGAACTTCATATCTAACTATACAAAACCTTTTTTCATGTTCCACTATCCTGAGTGTAGTACCACACAGTTGATATGTTAATCTGGGATTACCGCTACCAACCTTTCCATTTCTCAATGTTTCAGTAATTCGACTTGTTCTAGTAACGTTTTATGGGTTTCCACATTTTGCCTCACCAAATAAAAGTGAAATCTAGAAGGACAACTGACATTCTGTGAATGTATTTACTTACATCTTTCTCCATAACATTGTTTTTATCTTTTATTTTTTTTCTTGCCGTATCAGAAACCTCCTCATCTTTTATATTGTATAAAGGGAAAGTAAAGTTTACTAGGCTTCCTGCCCCTTCCATCTATTTTATTGGCATATTTATTGTTCTACCCCAGTCACCCTATTTTGTATGGGATCTTAGTCTGATCAAATGCTGTTTTGTCAAGAATGGTACTTTTCAAGGCAAGAACATAACCTCCATGGTTGTCAAAGAACTGTTGCATTGCACTGCATTTGTAGCAGTGATCCTGGAATGACACACCACTTGGGTAGCACCAAACTGAAGGCAGTTTGAAAAAGACTTAGGAGAATTGTACAGTCTGACATGAAATTATCTGAGAGGAGCAAAAAGGCTGCCAGAACAGATCTCAGGTTCTGTTCCTGTTGCCAGCAGGAACAAGGAGCTACTTAATCTATTATATAATCAGCTCTTGTATTATAGGCAATGGTTAGGCCACATCTAGAAAACTGCAAAAAGGTTTGAAACAAGGATATAAATGTTTGGAAGGGATCCAGAGAAGTACAATAAGATTAGATGGAGGATACAAAAGGATATTTACCAAGAAAGACTGAGGTTCTATAAATTACAAAGTACAGTAGACTCTCGATTTTCCAGGATAGATGGTGAAAAACAAATCCTGGATAATCGATTTCCCATTTAATCCAGAAATACAAAAGTCCCCAACATACGTTCCAGGACTTATTACTTCATTGAGTTTTACGTAACTCAGGAATGATTAACAACATATTGCTACTATATTATTATTGACTAATTTGAATTCCGCACGATACTTGTTAATATTTGGCCATTTTGATACATCCTTATTATGATTCCTTAGCGATTTAACAGATGCACCGTTTTCAAACTTTTGAATAATTTCAAGTTTTTATTTAACTGAAAACACAACTCTTTTGCACTTACCCATCATTTTCATGATTTCTAAACAAAAAAAAAAAAAAAAAAAAAAAAAAAAATCCGACATCCCTGACAAATAACGTCCTTATAAATAAATAAAATTTGCCCTTTTGCACTGGCAACGGAACACAACAATCGACGCAACGTACTAAAACAAACTAAACATTTGGTTTCTCCTTTTCTTTTTTTTTTTTTTTTTGAGCGGTGGATGTGAAGACAGCGGAGATTGCAAGATAATAGATACACTAAACTCCCAATGACGACTTATAATGCCGCTTGTCGCTTATTTAGGACTTGCAAAATACCTGTTTATACCTATTCTAGTTATTACTTGAATTTTTGATTTCTGGTTGATTTTTTTTTTATTTATTTGGAGTTTTGAAGTGTCCCGGTTAATCGAGAGTCTGCTGTATAAGGCTTTAAAAGGATAAGTAAACTAAATGCTCATGCTTACACATATAGGGGAAGAGGGATAAACAAACTGAAAAATTGCAATGGTGAATAAATGTTTAAAAATTTGCTCCCAGACAGGGAGTAATCCACCTAGTATTGTGGAAATGGGTCATCTGAATATATTCAAGGAAAGCTTGAACAATTTATTGGAAGAAATAAGCAAATTAAGAGTTCTCCCCACTTCTACTGTACAAGTGTTGCTTCCTTGCACCATCATATTGCACTACTAGTGAAGCAGTTAGAAAACATAGCAACTGCAAAACTGCACACATTTCTAGTTTTTAATATTAGTCTATCAAAATTCTCAGCACTGTTACAGAAAAAAAAAAAAGATATTCAGAAATTAAATTACACTAAAAAAAAAAAATATATCTTTCAACCACTTTGTACTTTTCACTATCACAAGTTAATATATTACTGCACTAGTTCAAGGAGACAGAAAAATGTCAATTATCTGAAGTTGCAATATAGAAGCAACTCATTATGAAGGTGAAAAATGCTTCATTAAAAAAAAAAAAAAAGAAGTTTTTTGGGATAATTTATTTTCAAGCTTATCCTACATACCTTTCTCATACAGATCATGTGGTCATACAGAGACATTTTGAATTTTGTGATCTGCTGTTACATAATAAGAACTTGTTACAATGAACTTTCTCAGAAACATGAATCACTCCACCATAGTAAAATTCCATTCTATTACTGCTTAGTCCAGTTCTGGTGGTTAAATGCATACATAATAGTTGTATTTAAATGAGAGTTTTACTTCCATAATTGGCTGTTTGCTGAGACTTAGGCGGTTCCAAACTGTGGACTATATACAGCCCATTTCCCCTATACTGTATACGGTACAGCCATATATACAGCTCTAACTTTTATGCTCCCCCTCTAAACAAATTTAACCTAGCAGTAGTATCACATCACCTGACAGGGCTGGTGGGAAAATATTTAATCCTGGTAACTCACTGGTTGGGGATTATCAGTTGTTACTTTTTATACCTTCTGAATAGCATCTTTAGTCTTATATGTGCTGCATTCTTTGTCCATTTATATTGTTGTCCACTTTATATAAGCTGAATGGTCCTGTGAGGCAACGCAATATTGTTTACGTTACTCCACTGTGTCCGGCCAAGTACATTTCATTATGTAATGAAACACTGCACATTTTCCACTATCCAAAAGCTTCTCAAAGTTCACCACTTGCCTATGTGGGTATTCTCATGGAAAATAAGAGAAAATCCAGTAGTTTGTAGCCACAAACAGTAAATCAGCTAACTCCAAGGAATTTTCATGTAGTGAAAGGAACCTTGGAGAAAAAAAAAAAAAAAAAAAAAAAAGTATATGAATGATTTCATGTTTATAATATTTGTTACATAGACAGGCAGCATTAACAGAAATTCATGTTATTTTTTTCATAAATATTGGCTTAACTTGTTGTGTTGGAGTAATGCCGAAGTTTTCTGCAATTTTTGCCTCCACAAACTTAATTTCGCAGATATTAATTTTTTCATGTTTCTATTTTATGACAGGAACATTTTTCTGAAAATTTAGTAGAATTTAACCTTTTTTTTTCATTAACCAAATGAGCATTTTATTGGCCAAAAAACGTAACATTTGTAAAATTTTTATTTATTTAAAAAATTAAGAAATAAGATTACTAAGCATTACAATCTACTGGTCCAGCATTAGTACACTCCAAGCACAATCTGAAAAACTCAAAACTTTTTACAAATGTAAAATTAAAATCTGAGCCTCTCAGGTGATGAGATATCACTTGTGTTACAGAAGGAGGTGCGGTTACTGCCAGGTTAAAACTAGCATGTTACAAAAATGACTTTTGAAAATATCCATTTTTAGAAATATTCGATTTATTTGTATTGCTTCTATTTGTTTTCCTACATACATTTAACAATATTATTACAACTATGCAATAAGAATAAATAAATGTTGGATTTTTGATTCAATTATTGTAGATAAAAAAATAATAATAAATAAATATAAATGTTGTTGAAAGAAAAATGCAAAATGAGCATTAAGGGTTCAATCTCGTGGCCTGCAACCTTCATTTTATACGTTTTAGCTGGTAGCTAAAAAAGGTTGGACACCCACACACATTATTCAGAGTTTGGCACACATTCACTAACAGAGTGCCTGCAAGCTGATGAGAAACCAGTAACTTCAAAACTATTGTCCAATGGCATACAGATTTTTAAATTATAGTGGATTGACCTGTTCAGGTGGCGCTATATAACTTAAAAAAGATATTGGTAACTCGGTCTGGATAAATACAGGTAATCCTCGTATAACATGGTAGTTAGATTCCTATAAAATGTCATGTTGTGCAAAACCGTGTTATGCGGGACTAAGAAAAAAGTACAATGGGGGTTACATTCCAAAAGCTAACAAAAATACTATTAAGACAATTAGATAAGTTATAGGATTTCTTAAAGTACCGATATGATTGGACTCAAGTTCAAATAGCAAAGCTTATTAAACGGTACTCACCTTAGATAATCTGAAATTGTTACTTGAGGTAGGATGGATGAATAATTTTGGGGTTTAAGAGGTTTTGAATAAATTAGAGTTTAAATGAGTTAATTAGTAAGGATACAGAATTAAAAATTAAAAACAGAATTAAAATATGCTCAAGGAAGTAGATGTGCACAACTCTGTCCCTGGTTGTCATTGAAGAATTAATTGATTAAAATATGTGAAACCGGTGAAGCCAATTAACTGATTAAAATATATGAAACCATTGAAGCCAAACCGGTTTCATATATTTTTCTACTTCCTTGAGCATATTTTAATTCAGTTTTTAATTTTTAATTCTGTATCCTTACTAATTAACTCATTTAAACTCTAAATTATTCAAAACCTCTTAAACCTCAAGTAACAACTGCAGATTATCTAAGGTGAGTACCGTTTACTAAGCTTTGCTATTTGAACTTGAAATACTATTTCATTAACAAAAATACGCCATTCTAGATTTCGTGTATCTTCTGCTCTCTTTAAAAAATCAGTAACCTGGGTTTGTTTGCTTTTGCTTGATAAATCTTTGTGAATTTCATCGTACGGAACTAAACATTTTTGAAACCCCCTTTTGAACTTTGGGCTCCTTTCATTCAAAAATCTGCATCCAAAAAATAAGATTCTAATTGTTCGGCTAACATTATGCCTTCTAGTATGCTTTTTAGTGTAAAACTTGGAAGTTTAGAATTTTCATCTGCTATCATCCTCTGAATTGATTTGGTCTGAATCTTTACCTCCAATGCCATTTCCATCAAATCAGTTCACCAGCCTCGTTTTCTACCAGTAATCATATCTTTTTTAAAATTTTTTTAGAAGCATTGGCGACCAAGGCCCTGTTACTCTGTGTTTATTGTCTATAAATTGCGTGTCCTGAGGTAGATTTTCTGTTTTGCTGCCCAAAAAACCCAGAGTTTCTGGGAGAAAAAAAACCATGCTACACTCAACCAACTCAGCCACATTGTGAAAAAATACCCATAAAAAATTCCTCCCATCATCAACGGGATTCAAACTCGTGTCTTGAGTGAAGTGGTGGCCATTCTATCAACTGTGCTACTCACGAGAACTTCAATAGTCATATCATCAAAACCTTCCCCTCCCAATGATAGCAAGTTCTACTATCATACCAATTCCATTTTCTGCCTGTTCGACCATATTTCTTGAATGAACTGACTTTGGCCATACATTTTTCCACACGCATTTAACACTGACGCTTTTACTTCTTTCAGCAATAAAGCTATGATTCTGATACAGTCCACAATTGAGAAATGTTTCCATGCCTCCATTACGTCAATAGATTTGGAATCAATTTTTTTTCTAAAATCCACTGTAATGATTTTCTGATGTAATGAGTTTTAAAGGTGGATATAATGCCATGATCTTATAGCCGAATGAAAGAAGTTGTATTAACCTAGTACAACTGTGGTGGTAGAAACATAACTTCAATGTTTGGATGACAAATCTTTTTGGATGGCCTGGTGTGCTATCCAATAGTAATACAACTTTGAAATCTAGATTTTTCCAAAAGTTCAACAAGCACACGTTCTATAGCACAGAAAGTAACACGGAAATTTCCCAATAATTTTTGTTTTGACTAGTGAGTTAACAGCGGGGATTCAAAAAGAGTGGAAATGTTGAAAAATCCCACATACTAGTGGAGTTTTCTCCACACAAAAGCTCAAAAATACCCTGTTATGCGAGGTTTACCAAAATCCTCTAACCATGCTGTGTGAGGATTGCCACAATTTATAAATTGTGTTAGAGTGAAATCGTGTTTTAGAAGTACAGTATTATACAGGGGTTGCCTGTACTGTAAATAATGGTATTTACCTTTAGGTTGAATGTAAGCACAAGCCTTAGTGCTGGGTACTTAAAACTTGGTCTTCAATGAGAACAGAATGATCCATATAATCAAAAGTCAAACACAGTAATTAATGTGTATGAATTTTATTTAATCTCCGAATTATTTTTTGGGGCCATAATTTATTCAAATAAGTTCCAGATCACTCATTACTAACTTTAAAATCAATAAATAAGTAAGTAAAACAACTAAGCAAAGAATATTTGTATAGGGAACATCATACTGAAAGAATATTTATAAGAAATACAATATGGTAAATGTAACTTATTAATTTAAGTTAATTTTTTTTCATTTTTAATGTTTAATTTTATTACAAAAAATTAAATTATTCATATAAAATTTCAACTTTAGTGCAATGTGAATGTTCTATTTCAGATTACAGTACAGTAAAATCAAAGGAGGAAATTCTACCCCTCAAAAAAACAAGTGGGCCACGTAAGGTAATGTTTCAAAAGCAGGTCTTGAAAACACAAGGTGGACAGAAATTAAAGTACTGTTCTACCATACTCAGCAGAAAAGGCCCGAGTTTGAACCCCCCATCTCTTCCATCATGCAGTACGACTGTTGTCTTTTGAGGTTACAATGGACATCCTGGCGAGAACCAATCTTCCTTACATTTGGAGGGCAAGGCTCTAAAATGGTGTTTTCAGGCAGGCAGGCAGCTAGATAGTCCACTGAACTCAACCTATTGGGAACTCTTTACGAGGCTTCTGGATCAGCTAGTGTACAATCTTGCTACCTCTACTCTGCTTACAATTGAACACCTTTTCTCACTACTGAATACATCATGAATTGTCAAATTAACAGATCAAACTTATCTGCAAAAAGATCTAAACCTCACAAACATTTCCTTGTTCATTTTACAAATATATGCAATCTCAGTTCCAATCTCAATGATATCCATTTCCACTTAGTCTGCCAAACCACACATATTCTCTGACTGAATCCCAATCATCAGTTGATTCAACCACTGCCATCTAAAAAAAGTAATGCAAAAGAGTTTTCTCTTTTGCATTACTTTTCTTCCAAACAGCTGTTCACTTCGTACAAATCACAAATCTGCCCTATTGTGGAATATTGTTCCCAGATTTACGGTGGTGCCGCCAAAACCTCTCTCAGGCTTATAGATTCCATTCAAAAGAGGGCAGTTTGGTTAATTAATAACTCATCTCTAACAAAGTCTCATTGATTATGTTTTTGCTGCATGCCTTTTCTACTTCTACGGGCACCATTCTTCTGAATTGGCTTCTATAAATCCTGTTCTCACTTCCAAACTAGTCCGAACCCATGCCACAACCAGTCAACATCCTTTTACTGTCTAACTTCAAACTCACAGAACCGACTTTGCTTCTTCTTCATTTATTCATTCAACTTCATTTTCTGGAACAACCTCTCCATATATATTTACTGAAAATTACAATCCAGAGAAATTCAAGTCTAATGTCAACAAGTATCTTCTTTCATCTTCTCAATATTCAAACCATGCACAGTACGAAGTACTACAGGCTCCACAATACTCCTTATGCTTGTGGTTCTCATTAAAAAAAAAAAAAACCATCAATATGGGTAGAATTTTTTTCACCATGGCCAAGCGTCATCAGGAGGAGATTGCATGTTTCTCCATCTGAAACTGTGGCTTAGCAAAATAACCCATCTGTAAACTGTGTTCATTCTAATGCTGCTTGGGATGAATGTGGCTGATAGTCATTGCTGATTTGGTGCAAAAACAAGTCTTCTCTCTCCTCATGGTTCCTTATTTATTATCCTTACTTTGATTTGAACTTAAGTAAAATAAAAAAAGCACTGGGTTTTCCTTAGAAAATGTCACTGCCAGTTCTTTATAGGGAAAATCATGACAAAGTCATGATTTTCTCAACAAAACAAGCAATGGCAGTTTGCATTTTGTTACAGTGTTGTACTGAAAACATGTCTAGTAACCCATAAAGATCGAATTCAGGAAGTTGGGTTTGCTTTCAGTGCCCTCAATGAGCTCTATGCAGTGTTCAACTCATGCATGTCGTTAAACATCTGTTAACAAATGTGGAACAAACCAAGCACAGACCTTCATTTTCTTCACATCCTGAGCTATTTGTCAACTAGTTTCTTCATTAAAGCACTGATCCTCTGAAATCATTTAGAGCGTTGTACACCAGTCATTGGTAATGATTTCCCACACCTTTTCCATCAACTCTGGCATTCAAACTGTTTCTGATGGGCCCAGATGTTTTGTTGTCATCCAGTGTTTCTCTTCCATGGACAAAATGTTTCTGCCACCCAAACATGTGCACAAGACAGAATTCTCTACATACACTTGATTCCTCCTTTAAAAACTTCCATAGCACTTCTGCCCAGCCAAAGACAAAACTTGATGTTTGCTCTTTGTTCCATTTTCCCTCGACAATACAGAGGAGAGATGTCCAGTTCAACTCACATATGTTTTGAAATGGCAGCAATTTCTGCTGATCTTCGCTGCAATGCTCAAAGAAGAATCGCTCTTTAATTTCATGTTTACTTCTAGTAGATGGCAGCACCAGCACTCATCTCATAGCATAGCATGTCTCGTTTTCCAATTTCCACATTGTGTATTAACCCCTTGGCAGTCCGATGTCACATCCAGCATGCCTGTTGCAGTTTCTGACTACAAAATTTTTCCCAAATTGTGCTGGCACAATTATTGTACTATCATCTATTTACATTTCATATAAAGAATCTGAAAAACTAAATCTACGTATACATATATACGTTCAATTGTTAACAGCAGGCAGTGGGGTTTTTCCTTTCTATTTTCCTGTCCGCAAGACCAATATAGAAACCAGCACGACTGTCGACATTTCTAAATATAAAATTTGTTATTCTGCCGTACTGCCATTCCTTTATGCTTTGTACAAAATATATAAAACTAAATTTCATTAATGTTTATATTCAATTGTGAAAACAGAGTGGTTTTTTTTTTTTTTTTTGTTTAGAAGTCACAAAGTAACTAATACGCTCTATTACAATGAAGTATTTATACATGCTGTCAAGACCTAGTAAAAGCCTTTCTGATGGCAAAATTGAGAAATTTAACCTTTCTGAAAAAATTGTGTGTGTGGGGGGGGGGGGGGAAAGAAAACTTACAAGTAAGACTTCCAACTGTTCCATATGACATGACTGAGTTAGGTTTCATTATATGAACTAAAGGTGTGTTCTGGAGTTATTATCAATATAGTACTAAATGAAATAACAGATATAAAGAAATATTGGTCTGAAGAATAGAAAGATAAAATTAAATTCTCCAAAACTGTATTCAGCTGGAAGAAATTTTTGTAAATATTTTGAACGTTGCATCTCTTCAAAACCAACCAAAAAAAAAGGACAAACAGAATTCAAAGTACGAGCTCTAAAACTAAAAACATTATAAATTATCTAGATGGAAGGAATATTTTCTTCCGGAAAGAAATATTGCATTAGAACTTTTAAACACTTTTTAACTTATGTTTTGTCATGTTGTTTTATATATAACGTAATCCCAAAAATAAATAATTTTTGAACATCACATTTCAACTAGTCATTTTTTCAGTTGATAGAGCTGGACTGTATGGGAAGGATAATTAAAATAATGCTGAACTGCAATAAGTTAAGGAAAATTGCCCAGCAACTGCAAATATTTTCTGTAGAGTGAAATTTTCATTAAAATAGTAGTTGTAATGAGATTTTATTGTATATGCACATTTTTTAAAGTTTTGAGCACTTTGGATTGTGAATCTTACTAAGCATATGCATTATCTTTCAGTGTTAAAAAAAAATAAATAATAAAATAAACAAAATAAAATAACAAAAAGCCAAAGGTTCAAAGACGGGCATTGCACCTAAAAAGATTTGCTAATGGATACCCATATGAGAAGAGACTGAATATATGGGCAAAACCTGGTAACAAGTTAATTTTAAAATCTGCTTCTACGGGTAGTTGGACTGAGAGCCCAGACAAATTCAAAGGCCTGCTGGAACAGTGCCCATGGCATGGCTGCCAGCCTTTGAGTCTCAAGAAAGTAGGATTTTTTTTAAAAATCTCGCTTTGGTTTTGAAATTTAATGTCACAATTTTTTAATTGTTTGCCAGTATAGCACATGCTTTCAAACACTAACATACTTAGGATTTTTTTGTCTGTGGATTTGTTTGGATTTTCTGTTAGACACCACCAACTGATTATGATTGCTTCAAAGATATTGTTACAAACTTTGCCCTCTTGAAAAGGATTGAGCCAAAGCTTTGTTTATGACAAAGGTACTTTCTGTCTAGACTTGGCTGTCAGCAGTTATTAAACTGAGATATGATATAAACTGAGTTTTTCTTTTTCTTTGACCTGGTTGAATATTCTCTCACACTCAGCATTGCTGTGAGGAATTGTTTAAAATGCCAAGCACAATTAGAAATAATCCATTACATTTCAAGTTTCCTCTGCACTTGTCAGTTGCATCTCTATGTCAATTCCTTCTTCCTTGATAACAGCTTCTGGTAGGTTTTAAACTGAAATTGACAGAATTGATACTACAAAACATTATTATTATTATTAATCTAACGATTAATTCAAGGAAGCAAACCCTTACAGAGCATCAGCCAATAATTTGCCTAATGCTTCCTTAAATTTATGCAAATTATCCACTTCAACACCAGATGGAAGTTTATTCCAGCAAATTTCTGACAGAAATCAAATTTATACACATCTAACCTATAGCCATCCATTTTCAATTTAAAACTGAAAATGATGTACTGCCAATTGATGAAATTTGTGCAACTTGTTATCTCAAGCATTTAAAAAAACATTTTTCAATAGAATTTCCTCTCTGAACAAAAAGAACAGAACAAATAAGAATTATTAATGCACCACAACAAAACAGTTAAAAATGAAAGGACATGTCCATTACAGAGGAAGCCAGAACTAACAGAAAAGGTAGTATGATATAAACAAAATTAATAATTATTATTTTAAAACAGTATAAGGAAATTATCTGAAATACAAACATAAATATGCATAAATCATCCCGTAAGGCCTTTCAGAGTCATAACTGAAAAACAGGCAGATGGATACACAAAAGGTGGCATTAACAGGGAGAGAATTCAGGCATTTACAGTACTGATTCCTTCTTTAACCAGTAATACAGCGACTATATCAAATACATACTAATAACCATCAAGGCTAACTTTTCCACGTTGAGCTAATATTTTTGGCTTAAAGTGTAAATGCTATAATTTTTAAATAAACACATATATAAATTTGTTAATTTAACCTAATCAGACCGAAGAATGTCAACAACTAATTTTCTTGTTTAATCCTACATCTTTACATACCTTAACTATAATTAAGCCCCATCTATTATGTCTCACAAATATTGAATTCCTATGTGATCTTATTTTTATAAATTTTTAAAATTACATTATATTATTTTAAATTAATTTGAATAAAATTTTATGTTAAGGTTAAAACTTACATTAATAAATAAATATTGCACTTAGCGCTAAGTTGGGCAGCACAAAAATGGCTGCCACTGAGATGTCCTAGATCCCAGAAATGTCCCCTTTCCCCCCTCTTTTTATTTTTTAAATTATTTTTATTTGAAATAATACAGAACTAGATTTCATAAGAAATTAAGAAAAATAATATGCTTGATGAAAAAATCTATTTATGATCAAGTGGTGAAAACCAACCCATGCAACCATTTATAAACAACAACCTTTATTGTGATGAGAAATACAGGTAGTTCATCCAAGGCCCAGTCATCTGTCTCTCATCTTTTAAACATTATCTCTACTATTTAGTGGCATGGATAATAACCACAGATCTGGCAGTTAACTTCTATTCCAGGGGAAATAATGGAGTATCTGGTTAAAGAAGTAATACAAGACCATCTAGACAGGAATGCAATTATACTGCAATCACAGCATGGATTTGTTAAGGGGTGATCTTGTCTGACCAATCTTATTGGACACTATGATGCAGTAACAAAGGAACTGGAAGCAAAAAATAATTTTGACATCATGCATTTGGATTTCAGGAAAGCTTTCGATACGAATGCCAGAAAAACTGGAGCAGTAGGCATTAAGGGCAAGCTGCTGCTAGAGATAAAGTGATGGTTCAGTGGGAAGAGAGAGAGGTCATTAATGAAGTCCCACAGGGTTCAGTGGTAGGTCCACTGTTGTTTTCTATATTTATTAATGATACTGATGAAGGTATATCAGGCTTAATGTCTAAGTCTACAGATGATATAAAGTGCTGGCAGGGTGGTTAATGACAGTTATTACGGTAAGCTACTGCCAACAAGACCAAAAAAAATTAACAGATGGGCTGAGAAATGGTAGTTGAAATTGAACACAGAAAAATGCAAGGTACTACACATGGGTAGCAGTAATTCCAGATTAATGCACCAACAGGGTGGTACTACTCTCAGGGTAGATGGAAAATGTAAAGGACCTGAAGGAATTGTGCAGTCATGTGACCTTCTCTGAGCAATGCAGAGAGAGGCTGATAGAACAGCTCATGGGGTTTTGTTAATGATATTTAATACCTTTGCTAGTAAAGATAAGGAGATGATTATCCCACTCTACAAGGCAATGGCTAGCACATATATAAAAGGACTGCATACAGGTCTGGAAGCTTCATTTTAGGAAGGATATAGATCTGCTGAAATGGGTGCAGAGAAAGATGAGATTGGCGAGAGCAACTTGGTGTCATAATAAGAAAGGTTTCATTTCTGCAAACTGCAGCGTCTGGAGACCAGGCACTTGCAAAAGATCTGCCTGAGGTTTCAAGTTTTGAATGGATAGAGCAAGCTCAATGCTGATGGCATTCCTCCTCTTGCTCATACTACACACGAAGTTGTATAAATTCAAATTCACGGATGGTTATAAGATTGTGGAGGTTTGCCTTCAGCCAGCAGGTAGCTGTTCCTTGGAGCAAACTTCCATATGTTGTTAAGTCAGTAGTTTAAATAAATTCAAGTAACAACTACACAAATTATTGTAGGGATGAACAGGTGATGTGGGAAGTGTGGGAAGGTTTTTTTTTTTTGGCTGATGCTTTATAAACTTGATTTCTTGCATCATATGCCACTACTACTACTGAAGCACATTTACTGATCTAAAGAGTAACAATATAGCATATCCCGTAACAAAATTTTTAATAACTAAGTATTGAGGTTTCATGGTAAACGAACACCTTCTTCAGCAAAATACGTATACAAAATACTAACAAAATATAGATGTCAGAGATAGAATTAAAATAAAATAAATACCAAGTGAGTTGCGTGTGCTCTAATGAGCATATGGCTGTGTGACTGAACATTATTCACTAGATTAGCACTCGTTGTTGGTGCACGGACGAGTATGGGTTTGCTGCCAGCGCTTGTCGAGTTTCAAGATAGGGTGTAGCCTCGTACCCTTGCAGCGATTAAAGGCTTTTGGACAGCATGATATGTTCAACGATTCTAGCCAAAGGCAGTGATGGAAGTGTCATGATTGGTCGATAGCTTCACAATGAGGTCTGGGGTTAAGGTCATGATGTGTTGACCAGAAATGTTCTGCGATTGCCGAGTGGTCAGTGTCACCTAGGCAGATTGATCTGCCACATTCTGCAAGGCAATCCTGAAGGCATCTAGAGCTCTCCCCTATATAGCAGCAACTGCCACAATCATTGCAAGTTACGCGGTATACTACTCCACTATGTAAGAGAGGGGCGATGGAAGTCTTACATTCGAAACCAGAGAATGTAAGCTCCTACCAGGGAAACTGTACGCATTTTATGCGGAGGATTTTAGAAATCTGGTCCGACGTGCTCAGATAGTAAGGAATAGCTTTTTACTGATCTACTTATGCAAGTAACACCACACTGTACAATGAAGTTAAGGTAGTTTATTAGATAGCGTTTTTAGCCATTTTTCCCAATTTAAACTGATACTGGGATCTTTACTTTGTATATAACATTATGTTTTTATGAATTGTTTGCATTTCAAAGTGTGCTTGCAATTGTATACAATTGTAATTACGATTGTCAATTACAATCATTGTGCCTCTAATTTTTTTATATACATTATTAGTCTTCTACATAATAATTCAATGACGGATGCTTACTCCATTTTCCACACCAGTAGTGTCCAACCTTTTGGGCTGGCTGAGCATTTTGTACATTTTTAAGTAGAAAGGGGGGGGGGGCTACAGTTAAATTCTCAATAAACAGAATACATGTATTCATCAAGATACAACAGAAAAATCACAATGATGTATAGGATGTATACAGTGCCTTGAAAAAACATTAAATATTTACCAAAAATAAGCATTATCTTATACATGCATGCACACACACATGTACAAAGGGTACTAGGAAAGTTTTGCAATACAGCTTTGTTTATTTAATTTTTTCAAAGTAATTTCCTCTACATTCAATACACCTCTCCATCCTCCGAAACTAATCTTTAAACCAGTTCTGCCAAGTTTCACTAGGGAGTAAAGCACACTCGTTGTCCCAAGCCCGTAGAAGGTCCTCATCACTGGAAAACCGCCTCCCTTTTAGCTTCATTTTCACATGCGGGAACAGTGCAAAGTCGCAGGGAGCAAGGTCTGGACTGTAGAGAGGGTGCTCAAGAAGTTTCAGTCCTGTCGTGGTCAAATATTCGGTGCAGGCTTTGGCGCGGTAAGCTGGAGCATTATCATGATGGAGGTACCAGGTGTCCATTCTTGACTTTGGCCGCAGGTTCTTCATAGATCCAATGACTTTAGGCAGGCATTGTTCAGTATACCACTCAGCTGTGACTGTCTTCTGCGTGTCCAAAACGACACGTTCCACAATTTCACTCAATTTGAAAAATACAGCTATCATTTTCTTCTTTATAGATCGGGATTTTCTGACAATTATGGGTGTGTCGTCATCATCAAAGACCCAAACTTTGTTTTGAGCCTTGGTCGGCAGATCGTAATAGTACAGCCAAGTCTCGTCACCTGTCACGATGTTGTTCACATACCGAGATTGTCCCTTATCAAACTTTTTTAACATCTCCCGGCACCAAGTCACACGTCGTATCATCTGCTCTTCAGTCAGTTGATGTGGCACCCAGAGAGAACAAAGTTTCTTCACGTGCAAATGATCTTGCAGAATCGAATGAATTGCTGGTGCATTTAGGCCCAAAGTATCCTCTATCTGTTGGTAGGTCACTCGCCTGTTTTCGTCAAGCATTTTCCTCACAGCAGTAACGTTTTCCTCCGTAACTGACGTTCGTGGCCTTCCTGGCCTCTCAGAATCCTCCAGAGTGAAATTTCCCCTTTGGAATTCTCTATACCACCTGAATATCGTTGTACGATGTGGACAATCATCATCTAGTGCAAGAGTCATTTCTTCTAAGCACTGGTCTATGGTTAAACCACGCACAAAATTATACCGCAAAACTGTCCTTATCTCATTTCGTGACCACGATGCCATCGCAAGCACTTTACACTCTCACTACTAATGAATAACTGAGCCCATCGACTTGGCGCGGCGGCTACTATGCACGTATGAACATGTCTCAACATGCAGCAACAAGCAGCTGCCTGTGATTCATTGTTGCGTCATATTGCAAAACTTTCCTAGTACCCTTTGTATTTATACCACTTTACTGCTTGTTGCATTATTATTTTCTGTTTCATATTACAAAGTGAAGTCCTTCCCTACTTTAAAAAATTAATAGCTGTTCTCCACAGCTGCCTTCAAAATTTTCTAACAATGTTCTCTATCTCTGTAAACATGTAGTCTCACATATCCCCACAACAAAAAGTTTGTTGGAATTAGTGGGTTAAGCAGGCCAGGGATGTGGGAACTGGCAACTGATAATTTGCTCTTCTGTGAAAGTTTCTTGTAGGAGCTGTTTGACATTACTGATAGGGCTTAGCAACATCCTGGATAAAAATTTTGCTTCCATGTAAACCATGTTCATTGATGTCTGGATTAATTGTGGCCTGCAATAGGCTAAAAGATCACGTGCTGTTACTTGAGCATGTTTTGATTTTAACGGCTTCAAAGAAAATGGGACCAATGATGACGTGCCAAAGCCACACCATATTGTAACCTTTAATGCATGGAGCAACTCCTTAAAATGCACAAGGATTTTATCTAGCCCAAACACAACGATTCATGCCTATCAAATATCCATCAAGGTACAGTTCCCTTGTCCATCTAATGTTAAATAATCATTCTGGATCCTGTGTAAACTTGCCAAAATCCAGCAGCCAAAATAACAATGACTTCGATAGTCTTGTGGTTCAAACTGATGCAAATGTTTGATTTTATAGGAAACAGGTGGAGGTCTACCTTGAAGATTTTATGTACTATGCTCTAGAGAATACCAGTAACATGAGATGTATGGTGAGTACTAGAATTTGATCAGGATTGTTGTTATACCTTATCAATCTTTGAATTGTTTCTTGTAATGCTGATGGACAACCACTTCTAGGCAGAGGTGTACTGCTAAAAAAAAAATAGTACTGGAATGCTCGTCGATTAACTACAAATAGTTACCTACACTTTTCATTTCATTTCACAAAATAAATAAGTCAAAGATTAGAATATTTGTTCAGTATTTATTTATAACTATTAAATAAAAATTTCAAAAGTAAAAAACAAAGACAAAAAATTTTTAAAAATCAGAAAAGAAAAAAATGAAAGCAAAAACTCCAAAATATAAAAAATACTGTTCAGAAGAATCATAGAAATTCCCATACAGGATCGATTACATATTCTTGTGTGACTGCCCTTTTTGTTTGTTGGTCAACAGCAGAATGATGAGACTGCAACCAAGTTCGGACACAAAAATTTGGATTCCATAATTCTAATGGTGGACCGTGTAGTTTAATAAACAAACATTTAGAAAAAAGTACCATAACATCGTTCTGGTGCATTCCGGCCCGAATACACCACTGCTTCTAGGCTAAGGAGTAGGGTGGCCTTTGAGGCAATTTATGATATTTAACAGTGTCCTCAAACAAGACAGAGATTTTAGTGTTACTGCAGCACTTTTATACAATCAAAGCGCTGCAATAATGTTATCAGCATTTTTGTAGGAAAGCTGAATTAAAAGTACTTTATCTTTAGGCAAGGTTTTAAAACAAATCTGACTGGTCTTGGTTACTTAAGTTAGGGCTACAGTTTTAAGCTTTTATATCGAATATGATCACAACAAGCAAACACTCCAATCCCAGAGATGGTCCTTTTTATAGTGAACACAGTGCATAGTGGTCAAATCTATAACAGGTTTTGTTGTTTTTACAATGGAAACAAAATAGTTAACATATGCAGTGTTTTTCATTTTAGGCACATTAGCAAATAGTAATAATTCATGATTTATAACAAAAAAAAAAAAAAAAAAAACCAAGGAAAAAACAATTGTTATGCACAAACCAAGAACATTTTTGTTTCTACACCTCTGCCATATTGCCCATTTATTCCTCCAATCAATCCATGATAACAAACAACCCTGGACTTCAGCTGCAATGTAATATATGGATGAAAAGTAATAATAATTGCCAGATTTCTATTACAGGCTTAATTTTTTTTGTTAAAATTTGGAATGATTCAACAAATCTTTCTGAAAGAGCCAAATATAAAGTTTCATGGAAATCCATCCATGAGAGTTGAGTTATTATAAACAGATGGATGAACATGGTGAAGACAATAGGCACTTTACACATATATATGTTAATACACCTAAAAAACACTTTTCCATACAATCTATAGTTTGAACTGGAAGAGAATTGCCTATAATTTAGTGACGCTGCAAAATATATGTAATTTTCATAGTGGCACGTTTAGCAACACATGTCTAGGGTCAGTCCTGAAAAGTTAACCCTAGACATGTAATGCTAAATGTGACACTGGGAAAATTATAGAAGAGCTCATCCAGGTGCTGCAGTTGGACGCCTATTTCACGGGTACCGACTGCACTCCACATAGGCATACTGGGTTGGCTGATTTACCGATGATGAGCAGCTTTCTCTTATCCATTAGTCCATTTGCACACAACAAGGGTTATTATTCTTTCTTTCTTTGCTCACCTTGGCTTTATAAATGTCGTCTTGCTTTGTAGTTCCCATTGGCTATGCAATGCTCTGCTGAAAAGCAAAAGTGCCTTCTTGTCGGCACTTTGCTTTTCATTATTTGATGTTTTTTATTATCAAATAATGCTTTTCATTATTTGATTAGCTAAAGCTTTGTTTTTCAAGGAGGAGGAGTGGCCCAGAAACTGAAGTGCTAAGAGCATGGGCTTGGATATATCAATAAAATATCACTTCGTCGACATCTCTGTTAATTCTCTTTGTCATTTTTCCCTCAGATTAGCATTTCTTATAAATTGATTCATGATTGCCTCCTGATTTGTTTTCATTTGCGACACTTGTGATATTCCATACTTCTTTGCTGTTCCATTTTGTGACAGCTTACTGACCAAGCTCTTGACAACAGCGACTTGTTCTCTGAGAGTTGTCCGTTTTTGTGACATCACTAGGTAAAAATAAAATTTTTAAAACATGTTTTATCTTATGCGTTTGGCATTCTTGATTTTAAAAAAATGCAACTGACTGCAGACTATCCCCAACTGCTTTACAACACAAGGAATGACCTTGGTACAACATGTGCATATGTAATGTGGGAACATAGATATACTGTATTTATGTCTGTGTGTGGAGAAACACCTTGAAAAAACAGAAAACTGAAATACTTGTTAGCGTAGAATTAAAAACATTATTAATCCATAGGAAAACAATTAGCCATTACTTTCGTAAAAGTAAACATGCATATAGACTGGAAAACATAGCAAGAATGTTGTGTTGAATGTAAAGTGTTCACTGCAAGTGTTAAGTAAAGAAATATTTTTATAAAAAAAACAAATATTTAAATAACCATTACAAAATGTGTTAGAAAATACAAAATTTTACTCACTTTGAGTATGCAAAAAAGCATTATGCAATAAATGGACAAATTTGTAACAGAAACATAAGAAACAGTTTGCGATTTTTACTCATTAGGTGTCTACGAAACAGTTTGCTATTTTTACTCATCTCTCATTAGGTGAGGGAAGGAGACAAGGATTTCCTTAATGTTTTCGTTACCTCTAAATCTGACATAATCAGTTCTATTAAGGGTTTCTCTTATACCTGGATAAGAAGCAAAAACAAATCAGGGTCTATCTGAAGAGGCTGGGTCTTGGGTAGGGTTGCTCAGAAGTAATTAATGGTCCTTTTAATGGTTTTGTTAATAGTGGTTTCTGGGTATTGGGTATTTTGTTAATAGAAGTTTTGGGTTATTCAGAGAGTAGTTTAAAATCTTGACTCTAACAAGTATTACATAGGTATTGCAAATGCTCATAACTAGAGAAAAAAACTTACAAATACCTTTATCACACAAAATGAGGCAACCTAGCACAAAGTTATACAGTATTCCATTATATACCAGAAGGCCATGCCTTCCAAATCTCTGCCGGCAAGGCCTTACACATCACCCACAACCAAAAAAGGAGGGACTACCTAGAAGTTTTCTGCATACAGAAAGACTATGGAAAAAACTGCCAACAAACACACAGATATAGATTTACTATTCCCCAATCCTGAATAACCGGATGTCAGATGAACTAATCAGACATGTGGAAGAGAAGAAAAATGCATGGGATACATATAAATTAATAGGTAGCACAGAAGGCTATGTAAGATACACCGATGAGCCAAAACATTATGACGACCTACCTAATATGATGTTGGTCCTCCACGTGCAGCCAAATCAACTCGTACCCAGCGAGGCATGGTTTCTAAATGTGTCTTGTGGTATCTGGTACCAACACGTAACCAGCAGATCCTTTAACTCCTGTAAGATCCATAGTTGAGATGTCGCAGCAGATTGCAGTTGCTGTTCCAACACAAACCATAGATGCTCAATGGGATCGATGTCTGGGGAATTTGGAGGCCAGAGCAATACCTGTAAGTCTTGCTCATGTTCCACGAATCAGTCTCGAACAATCCGGGCGGTGTAGCATGGCACATTATCCTGCTGAAAGATGGCATCACCAGAGGGGAAGACCGTTGCCATGGAAGGGTGTACCTGGTCAGTAATGATGCTTAGGTAGGTGGTAGACATCAGAATGCCTGGCACATGGATGACTAGACCCAGGGTATCCCAGCAGAACATCGCCCTAAGCACAATACTGCAGCCACCGGCTTGTTTTTGTCTCACAGTGCATCCATGTGCCATCACTTCCCTAAGTAAACGATGCACGTGTACCCAGCCATTCACATGGTGCAATAGGAAATGCAATTCATCAGACTAGACGACCTTCTTCCAATCACTCAAGGTCCAGTTTCGATGCTCGCATTCCCATTGTAGGCACTGTCTCCAGTGAACCATAGGAACTTGGAGCGGCCTGCGGCTACACAGCCCCATTTTCAGCAGGGTTCGATGTACTGTGTGTGTTGTGACACATTACTCCCGTCACCAGCATTCCAATTATTCTCGAGTTGCGCCACAGTTGCCCTTCTGTTGCCATATACCATCCAGGAGAGCCTTCGGTTAACTCAAGCATTGATGAGTCGTAGTCATCCAAAACCTCACTGGCAGTTCATGGGTTTTTCTTATGTTCACAAAATGAGGTTAGTACCTACTGAAAGCAGTCCGAGGAGGGGGTCCTCGGACTGCTTTCAGTAGGTACTAACCACGGCTGACCGTGAGCATCCCACCAGCCGTGCCGTTTTGGATATACTCTGGCCATTACAATTTGGCCTTTGTCAAACTTGCTTAAGTTTGCTGCCTTTCCCATCTAAAGAAAAAGAGTAACACTGATTAACGGAGCTCAGTATCATGTGTTTTTTTATACCATGTTCCGACCCACACTGTAGTTCAACTGCAGTTGCTTCGATTTGCATAACGACTCGCTGGTCATAATGTTTTGGCTCATCAGTGTATAAGCTGGTCTGTAATCAAGTCATAAAGGAGGTTAGGCAAGCAAAAGGCAGATTACAAGAAATCTTTGGCAAAGAAAAACAGCAAAAAAATTATTTTCTTATGTAAACTCTAGAAGGAAGGGGATAAATCAGTTTGGTCCACTTGATATTGATGGTTCAACTGTTGATGATCCTGCTCAGGTAGCTAAAAACCGAATGAGTATTTTGCATCTACATTTACACATGAGGAGTTATTCAGGGAGGGGAATAACAGGTGTATTAAACTATGGTAGCGAGTTAAATGATTTTTTAATAACTAAGAGCAAAGTGGAGGTGAAGATAAATATAAAAAAAGGTACCTGGGGTGGATGGGATCTATCCAGTTATATTAAAGGAAGCGGCAAAGGAAGTAAGCAAACCCTTAGCCATAATTATGAGAGCTTCCTTGGACTCAGGGGAGGTACCCATGGACTACCCCCCATAATTTGTTCTGATGTGTCCAAGACCTTGACAACAGCAACGACAACAATGTATGCAATATTTCTTCTATGTTTTAGGCAACTTAAGATGTTCATTATTGTATATCTACACTAATTCCCCACAGCTGAAGGAACCAGTGTTTCAAAACAAGACTTCTTGTTACATTCCTTTAATTAATTAAATCTCTAATTTATGCTAATCAGTGCCGCACAGTGTATATATTAATCATATTAGTCATTCCTGCATATATAGCTATATCTGCCACATTATTTGAAATTAATTTTCAAATCTCAACTTTTTGCTATGAGCTTTATAGGTTTGTTGCTGTTTCCCAAAAAGGTTATTGTTTGCAATTTTTTCAGATAAATTAAATGCCTTTATCTTATTATTTCTCCCCTATTTCAGAAAAACCAGTTTGGCATTATTCTTCCTTTAAAGAAGAATTATACATATCATTATAGGAGATGGACAGATGGGGTGGGATGAGGCTGACATCTTTCCCTCTTTGGCTAATGCTATATAAGCTTGGTTCCTTGGATCATTTGCTACGACCAACAATAAATAAATACAATATTATATTTATTTTCTGCAGACAATCATTTTCTTCATTGCAGTTTCTCTGTTTCAATGTCTAAGTCCTTGAAGTTATAATATGGTTTAATAATCTGGTCAAGATTTTTGCTGTTGTGTAACTTGAACAAGACCCATGGTTTGTTACTCTTTCTTGCCTGAAGACATTCATATAAAAATTTTTGCCTTTATCCTTTTTTAATTTAATATTAAACAAACAACTATGTACTGAAATCTTATTGGAAATATAGGATAAAGACTATGAAAACATTCTGCTAAGTAAGTAAGTATATTTGATTATACTGAGATAGTTGTAGAATGAATGAATCTATGGTAAATACTGTATAAGCTAGTCTGTAACCAAGTCACAAAGAAGGCTAGGCAAGCAAAGGCAGATCATGAGAAATCTTTAGCAAAGGATGCAAAGAAAAACAGCAGTTCCCAACCTTTTGGGAACTCCTTTTAACATAATATTTTTATTGTGAACCACTAAGCCTATATTCTCTGAAATCATATAATAGTTCTGAATTTTTATTATAAAATATTTCCAGTACATTTTTATAAGCGATATTGTGCAATAACATAAAATTATTATTAAGTATCTATACATAACAACGGTCTTGGAAAACATTTAATTAACACAATATACTCTAAAATAGTAAAATAATTATAAGGAATTGTGGGAGATGTGGTTTCTTTTGTTGGAAATTCTTTACTATTTTGTAGTTTACAAAATTATACTTATGTAAATCTAACCAGACACCATTACAGAATTTTTAGTGCGATCCCTTTGGAACACTTTTTTAATCCCCTGAGGGTTCGTAAACCACTGATTGGTAACTGCTGCTCTAGAAAGAAGGGAATGAATCAGATTGGTCCAATTGACATTGACGGTTCGATTGTTGATTAACCTGCTGAGGTAGCTGACAAACTGAATGAGTATTCTGCATCTACATTTACACATCAGGAAGTCTACAGGGAAGTGGAGGCCAGAAGCTTATCAAACTCTGGCAAGGAGCTAAATGATTTTGTAATAACTGAGAGAAAAGTGGAGGATAAATTGTTGAAATTGAACATAAGAAAGATACCTGAGGTGGATGGGAAGGAGGAAGCAAAGGAAGTAAGCAAAAGCTTCCTTGGATTCAGGGGTGGTCCCCATGGACTGGAGATGTACAAATGTGTCCCCAATTTACAAAGGGTGACATGAGTAATTACAGACCTGTTAGTTTAACTTCTGTTCTGGGGAAAATAATGGAATCATTGGTTAAAGAGGCAATGCAGGATCATCTAGACAAGACTGCAGTTATAGTTCAGACACAACATGGGTTTATTAAGAGGAAGTCTTGTCTAACAAATCTGATTGGATACCATGATATGGTCACAAAGTAACTGGATGCAAAAAATTATTTTGATATCATATACTTGGATTTTAGGAAAGCTTTTGATACTGTTGCACATGGACGACTACTGTACAAACTGGAGCAGTATTGAAGTAAGGGCAAGTTGCTACAATGGTTAAAAGGATGGTTGGGTGGGAAAAGACAGAGAGTGGTAATCAATGGACACTACTCTTTGTGGACCAATGTTATTAGTAGATTTCCCAGGGTTTGGTGACGGGCCCAATGTTGTTTTCTGTATATATCAATGATATTGATGAAGGTATATCAGGGTTAATGTCTAAGTTTGCAGATGATGCAAAGGTTGGCAGGGTTGTTAATGACAGTATACCACTGCAACAGGATCTAGAATAGTTGAGCAGATAGGCTGAGGTGGTAAGTGAAGTTTAACATTGACAAATGTAAAGTGCTACATATGGGTAGCATTAACATACCAACTGGGTGGTACTACACTCAGGGTAGTGGAAAATGAAAAGGACCTGAGAGTAATCGTGCAATCTCATATGGAGTTTTCTGAACAGTGCAGATAGGCAACAGGAGTAATTCATGGTGTCTTGTAATCATATACAGGAACTTTGCTAGCAGAGATAAGGAGGTGATTATTCTCTTGTGTAAGGCAATGGTCGTCGGACCACACCTTGGGTACTGCATCCAAGTCTGGAGGCCTCATTTTAGGAAGGACATAGAGCTGTTGGAACAAGTACAGATAAGAGCAAAGAGATTGGCGAGTGGAACAAAGGGTTGCTCTTCCGGAGAAAGGATTAAGATTTGCAAATTAGAGTGTCTGCTGACTAGGCACCTGCGAGGTATTGGTATTAGTATTAGTAATGGTCGCATGGTGCAAGAAAGCCTATGGCTTATGCTGCACCAGTCAAGAAAAAAAAAAAAAAAAAAAAACACCCTGAATAAAACAATGATAAAAAAAAAATAATAATAATAATAATTAATAAAAGAAAAGGAAATTAAACCTATCATCCTATGCATTTCCCTCACCCGAAGGTACTATCCAGATAACCTTTGAATTTCTCCAAACTGTCAGCCTCTACCACCCATGTAGGCAACTTATTACAGTAATTTATAACTCGCACGCTAAAATAAAACTTCCTGCAGTCCAATCTAAATATTCCCCCCCCCCCCCCGTAACTTGAATTTATGTCTCCTAGTTCTAGCATCATTTATAATCTTGAAAATTTCGTCCTCATTCATTTTACTGATGCCTCTCAGAGCCTTAAATACCTCAATTAAATCTCCTCTAAGGTGTCTAATTTTCAAACTTTGCAACCCACATATTCAAAGTCTTTCTTCACAAGGACGCCCTTTTGCCGATCTCACCAGGTGAGTTACCCGTATTTGCACCCTTTCAAGAAGCTCGATGTCTTTCTTTAGGTGTGGTCTCCATACTTGAACACAGTATTCCAAGTGTGGTCTAACAAAAGCCTTATATAATGGGATTATCACGTCCCTATAGAGATAGGGACTCTACTTGCAAAAGTTTGATAGATCATCGATAGGACACCATGGGCCTTCCTTGCAACCTGTTTACAATGCTCAGAGAATTTCATGCCTGACCGTATCGTAACACCCAAGTCCCTTTCCTCCAGTACTGGGTTTAGTTGAACTCCACCAAGTGAATAAGTTATTTTGGGATTACTGTTTTCCAAGTGTAATACCTTACACTTTGTTGGATTAAAGCATAGCTGCCATTTTTCTGACCATTCCTGAAGTCTATCGAGGTCTCTCTGAAGAAGCTTAGCTTGACAGTGATCATTAACTACTCTACCAATTTTAACATCATCTGCAAATTTAGACATCACGCCCTCTATCCCTTCATCGATGTCGTTTATGAAAATTAAAAACAACAGTGGTCCTAATACTGATCCTTGGGGAACCCCACTTCTTACATCAACCCAATCTGAGGAATAGCCATTTATCACAGCCCACTGCCTCCTGCCCTGAAGCCATTCTGCTATCCATCTAAGAATTTTCCCAGTGATTCCAACCTGTTCCAGCTTATAAAGCAACCACTCATGTGGGACTGAGTCAAAAGCTTTGAAATTATTCCCTAAATCCAACTCGTGAGTGACCCTTTCAAAATAGCGAACCAGATTTGTTAAACATGATTTTCCCTTTACAAAACCATGCTGAGTATCCTCGAGAATTTCAATTCGATTCAAATGATCCTGAATTCCACCCTTGATCATTGCCTCCATGATTTTTCCTACCACTGAAGTCAGACTGACAGGTCGATAATTTCCCACTTCACTCTTAGAGCCTCCCTTATGTATGGGAGATACATTAGCACATTTCCAATCCAAGGGAATCTCCCCAGAGTCTAGTGATGCTCGCATAATTAGCCTCAATGGTTCAATGCACTCACTTGCCGCCTCCCTTAAGATTATAGGGTATATTCCATCAACACCAAGAGCCTTACTGGCCTGTGGGCTCGAAAGTTTTTTCATTAAATAATCTTGTGAAATTTCAATATCATTAATTACATATTTTTCAACTTCACTCCCACAATTTCCCATTGCCACAAAAGGTTTTACATTTGTAAATATCAATGCAAAATAACTGTTGAGTTCATCTGCAACGGCAGCTGGTGTATTTAATACTATTCCCTTTCCCTTACGTAAAGGTCTGATCTGGTTTGTCCTGCTCTTGGCATTTCTATATATGTGAAGAATTCCTTATTCCCCCTCTTTGCTCTGTTTGCTAGTGATTTCTCATAAACTGCCTTTGCCTGTTGAACCTTTTCTGTGGCTGTATTACAGATCATTTTGTAGCTGTTATAGGCTTCAGTACTTTTTATTGCTCTGTAACCTTCCCATGCCACCTTTTTCTGCTCAAGTAATGTGGCAACTTCACTATTCATCCAACTTGGAACCCTCCTCGTGGAGTATTTTTTTTAATGTAAATACGCATTCAAGGCATCTGTGATTAATGTTTTAAAAGCATACCACAGTTCAATTGTATTCATTCTCTGTGCGATATCTAAACTTATCGCACTTAAGGTATTACATGGCCTCTATTCAGTGAATAGAGGCCATGTAATACCTTAAGGCATCATAATTTCCTTTTCTGAAATTAACACCCATTCCTTTGCCTTTTACTACTGCTACCTCTCTCATCATCATCCACCACAGAACTCCATGATCACTTCCTGCTACTGGTTCCTCTACTGTCAGCCTTGTTATGTCATCTGATTCATGGGTGATGATGAGGTCTAGGATATTCTTTTCTCTAGTACTTTCCCTGACATGTTGATACAAATAACAGTCATCTAGTTGATTTAAAAATTTTGTTCCCCATGTCGAGTTTCCTTCCCATTTACTCCAATCAATTAGAGGCAAATTGAAATCACCCATAATAAGACATTAACGCTTACTTGCCCATTCCATTTGCATGTAGAGGCTTTCGTCATAATCTTCACAATCACCTGGTCTGTAGATTACTCCTACTCACATTATATCCTTGAGGTTGTCACAGACATTCTCTCAGATATGCCAGACAAGATGTACTTGCTACCTGGGAGTCTAAAACGCTGATGGAACTGATATTCGGGTGACACTCAAGTCAAGTGGGCCCAATTTCGGCGAAGTCTGGATTTGGCTATCATACGGTCTATGATAGCCAAATCCACTGCTTGTACCTTCACGATGGTGGGACAGTTAGCAATCCTGGATATAACCTCCATGCACGAGTACATGGTGGGTGACCATCCAGGTGTGAACCAACGTAAGTAGGGGTCAAGGTGTGGCGCTCACACCACATGGAGGAATGCCGCCCCTCTGTGTTACCAGGAAGTACTAGGTGGTAGATGACTCTCATCAAACGGTACAATACCACCACTTTGCTTTTTTTTTTCTTTTTTTCTTTTATGAAAACCCCAAACACGAAAGGTATCAAAACCTATAGTACTTAGTACCGTGCATGGGTTGAAGGAGAAGTATGGGGGGAGGGGTGATGCCGGAAACTTTGCTCTAGAGACTAAACATGGGTTTCACCACTTCAAGCCTCCAATAAGCAAAGTGGTGGTATTTCACCGGTTGATGAAAGTCATCTACCACCTACACTTATTGGAGGCTTGAAGTGGTGGAACCCATGTTTAGTCTCTAGAGCTAAGTTCCGGTCAACACTTCCCTATCTCTTCCATCATGCAGTATGATTGATGACTCTTGAGGTTATAATGAACATCGTGGTTAGATCCAATATTTCTTACATTTTGAGGGTACAGCTCTAAAACAGTGTTTGCAGGCCGGCCGCTAGTTAGTACACTGGACCGAACCTATTGGTAAATCTCTAGGAGGCTTCTTGATCAGCTAGTGTATAATCTTGCTACCTCTACTCTGCCAGATAGTGATTGGAGGGGGTCCGAGTAGTGTGTATGCGGGGAGCATTGTCGAGGCCACATTATGTCAAGGATCTGGGTATATTCTTACCATGTGTATGCCATATCCAAAAATTTCATTACTTCATACAGCATGTGTCCCCCAATTTTTCTTACTATTGAATACACCATGAATTAACAATTGTCAAATTGTCAAAATTGTTAATTGTCAAACTAATAGAGCAAGCTTATCTGCAAAAGATCTAAACCTCCCAAGGACTTCCTAATTCATTTCACAAATATACGTGGTCTCAATTATAATCTCAACGATGTCCATTTCCACTTGCAGTCTGCCAAACCCCATGTACTTTTTCTGACAGAATCTCAGATGCCCAAATTATTCGCTGTATGATTCCTTTCACCTCAAAGGTGGTACTTGTGCATATGTCCATTCTGATATTCCCTGTCAGGGACTTGGCAATTTGGAATCTCCTCTCTTTGATCTTCTCTGACTTAAAATCTCTCTACCTCATTGTGTCAAATTCATCTGTTGTCTCTACCGTTCTCCCAACTCCACTAATCACTTGGACCTCTTTGACTTCCTCTCTTTGCAACTTGACTTTCTCCAGTCCAACTTTCCTAACAGTGAGGTAATTTTCCTTGATGATTTTAATGTTCACAACACCAGCTGGCTTCCGTTTTCTATTGCGCCTATTCATAGGAAAATGATAAAAATCAAATTTCAGATATAATCAATTTATGTTTTATTAGAGTGATGTTTTAGAATTTATGATACATGCCAATTTTTTTTCAAAAAAGAGAAGAATTCATTGATGTTTGCATCGTCACCAATAATATGTTTTAATGTCTTTGGTTCCGGAAGATTTTTTAGGGAAAGGAGGATGGATATTCTGTCCTGATCATAAGTGAGGGCAGTCAATGAGAATGTGTTTGACTGATAAGTGCAAGGAATAGTGTGGACATTGAGGAGGATCCTCTCCTATAAGTAGATTAAGGTGAGTCAGATATGTATGTCCTATCCGTGCGCGTGCAAGCACTACTTCTTCTCTTCGTACTGTTTTGGTGCTAGAGCGCCAAAGCTGTGGATCCTGTTTCAACTGAGAAAGTTTATTATTGGTTTGGGTGTGCCATAACTCTTTCCACAGTGCAAGACATGTTGTTTGTATGATATAATTATAGTCGTAGATTGGAATAGGAGCAAGCGTTAAATCATAAGTTGATGGATTTTTGGCAGTTTTGTCAACCAGTTCATTCAGTGAACTGGCTGACAGTTCACTGAATGGGAAGTATCGGGGATAAAAGAGAAGTTCATCCCTTTTATCCCCGAATGGGCTGGGATCCAGCAAAAGGTCACTGATTGATGACGTTCCTCAATTTTTAATAAGACTTCTGATTTGGTTTAAAATAAGATGAACCTTGTAAGAAAAGTTTTGTATTGCTGTAATTGAGCTTAGAGAGTCAGTGTATACAATATATTTTAGAGATGGGTAGAGATTCGGGTTTTCTAAAGCTAACTTTATTGCATAAAGTTCTGCAGAGAAGCTGCTATACTCAGGTGGAAAGGAAGCAGAAATGATTGTAGAGGGGAAATACTGCTGCTGCTCCAATGGCTGAATGTGATTTGGAGCCACCAGTATATATTGGCAATAAACTAGCATATTTCTGAATATGGCTTGCATGGAGTTGTTTCACGTTGAGTGACGGTAGAAGATTCTTTCCCCATTTTTGAAGGTAAGTATCACAAGTTAATTGTGGAGGTGTCCAAGGTGGGTGAAAGCATTTCACTACGTCTAGCCTGTTGACATTAGGAATATTCCAACTCTGTGTTATTTCAATTAGGCGTAAGCCTGCCAGTCTTATTTTACTGGGTTTATTTCTATAAAGGTTTTGCAGTGGTGGATTAAAGAGATATGGCCCAATAGGATGCTGACAGCAACTTTGTATTTGGGCTGCATACTTAAGAAGTAGTATTTTCCTGCGGAGACAAAGAGGGGGCTCATGTGCTTCAATATATAAACTATGGGTAGGAGATGTCCTGAATGCGCCAAGGGCAATCCGCAATGCACTATGCTGTATAGGGTACAACCAGCGTAGTGTACTCTTTCGGGCAGAATCGTAGATTGGAGCACCATAATCCAAACGGGATCTGATCAATGCTCTATATAACAGAAGCAAAGATATACGGTCTGCTCCCCAAGACATTGCAGATAAAGCTCTGAGTATGTTCAGTTTTTTGAGGCAAGAAGTATGCAGCGATTTAATGTGCTCAAAGAAATTTAATTTTCTGTCAAGGATTAATCCCAAGAATCTGATATTGTTGGTCACTGAAATAGTAAAATTTGACATCTGAAGTTCAGGATCTGTATGCATTTTTCGTTGATTACAAAAGCGGATTGCAACAGTTTTCTGCTGAGATAGACAATAGCCACTGAGTCCTGCCCACCTTTGGACCTTATTCAAGGATAACTGCAGTTGGCGTTCAATGGATCTCATTATTGTTATTTTGGTTTTTTTTTAGGAGCATTAGCAACTAAGGCCATATTGCTCCGGGATGTGTGGTGGTCATTCCCTGACCTTTCCGCATCCTCCGTATTTGGCGGTGACAGGCTCGAACCCCGGTCTAATGGATCTCCTATTCTGAGAATGGCAAGAAATGGAGAGATCATCCGCATAAAGATAGGTCTCAACTGCATTTGGAAGTTCTTTTGTTATAGAATCAATTTTAAGGACAAAGAGGGTTGCACTCAATATAGAACCTTGTGGCACTCCTTCTTCCTGTAAAAATGTCATAGAAAGCGAGTTGTGGAATCGAACAATTCTGGAGAAAGTTTCTGATGAATATAGGAAGGTTGCCCCGTAGACCAAGGGCATGGAGGTCGCTGAGAATGCCATAATGCCAGGTAGTGTCAAATGCCTTCTCTATGTCTATGGAAACCAAAACGAGATGTTCATTTTTTTACAAAGGCATTGCGTGCAGACTCTGCCTTGATCATGAGATCTAAGGAGGACCTGTTCTTACGAAAGCCATGCTGATTATTACTCATTAGGTGTTGTGTTTCGATGGTCCAAACAAGTCGATTATGAATAATTTTTTCAAGTAATTTACCGAGGCAACTGGAGAGGGAAATTGGTCGGTAATTGTATGGCCTTGTAGGGTCTTTTCCAGGTTTCAAAAAGGCAAGATCTGTGGCATGATGCCAAGAGCTGGGATAAATGTTTTCCATAAATATTCTGTTATAGTAGACCAGTAGTATTTGTAAATTTTTGTCACCAAGGTTTTGTAACATGATATAAGATATTCCATCTGGCCCAGCGGCACCGTTGTGTGTCGTTTTCATGGCATGTAGAAGTTCGTGGTATTGAAGAGGCTGGTTATATGGAAGGAAAACTGAGGTTCAAAAGTTTATGGCTCTTTCTTTGGTCTTTGTCTTTATTTTCTGAAAATCTGCAGACTAAGTTGAGGCCGCTGAAACTTTAGCAAACGTTTTGCCCAAAGCATTTGCTATGTCCTCAGGAGCAGAGAGTTCCTGCCCATTCCATGAAAGAATTGGTGAAGAGGTTGTAGGGAATTTTCCAGAAATCTGTCTGATTTTCTTCCATATTAACCTGGAGTTAGTGTTTCTGTTTATGGTAGATGTAAAACGAATCCAAGAATTCTTCTTGGCTTGCCTTTGGATGAGACGTGCTTGCGCTCTTAGCTTCTTGTAATTGATAAGATTAGCCGTGGTTGGTGATCTACGAAATAAATTCCATGCTTTATTTTTTAACTTCTTTGCTTTTGTGCAGTCTTCATTCCACCAACAGTTAAGGTGCTGTCGGGACCGAGGATTCAACAATGGAATTGAACACTAAGCTGCAGATAGTAGGTGTGAAATGATATAATCTGTGGCTTCATCTATTGACTGTGTACGTATATATTGCTCATGCAGGGTGACAAAAGATGGAAATTTGACTCAGTTGGCTTGAGAGAACTTCCATTTCCTGCAGGGTTTGACTAATGGTGGTTGTGCAGTGAGCAGATCACAAATAATCGGAAAATGATCACTGCCCAAGGGGTCATCTAAACCAGACCATTCTATGATTGGAAACAGAATCGGGGAACATATTGATAGATCAATTGCAGAAGTTTGTCCAGTTGGTAATTGTATGTGAGTGGGTGCACCAGTATTAAGAACAGTAAGGTTTTGCTTGTCTAGAAAAGTTTCAATTAGGCGGCCATGTGTATCTACTTTTGTTGATCCCCATAAGGGATGGTGGCTATTGAAATCACCCAACAGACAGACAGGGGGTGGTAATTGCATTAGCAGGTTTTCAAGATCTCGGTAAGAGAAGGTATGACTTGGTGGGAGATAGACTGATGCTAGTGTTAATGCAATCTGGGTTATCAAACGTACGGCAACAACTTCAATATCAGTTTGCAAAACTATTTGTTTGATCAGGATCTTTGAGCTGATGAAGATGGCCACACCTCCATGGGCAGCATTTGAAGTATTACGATCTTGTCGATTGATGGCATAGTTCTTTATGTTGGTGGAAATTTGTGGAGTTAGATAGGTTTCCTGTAGACAGAAACCAACTGGAGAGTAGCGGTTAATTAGGACTTGAATATCATTAAGGTTGCTACGAAATCTTCTGCAATTCCATTGTAGAATATAAGGCATTACTGGTGTTTAGTAGAAGCTGTATCTGACTGTTTTTTTAATGTGCCTGGCTTGTGACGTTCAGGCTTTGGTTTGTCTTTTTTAGAGAAGAATGGTCGACCGGTGTCTATTTCTTCTTCCGCATGTATTTCTAAGATAGGTTCTTGTCTAGACGAGTCGAATGTATCCACAGATGTTTCTTGGATATTCTTTTTTAAGTGTGAGCTCCGATTATTCGATGTAGAAGCAATCACTGGGGGGGGGGGAGCGAAGGAGATGTTGCTGGTACTATAATTGCTGTATTATTTGCCTGGTTCAACTGCTTATGGGTATTGGACTGTTGCTGAGAGAGAACAGCCCGAGCCCAGTCAGAGATTAAAGTGTTTGAAGGTACTGTAACATCGGTTTGGGTGCCCACTGATTGATACTTTTGCGCAATACTGGCGTTGAAAGCTTAGTCATACTGGGAGCAATTACTTTCCTTGCTTCTTGAAAACTTACTTTATTTTCAATCTTATATTGTCACAATTTTCTTTTCAGTTTTCCATTTTTCGCATGACCTGGAATAAGCAGGATGATTGCCTTTACAGTTGGGGCAGGCCATTTCTTTTTCTGAGCAATCACTTTGAGTGTGTTCAGAGGACCCACAATTGGGGCAAACTTGATTTCCTCTGCATGCCATTTGAGAGTGGCCATACTTTTGGCACTTAAAACATCTCAATGGATTAGGAATGTAGGGTCTAATGCGACAAAGTAGATAGCCTGCTTTTATCGATGTTGATATATTTGGCGTACTGAAAGTGAGAATAATGTTCCTTGTAGGTGTAAGTGTATTGTCTTTTTTAGTCATAATCCTTTTGACTGCAATGACATTTTGGTCTTGCATTATCTCCTTCAAGTTCTTGCATTATCTCCTCCTCCGTGACATTCAAAAGATCCCAGCTGGATATAACCCCTTTGGATGTATTTAGGGTTTCATGGGGAGAAACCTTTACTGGAATTCCAGCAAAGTTGGCAAGGTTTAGTAGTTTCTGCGAATGACCATGGTTTATTGTCTCCACTAGTAGGTCACCTGATTGCAGTCTCTTGACTGTCTTAGGAGATCCTGCCAGACTTTCCAGGTGTTTTTGGATAACAAACGGAGAGAGCTTACTGAGAGGCTGATCTCCAAGAGAGTGCATTATTAGAAATGCAGGACAATTTGTCGCTGAGGAAGTGGTTTTCAACCTCTTGGGTTGTGACGTTTTACGCTCATTGTCTAACTCTGGCTAAGAATTTGTCGGCTCGAGAGGCGGAAAGGCATGTTGATCCACGTTTGCTCCTTTTAGCCCTTGGCAGATTAGCTTTTCTGCCAAGATTTCCGGCTGCGCCACGGGGAGGCAGGAGCAGTGCCCAGTGTGACCAAGCATAGAGTAGTAAGTGTTAGTAAAGGAAATATGAAAAAAAAAGAAGAAAGGTAGCTTTTCTTTCATGCTCTGTACAAGTACTTTTTGTGACAGTAGCTGATATTAAAAAATAAATTTCTTAAGGACAGGAACTTAATATAACTTTAAATTGCTTTTAGATAATGACTCTTTAAGCACAGAGAAAACGCTTGATCACAATCGCTTGGCACCCGGGGCCTAATCAAGAAGCGTATGCTACGCACTGCTGCTCCTTCCCACCTGGCTATGGTCGCGCCTGATAAGGCTGTTCAAGAGAAGAATGTTGCATATTGTAATTGGCTTGTTTCTAATTCTTCAGTTTCATTTTCAGTTTGAAGCTTCAGTTTCATTTTCAACTGCTTGCAACAATTGCAAAACAGTTATTAATCAGTCCAAACTAGAGTTTGAACAGTCTAAGAGTAGAAAATTTGCTTCTTGCTCTAATGGTAGCCGAGCATTCTGGCCTCTTGCCAAAGCTATTGGCCGCAACTTTTGCCCATTTCTGCTTCCACCTCTGCTCAAACCAGATGGTTCTGTTGTCACTTCAGCCTGCTAGCATCCCATTTTCCTTCCAACTCATGTATTAATGATCTTGGTAAAACACCTCCCACCATTTCCAACATGCTCCATTCAATGCCTCCTGTGGTCTTCCGTCAAAAGAATGTCAGAAGGATTTTTGATGAATCTTGATGCTAAGAAAGCTCCAGGTCCCGATGGTATTTCTCCACTTGTTCTCAAAACCTGTGCTCCTGAACTTACTCCTATTCTTTGCTGTCTTTTTTCACTTTCTTATTCCAAAGGTATTTTTCCTTCTGCTTGCAAATTTGCTCATATCCAGCCAGTTCCTAAAAAGGGTGACAAATCCCTCCCATCCAATTAACGTCCCATTGCAATTACTTCTACTCTTTCTAAAGTAATGGAGAAATCGATTACCGTATTTCCCCATGTATAAGACGCACCTTAATTTTGGGGCCCGAAATTTGAAAAGAAATGTATTACATAAAGTTATTGAACTCAAGTTTTATTCATCATAAAATTCATACAACTCCTCATAACTTGAATTCAGCACTGTATAAAAATCTTTTCTGAGCAGAACGTGGCAAAACGTAATATACTGGTAACAAGTGCGAAACAATGAGTGCAAAGACAACAAGCGCGAAATGCAAGTAAAAAAATCTAAAACCACTGTATAAGATGCACCCAGTTTTTTGACCCCAAATTTTTCGAAAAAAGGTAAGTCTTATACATAGGGAAATACGGTAACTGCCAACTCTTAAACTACCTAGAAACTTTCCGTCTGATCAACGATCGCCAGTATGGATTCCTTCAGTATCGATCCACTGGTGATATTCTGGCTTATGTTACTCATTTATGGACTAATTCAATGGAAAGATTCGGTGAAACACAAGTAGTTGCTCTTGACATCTCAAGAGGCTTTCGATCGTGTTTGGCATAAAGGTCTTCTAAACAAGCTTCCATCTTATGGTTTGCCAACTGTTTTTAGTAATTGGTTATCCAGTTTTCTCTCTGATCGCTCACTGAGGGTGATGGTTCTCTGTCTTCTAACTTCTCTACTAATGCCGGTGTCCCCCAAAGTTCAGTTCATTCCCCCACTCTTTTCCTCTTGTATATTAATGACCTCCTTCCATTGACTGGAAATCCTATCCACAGTTTTGCCGATGATAGCACATTGCATTTTACTTTCCATTTTGAGAAACCTTGCCCTGCTCAATCAGCTTAAACTTCTCGAAAATCTGCTTCCAATTCCTTAAATGCCGATCTTCAGGTAATTCTCCAGTGGGCAAAGACAATTTAGTTGATTTCAACCCTTCTAAAACTCAGCCTTGTCTTATATCTCCCAAAAAGGATTCTTCTGCTGCTATGCTTATCTTTAGTGACACACCGATTTCTAGGCAAAATGATATATCTCTTTTGGGGATTACTCTGACTTCTAATCTCTCTTGGTACAAGCACATTACAAATACTGCTTACTCTGCATCTAAAAAACTGGGTTTTCTCTTTCGCTCTCGGCATTACTTTTCTTCCAAACAGCTGCTCACTCTGTATAAATCGCAAATCCGCCCTGCCATGGAATATTGTTCCCACATCTGGGGTGGTGCCCAAAATCTCTCTCGGGTTTCTTGATTCCATTCAGAAGAAGGCAGTTAGGTTAATTAATGATTCATCTCTAACAGAGTCTCTCCACTTGCTGTCTCATAGGCGTACTGTTTCTGCTACATGCCTCTTCTACATACTTCCATGGGCACTGTTCTTCTGAACTGGCTTCTATAATTCCTGTTCTCTCTTTCAAAACAGTCCGAACACGAGCCGCCACCAGCAAACATCCATTTACTGTCCAACTTCAAACTCACAGAACTTACTTTTCATCTTCCTCGTTTATTCATTCAACTGCCGTTTTCTGGAACAACCTTCCTTTATACATATTTCCTGAAAATTAGTCTACAGAAGCTCAAGTCCAATGTCAACAAATATCTTCTTTCGTCTTCTCAACCTCCAACTCAAGCACGAGAACAAGTACTATAGGTTCTAATACCTCTCGTGTTTGGGGTTTACATAAAAAAAAAAAAAAAAAAAATATATATATATATATATATATACATACACACACACCTTTGTTTCCAAATATCTCGCACCATACAGATTCTATACTAGCATGTGAAACGTCTGAATCCGGGAAAGCTATCGTCGCATTCAGACTGCTTCTGATAAGAAGCATTACCCCACCACCCCTTCTATCTACCCTATCCTTCCTAAATACATTATACAAGCCATACTGAAACTCATCATCCCCAATTTCCGGGTGGCACCACGTCTCCGTACGCCCTATTATGTCCGCGTTACTTGTTTTACCAGTAGTTCGAATTCGCTCATTTTATTGACGACACTTCTAACATTACTATATAAACAATTAAGACTTACTGTTCTTGTATATTTAACAACCCTAACACAACCCTTGAAGTTTTTTAGGCTCATTTCCCTGGCATTAGCTACTGCTCACTTGAAACGTTTCTGCCCCCAGAACATCTAGATAATATGTCCAGTTGGGGTAACAGATAAGAACTCTTGAGATATGCGCAAGAGTTACTTTGACCAATATTATCAGATAAATGCGTGTCAGTATTACCGCCCCCCTAACTAGCAGTTTCCCTGAACCTTTAAGGCATCCTCAATAATACTGGCAAAAACTTTTGCACCACCTTTGTTTAAATGTATCCCGTCTCTACAAAACAAATTCCTTCTACCTACAAGTGTGGGACATGCTGATAGAAATTTCCCCCCTAAAGCCTTGCAGAGTCCTTCAAGTCTTCAGTTAATCTACCAGGTGATCTGATTGAGGTGTATAAGACTTTGAATGGTTTGAGCAAGCTCAATGCTGATGGGATTCTTCCTCTTGCTCAGATTACTCACCTGAGGGGACATAAATTCAAACTGAGGTAAGAGTTGTAGAATAGATGTGCAGAAATTTGCCTTTAGCCACTGGGTGGTTGATAGTTAGAATAAACTTCCATCTGTTGTAGTCAACAACTTAAATAAGTTCAAGACAGAACTAGATAAACATTTGGAGTGAATGGATGGGTGAAATGGGAAGGTTTTTTTTGGCTGATGCTATATAAGCTTGCTTTCTTGCATCATATGCCTCTACTCATGCTAATGACTGCCTTGTTACTGAATCGGCTTAATGTAAAATTTCTGTTTCTATGTATTTTTTTGTGAAAGTCGATAATTTTTTAAGTTATCAACAGTTTTAGTACTTAAGAAATGAAGTCCCAGAATATATGCATTCATTATGTTGTAACCATAGCAGCAACTGTTAAAAAATTAACCCCGGGGGCTCACATCTGGTGAGTATGTGCTTGGCACACCCAGGGCCTGAGCTGGATATCACCATTCTTCTCCTTCTTGGTGATTTCCTTCTACATCTCTCTCTCTCTCTCTCTCTCTCTCTCTCTCTCTCTGGGTAATTCAGAATTTTTTTTTTTTTTTTTTTTCCTGGTGCAGCATAAGCCTCAGGCTTCCTTGCACCATATGGCTGTTAATAATAACAACCGTTGAATATATGAAACTATTTCTATGTTCCCATTTCAAATTTAATCTGAATTCTGTAGAATCAAAAGTTGAAATTGCTGTTCAAGTGAATTAGAAATTGGATTACAATTCAAATCCCACTTCAACTGGACAGTCATTTTAAATGTCACTACTTATTTTTGCACTACATATTTTTGTGCCAAAGCAACCAAGACAAAGGCTCAACAAATCCAGTCATATCTGGAGACTAAGAAATGTGACTTGCCAACTAGTTTTTATAAGCCAATTTAGTAAGAGTTGTGGTGAACTATGACTTTTGTTTTAGGATCACGGTGAGCTGCATCTTGCCATATATCAACAGGACTTTCAACAAACATAAGATATGTCAGATTACAGATTTACTTAGAACACAGTGTTGACGGAATTTATCCATCTGTATTTAAATGGGGGAAAATAAATTAATATTGAAAATAATTCATTTGTTAATGAAAATAAGCTGTTTATCTTATAAACTCTCGTTTGCATGCATGGTGGTCATAAGTCCGACGTTCATAACCAAGGGAGAAAATCAGTAATTCATCATCTTTTGCATTTTTCTGATTTCTGTTGATTCGATAAACTGGTAATTAATTTACCTATATCTATATATATATATATATATAATTCATATTTATAATCTATATATAATTTATAATAATTCATATTTATAATTTATATATAATTTATAATAATATATAATTTATCTATATTTTAATTAATCAATTAAAAATATAGATAAAAATCTCAATTTTAAGAGTTTAATTATCAACAGGCCATCCTATATCACAGCATGAGCTTGAGTAATATCACCTGGTTTGGGAAGCATATAAATTTAATTAAAAGCATAAGTATTTTAACCTCATCCTGTGACTAGAGGAGAATGGGTTTCTGCATAACGGCTGTTCCCTAAGACTGTTTTAGTATACTTCTTCATCCCCCAACATGCGACTAACTTCTTATCTTGAACATAACCATTACTGTGCAACCCTTGCCTGAGACATTCTTCCGTGACCAAAAAAAAAAAAAAAAGGCATAAAAATCCATCTTTACATGATTTGAATCATTGTCTATTCCACAGTGTTGAAGAGCAGCCCCAGTACCTAGTAACTACCTACAGAAGTAAATGACTACTCGGACATCATCAGTAAACAGGTAGGCACCCATCAGGATAGCACTTAAATATCCAACGACAATTAAATTCTGAATATGAAAGATGCCAAACTCAAGTTCAAATTTAAATAATGTTCTGTATAGTAACTTTAGGATTAATAAGAAAGTTAAGTATAATGCAGTAATTCCTTATATAAATGTACTTTCATATTCTGAAGTTTTTCTATTAGGAATGTTTTTTCAGACTGCAAGATGTGCCATTACATCTTTTAACAAGCAAAAGATGTATTTCTTGAAAATTTTTTGGTGGTTCAAGGCACTGGATACATATGGTGTGATATACGGCATACTTTAATTTCTGCTCTTTCTCCCAGGATGTTTCTGTACTAATTTAAAACACTGACCTAGTTGTTTCTATCAGACTAGTAATTACTAAAAATAATGACTAGTTTTACTTATTTCATTTTTTTTTTACTGTATAAATCACATGTACATTATATCCAACTTTACTATTTATCTGTGCCACTCAACAAAACCATGAATGGTAAACAAATCTGACACATATCACCTATGGAACTGCAGCCACAAAAGTCTGAAGACTTTTTGTCATGCAAGAAACTTTATTATGCAAGTCTTCAGCAAGTAAATTGATCCTGTCATTTCATATATTCAGAATTATGTAATTAATTTCTGCAATATCCATACTGCTACATTCAATTCTTGTGTAGCAGTTTCTTGTTAACACTACATCAGCCTTGCACACAAATTTAAAAAATTATCCTAAGTTTACGCATTTCAATTTCATAACTATGTATGGCAAATACAATATTGCTATTATGTCACTTTTATTACTGTTATTGTAAAGTAATGATTAAGTCTACTACAGATGATAATTCAAGGTGTGGGAGGAGGGAGGCATATCCAGGTTTTTCATTGATTAACAGAAGAGCACCAATTATTTACTGGATCAAAAAAAAATAACAATCCTGTGATAATTATCCAGAAAACGATATGGGCAGTTCTGTGAGCAAAAAACAATGTAAGTTCATCTTTTACATAATGCACATTTTAAAATAAGCCTCTCAAACGTAGAAAATTAAAAAATATACTACAAAAGGCAAACACAAACATTTGTGTTATTTCTTATGGAAAAATTATGCTTACTTCGTGCATTCTTTCTTCATATGGAGAAAGCATTAAGACAGATGCCTATCATTATAAGTGAAGAATTCTAGTATACGATGCTAGAATACTGATAACCAAAAGCTTAATACTGTATTTCAGAAAGCAATATATGGAAACAAGTCACAGTTCACATGTCCTTTATTATCACAATTCAATAAATTCTACTTTTGTTCTTTTAATGTTAAGTTAAATTTGCAAAATAAACATGTTTAATGCAAAGAAGTGATCTTTTCATCAAGTAAATAAAATGTTCTGTACTAATGTCATGTCATATCTAAACCACGTCTGAAAATGATTCACAAAATGGTTTCCTCTGTGAAGACTTCATTATATTCTAACTTTGAATTACTAAATAAATAAGTGCATCTATATAATACAAGTACCATTACACACACGTGGCACAGCTGATGGAAGGCAATTCCTGCAGTATTAATTAATGTTTTTCATCGAAACGATTTTGGTAAAATTAGCGTTTTGAATGCAAAACTATAAGATAAGATCATAAAAAATTTGACAATGAACTTGGATAACGAAGGTAATAAAGTGGCTAAAGTAGAATCATATTATCAGTTTAGAATTTGAAATCCATCAAAAATATGACTTTTATAAGTACTGTAAGAGCATTTATCCGAACCCATAATTGTAATATAAGAAAGGTACAGCGCATGAAACTGGTCATTGGGTATTATCGCATCATAACACCATGGCAATAATGCCAAATGCAGTATCACGTTAGGCTTAAAAAGTACACGATTATATTTCCAACTCGCGGATAGCTTCCCAGAAAAATTAACCCCCTTTCATTTGCAATGTATAATTAAACAACGTTCTGAACTTTCTGAAAAGTAATGGCATAAGCATATATATATTCTAAATAATTTGGGTCCCGAGAAATATATGGAAAATGTCGATTCAAAACAAACCGATAGAAAGGGCAATATATATATATATTCACTCGTACTTAAAATTGTGTAAATTTGGTATATCAAGTTCAAAAGAAAAACTTGGAATAACTACCTCAAAATGATAATACAAACTAACCACAAAAAAAAAAAAAAAAAAACAAGAAATATTAAGATGTGCTTTTTCACTCCCAATATCGCTATCTCGAAAGAGTTCTAAGAGTCGTTCGTAAAACTCTGAAATGGATGCGATATATATGCCTAGGCTTCCATCAGGATGAATATCATACAATTATAAATCAAAAAAAGCTTCATAAGATTCTGAGAATACTTACTTGATAACACGGTGTGCTATGAAGGTTATATTATCCGAAGTTTTCGATTTGACACAATAAACAATAAATAGCTGATTATTTACGCCACAAAAGTAAAAATACAACAATAACCCCCGACACAAAGCCCGCGCACGCGTATTCAGTAAAGAAGCGGGAAGCGTCTTTTGCTACACAACACGCATGCTCGAAGAACACCACACACACGCGCCCGCGCACACACATAGGCAAATTATGACACACTGTGTCTCTATAGATATACTGTACATTCTTTATATTTTGATAATAATTATTATTACAAATTATGCACTCACTACATGAGTTAAATAAATATGAAATAAAAAAAATTGTATACAGCAACTGTTGTTATTAACAAATATTATGGATGCTTCCTAAAATAAAGCAATGGTCAGGCCACACCTTGAGTACTGTATACAGGTCTGGAGGCCTCATTTCAAGAAGGATGCAGAGCTGCTGGAACGAGTACAGAGAAGGGCAAGATTGGTGAATGGAACAAAGGGTTGCTCTTACGAGGAAAGGCTTAAGTTTTGCAGGTTGCAGTGTCTGGAGACTAGGCACCGGCGAGGTGATCTGATAGAGGTGTATAAAGCGTTGAATGGTTTGAGCATGTTCAATGCTGATGGGATTCTTCCTCTTGCTCAAAGGGCATAAATTCAAATTCAGGAAAGACAGATGTAGGATAGATGTGCGGAAATTTGCCTTTAGCCAGTGGGTAGTTGGTTGTTGGAACAGACTTCCATCCCTTGTTGTGGAAGTTGATAGCCTAAATAAATTTAAGGCTCAGCTGGACAGGTATTTCGGACGAACGGAGGGGTGAAGTGGAAGTTTTTTTTTTTGGCTGATGCTGCATAAGCTTGCTTTCTTGCATCATATGCCTCTACTAAGTTCATTGACAGTGTTGATTGCCCATTCTGTTCATCCCGAAAATCTTATAACGAAAATCTTATAATAACTCTTAAAATCGACTAAAAACTCTCAATTCTAGGAGACAACCAATAATTCAAGAATATTTGTTTTTAACTAACCAGTGTAAGTTTTTTTTTTTTTTTTTTTACTTTTCATAAAAGTAAAAGAGATTTCTCTTCAGAGAAATCTCATATTATTAGAATACCGAAATAACTGATTTACTAATCAGTTATTTCGTTAGTAAATCAGATTAGTAACAGTAAATCAGATTAGATTTACTAAATAACTAATCAGATGAGTTATTACTAATCTGATTTACTAATTTAAATTTCCAAGAAATAAAATTTGAAAATTGACTAGCATTAAAACAGCATAGTTTGAGCAAATACACAAACACGTCTGTTGTATAATTCACCCTTAAACAGTGAGAATTTAATAATGCTGAAACTACAGCACGTTATATATTTAGGTAGCTATTCCTGTTATCATATAAGAAAAAAAATTAATTAACAAACCACCCAAATTAATTAATTACTCAAAGACAACCTACTTTCAACACGGGAAGAACCCTTCAACTGTTCCCGATGTTGGCACCTAAGTTACACAAAAACACCAAAGAAATCCATCCCGTGAGGCGCACCAACTCAAAATAGTTGAGAACCCCTTCTCTTCTCCAATGGAGCAGTTCTCTCATAGTAATTCTCAACCTCATGTTATTTGGCAATACAAGAATGCAAATTGGGCTGTTGGCAAGATTTCTTCTCATCTTTTCCTTGATTGATTACTGTTTTAAATGTTCTGGCGTCAATGTTTGCTCAGATTATATCAGTGAAATTATTCTTGTACGGATGAAATCTTTATTCCAAACTCCAACTTAAAATCTCGTCCTTTGTCCAAACCTTGGTTTTCCAATAAATGTGCTAAGACAGTTCAAGATAAGAATGTTGCATATCGCAATTGGCTTGTATCCAAATTTCCAAATTCATTTTCTGCCTACGCCAAAGGTAAAAAAATTGAAAGCAGTTATTAATCAGTCGAAACTAGATTTCGAACAGGATAACAGTAGAAAATTTGTTTCTTATCCAAATGATAGTTGGGCATTCTGGTCTCTTGCCAAAGCTATTGGCTGCAACTTTTAGTCCTCTCTATTAACGTTGCTGTCAAAACGACATTGTTCTCTTGTCACTTCAGCCAGCGATAAAGCTGCCCTGCTAGCATCCTCCTGTTCTTCTAACTCGTGTATTGATGATCTTGGGAAACCAACACCTACCATTCTCAATACACTCCATTCAATGTCTCAGTGGTTTTCAGTCAAAAAGGATGAAAGAAATATTTTGAACAGTCTTGACCCCAAAAAAAAAATGCTAGGTCCTGATGATATTTTTACACTTGTTCTCAAAATCTGTGCCTTTCAGCTTACTCCTGTTCTGTGTTGCCATTTTACATTGAAAGGACAGAATTCGTGGGGCAGCTGGTTCCCGGGCAACGCTAGACTGTCACCCATCTCGCTAGTGGACGAACTCACTAGCTGGCAGTATATAGGTATACTATATCACTGCATTCACGTAGACAGTAATTCAATGTCAGTATGGACAAATGTCGTGAGTTAACCGATATTGAATGAGGGATGATAGTTACCGACGCATGTGTAACTCTATTGCTGTGGTGATATGGAAATTGCACTATTCCCGTTCGACAGTATCGAGATTGTCGGGAATACGTCATTTCAGGAATATCTCATCGTGGACACTACTGTGAGCAGAGAAAGGTGATGGCTGCACGTGATCGTCGACATCTGTGTCGCATTGTTTCAGCCAACCAGAGAGCGACAGTGGCACAAATCACCACCGACTTCATCGAGGGAGGTGTCAGAAACATTTCCACCAAGACATTAGACAATCATTAGCCACAATAGGTTATGGGTACTGCTGATCCACCAGAGTCCCATTGCTAACAACACAACACAGGACTCTACGCCTCAGCTGCACGAAAGAACATCAACACTGGACCTTGGATGATTGGAGACGAGTCCCGTTTCCAGTTAATTCGAGCGGGCTGGAGGGTGCATATCTGGTGGAAACCGCACGAAGCTATGTACCTACCCGTCATGTCGACATGTGGATGGTCGGCAATGGACTGGAGTGTGCTCAATTGGCATACGTTGGGACCTCTTTTTTTTTTATGAAAACCCCAAACACGAAAGATATCAAAACCAATAGTACTTTGTACTGTGCATGGGTTGAAGGAGAGTATGGGGGGAGGGGAATGCCGGAAACTTTGCTCTAGAGACTAAACATGGGTTTCACCACTTCAAGCCTCCAATAAGCAAAGTGGTGGTATTTCACCGGTTGATGAAAGTCATCTACCACCTACGGTACGTCTAGATGCATCTCTGAACAGTACAGGTTACTTGTCCATCCTTACAGACCATCTGCATCCCTTCATGGTCATCGTGCAACCACAGGGAAATGCACCTCCCCACAGAGCTGTGGTGACAAGAACATTCCACAGATTTTAGCATGGAATGGCCTCCCTGTTCACCGGACATGAACCCTGTGGTGCATCTTTGGGATGCTGTGGAAAGGTCCATTCGAGCTTTGGATCCTCCACCCAGGAATGCGACGGAATTATGGATAGCGGTGCAACATGCGTGGATGGAAATACCCGTGGATTGCTTTCATGAACTAGTGGGCTCAATACCTCGCCATGTGACTGCCTTTATCCCGGCGAAGGTGGGCCTACCCGTTACTAGGTAGGTATCCCATGATTTCTGTCTCTCAGCGTACACTTTCTTATTCCACAGGTATTTTTCCCTTCAGCTTTGAAATTTTCGTTATCGAGCCAGCCACCAGTTCCTCAAGAGAGTGACAAATCCCTCCCATCTAATTATCGTCCCATTGCATTTACTTCTACTCTTTCTAAAGAAATCTATTAATTGTCAACTCTAAAACTATCTAGAGCTCTTCCATCTGATCAAGGATGATTACCAGTATGAATTCCCTCAATGTTGATCCACCGGTACTTGCCATGTTACCCATCTGTGGACAATTTCAATGAAAAAGCTTGGTGAAACTCTAGCAGTTTCTTTTGACATTTCAAATTCTTTTGAAAAGCATTTTAAAGGCTCTGTGACCGTTCACTACTGGTGATGCGGGCGGTCTTCTAACTTATTCAGTAATGCAGGTGTTCCCCAAGGTTCATTTCTTTCTTCCACTCTTTTCTTCTTGTATAATAAAGACCATCTTTCATTGACTGGAAATGCTATCCATAGTTATTCTGATGATAGCACATTGCATTCCACCTTCCAATTTGAGAAACCTTGTCCTGCACAAACGGACTCAACTTCTCGAATATCCACTACCGATTCCTTAATTGCTGGTCTCCAGGTAATATTCCAGTGAAGCAAAGATAACTTAGTTGATTTCAATCCATCTAAAACTCAGTCCTGTCTTATATCTCGCAAAAAAGATCTTTCTGCTCTTATGCTTATCTTTAATGACAATGAGATTTCTAGACAAGATCATATATCTCTATTAGGGATAATCATGACTTCTAATCTCTCTTTGCATAAGCACATCAAAAATACTGTATATTGCTTCCTCTGCATCTAAAAAACTCTTTTGCACGCGGCGTTAATTTTCCTTCAAATAGCTGTTCAGTCTGTACAAATTGCGAATCCACCCTACCATGGAATATTGTTTCCACATTAGCATTATCATTAGTAGAGGCATATGATGCAAAAAAGCAAGACTATGCAGCATCAGCCAATAAAATAAAAAAAAAAAAAAAAAAACACGCTCCCATTTCGCCCCTCCATTCGTTCCAAGTACCTGTCCAGCTTAGCCTTAAATTTCTTTAGACTATCAACTCCCACAACAAAGGATGGAAGTCTGTTCCACCAACCAACCACCCGCTGGCTAAAGGCAAACTTCCGGACATCTATCCTACATCTGTCTTTCCTCAATTTGAATTTATGCTGTCTCAAATGATTATTCTGAGCAAGAAGAAGAATTCCATCATCATTCAGCATGCTCAGACCATTCTAGGCTTTATACACCTCAATCAGATCACCTCGCAGGTGCCTAGTCTCCAGACACTGTAATTTGCAAAATTTAAGCCTTTCTTCGTAAGAGCAACCCTTTGTTCCATTCACTAATCTTGTTGCCCTTCTCTGTACTCGTTCGAACAGCTCTACATCATTCTTAAAATGAGGCCTCCAAACCTGTATACAGTACTCAAGGTGTGGTCTGACCATTGCCTTATATAAGGGGATAATCACCTTCTTATCCCTGCTAGAAAAATTCCTGTATATCATTGACAAGACACTATGAACTACTCTTGCAGACCGTCTGCACTGCTCAGAAAACTTCATATCTGACTGCACAATTACCCCAAAGTCCTTTTCGTTCTCTATCACTGTCAGTGTAGTACCACAAAGTTAATACGTTACTCTGGGGTTACTGCTTCCCATATGAAGTACTTTACATTTCTCAATGTTAAACTTCATTTGCCACCTCTCAGCCCATCTGCTCAACTTTTCTAGATCCTGTTGCAGCAGCGTACTGTCATTAGTGTCCTTAATAACCCTGCCAACCTTCGTATCGTCTGCAAACTTGGACATTAAGCTTGATATACCATCCTCAATATCATTTATAAATACAGAAAACAACAATGAACCCAATACTGAATCCTGGGGGACTCTACTAATAACATTAGTCCACGATGAGCAGTGTCCATTGATTACCACTCTCTGTCTTCTCCCACTCAACCATCCCTTTACCCGTAGCAGCAATTTGCCTCCAATGCCACACTGCTCCAATTTGTTCAGCAGTCTTCCATGTGCAACAGTATCAAAAACCTTTCTAAGATCCAAATATATGATATCAAAGTTATTCCCTGCATCCAGTTCCTTTGTGACCCCATCATAGTATCCAATCAAATTGGTCAGGCAAGACTTTCCCTTAACAAAACCATGCTGTGTCCGAGGTATAACTGAAGTCTTGTCTAGATGATCCTGCTGTGCTTCTTTAACCAGTGCCTCCATTAATTTTCCTGGAAGAGAAGTTAAACTAACAGATCTATAATTACTTGTGTTGCCCTTTGATCCTCGTTTGTGAATTAAGGTCACATTTGCACGTCTCCAGCACATCTGGGGCGATGCCTCCAAAACCTCTCTCACTCTGGCTTCTAGATTTCATTCATAAGAGGGCAGATAGGTTAATTAATGACTCATCTCTACTAAAGTCTCTCCACTCTGTCTCATAGATGTTCTGTTTCTGCTGCATGCCTATTCTATAGATACTCCCATGGGTACTGTTCTTCTGAATTTGCCTCTACAATTCCTGCTCTTTCTTCCAAACCAAGCCGAACATGTGCCACTTTTATTCCTTCAATTTCTGTTTTCTGGAACAACCCCCTGTCATACGTATTTCCTAAAAATTTCAATTTACAGAAATTCAAGTGTATTGTCAACTAGTATCTACTTTTATATTCTCAACCTTCTACCAATGCACGGTAGTAAGTACTATAGGTTCTAATACCGCTCGTACTTGGAGTTTCCATAAAATAAAAAAAAAAACCCTCTTGTAAGTCACCTTCCTAAATGATAGGACACTGCCTAAATGGCAGTGTGCTACTGCAACAGGATCTAGATAATTTGGGCAGATGGGCTAAGAAGTGGCAACTGAAGTTTAACCTTGACAAATGCAAAGTACTGCATAGGGGTAGAAGTAACCGCAGAGAAACGTGCCAACTGAGTGGTACTACACTTACGGTGGTAGAAAATGAAAAAGACCTGGGAGTAATTTTGCAGTCAGATATGAAATTTTCGGAGCAATGCAGACAGGCTGCAAGGGCAGGTCATGGGGTTTTGTTAATGATATATAGGAATTTTGCTAGCAGGGAGAAGGAGGTGATTGTCTCTCTGTATAAGGCAATGGTCAGGCCGCGCCTTGAGTACTGTGTACAGGTCTGGAGGCATCATTTTAGGAAGGATGTAGATTTACTTGAGCGTGTACAGAGAAGGTCAACAAGATTGGTGAGGGGAATGAAGGGATCCTCTTACCAAGAGAGGCTTAAGTTCTGCAAATTGCAGTGGCTGGAGACTAGACACCTGCCCGGTGATCTGATTGAGGTGTTTAAGGCCTTTAATGGGTTGAGCACGCTGAATTCTGATGGGATCCTTCCACTTGTTCAGATTACGAACCTAAGGGGGGACACAAATTCAAATTAAGAAAGGACAGATATAGAATAGATGTGCGGAAATTTGCCTTTAGCCAGCGGGTGGTTAATTTTTGGAACAAACTTCCATCTGTCGTTGTGGAGGTTGATAGGTTGAATAAACTTAAGGAGGAACTGGACAGGCATTTGGAGGGAATGGTGTGTTTTTTTTTTTTTTTTGGCTGATGCTGCATAAGCTCATACACTTGCTTTCTTGCATCACACGCCACTACTACTACACTCATGTCTGCATGGTACTCCATTCAGGCTGTTTTGAAGGCTAAAGGAGGCTAAACAAGCTACTAGGTAGGTGTACCTAATAAAGTGGCGGCACAGTGCATATACAGTATTACTTGTTAATTCTCGTTGTTCATAATTTTTTTCCTTGATTTCTGTCAGAAAGGCCCACATAATCGCTCCCACCTCCTTTTTTCATACAGATTTGATCTAAATATTCTCCATGATTTCCAGCAACGTATCCACCGCTAATACTGAGGAATGAAAAATATTCGTATAATCGAATTCCAATTTTAGAGAGTTAAAACATGTTCAAAAACGTGAATGTATTTCAGAGAATGTATTTCCTCTACGAGCCAAGGGATGGGAATGGAAATCCCTCTCGTTCCTCTTCATTACTTCTACATATACATATACTACATAAACTTTATACGTATACTTCATATACTACTGATGTGGTTGTGCTTGTAGACAATATGTTTGCATGAAATAGCATTAGTTTGACTTTACCTAGGCATTGGTCAATCTATTAGTTTACACAGGTCCTCGCCACGGGCGGTTAAATTCCTTTTTCTATTCCCAGATCTTATCTGGGTTGATTTTGTTATATTAACATATGCTCTCTGCTTTTCCTCCTTACCCGCACCTTCCCTGCTAAATGCACAAATGTTGCGTTTGAACTTTGTATTCTCCTGTTTGCAGGAATAAGTAGGAGAATGCTAATAGAGTTTTATGACCTCTCTCTCTCTCTCTCTCTCTCTCTCTTTAACATTCTCTCATCTGGGTGCACTTCAGGCAGATAGTGTGAAATTGATTATTCAGCTAACAAAATACAAATATCAAAGACTGTGAGTATTATTCAATTCTTCTTGAAATAATTCTTCAAGGATTCAATTTAATCCTTGAAGAATTCAAGATAATCAAATCAATTCTTTAGTTAGTTATTTTGCATATAGTTACATTTCTTAGAATAGCATATAAAAAAAAAAGTTAAAACATATCAAACATGCTTGTTCTGCGCGCATAAGACAATTGTGTTGGATTAGTGAACGGACAACTCTAGCCACCAGGAGTCACTGTTTTATTTGCAAATAAAACAAAAATAAAAATAAATTAATGTATTATGCTAATAAGAAGATGAATGACATCATTACTTGCCTTGTACACAAACCGTTTCTATAATCTCTTTTGTAACTCATAGCTAGAACTCGAGAAGGCAATTCTTATTGCCCAAAGGGCAAAAAAAAAGAAAAAAGTACAAGGCTGTCCAGAACATTCAAAGCATAACCCATTTGACGTCTGACAACAAGGTTACACTCGTACCATAGTTTTTTTTTTTTAATCACAAGTTTACAAGGTCACATTTACAAGCTTGTTGAATCCCAATTGTACAAGGAACACGATTTTTTTTTTATTTATTTTTTTTTTATTGAGCATATCGTTTCCACTTATGTTTTGTATACTGTATACCGACAACATATTGCACATATTTCCTATATTTTAGTCTGGTTGCTTTTTGTAGAAATTTGGTTTACTGAATTTTCAATGCAACTTATTCCTGATTAAGTTCATATCTTCAACATCCACTGAAAGGAGTAGAATTGAATTACACTCCACACAGATACACGTGCGGCTATGTGGGTTTCTTTATCTCAATTCATTTTAAGCATTTTTGTCAACGCATAAATCAGAATCAGAACAAATACAAACATGTCCGTTTACGACCGTCCGCGAACATGTAACAACTCGACTTCTGAAGACGTTTTTGTCAAATTGTAAGAACTATTCTTACATTTATTTTTAGAATTTATAGATTATCAAATTTTAATAAATAACTAAGTTAAAAACAGTCAAGCACTCAGCAGAATTGCTGGTCTGTTTACTCTTCGAAAGTGAGAGATTAGCGTAGCAGCAGGAGGGACGCTGACCAGACTGTGATACAATGGGTAGGCCAGTTTGACGCAGTTCGTGCCTACAGAAAAAATAGGGCTGTGGCTGCTGACGGTAACGGGGGACAAAAGAACGCCCACACCCCTAAAGTGGTTCCATCTCCATCCAAAAGGAAGACCCAGATCAGAGAGTTATCCGTGTTCGAGCTATAAACAAAGTACAAACAGGCCGACACGGGAGGCACTCTCACCAATTTCACAGACTGTGTCTTGGAAGGAATCGTGAAGGAAGAGGTAAGTGGTTGCGGGCAATCCCAAAGATAGTTTTTGAGATTGGTTAGAGCCCGGATGTTGTCAACACAAAGAAGGGAGTTTGACCTACCAGGTGCGGGTCGAGACGATGAGAAAAAAAAATAAGTGAATGAAATTAGAGATGAAGATGGATAGAGAACTAATGATTGGTCGAAAAATAAGGGAGAGTTGGAAACAAAACTCGGACGCAGGAAGAAGACGGAGCGAGAGCCCGAGAGTCAGAGTCCCGAAGCCTGGAAGGGAAAGATCCGGAGGAGAATCCCGGAGGTGCGAAAGAGTGGCGGAAAGATATTTTTGGAGTGCGGGGAAACGCGTACGGAAAGTTAGATCATGATAGTTTAGTGGGTGCAGATAATAGCGAAAGGCAGAATGACCTGGAGGAAGTCCTGAGTGTGGGAAAGTCAACGTGGAGACAGAAAAGAGCCGTAAGCCCAGCTGATCAGGGAAGACATCGCAGGAAGACCTAAAGGATCGGAAACTTACCCAGGTGGTAGAAAAAAATGATACCAAGTAAGTCAGCTTAGTGAATGTTACTAACGAGAACAGGGTTGTAAAGAAATCCATGGGAGAAAATTGGACAGGACAGTTTTAGAAGTATTGTAACGTGTAGAATACTAATTTGTAAAGATAGGAAAAAGATATTATAGAAATAGAGAGAGAGTGAGTGAATGTTACTCATCTGTGACTAGAGGTATTGATGAGAAATTTTAAAGAAATGTGTTAAAAGTAAAACAGTGGGTTTCTGGAATTGTCTAATTGCTAATAATGGAGTTAATTGTATTCGATAGAAATTTCCTCCTTAAAGTATGTAAGAAAGAATGAAACAAATTATTGGTGTTATTCAGAATATGTTGAAAGGGGATATATATATTTGATCATATAAAAGAGTATAGGATAGAAATTTTAGATTTTTATTGAAACATAGTGGAAGTTTATAGATGGCTTAAGGAGAGTAATTAAAGGAGGACACCATTTCATGTGTGATGATAATTACTGTGTTGTAAAATTTTGATATTATGAATAATTATAAAGGTGTAAATAATTCTTGTACAAATAGATAAGTAAATAAATATAGTTTGTTTTTATCATGAGCTTTATGTGTGATATTGACACCAACTATTAACAATTAGTGGTACGAACTATCCAAGCTAGGGAAGCTAGAGTAAAGAGAAAAATAATAAAATAAAGTCCTTAGAACTTGGATCTTCTGATAAAATTAATGGATAATATATATTATGCAGCAGGTAGCATGTGGGCCTTGGAAGGAAATTGAGGACCCCCCTGTTTAAAGGAATAAAGAAAATAACAACAAGAGCCTTTATGGTTCCAAGGAAAAGGGGGAAAGAAATAGCCAAGGGATAGATTAAAAACAAGGTCTATATCTCTAATAATAAGATAATAAATAAAAACAAATAAAGGTCTAAAAATAAAACGTAAACAAAAAGGAGGTTTAAAATATAAAAGTAATATCATCATTAAATAACCCCCCCTCCCCACAAAATGTTATTTCTGGCTCTTTAAAAAGACATTTATTGAGCTACTTCAAATTTCATTAAAGTTGCAAAAATATAAATTGGAAATTTTTTTTACTCATTTGTTTGTTCTATAAAAGTAATACTGATTTCATGTAGCCGTTTTGTTCAATCTCTCGATCCACTGATGACTGGCTGCAACAGAGAATCCAGATATGTAGCCTATTCCATAAAATAGTGGTTTTTTTAGCAATTTTTGAGTTACGAAAACACAGCCACTTTCTCTTCTAATTAAAAACAAAACAAGTTAATTAATGTACGCAGAACGTTACATTACAGGCGCGTTAGCAATTAGCAATAATTCATAATTTATAACAAAAAAGAGCAAAAAATAAACACTTTTTTGTGCAAGCTGAGTACATTTCGTTTCTGCGCATCCGCCACACTGCTCATTCATTCCTCCATCCAATGCAAGTCAACAAATGCAAAATGTAGTGCTTCAGCTACAATATAAGGTATGCGAATAGCCTCTGTGATACACATTAAAAATAATAATAATAAATAATAATTATTACTATTAGGAAACCTGTCTCCAATCACCCAAGGAACAGTGTCGATGTTCTTTCGTCCAGTTGAATCATAGAGTACTACGTCGTGGTGTTAGCAATGGGACTCTAGTGGGTCAATGGTTCCTGTAACCTACTGCGGCTAATGATCGCTTGATGGTCTTGTGGAGAAGTTTCTGTTGGCGGTGATTTGTGCCACTGTCGCTCTCCGGCTTTTTTTTTTTTTTTTTTTTTAGGTCCTAGCCACTGAAATCTCAGGAAATTAGGTGGAAGGACCTGCCAGAGTAAATAATTATAATACTGGTGTACCTGGTCTGCCTCCACAGGGCAGAGTGTGGACAACGTTGGGTCCCATTAGGGGCCCAGCGGCTAAATGGCCACAGGAACAACGGTACACGACACATATACAAAAGCCATACACCTTTAAACCTCTCGCATTGACAGTGTCCTGTTTCACACCCACAGCTACACGGAGATGGGGGTTTGACACTAAACACACTACGCTCTCTCCGGTTGGCTGAAACAATTCGAGACAGATTTCGACAGCCACGTCCATCCACTGCCTTTCTCTGCCCACAGCACTGTCCACGATGAGATGTTATTCTGGAAATGGCATATTCCCGATATATTCTTGATAATGTCGAACAGGAATAGTGCAATTTGTATACCACTTCCGCGATAGAGTGACCCATGCGTCGAGCACCCACTATCATCTCTCTTCAAAGTCGATTAACTCACGACGTTTATCCACTCTGACATCGAATTACCGTCTACGACTCTATGTGAATGCAGTGTACCGATATACCTGCCTAGCTGGTGCACTATGGCCATAGTTGCCGATGCGCCTAATAAATCCCTAAACCAACGACAACCTGCCAAGTGGCCGATCCGTCCACTAGCGACAGCGTTGCGTTGTCTAAAACCAAGTATCCCATGAATGCTCTCCTTTCAGTGTATATGCTAACGCAAATAAAAACAAATTCTATGTTGCAAGAATTTCTTTCTGGTACAGATAAATCCTGTATACAACTAGCGCTCTGTTAACTGTACATCCAGTGATATTTACATTCCGTAGTGATATCGTTTATCCGATATACATATGAGGAATTTCCGAAAAGTAAGGTAAGACATGTATGGCAGTTCATTCTGCCATGTTACTCTGTGATGATACAAAACTCTGTAGAACGGCCAGAAACGTGTAGTGTTATGTTGTATATTATGTGTTGTGATGTTTAGTTATTTCTGACCTCTTTGTCACCGGGCAAGCGATCTCCTGGAAAGCGTGCCCGTTGCCTGTCTACACCACGAGGAGGTGGGCCACAACTAGATATGTCCCTAGCCAAGTGGAGATAGACCATTACAATCTTTGTCTGTCCTGAAGAGGGCGAAGTCCCGCACCCACGGAGGTAGTGCTATACCAGTGGGTGCCAGCAAATCCCGCGCCCACAGCTACCCAAAATTAGGGTACCTTCATAGAGAAACAATAAATAAATAAAATCATAATTAAAAAAAATAATAATAAAATTTGATTTAAAAAATAATAATAAAATTTGATTTAAAAAATAATAATAAAATTTAATTTTTAAAAAATAATAAAATTTAATTAAAAATGAAATAAATATGTAAATGTAATTTTTTTAACGCAAGAAGGGCATCTTCACAGGACTTAACGAATCCATACTGGTGAGGTGAAAAGATGTCTTGAGCTTGGAAGAGATCATCGATTCTTGGGGCGAATAGTCGTTCGTAGAGTTTTCCCAAACTCAGTAGGAGAGAAATGGGGTGGAAGGTTCTAGGGTATGATGGGGGGGGGGGGGCTTGTTGAGTTTTCTTAGTAGTTTGACTAATGCATTCTTCCGGAGACGAGGAAAAGTACTACAGAGAAGACATTTGTTGAAGAGATTTTAAGATAAGTTTGCCCGAACTTCTTAATGACAGTATTCTCCAGCAATTCCGGTCCAGGAAATTGATTTTATTTAAAGCTGTTTGAAGCTCTTGTTGAGTAAACAGGTCAGTATCCACAGTGGAGGAGTATTGAAGCTTGAGGGTTCTTGTTATGGATTAAGTGGGAGAGTCTGTTGTGAGGGAAAAGTTTATCCAGAATCATTGTGACAGTATCATGCCAGGTCGTGGTTTCAGAGTCATTAGTTAGTATGGAGTTGTGAATATATCATTGGTTGGCACTTTATCTCTGCTAAGTTTATAGAGTAGTCCCCACGGGTTCGAGTTGCACACAGTGGAGACGAAAGACTGCCAGGTAGCGTTTTTCGCTTTGAGATTTCGAGATTATACTCATGTTTTATGGTTCTGTATTCATTTCTGAGTCTTTGTACTTCATTGGGAGGCCAAGAGCGTCGTCTTTAATACAATTTCCTTGCCCTGTGACACGTCTTCTTAAAACTGTTAGCTGGGGATTCCACCAGGGAACAAATGATTTCTTTGGAGCTATTCTCTCAGTCGAGCATTCATTTGCTCGTAGTAAGGTAGTTTGGTTATAGAAGGCTTGTTCTTTGGCATTAAGCTGATTAAATGAATCTAAAATTTCATCACGGAAGTCATGTTTAACTGATTCCGAGAATAGTGGCCATTTTATATGCTTTAGAGCAAAGTCTTGTGGAGGTAACCTCCGATTTTGTAAATTTGTGGTTATTTTAAATGAAATTGCACGGTGGTCACTATATGTTAGACCCTCAATCACAGTCCAGTTTGATATTTTGTTAGTGATGCTTACAGTTATTATTATTATTGTTTTAGGGTTGCCCGTAATTAAATACATTAACCCGTATTTGTGTCTGTAAATTGCGTATGTTCTATAGTCGATTTGCCTGTTTTGCTGGACGAAAAAACCCCAGTTACTGGGGAGAAAAACCTTGCTATCTACGCCTGAGACCGACTAACTCAGCCATGGAGTGAAAAAAAGCCCATTAAAGTTCCTCGCGTCATCGACGGGATTCGAACCCAGGCCTTTTCCACCCGGTGTGGGGAGGACGGATGCTTACAGTTATGAGAGTCAGGTCGATGTTAGACTCGCCATTTATTGTGAAGAAGGCACTGGGTTGATTGGATTTGTTTAGGATGTGCAGGTTATGCGCCGGTATGAAGTTCACCAGTTGTCCTCCTCCGTGGTCAGTGGAGGTACTAACCCATAATGGAGACTTGGCATTGTAGTATGTAGCTATAATGATTGGTGATAGGCATAGTTTTTCAATGACGCTGTTATATCAAGTGAGATATTAAATGCCACCATTACATATTTTGGATGTTCTGCGTCATCATGTATGATCCGGGCAGAGATTGAGAAATCCATTAATTTTGAGTTGTGTCCGTGGAGACTTCTGGAAAAATAGGGTTTAAGCAGAGCAAGTCATAGGAATTCATTCAGAAATAGGGTTGTAAGCAGAGCAAGTCATAGGAATTCATTCAGAAATAGGGTTGTAAGCAGAGCAAGTCATTCCGAATTGCCAGTGATGGCAATTCGGAATTCATCTGTGACATTCCTGGAGCGATTAGCATTCACTTGCAGTATGGTAATATCCTCATGGTAGGGAAAGTTGCATTAAAGGCAGAGGTCTGGTCGAAGTTACTAATTAATGGTTCTTATTTTAGCCTGTTCCAGCTCTCTAATGTATTCTGGACACGAAGTGATCCAGAATATATTAGAGATTACAGAGTGATCGTAATCCTTATGACGCCTCTTGCAGTTGATGCATTTTGGTTTATCCTGTTTTTGAGGGCAATCTGCGTATACATGTCCTCCCATGGCACAATGACCACACGACACAACTTTTTTATTACAGTTGGGGATGAATGACCAAAAGCCAGACATCTAAATCACTTGTTCACTATTGTAAACAGACGATACTTATGGTCTTGATACTCAAGATAAAGTATGTCCTGTCAAAAAGACGTTTTAGAAATCTTGCAGGAAAGCCAATGACCCAATTTGTTGAGTTGGCTTTAAATCCTGTGTTAAACCTGAGATTTATGGATTCTTTGACGTCATCAAATTCGAAGTCAAAATTCTGTAGGTTCTTATGGTATATGTCAGATATGATATCATCTTTTGATAATTCTTTGGGAACATCATACACAAGTAGCATGGGATCATTCATCTCCGGCTTGGCTCTAGAGAGAGGGAGAGAGAGAGAGACCTTGTTTGATAAATGTCTCAGAAGATGCAATTTTTTGTCTAGATCATCAGAACTAGTGGTTTCCTGAACAATGCCTTTATTCTTAATTGTGCGTAAAGATCCTATTTTAACATTTCTGTACTCTTCTCTCTCTATTTTTGCAACTGTGTTTTTGATTTCATTACTTGATTACATTTTGCAATTATTTGTGGCACGTATGATCAACACATTTTGCTTTGGAGTTGTCTGGGAAGTTTGATGTTGTTCATTTGATCTAGGTTGTCTTAGAATAAAGCTGTCTTCTGCAAGTTGTGGTGAAGCAACAGAGTTAGAGTAACTTTTGCACTTCACACTGTTCAACCCTTGTTGCAAAGTTCCAGTTGCATATGTCTTCTTAGAGGAGTTCGATGGAGCTTGAAAATAGCATTCTTGGTAGAGAACTTGTTTTCTGAGTTTTTCTGCTCTTACTTTTAATTTCTCATTTTCTATTATGAGAGTTGTTGTTGTTGGCTTCTATTTCAGTCCATTTATCCATAATAAAGTTTATGGCAGACATTGTTGTTATTTGCCTCATGGGTGATATAGGCCACCATGTCACGTTTAAGCTGTGCTGTGGATTCATTTATAGATGTTAGGGAGTCAGTTATATCTTCTTTATTAATGTAATTGTTATTTTTGGTTATTGTATCTTCTGCTTTGCTACTGCAGGTGTGCACCTGGCTGGAGTCATCAACTGCACACAGATTTTGTCCTGGCAGTTGGGAGCATTCTTGTGTTTCATTTGCTGGTGGGGTATGGTTTGCCTCTCTTTCTTGATCAATAATTTCCCTCAGTTCTTCTAGATCTGGGAATTTCTGATGATCCAACCTGTCAACCTGCATCATCAGTCTTCCCTTATCTGACGTTGCACTGTCTGCGGGCCTATTGCCAAGGCCCCTGAACTTTGAGTGTTCCATTTTGTTTTTGTTATAGGTGTGGTTTCCAGAAGAGAGTTGGATAATGGTTGGACCCATGGTTTACTTTTAGGGCTGAGATATTTGGTTATTATTTTATGTTCTTTGAAAGTCCTCAAAAGGGGATAAAAACTGATGAAGTTTCAGGGACAAGTCTTTTTTATTATCAATTTTGATGGCGTGGTCCTAAAAGGGTATAGATGGTCTTAATGGAAAAAGAAGATCAAGCTGATCCTGGAAGGTCTTAATTCTTGTCCAGAAAAGTAGTTGGATGAAGGTGAGGGGTAAACTAAGACTCCCTCTTGGAGGTGGTTGCTGCAACACAGATACTGACACATTTTGCATCCGATTTTTGTAGATAAATTTGTCTCTAAGGAAAATGGGTTCCTGTCAAAGGTAACAAACGATGCTTTTGAGACCTGTCCTAAGTCTGTGGGTGGTGTAGTTACAGAGAATCAGCAGTTGTAGCTGTCACACATCCACATAGGAATAGTGTGGGAGTTTGGTGTAACGAATCTTTTTGAAAGAAAATTGAACGAAAAGTCTCTTGGGTGCATATATGGCACTGGGAGGTATACTTATATGCTGCTGATCCTGTTGGGATGGTTATTTCTTGCCCAGCAGTTCCTAGTGAAAAGCTATAGCTCAATTAATATGTGGAAAACCCTTTTTCCAGGGTAGTGATTAGGTCTGTCAGATTACATTGTCCATGGTGAAATTTTGAGAGTAAGGCGGATTGGTATAAATATGGATGCTTTTATCTTAAGGGAAGTCCTGACGAGTGTTTAGAGGTGTTTATTGTTGGAATTCGTTAAGTAGTTGATTAGTTATGGGAGTTTGAAGTTGAATACTAAGCTCCGTTGACGTAGCACGGGGCGGGAGGACAGACCTTTTTGGGAATACTGATGATTCCGATTCAGAAAAGCGATTTCTGCTAGATGCTGGTTTCACTGGTGTTCAATAATGATTTATCTTGATGGGGTTACAAAGTTATAGGTCTTGGAAGTTACGATATCGTAACACTGTCCAATATGGCGGAGAACAAAGGCAGGTACATCGTTAGGGGTACGTTTCAAGAAATATCGTCAAAATGGTCTCAGAAGAAAGTCCACAGTCTTTTTATTCAAGGAGAGTCCACAGACCAGTAAATAAATATGGAAATTCAAGGCGGCAGATCATCGAGAGTGACAATACAGCCTCTCTAATGTCAATCTTGTGACTGACCATTAGTCACTACCATAAAAACAACGGTAGATTCGATCTAGGAATTTCCAGCCTTTCCCATGAGATAGACATCTGAAATTTTACTTACATGTACTTCGAATAATTCTATATCAGATACACTACTTGGCGCTATCCGGAAACTCGACAGAGCACTGAAATCTTTCAAGAACGATGCCAGTAATGCGCGAAATGTTGTCAAAAGTAAGTAACACATTTTGTTTTCTTAATAATGGTGAAACGGAATGAGATGAACCACGGTGGACAGATCGACCCGTTAATAGCGTTCAAAAAGACTGCCAATGCAGTGTTGCGTCTCACAGCAGATTCCAGTTGCAAAATGGCGGCTACCGTGTCCAAAACAGGTGTTCGTGAAGTTATTCGCTTTTTGCAAGCAAAAGGCTCTTCATCAGGTGACATTCACCGTGAACTGGTTGCTGTGTATGGCGAAAAGGTGATGACAAAGAAGTAGGTGTGTTTTTGGTGCAATGAATTTAAAGTGGGCCATGTTGACATTGAAGATCGACATCGGGAGGGCAGGCCTTCATCGTGCAAGACAGAAGACAACATTTCGCGCATTAAAGGCATCGTTCTTGAAAACAGGCAAGTGAAATTGCACAAATAGTGAACGTGAACGTGAGTAAGTCGACTGTTCACGATGTTCTTGGCTTTCGAAAGGTGTGCTGCTGCTGGGTGTCCCGAAAGTTGTCAGAGGAGGACAAAGCAAACGTATGGGGATGTCTGGAGAACCTGTTGCGATACAGCTACGAAGGAGAGGATTTTCTCGCTCGCATAGTCACAGCAGACGAAACGTGGGTTCATCACTTTACTGCGGAGAGCAAACAAGACTCCGTAACCTGGAAACATCCACAATCTCCTGTGCGCAAAAAAATTTAAAACTGTTCCCAGTGTCTGAAAAGTCATGGCCACAGTGTTCTGGGATCGCCAAGGCGTTCTGTTGGTGGATTTCTTACCGAAGGGAGGTACAATCAACATACAGCTTTACTATGCAACGTTGGAAAAATTGAAAGCCAACATTCGATGCAAACGACCAGGACTCCTGATAAGCGGCGTGATTTTGTTGCACGACAACTCAACTCCACACACTACCCACAGCACTCGTGAGTGTTGCGCTGTAAGCGTTGTGAAACTCTGTCACATCCAGAGGCGTATTCAGGAGCGGGCAGAAGGGACATATTCCCCCCTAACCAAAATTTTGAAATTAAAGAAAAAGAAGGCAGAAGGCGTTCTAAAAACAAACTCGAAACCCTGGTCACCATGCCCCTCCTTACGACGATACCTGAATACGCCATTGGTCACATCCCCCATACAGACCAGACCTAGCGCCTTCAGACTTCCATTTGTTCGGCCCTTTGGAAAAACACCTTTCAGGAACGCATTTCACCACGGATGAGGAAGTTCATCAGGCGGTGTGATGTTGGTTACTGCGTGTGGGCACGGACTTCTTCAGTACTGGTATTGATAAACTGATCCATCATTGGAACAAGTGCATCAATAAAACTGGAGCCTTTGTAGAGAAGTAGTGCATGTTCATTTATTTCTTGCTGTGTAATTTGAACTTTGTTTTATTAAACATCATCGAGAGAAAAAATGTGTTACCTTAATTTTCCAGGTCGGTCCTCGGCAGTTAGGGGTATACTGCACCACGGTTCCTAACCGAAAAGGGTCGCAACAAAAGCATCCTCAGTCATGGCAGGTAGAATCAAGCGGGGCCAACATTCTTGACATAAAGTCCTGAACCCAAGAACCGGCCCTACATACACGAACGGTTATGTACAGTTTCACGTTTGTCACCTATAGTATTATCCTTGTAAACGACTAACTGTACACTCCTCTGATCTCCGTTTTTTTTTTTTTTATTTCGAATGCATTGAGTACAACGATGTGTGGGAAAAATACGTACAGCACACATCTTTGTTCTACTCAGGATCACTTGGATTTGACTTGCTAATAGCAGCTTCCGTTTCACCAAAATTAGGTTATTCATGGAATGGAGGACGAGAACCTAGCTCCTGAGCATCCTCTAATCTCCATGATCATCCAGGAATATAGAGATAAAAGATTAGAAAACGTATTAGAAGCTAAGGTGCCTTAGAAATCCAAAAATAAAATCTTTGTTTTGGTTTCCTTTCGGTAAGTGATGAGCATAACCGATAACCATAATCGAAATACTCAAAAAGACTACCAACCTGATGAACATCGCGGTGCTGAGGTTTTCAAAGTAAACAAAGCAAGTAATCTCGTTAAATTTTTTAAAGTTTATATACAAGATAAAAGAAAATAATTAAGGATAATAATCCCCAACAAAAAAAAAAAAAAAACCAGGTCAGTACCATTTAACCGACAAAACTTTAAACAAGCATTTTAGCACAGAAGCAGGCACAAACCTTATTATTATTATTATTATTATTATTATTATTATTATTATTAGCTATATGGTGCAAGGAAGCCTGAGGCTTATGCTGCACTAGCCAAAAAAAAAATTCCCGAGTTACCCTAAGAGAGAGACAAAAGTAGAAGGTAATCACCAAGAAAGAGAAGAATGATGATATCCAGCTCAGGACCCTGGGTGTACCAAGCCCATACTCACCAGATGTGAGCCCCTGGGGTTATAAACAGCTTAGGTTAAATGTGACATCCAGTTAAGTCCTGCAATCATCAGAAGCAAAGTCACAGTCAGTCAATCACCAATAACAAAGTCACAGTCAGTGTTAGCCCGAGAGTTTTTACTTTCCCTGTAATTATAACCAATCTATACTAATACTCAGTTATTAATATTGTAACAGAATAACATGAAGTCTGAGTCATGTAACTATTGGGTATCTATTGCAAGTTGAAAGAATAAAGAAAATATTTCCATTGTAGCTAGGCGAAGTTTGCATCCCAGGGAACGTGAAAACCTCTCGCTCTAACTAGTTTCTTCCCCTATATCTGATAAGAAGTAATGTAAAACTTCCCCGAAGACTATCACGGCACCCGAGCCAAAGGCCAGTACATTCACAGCATATGTCGAACATGGGATACGATGAGTCAGCGAAAATGTTATCTAGGGTTACATCTAGAATTGCATCAATTAATCTACACTGAAAGAATGTAGTAGGTCAAGCCCCCTTCGCCAACCGCGATACCCAAAAGATTTTACGACCGGGGTAACAGACCGGAAGTCGTGGAGGTTGGCAAGAAGGGAAGCCAGCGTGAAAAAGTAGGTGGGCGTTTTTTATTCATTAATACCTCCAACACCAAGACGCCTAAATAAGTTAACCAGAGACAGAGGGACCCTTTTGTAAGCATGAGTCATTCCTGGACCGTCTTGGGCAGGAATGCCAATGAGAGCGTTTTGCTCTAGAAGACAAAGGAGAGCACAGAATATAAAAAGGGCCCAAAATGAGTCCAAAAGGGGTCCACCGAAGGCTCTACTGGTTCCGGTCAAATCGCTCCCATGTTCCTCAGAAGATCTTCACCACCATCAACATAATTGCTGTCAGTTCACTGTCGTCTAGTGGATCCCTGCGGACATCGATGCTGGTCGCCGTCGTTGACGAAGTCACCACCGGCTTCTCGCCCAAGCCTCGTCAGTAGCTGTCCGCACCATCCGTTTGGGCTGAAGAGATATGATTGGGATGGCCAGAGAAGACCACAGTCCACTCCACTATAGAAGGAAGCCTTGTAACAAGCTCCAGGGCAAACCAACTTAACCTGGTAAGCAGACTATTCTTACGTATCAATGAATATGTGTGAAACAGCCAAATTCACATTAAACTCACTGCTTCCTTTCTTATTCTCTTTTATATGTGGTAATTAGTACTAATTCAATAAGGTGTATCATAGTTTACGTTCTAGTATTGTTTAGAGGATGTTAGAAGCAAGGGACAGGATTTCTTTCGAAAGATAAAATGTTGTTGTTATTTAGTTTTTAGAAGCATTAGCAACTAAGGTCATATTGCTCCAGGGATATGCGGTGGTCATTCCCCAACTTTTTCATTCTCCATATTTGGTGGTCACGGGTTCGAACCCTGGTCAAATCAAGAAGTGTGTGCTACGCACTGCCGCTCCTGGCTACGGAGGTGCCAGATAAAATGTACAATCGCATGAAATCGCGAGACCATTGAATTTTGTAACTCTAACTATGTCCTACTGTTAGCATATGGTTGCACTTAGAATTGATGCACACTTTACTCATTGTACTATTATTGTGTGAAAGTAGACTATTATATTTAGGCCATCCGAATAATTAAATTCGTCTGCTGTGCTGTGTCTTATGTCTGTTAATTGCATGTGTTCTATGGTCGATTTGTCTATTTGCTGGACGAAAAACCCCAGTTTTTCGGGCAAAAAAACTTTGCTATCTACGCCTGAGACCGACTAACTCAGCCACAGAGTGAAAAAAGCCAATTAAAGTTCCTCGCGTCATCGACGGGATTCGAACCCGGGCCTTTTCCACCCAGTGTGGTGATGATACCACTGTGCTACCCACGCAGACTGTGAAAGTAGACTGTATACATGGCTTTTTTTTTGTTTATAATAAATTTTGTTAAGTGTTATTAGCATGTCGCATTCTCTCTGTCAGCATCTTAAACCACACCAGGGTAAACAAATAAAGAAAGTGGATTTTTGCCAGATGGAAAGATGCTAAGCGATCTTTCCATTAAAAACACAATGCGATCTGCAGCTGCAGAAATCCGAGGCCCCTACAACCCCTGATTTCCGAGGGCTCAGATTATTGTCCTAAATGTTTGTATAACTGAAGTAGGATAGACGACACAGGCAAACCCCGCAGAAGGGAGGGTCAACATCAATTAACAGTCAGCTGAGCAATTTCAGGAGCACAGAAATTTTCATCGTTAAATCGAGTTGTAGTTGTAAGACATTTGCTGCAAAAAAAAAAAAAAAAAAAAAAAACAGCACAAGTCCAAAATTGTAGATCTTGTTGAGAAAATGGACGTCATTGCAGTGAAGGCGAAGAATCTTGAGCTCAATTTGAAACATTCGCAGGTGCAATAATTGCAGAAAGAATTGCAAGCCTTTTTTTTTTTTTTGAAGGCTGCCTTAGCAAAATCCTGAAGGGAGCGGTAACTGGTGGCATTTGATACAAAATTAGGTTCCAATCCTAATGACAAAAAAATATATATTATACTAGGGTTATCCGTAAATTGCGTGTGTTCTCTGGTCGATTTGCCTGTTTTGCTGGACTAAAATCCCCCAATATCTGGGGGGAACCTTGCTATTTACGCCTGAGACCGACTAACTCAGCCACAGAGTGAAAAAAGCCTATTAAAATTCCTCGCGTCATCGACAGGATTCAAGCCAGTGATGACAGAGTTCCGTAATAGATAATTAGAGTTCCGCAATGACAGAGTTCCGTAATAGATAAGCAAAATTCAAACAGTTTCTGATTTAATGACCCATGTGCTGATAACAAATAGGAGGTAAACAAGTCAAGACTAAACCAGACTGTAGGTTTTTTTATCCATAAGAGTGTCAACTTCAGGAAAAAAAATTATGTGTTACACTGCCCAGTGTTGTGCTATTCCACCTACTCTGCCACAAATTGATCAACTCTTGCCAAATTCTTTGTTGTTCAGCTTTAACATCGACTTGAGTGTTAATAAAAATTCCAAGGATCTGAGTGGGAATCTGACGTTTCAGGCAATAACATAAGCCTCTGAAAATTACATAGAGTTCGAGTGGTAACGTCCCAGCTAAAACCTGCAAAGAAGGTGTTGAAACCGTTCGACAAATCTTCAAAATGTAAAGTAACATTGTACGCAGGATTGACATCAATTTTACCGCCCTATGGAACAAAGCGCCAGCAGCATTGGCAACCATAGCGAGAAACACAGTAATAGTAAATTCTTAAAGATCTTCTAGAAAGACCCCACTCAGTTCTAGAAACTCTGACAAGAGCGGCGGTGAAATTTCTAATCTTAGTTTGCAGATTGGATAAATGAGGGAGAAAATTTAACCTGCTATCAATAGCTATTCCCAAGATTTTAATTTCCGTTACTAAATGTATTTGTGTATTGTTTATTTTAACTCTTGGTGGTCGAAGAACGTCCAATTTAGAGCCAATGACCATAATTTTTGTCTTGGTAGGACTAATTTTTAACTTATTTTCAACTGTCCATTGTTGAAGATCAGATAAAACTTTCTCAGCAGATATTTCAATTGAAAATCTTGAAGTGCCACTAACAAGGTCTGTAAAATCATCCACATATGCGATGATCTTCACGTTGTCAAAGGTTCGGCTAATCCAACCTTGCAAAACAAAGTTCCAGAAAAATGGTCCCAAAATGGAGCCTTGAGAACACCCTCGAAAGCCCTGACACAAAATTTGCCTGTACTTAGATCTGAAGGTGATAAATCTGTTAGAAAAATAGCTCTTACTTAGAAGATAAAGTTGCTGGGAACTTTCAGCATGACGCAAATGTTCGATGGGAATTTTCCCACCAAAGGGAATCAAAAGCACCCCTCGAAGTCAATAAAGATAGCAAGAGTATACTTGAAACTGCAGTGTTCAACAGAAGAAATTAAGTCAACAGGGACGCCCTTGCAGGACCTTCCAGGAGTGAATCCGTATTGATTGGGAGCAATTAGTCCCCGTTCCAATAATAAGTTGTTTAATCGCAGGGCAATTAAACGTTCTAATTGCTTACCAATAAGGCCATAGGCCGATAAGACCTTGGGTCCTGAGGGGGGCTTGTCTGGTTTCATAATCAGCTTGATAAGGGCAGTCTTCCACAAATCCGGGAAAGTTCCAGCATCTAAACATTTATTGAAAAGTTGTAAAATATACGGGGCTTAATCTTCGCGAGACGCACAATAAAGGTACTCTCCAGCATATCCATTCCTGGGAATTTCTTAACTTTCACTTGCTTGACCGCAAGAGACGTGGCATATGGAACAAGTAACGACCATCCCCATCACCATGTCGACCACTGGTATGGTGCCAAAGATTTTACGTTCAACATGCCAGTTTATTGCGCTATTTAACATAGGGCCGTCTTTATCTCATTGCAGGGTGCCCTGGCAGTCGTAACCGCAACGGTTCACGACACCACACACCACAAGATGCACACACTTTTAAATCTCAGGCCTTTACAGCGAACTGTATCACAAGACATTTTAAACTACGCGTATATAGAGGAAACCCCCGGTGCTGTTTGATCCTAAACACACTTTACCATACCCAAACTGAATATGTTTGAGTGTGGTGTGGTGTGCCGTTAAAGTCTCGTGAAAAACGTGAGGATTTTCATTGCCCCATATTTTGCTGTCTGACTATTGACAAGTTATTCCAAATTACTCCTTTCACACACCACATATTAATATGCTTTTAATGGAACTTTTATTCACATTCGTAAGAAGCACTTATCTAAATATGATTAAGTTTTCACTTAAAATATTCTCTTAGATATATTCTAATTTCCTTAGATATCAGATAAAATATCTAAGGTATAATTCCCTTATATATTAGATAAAATACTCAAGGCCCTAGATATTAGAATAAATACATCAAGGCCCTAGTAAACAGTAGCAGTGAACTGATTTTGAGTGCGTCTTGTGAGACTAACAACTACATGCGTGGCCACACACGTAGCTACCACAGTCTGAAAATGTTCACAGAGAACTGAAACAGCTGCATTTAGCATACGAAATGCGTATTCAAAAGTGGTTAGATATTAGCGTTAATTAATTTTAATTTGTAATAACAATAATACTTTTTTGGAATTTTTTGCGTATTGAAAAGGATATACAACAAAAATTTTTTTATCAAATAAGGTGATATTGGAAGATCACTTTTTTTTATTGTGATATTGACAATTTGTGTATTTATTGACAACTATCAATATTTCCAGTTTCAAATGACAGTTTTTGTAGTTTCAAAAGATTTTTTTTTGTAGTTTCAAGCGACATTTTTTGTAGTTCAAATGACCACAACAAAATTTCTGTCATTTATAAAAATTTAGTCGTATCAGTTTTGTTAGAAGTGGATTATAGTAAAATATATGAGTAAAATGTATGAATACTAACTCATATTTATATACAGTACTGAATATGAGTAAAATACAGTACAGTATATGAATTCTTGCAGACTATGGAGTGAGGGGGTAGTTTTCATTTCTGGCGATTTTTTCACAGTAGTCTGTGACCTTGAAAATACGGCTGCCACCTCAAGACATTGTGCAGGCTGTTTGGCGCTGTTGCTTGAGGACCTCTTCCGGTAAGTTATTTAAAAAAAAAGCCTGTGTTGACGTTCTACAACACGCAATGACTTGTGTAAATTATTATTATTATTATTATTATTATTAGCCATATGGTGCAAGGAAGCCTGAGGCTTATGCTGCACCAGCCAAAAAAAAAAAAAAAAAATTCCCGAGTTACCCTGAGAGAGAGAGAGAGAGAGAGAGAGAGAGAGAGAGAGAGAGAGAGAGGAATCGCCAACAAAGAAAAGGATGATGATATCCAGTTCAGGACCCTGGGTGTGCTAAGCTCATACTCACCAGATGTGAGCCCCAGGGGTTAAAAAGATCCGACCATCAGCCACTGGCTACAGAGCTAGGTATTCAAGCATCTTAACAGAATAAAAAATTTTCAATCCCTAGACTCCCCCCCCCCCCATAAATAAATATAAACTAATAAAATACGTGTCACTCACTCACTTATATATATATTTATTTATCTGTTATTTTTAAATAGTAGGTTTATATATATTTTAAATTATTTTTATTTTATTTATTTATTTATTTATTATTATTATTATTTTTTTTTTGCAGCCCTGTTTTTTATGCATCCTGGGTAAGTGCCCGTTCGTCTTAGTTTGACTCACTATACTACAAAAAAATTAAATCGTCAGAAAATTTGAATACTGAGCTTTGACTTCAATAATAATAATATCTATATTTCTTTTATAAATAAATAATTAGCGTGCTCATTAAAAATACGTATTCTACCGGCTACAAGAGGCCGCATCACGTTATCACCGGCCGATATTTCCCGCTTAAACTAAAAGCTGACAACACAGGTATCTTTGCACCTAACTGTGAAATCACAGAGAAATATGGGCTTGAAAAATTCACATCTTTAAAAAATGTCTTCTATTATTAAGAAATATGTAAAATTATATTTAAAAATCTCGCGAATAGCGCCTAATATCTCATAAACAAAATATCCAACTGACATCATGAATTCGCACTCTTATCTTTCGCTCATACAGACAGTTGTTCCTTACCTTACTAGAAAGCAAAATTAATTTTGAAGTGAGTTTATTTGAAAATCATATTTCAAATAAATTGCATACGTCGATTTTACTCAATAGCAAAATAAGATATGCAGTGTTTCAAATGTATATGCAAAAATTCTTGAGTGTATGCCAGGGTACAAATTAAGAAAAAAAAAAAAAAAAATCATAAGCATGTAACCAATTTTGAACATTACAAAGCTATTGTTTGTTCGGGTTTTTAACAATTTAAGTATGTAAACAGTACAGGCTCATTCAAATTTATTTTTTAAATTAACTACATTTTCTTGCACACCACAAACATCTCTCATACTGTGGAGTTATACTTCATAACTGGGTTGTCACTATTGCAACAACAGGGTACTTGCCCACCCACCCACCCACCGATGAGTAGACAATAAGGTTCGAAACGGCCACCTGATGCTGCTGCTGCTGCTGCACGGAGTTTCCGAGAATAGGTAACAAACGTCATCCCTACTGGGAAAGCGTTGCTTATCCGAGGAGTTATGAGTGGTGTGAGCTGAAGGAGTTACTATCCCTTTCATTCTTCTACACCGTTTCTTTTCTTCCTCCTCTCCTACTACATTACTTTCCTCTACTTTTTGCTTTCTAAGTCAAATAGGGACAAGTGGATAATAGAAATTCCCACACAAATACCAATAAGCTTCGAAACGATGCCGTCTGATTGGTGGTATCCGCCGAGAATAAGTAACAATAGTCTTCTCCATAGGTGAAGCGTTATTTGTTGCTCCTTTCGTTGCAATACCATGGCAACTCGTTGTGAAGGTATTCACAATATGAGATATAATTAAAATGATGCATTAAAACTATCTGGGTAGTATAAATGATGTGTGTGCATTAACCCATGCATAAATAAATTTCTTCATACTCTCAGACTTTAGCCAACAAATGTCTTTTAGACTAAACTACATTATCTTGTTATCAATTACTAATAATACAAGTAACCCTCGTATAACACGGTAGTTAATTTCCCATAAAATGTCGTGTTGTGCGAAACCGTGTTATACAGGACTAAGAAAAAGTACAAAAAGGGGGTTACGTTCCAAAAGCTAACGAAAATACACTATTTCGTTACAAAAATGTTAACAAAACTAACACAAATACACCATTCTAGATTTCATGTATCTTCTGCTCTCTTTATAAAATCAGTGATCTGGATTTGTTTGCTTTTGCTTGATAAATCTTTCTGAATTTCATCGAATGGAACTAAGCATTTTTGAAGCTCCCTTTTGAATTTTGCGCTCCTTTGGTTCATGAATCTGCATTCAAAAAATAAGATTCTAATTGCCCGGCTAACTTTATGCCTTCCCGTATGCTTTTTAGTGTAAAATTTGGAATGTTCATCTGCGCTATTATCCTCTGAATTGATTTGGTTTTACCTCCGATGCCATTTCTGCCAAATCCGCTTCGCCAGCCTCTTTTTCTACCAGTAATTCTTGAACGTCTTCGCTAATCATATCTTTTTTGTATTTTTTTAGGAGCATCGGCGACTAATGCCGTGTTACTCTGTGTATATTGTCTATAAATTGCGTGTGTTGTGTAGTCGATTTTCTGTTTTGCTGGACGAAAAACCCTAGTTTTCGGGAGAAAAAACCATGCTACCCTCGCCCGACTAACTCAGCCACGTTGTGGAAAAAACCCATCAATTTTTTTCCCGTCATCGACTGGATTCGAACTCGGGTCTTTTCCACCCGGTATGGGGAGGAGGGCGATTTTATCAACTGTGCTACCCACGAGAGCTTCAATAGTCATATCATCAAGACTTTCCCCTCCTACCGACGTAGCAATTTCTACTATCGCACCGATTACATTTACTGCCCGTTCGACCATATTTCCCGAAAGTCTGGCCATACATTTTCCACACGCATTTAACGTTGACGGTTTTACTTCTTTCAGCGATAAAGCTACGATTCTGATACAGCCCACAATTGAGAAATGTTTCCATGCCTCCATTACTTCAATAGATTCGGAATCAATTTTTTTTGTAACGATTTTCTGATGTAATGAGTCTTAAGGTGGATATAATGCCTTGATCTAATGGCTGAATGAAAGAAGTTGTATTAACCCAGTACAACTGTGGTGGCAGAAACATAACGTCAACGTGTGGATTACTTAAATCTTTTGGATGGCCTGGTGCGCTATCCAAAACTTTGAAATCTAGATTTTCAACAAGCACGAGTTCAATAGCACAGAACGTAACACGGAGATTTCCCAACAAAATAAAATACATGTACAGGGATTTCTCAATTTTTTTTTTTTCTTTTTGACTAGCGAGTCAACAGCGGTGATTCAAAAAGAGTGGAAAAAGAGTAACAACAACAGCCTAATACAGAGCTTCCCAAACTTTCTCGGTTCACAGCGCCCTTGGTGTCTCAGTAATTTTTTCACGGCGCCCCAGACCAAAGGAAACCTAACGGTTCCGTTTATTGAACAGTTAGGTCAAAACAACTTAATAAGTAACGTTGAAACTGTGAACTACCTCGAGCTAGTAGTTCGAACGGTGTTCGACAGACGTCGAGTATCACTGTGTTTCCCTCGAAAATTTAAAATATCCCTCGGCGCCCTTGTGAATACGCTGCAGCGCACAGTTTGGGAACCGCTCGCGTCATTTTGTGTAATGAATCACAGCATAGACGTATCACATTTTGTAATGAATCACATCATAGATGTATTCGAAGAATCTTTTTTTCCATAAATATATATAATACAAATAAGATAATTTGATATCATTACAGAAACAAGAACATCAAGTATAATTTTTAACTTAAAAAATTTGTACAATTCGCTGGTTGTTCAGTAAACGTTTCAAACTCTGAGTTTTGGGCCGGATAAGTATGTGCACAATAATATACGATCTCATAATTAAGACGATTTATGAAGATTATTATTTATGATTATTGAATACGCTAAATTTTATCATTTCTTTAAATAGCATCATGTAGCGCTATGTAGCATAAAAACTAATTATATATATTAGTTTTTGTCCACAAATACACTATTAATTTTTCAGTTGCGAATATTTCGAGTTTATCTTCAGGAATACACTAGGAATTTCTCATATTTAACCCCAGGGGGTCACAACTGGTGAGCATGGGCTTGGCACACCCAGGGTCCTGAGCTGGATATCATCATTCTTCTCTTTCTTGGCGATTTCCTTCTACTTCTCTCTCTCTCTCTCTCTCAAGGTTACTCAGAAATTTTTTTTTGGCTGGTGCAGCATAAGCCTCAGGCTTCCTTGCACCATATGGCTAATAATAATAATAATAATCCGGAACTGCAGGAAATGTGAAAACTGTGAAAATGCAGTACTGTAAAAAATGGAAGTTGCGCAATAGGAGAAATTGACTAGTCAGTGCTGCCATCTAGGTGCAGTTAGATACATAAATAATTTTCACTGTTAATACAGTAACTTTCTTCTCTACATGCTCATGCTAGAAGGGTTTACAAATTCACCGTAACCACGTACATATTGAATTATGAATGAAGTTTCGAAAGGAAAGACTCTTGTCGAAAGTTAAATATTCAATGAATCAATGTAAAGCCTTTTACCACGTGAGGAATTCTTAGAGGCCTCTTGAATTTCGGTTGTTCGGCTGTAGCTAGCCGACTCAAAACAGAGGTAAGGTAAGCAGCAGCCATTATCAATCCACTGCAGGATGCAAGCTTGTTTAAACAATTCATGTTGAGGGAAATGGACCATGATCTGTCACGCTGGTCCAGTGTGGGTTGGCAGATCGACCGTATTTAGCAGTCAGAGGCTTGCACCCCGGTCTACTCAAAGAGCGTGTACTACTGCACTCCTGATCCTAAACCACTCGGCTATGGAGGCAGAAAAACAAAGGTAGCAGAGCTTTTTTCGTTCCGTAAAAAGTATAAATCTGTGCGGTTCATTGTGTACAGGGCCGGAAGCGAAAGATAAGAGAAGCCAGAAATGCACGCCGCCCTCCTGGATCTAGAACTATTGTGACCGCTTATATTGCTATTACTGGGAATTGGCTCTATCTTAACAAAACGTCCACCTAGTTCTGAAAAATGAAACACATGTGTAAAAGTATAATACACAACAAAAGGTCTGAACTTCTGATTGTTCTTTCAGCCAGTGGAGGACCAGTCGAAATTTTATAGGCTGTACGTTAACTATCAAAAAAATTGGTGATTGCTTTTTGAAAAATTTTGTGTTTATTTTTATTGTTAATTTGTTTAATTTATAAAAACGAATTATTAATGTTCATTCTGTTATTATAGAAGTTCCGTGAAATTTTTGGAAATTTCAGTGTTTATTAAAATTCAGAAAGCATTTTTTTTTTTTATGCTGCGTTTTTCGACCGAAATAACTAGGGCTTAACACACACGGTCGCCAGAGCAACTAAGAAATCCATCTGTGGCTTATGAGACTGAACTACCAGTTTGTTGTTTTGTGATTGCTGCGGTCTGTATTTTGCAAGGAAGGGCAACTTCAACAAAGGTACAGTACGATGGCCTCTTACTACAGAAGCAAACTACTGCCAACATTATACTGTGTTACGAAACGAACTCTATTAGCTGAGGCAACAGACTAAAAGTAATAGTTCAACCAACCATTTTGGCTGTCATTACTGACAGAGCGAAAATTAAAATTACCTGAACGGCATTTCGTAATTAGTTTCTTAATCAACATCAATATGGCGAACTTGATCCTTTTTATTTGATCAACTAAAAATAAAAAGGACTTTGTGTTTTTTTTTTTTTTTCATTTGTGTTACTTCGATATGCTAGTAGCAGTTAATTAAAGTTACAAATAAGTTATTTATTTTTTACTTAAAGAAATTTCAAATAATTTAATTTTTACAGGACTTAATTATCAGTGGATTATCCAATATCATAGCATGAAGTTGGTTTGATATTGGCTACTTTTGAAGGTTAACACGCAAAGTAAACGCCAATATTTTCACCTCATCACGCATGACGTGAAATTACACCATATACTGCTATTACAGAAGCCTTTTTTTGTTTTGTTTTGTTTTGTTTTTAGCATACCGTGTCTCCCCAAGGGGAATTTAATAATTTTTTTAAAAAAAATATGTCACTTATGGAACCTGCTAACAGAACACAACAAAGTTCTATACACGTGTCTCTAACTTTGACCTCGGCGTGAAAAGGAAAAAAAAAAACCTCATACAAATTCATTCTAGCTGTATATGGTTTGAACCCAGTCTTCTTATACTGTGCTGCCTGCACGGTCTGGATAAATATGCAAAACATTTCTGTACATTGTGGGGCACGTACAGCGAAATGAAAATAATTATTTGTATATACGGTTTAATTAATTACAGTGCATACAATTAATTACACTGCAGAACACTGATATCCTTGGTGTAAAGCTAGGTGAGTTTAGGGTATTTAGTGTACACCCTAATTACAAAGATATTACGCAATTTTTTGTCTGAAAAATTATGTTTGTAATTTTTTTTCAAAAAAGAAATTGTCGTATCTCACACAGACTGGACTTGAAGATTGTCACAAGTAGCTATTGACTAATAAAACGCCAAAATGGTCAATTAAATCATTGGATCAAAAAATTCCTTACGAGCACTGATTGGTCAAAAATATGTAAATCATACCTTGCCGGCAATCTTACTGTCTTTTCTTCGTTAATTTAGATCTTTGTTTCGTTTCTGTTTGGTGTGTGCTGCAGAAATAGTACGCTATTTAATATCTCAAAATTGTGTTAATAATCCTGATTTACTATTCATTCCAGTGATTACAAAGGTGTATGCCTTTACTTCGGATGCAAGGTATATGCTTCGGTCATTATGTCATACACTGTCCACCTCGCATCTGAAGCACCACCTAAGTTTAAAATATTGGTTTATGAGCTGACTGAACTGGATTGAAAGGAAACTGTTCAAAATATCCAGGGAAGAATTACTCTATCCTGTTTACGTCAGAAATTTATAATAGCAATTAGTAATAGTGTAACCCAATAACTTCGATATTGTGATGGGAACCACAGACGCAAACTACCAGGGACGGACTTGCTCAGGCAGCCGAGAGGCAATTGTTGCCCGGGGCCAACAGCAAATTTTCGTCATCGAAAACGATAGCCATCACATGACAAATAATTCAGATGGGTCCAAAATTTTTGGGAGCCACCAAAATTTGTCAGTCAGGACCCTACCAACTACTGGGGGCGATGAGTGGGTTCGAAAATGGACAGTTTCTCGTACGGTCTGTGTTTATAGATTACATTTGGCTCCCTTCCTCAACTCTCACTATAAATAAACAGGTGATCCAACACAAGACATTTTTGCTTCTATATATTCTGAATGTCATTTATGTGTAAATTATGTAATTCGTAGATTTATTTACATGCATATATATTTAGCTAAACACTTTCCGATACTTCTTATTCAATTTGTAAAATGTGATTAAAATAAATTTTCTGTTTATACTCCGGCACGAAAACCAAGTCAGTAGAGTTTACAATAAATCGTCAATACAAATATTTATCGTATTTAGTAGTCACGGGCTTGAACCCCGGTCCACTCAAGGAACGCGTGCTATGCACTCTCGCTCCTGACCACTGGGCTACGTCAGGCCAGAAATATTCAAAATCCTCTCTCTTTCTGATTACTGCTAAACACACAATATATAAGCTACATTAGGCTTTACTGTCAAGCGCCAAATAAAAATAGCAGCTGGAAGAGAAATTTTTCATCTACTACCCCCCCCCCCCTCACGATATGTCAAGAGGAAACACGCACACGTGACACGCACAGCACTTTTATCACTGTTATACTTACAACTAGTCAATACTGCATCACACGCAAGCCATTGTTTAAGTTCCCCAGATAGTCCCTGAAAACCGTTACTTGATTCGTGGCAGCTGTTTGAATGGGTCAACGAAAACGTATAATCCACAGTCGCGAGAAAACTTGTAAGGATCTATTTGAAAAATGACGTTTTTCGGTCTCACATATGCTGGTTATCAAAATATTTTCAAGCAGAATGCACTGACCAAAAATGTTTACAAAGACGAAGAACCGAGAGTTCTTGATTATCCGGATCCAGAGGATACCCTTCCTCAATATTGTAAAGTCAGTCGGCTCAACAAATATTACCCAAGATCTTTCACTTATGAGAGAAGAAGACTTGTGAGTGAACGGAAAGGTAGGTGACCAGCTTGAATAATTCTTCAACTCTATAGTAATATTTTACTAGACTTTTACATCTAGAAATAAGGCACTACAGATTATTTACATCAGTAAAATCTTTATGACAACTATCATGTCCTTTCATTTGTTTTTAGGAGCAGGATTTAAACTGCGTAGTAGTAGCGCATTATCCTATAGGCAAAAAAAAAAAAAAAAAAAAAAAAAAACATCTGCCTAGGGCCCAGATCAGAGAGGGTGCAAAATCACTGTTTTAAAAACTCATTGCTGTATTTTACTAATATTTTTGAGTGTTTTTTTTTATCGGAAACTGAACCTTCTACCTGCCAAGGTCAGTGAACTTTACTTGAAGATTAATTTGACAATTACGTTTTTTTCAAAAATGGTTTTACCTATTTTGATGAAATTTTATATTTAGTTCTTCCTTAAATAGTTGAGTTAATTGAAAAAAAAAAAAAAAAAAAAAGACTGCCTTGTATGTAACCGGCGCCATTATGCTTAAAGCAGTACAGTAGCAGGTAGCCACGATCTTATCAACCAGTCTTGAGTGAATGCCCAAGTAGAACTGAGGTGCAGCGGAATAATTTGGCAGTTTTTGATTTTAATGAGTGTAAGAAACCTAAATGAACGAGTGTAAGAACATTATTTAATGAGTGACAGAAGAACACGGAGAGCTGAACCGTGGCAGAAATAATATTGAAACACTGAGTGACAGAACTCAGTGTTCTTCTGTCACTCAATATTTAATGTTGATGGGACCCCCCTTTTTCTTTAGATGGGGCCCCCAAATTCCATTTTGCCTTGGACCCATATAACGCGCGACTGCTGCGTGGATAATGCAATGATAGGCTGCCGTAGCCTAGTGGTCAGGCGTGCAGGTGCATAAGTACACGTGCCTTGAGTGACCGGGGTTCAAGCCCGTGACTGCTGAATACGGTGCTGTTTCTTGTGATATGTCTATCTTGTGAACTCCTCTGACCGTTTGGTCGTCCTGGAGTATAAACAGAAAATTTATTTATTTATTATCTTAGCTATCACAGCAGAACAAACTTGCCTTTGTAACGAGCTGCCCTGGCATTGCACTACTTTCAACAGATAGTTTTAACTATATTACAACTTTGAAACTGATTTCGTATACAGACGAAACATAGAATGATTCTTTACACCTGTTTTTTCTGCGTATTGTCAGTACACAGGACAGATCCGTGGTATTTGGCATTCGTGTACAAAAAAAAAAAAAAAAATCGGCTCCCAACACCTAATTCTCCAATAAAAATTTTGTATACTGACTTCACTGTAAGGAAGAACATGCAAATTACATTTTTACTACAAAGTATTACTAACGTATGTATTACTAACGATAAGAAAAACACAGTGCAATAAAATCAACAAAATACAAAATTATAAAAAAATTTACACTTTTCTGGTTTATGCAGAAGCAAACATTCTTATTATTTTATCTACATCAATTTCATCTAATACTTCGTGTTCGATAGACCATAGGGCCAAATCACATAATCTTTCCTTGGATATCTATTTAAAATAGGGTACTTCATTTAAAATTTTACATGATGTTAAAATTTAATACCTATTAAGACATGATATTTACTTTGAATATATGTCCAGGCATGTCCAGCTAAAAACGTATTATCTTTTTTAAAAGTTCTATAAATATAATGTTGCGTTACCAGCTTAGCGGTGCCGGCAGCAGGCGCGGACGTCTAAGTCTAGCGCGCCCCTATCATGCTCCGCGCTCATATTGCAGTGCAATATGGGCATATCACACAAGCCTTGGCCCAGCTCTGTCAGTGACCACCTGCATATAGCAGGTGGCCTACAATCAGGGACCAGTTAATCCTGAAATAAGTAGTCATAGCAGTTTCACATTAAAAAAAAAAAAAAAAAATGGCCAGTTAACCTTTCAAAGAGGTTGTTTGAAAGTAGTGGAATAGCAAGGCAAGTCTATTATTAATTTCAATTTATTGCCAAAAGCACAACCCTTGACAACACTGGGGGTTGTCAAGGGTTGTCAAGGGTTGACAACACTGGGGGTTAGTGGAGTAAGGATTACCAAAATGGTATTCCTACAATTTTCTGATATATACAGAATTCGCCAATATTTATGTTCGCATACATTCCAAAGCTGCACACTGCAGTCTACATACTTTGAAGAGAACTGCGTATGCATGTCCTTCTGTAGTTCGAATACATGGGTAACATTTTCACGGAACACAAATGAACTGATGGTGTGTTTCCCGTGCTCCGCGAGCCTTCCACTGGGCATACCAGCTGCACATTATAAAACACTATATGCATGGACTCTTCATAACAGTCCTCCATTTAGAACAATGGTTGAAAGTGATAAAGGTCGACTTGGTTATGGATCGTGGAAAGAAAGGACAGTGGATGTATCAATAGAATACGAACATGTACGAGGGAAAAAAAAAGTCGCGAAGTTTATTTAGTAAAACTTAAAGGAACCATAAAAATGTTTTTGGTTAATTGTATTTGAAGAAAAAATAAATTAAATATTAAATGCATATAGATCTTTTTATAAGTATGTTTTTTATCTTTTCAGAAATTTACGATATATTTCAATATCCGGTATCTGAAAATCAAGTATATGGTAGATATCGTAAGTACTTGGGTAAAGAGAATCTAACTACTCCTTGGGCTAAGGGTCCAAAACACCCCATGATATGGTCGGAAATGAGTAGGTAGGTATCTCTGTTTTCGAAATATTGCGTTACCCAATTACTCTAAAATAAGTACATCTTTTCTAAATGTCATTGTAATTAAGGCACAGTAGTGTTAATTCTCTTGTTATACTTTCCAACCAAAATAATAGAGTCGGACTTATGAATTCTCATTATCATTTCGGTTTCCGAAATGATAATAAGACTTCATCATAATGCTCAATAATATTCCATTTTAACAACCCAATTCCTGATAAAGTGGGTACAGAAAATACCACGAAATGCATGAGTAGTATCTGTAATTATTTCTTGAAAGAAATAAGGTAGACTTTGTCCCCACGCTGGGTACAGTGAGCCAATTCCACTTAATTTAGTTTACCATGCTACTGAAGGAATAATTCATATTCGTCGATATTAACCTCTTTTTTAGCCATAAACGTTATATCAGAAAGTAATTCACTGCTCCAAAAATAGACCTTTACAAGAACCATTCCGACCTTGTGTTTCGTGACCGGGACCAAAAAGATGTAGACACTCTCTAGATGGAGGATAAGATATTCTCTTTCCTGCATCGGAAATCAGCTCTTGATAAACATTGCCCAGTAGGCAATTAAGCAGACAATGCCATTAAATGTAATTCTCGACTAGTAAACATTTAAATGTTGTTAGACTAGACTACAGTTTGTTGATCACATTCTAGTGCGTGATACAATACTGACGCTAATGTTCAGAAAGCTGAGAGAATCAAACAAGAACCATTCATTTTATGCAATGTAAACAAAATGTCAGTGAAACTGCGTATGACTCATTCGAGATAAGCCAAACCGCTCATAGAGCTTTTGCGTGTTTGAGGTTATGGTCAGCAAACAAAAAAAAAAAAAAAAAAAAGGAAGCTATCAGCTTGTTAAAAATAGCAAAATATAGCGCAGGATCTGTTAAAAGATAGTCGAAACAATTGGTCTCGATGACTGACATTAACTTTTGAAAAGCAATGGGAAATGCTTATAACACGATCCTAACTTTCAATACTAAAACTTGTTTAATTATCATTTTTTTACTTTAATCTTCAAAAGAAAAAAAATTTAACTTTTGGGATCAGCGTTAAGGAAAGCTTTTTACACTGTTGCGCATGGAAGACTACTGTACAAATTGGAGCAGAATGGTATTAAGGGTAAATTGCTACAATGGATAAAAGGGTGCTTGAGTGGTAATCAATGGACACTTGCTCTTCGTGGATTAATGTTATTCTTGGAGTCCCACAGGGTTCGGTGTTGGGCCCACTGCTGTTTTGTATATTTATCAATGATATTGATGAAGGTATATCAGGCTTAATGTCAAAGTTTGCAGATGATACAAAGGTTGGCAGGGTTGTTAATGACAGTAATGGCAGTGTGCTACTGCCACATGGTCTAGAAATTTTGGGTAGATGGGCTGAGAAGTGGCAACTGAAGTTTAACCTTGACAAATGCAAAGTACTGCATATGGGTAGAAGTAACCCCAGAGATACGTACCAACTGTGTGGTACTACACTTAGGGTGGTAGAAAATGAAAAATACCTGGAAGTAATTGTGCAGTCAGCTAGGAAGTTTTCTGAGCAATGCAGACAGGTGGCAAAAGAGCAGGTCATTGGGTATTGTCAATCATATACAGGAATTTTGCTAGCAGGGAAAAGGAGGTGATTATCTCTTTGTATAAGGCAATGGTCAAGCTAGGCCTTGAGTACTGCGTACAGGTCTGGAGGCCTCATTTTAGGAAGGATGCAGATTTGCTTGAGCGTGTACAGAGAAGGGCAACAAGATTGGTGAGGGGAACGAAGGGGTCCTCTTACCAAGGGAGGCTTAAGTTCTGCAAATTGCAGCGGCTGGAGACAAGGCATCTACGAGGTGATCTGATTGAGGTGTATAAGGCCTTGAATAGGTTGCTTTCTTGCATCACATTGCCTCTATTACTACTACACTAGAGTAGAATGTTATGTATTAAGATAGATTATTAAGTTTATTAAGTACAGATAACAGATACTTTTTACAAGCAGTTCGTTTGGCTAGCGTCTTTTAATATAATAAGTAATAATAATATAATAAATAATTTATTATTTATTAATACTGTATTTATTATGCATTATTAATTTATTTATTATATAATAAATATAATAAAAAAATTTAAAAAATGGCGATTTAGGTGAAAGCACTATTCAGGCTGCGACCTGACATATAAAGCAACTAACTACTAGTCCTTCGCAGCAAAAGGCGCAAGGAGTTCGATTTCTGTGGACCGTAAATGTTAAACTAGTTGAAATTAATATTCAAATTTATGTTGTTTATGTCGAGAACGTTATGAAAGCTGGTGCAACGATCAGCTCCATACGACACTGCACATTACTGTAAGATTTTAAGGTTGCACGTAACGTAAATATGTACGACACACCCTACACTGCGGTCCAAAAGTTAAATCGTAGCCACAGAATCTGAGATATCAAGAAACCTGTTTACTTGATGAAATTGTATTATCTCTGGTAGGAAGAGTATAATTAGACTCCACTATATACTGAGTTTAAAAGAAAAAAAAAATCTATTTTCATGGCTGCCCAAACTGATTTCCAACCCAGCATAATTCAGGGATTAAATATAAAACACCGGAAAGACAAACAATTTTCACAACGAGCTCTCGTGTGTTTACATGGTTGATGCAAATATTTTGTGGTAATAAATTCCACTTCGCTACAAGAGTAGATCTTAGTGCAGGGAGGATTCGGGGGTCGGGGTCAATATGAACTAATTAGTCCCACTAAAGTACCCCAGACGTGGTCAATCAGATTCAGAAGATCTGGCTGGAATGAAGAACACCTTCACTCTGAAAGCTTCGCTTTCACAGGAAGAGCATTATCGTCCATTAAAAAATGAATTCTGGGTGATGGCACTTCTGAAAAGTCTCACATAAGGCTAACGGATCTTATCGGTGAGCAGTTAAACTGCGCCTTGTATCATCAGAGATGTGATCAGCGCAGCCATTCATCACGATGCCTCACAGGACCACTACTACAAATAGTGTCTATTTTCTCCGATATAAGAGAGTGCTTTGCATTCTCACCAGGTAAGAAAACTTCTGGTTCTAAAAATAGTGCTGCCTGTGCCAAGTCAGTTTCTTTCGTCCTCTCTTTCACAGGAGAAAAAAAGAAAACCATGGGCTCTTTTTGCATAGATTCCCCTTTCCGGAAGCTTTCCATATACACATTGCTTTGATGTTGACATTCTGCGGCCCCTGGGAGTTTGAGAAAGAGCAAGTAGGCTGACTGTCATCTCCCTACAGTGTTATCCTGGAAAGTTGTAAACTCTTTGCTGACTTTGAAATTGCCTTCGAGATACTTCTCCTGACGTTTTACCTGAAGATATTTTTCTTGAAAATTAAAGGCTCTTTAAAGTCAATAGAAGAATAAATTCTTCAAAAAAATTTTTTGAAGGCAAGAGAAGAATAAATTTGGGATGGATAGTATTTAGGAGATACATTCACATACTGAGAACAAAGGCTCTTGTCATCGTCAGTAAATACGAGATGTGGACGTGTGGACATGTGTTGTGTCTTACGCCAGTAAATACCAGCTGTACTAAGACGACTCGGTTTAGGGTCCTTCACCTGGTCGAGTACCCACGGAAACACGCGAGTAGAGTCACAGATAGCGGTTCGCAGGTCAAGTTACGGTTTCAGTTTTTTGAACGTAAGTAATTTATCACAATAATTTCAAAAATTTAATATATTATTCCATGAATATATTGTCAGTACGTTTTTTATATTTATTTGATTTTTAAAAGTTTTTGTGTAAGTATATACAATAAAAAAAATCAGGAGCATTTTTTGAGTGAACCGGGGTTGAAGCCCGTGACTGCTAAATACGATTAATGTTTGTATCGATGATTTATTGTAAACTCTACTGACCTAGTGGTCGAACGGGAGTATAAACAAGAACGTATACTTTTTTTTTTTCTGATATTCTTTAAATGACCATTTTAATTAGTTTAAAAAAATTCTTTTTCAAAATAACATTACATTGTATTGTGGTTAATTAACCCAACACGCTTAATTTTTAAATGCATGCGTTATTCTGGTTAAAGTTTCATCTTGTGATTTCCAGGATACATTAATTAATGGCGAAAATAAAGTCACTCAGTCCAGTTTATAACCTCAAATGAACAAATGAATAATAAATAGTAGTCTGAACAATATCTTTTCAGATACAAGTTCGTCTTTCGTTTGAACTAAATAACTAAAACTACTATTTAGTTCTGAACTAAATCTTCATGCGTATAAAGACAGATTTTAATAAATGAAAGTCGCATTGAAAACAATTTGTAAATGAATCACTATTCTTGTAAAATACTGATATGTCTCTTCAACGTTGGTCCATAATTCACAAATTATAAGAACAGAAAACACTAAAAGATTTTCTCCATAACCTCACGAAAGAGCTGGGTCTTCAACATGTACTGTATTTCAATGAGATTTAGCCGACTTACGGAGTCTTACAAAGGAAGATAAGGTGTTCATTTTCTTCTTGTTTGTATTGACTTTTTTTTTACATGATATGGTTGGGGTAAGACCATTGCAAGTAAAAAATTAACAAGACGCACTGAGAGCTTTCAGACCTATATTTAAATAAATGCCATTCAATATTAATACCAACCAAAGAAATGAATTTAAAATTAAAAGTTCTGTTTATAATCCGGCACAACCCCTAAGTCAGAGGAGTTTACAATTAAAGTCGGGAGAAAAACACAGGTGGCTCATTTGCCTTCCCACTACGTACTAATGCTACGGAAGATAAACGAGTTGCCGAGGTAATGCATTGCTTTGAATAAGCAACGCTTCACCAGTGAAGACTAATGTTACTTATTCTCGGCGGATACCACCACCCAGGTGCACCGTTTCGAAGCTTGTTGGCTTACTCACCGGTGGTATTGTTGGCTTTACTCATCGGTGATATTTCTTGACATTTAATCAATAAATATTTTTAGATTAAACCACGCACACCATCGAGCATCTCTCATATTGTGGAGTTATACTTCATAACCGGGTTGTCACTATTGCAACAACAACAGGGTACCTGCCCACCCACCATGAGTAAGCCAACATAGTCAAGGAATGTTTGAAATGCTTTTATTTCGAGTAATTTTAAGGCAATTGGTAAAAAATTGGTAAACTTGCTTACCAATTTTTATTAAAATATTTTCTTCCATGAATGAAAATCAAAAACCTGAAATAATATTTAAAACATTTCTAGATTATTCGAGAATATTCCAGAAAGGTGTAGAAGACTGCTAAATGTGGGGGAGCATTATAGAAGATTTCCGAACGTAGCCATGATTATTCTAGAACATTTTAGAAAGTGGGATATTGTTTCAATATTATAGAAGATTGTATGTGATTCTAGAGTATTTTGCTATAATATAAATTGAGGAATAAGAGCTGTAACTTATAAAATCGAACACCCGTCATTCAGAAAGAGTGTTTGGTGCATGTTTTGGGTGTGTTTCGTGATAAACATGGCAAGAAATATGGAAGTGAGCGTTGAAAAAAAAGGAGTGCTGTTATAACTCTGTATAAAGAAAGATATTCCATGAGAAGTATTGGCAAAAAAACGAGGTGTTGCATTTCAAGTAGTAAAAACTACCATTCGACGACACAAGGAGAGTGCACGATCAGGACGACCGCACGTAACCATGGAAGCACAAGATAAGACCATAACATTGATTTCTAAACGCAATCGACGACTTACTGCACCTGAAATCCGGACTGAGTTCAATAGAAACAGAGAAACTCCCGTTTCTACATCCACTGTAAAACTTCTTATTAAACAAGCAGGACTTCATGGTCGTATAGCAGTCCGAAAACCCATATTAAAACCAAAAAATCGAAAGAAACCGTTGGCTTGGAGTAAGAGCCATCAACATTGGACAACTGAAAGATGTCCAATATTGATGCGGACGGACGAATAGAAATTTGAAATTTCTGAATCCAAGCGCAGATTTTATGTGAGATGATCAACTGAAAAAAATAAATAAATGGTGTCACCTTGCTTAGTGCCTAAAGTCAAGCACGGTGGTAGTTAATAATAAAATAAAATAAATATTTTAATAACTTTCCAAATAATAAAAAGACGGAAAGAAATTTCGAAATAATCAGTTCAATAAATTCGCACTAAATTTTTTTTTATTTCTATTTAATTTCTCTAGATTAGCCATAGATAGCCAACCTGATTAGCCAATAATTTTCGTCTATACTTGTTTGATTTTTCTCACAGCAGTGCACTTCGATTGTAAACGATAATCGAAAAGTCACTGTGCACTTACTAAAATCTTAACAAATATATTCCCATACTTAGTTAAAAGAGATATTGAAAATGAATCCCACTTGCTCGTAGACAACCATGTACACGTCTTATCTTGTTTGCAAATCTGTATGCGGCAAAAGGACACTGCACACATCAAAAGTCATCTAGGCCAGTTGTAATAATCCCTAGAATGAGGCAATTTTATCGTTTGAGATAAGAGTACACAGTAACTTTTTGATCACCCTGTAATTTAAAGTTAGAATGCACGAAGCACTGAAACGATTAGATTTTTTTTTTAAAATAAAAACTTTAATTAAAAGACTATCATGATGAAGACCGCTAATAATTTTCTTTGCTTTTTTTGCAGGTGGGGAGATGAAATGTTGGCAATGTATCCAGATTATGTACTATTCCTGCCTTAGTTTTAATAATTTCATTACGGATCTGTATAACGTATTTACAAATTATTTATATGTTTGGAATATATTTTAAATCACTGTGTGATAAATTTTTGTATTAATGATGGTCACTGAGGAAAATTAAATTACCGCAACGCATAAAAACACTTTTGCTGCGTTCTTTCTTATTGGTGGATTATAAGTTACATTAAAAATGTCGAAATCGTTTTGTGATCGACGCTCGTAATGCACTGCATTAAGCATAAGACGCTTTCCACATCTTTATTTCCCAATACCACGAGCCACTGGAGAGCAATGAACGATTTATGAAGTCGACAGTTCGTTAAGAAAGTTGCCATATTTATTTCAAACGAAAACCGGGTCAACGTTTTAATATACGAATGCCTATCAAACGTTCTGACACTGGTGTATTTATTCAAGCGAGTGGGATAGAAACGCCTTTGCGCCACCTGTTTCAGTCATCTGTTATACGCGTTTAGTAAAACGATATACACCGATGAGCCAAAACATTATGACCAGCGCGTCGTTATGCAAATCGAAGCAACTGCAGGTGAACTACGGGGCATGCGCGGGTCGGGACACGGTATTTAAAAAAAAAAAAAAACACCTGATACCGAGCTCCGTTAATCAGTGTTATTCTTGTTCTTCAGATGAGAAAGGCAGCGGACTTAAGCAAGTTTGACAAAGGTCAAATTTTAATGGCCAGATGACTGGGTCAGAGCATATCCGAAACAGCACGGCTGGTGGGATGCTTGCGGTCAGCCGTGGTTAGTACCTACCGAAAGTGGTCCGAGGAGGGAAAACCCACAAACCGCCGGCGAGGTGTTGGAAGACCACGGCTCATCGATGCTCGAGGTGAGCGAAGGTGCTCCCGGATGGCACGTGGCAACAGAAAGGCGACTGTGGCGCAACTCGAGGGTAATTGGAATGCTGGTGACGGGAGTAATGTGTCACAACACACAGTACATCGAACCCTACTGAAAATGGAGCTGCGTAAACGCAGGCCGCTCCGAGTGCCCATGCTAACCACGGTTCACCGGCGACAGCGCCTACAATGGGTACGCAAGCATCGAAACTGGACCTTGAGTGATTGAAAGAAGGTCGTCTGGTCCGATGAATCACGTTTCCTGTTGTACCATGTGGACGGCCGGGTACGTGTGCGTCATTTACCTGGGGAAGTTATGGTGCCTGGATGCACTGTAAGACGAAAACAAGCTGGTGGCAGTGGTGTCATGCTTTGGGTGATGTTCTGCCGGGATATCCTGAGTCCAGTCATCCATGTGCCAGGCACTCTGACATCTACCACCTACCTCCCTAATGGGGAAACCCTGGAGGCCGCCAAAAAATAATAAAATACTTTGACTTGACCTCCCTTGCCTGGTGCAGGATTTATTATTATTATTTATTATTTTTTTATTCATTTATTTTATATATTTTTATTTTTTTATTATTTTTTATATTATATTTATTTTTAATTTTCATTGTATTTATTTTTTTAAATTTTATTATTATTTTTTTCTCTAGTTTTTCTTTATTTTCATTGTATTTATTTTTTTTATTTTATTATTATTTTTTTCTCTATTTTTTCTTTATTTTCATTGTATGTATTTTTTTTTATTTTATTATTTTTTTCTCTATTTTTGTTTTATTTTATTTTATTTATTTATTATTTATTTATGTATTTTTTTTTTTCTGGCTTCCAGGTCAGGGCAGCCTGGGAGCAGGATTGCTGGCACCCACCAGTCTTGCACTACCTCTGGTGGGTGCGGGATTATAGTTCATGATTCCACTGATAGAACTAATAGACCGAGGCCTGACTTTATATGTTAGGGATGGGTACCAGGGAGCATTTGCTAATCGGCTGGCTGCTCCCTGGTGGTAGAGTCTCCTGACATAACAACACACTTCACTACACTACACTTCACTAACATACATACACCTACACATTCAGGCCGATATATTGCGATTTCTTTTCCCCACAGATTAAACAAGTGTAGATAGACGAAAGTCTGGGAGCCACCCAACGACACGAATATACAGGTTGTTAAAATTAAAGTATCTCTATATAGAGGGCTCTGGAGCGAGTTCTAAGGCTCGTACTGAAGAGAAATTTGGAAAACAGGTACAATAAAGAATGCACTCCCCATTTATTGAAAAAAAAATAGTTACAAAATTTGTCACTATATAGCGTTGTGACAATACAAATCACTTGAACAGCGCTACAATTGTTCAATGTGTCCTCCATTTTGGCCAACAACAGTTTCCATTCGAAGAACAGCATTTTCTACAGTAGAACGTAACATGTCACCTGGAATAGCCAGCACATGAAGTCCAATGCTGTCCTTCAGATCTGCCAGTGTTTGACATCCTTCCCGATACTCCTGGTTCTTCAAAAAACCGCACAACCAGAAGTCGTATGGGGTGAGGTCCGGTGGTCGGGGTAGCGAAGGTGTCTGGAAACAATGGCTGGTGACCCGTTCGTCTGTAAAGTATTGCCTTAGCAATCTTTGGATACAACGGTGGATGTGGGGTGGCGCACCATCTTGCATGAATATGGTATCCTGAAAGCACCCACGTTGTTGCAGCTCTGGTATTGCGAAATTTGCCAAAATTTTATAATATCGCTGTCCAGTGATGGAACAGGTGCGGGTTTCAGTCGGTGTTACCTGTTCAAAAAAATATGGCCAATCATGAACGTGGCCTTAAATCTACACCACACTGTCACTTTTGGAGAATTCAACGGGACCTCTTGGATAACTCGAGGGTTTTCTGTTGCCGAAATCCGACAGCTGTGCGTATTGACTTGTCCATTTAAGCAGAAGTGGGCTTCATCACTCCAAAGGATTTTCCATGGCTAAGTGATATCCACTGCCATTCGCGCCAGAATCTGAAGTGCGTATGTGAAACGAATATCTGCATCATCATGCTTTAACTGCTGTAGCATGTGCATCTTGTGAGGATAGTACCGCAACACCTGACGCATTACTAGCCCTGCAGAAGCAGCTGGTACACTTGCGCTACCACATGGAGATTGACTTGATAAATCCACGACAGCCATAGCCACATCTTCAACATGAGAGGAGAGGAGTCTACTCGTTTTCGACCTCTACCTGGTTGAACACCAAGATGTCCTGTCGCTTAAAATTTCGCAATCATTTTGCGGACAGCACAGTCATAGGTCCACGTGGGCCTTATGCGCTTCTGACGCCGGAATTCTCTGATAGCCGCAGCTGAATTGTTGCTTTTCTGATAGTACAGCTTCACTAATAGCGCCTTTTCGTGCAACGCTGTTGGCATTGCTGCTGTAGTGCAGGCAAGCATCTACTGTATGATTTTGAAGAGACTGCTTTGCTTTTATACAGTACAGTAGAGCTGAGTAGTGGCGCTGTGGCAATAACTTACGATTATGCAAATAACGTAAGTTATTTGTATAATCGTAACTAAGATAGTTAGCGCCATACAGTGACAAATTTTATAGCTACTTTTTTTCCCAATAAATGGCGAGCGCATTCTTTATTGTACCTCTTGTCCAAATTTCTCTTCAGTACGAGCCTTAGAACTCGCTCCAGAGCCCTCTACATAGGGATACTTTAATTTTAACAACCCTGTACATACATACATAGCTAAACATCATTGCTGACCAGGTACACCATTTCATGGCAACGATCTTTCCCTCTGGCGGTGCCGTCTTTCAGTAGGATAATGCGCCATGCCATACCGCCCGGATTGTTCGAGACTGGTTCGCGGAACATGAGAAAGACTTCCAGGTATTGCCCTGGCCTCCAAATTCCGCAAACATCAATCCCATCGAGCATCTGTGGTTTGTGTTGGAACAGTAATTCCGATCTGCGGCATCTCAACCACAGACCCTACAGGAGTTAAAGGATCTGCTGGTTACGTGTTGGTACCAGATAACACAAGACACATTCAGAAATCTTGTAGCGTCCATGCCTCGCCGGGTACGAGCTGTTTTGGCTGCACTGGAGGACCAACATCATATTAAGTAGGTGGTCATAATATTTTGGCTCATCGGTGTACGTAGCCTTGTTTCACAGTATGAAATGTCACATTCCGAAGAACAAGGCGTATTTGTAGTTTTGGATTAAACTCAGAAAAACGTCTTCAGAAATGCAATTTTGGAAACAGCATTCGGTGATGCGTTAAGATAAGTAACAATATTCCGGTGGTTTCAAAGTGTAAACACGGCCGAAAAAAAATTGCAAATTTCTTGCAATGATCCTGCTCAGATAGCTGATAATCTGAATGTGTATTTTGCATCTACATTCACACATGAGGAGTTATTAAGGGAGGAAAATGCCAGAAGTTTATCAAACTGTAACAGGGTGCTTAATGATTTTGTAATAACTGAGAGCAAAATGGAGGAGAAATTGTTGAAGTTAAACATAAGAAAGGCACCTGGGGTGAAAGTGACAGTGTATTAATGTCTAGTGGCACCAGGGATTTCCCCCATCTCCGCGTTGCTTTCATTGTGGGTGTACCAGTTTGCTGGGAATGCTAGAGATTTAAGTGTGTGGGATTTGTATTTTTGTGATGTCGTGTACCATTGTTCATCTGGTCGTTTAGACGCTGGACCCCTGCTGAGGCCCAACGTTGCCCCACTTTCGCCCCGTGGAGGCAGACCAGGTACCCAGTAGACTTGGTTACTCTGGCAGGTCCTGCCGCGTAATTTCCTGAGATTTTGGTGGTTAGGACCCAAAAAAAAAAAAAAATTAAATTTCTTTTTAATTTGATTTGGGCATGCTTAAATTTAGGTGTGTGGGGCTTTCGCTAGCGTATAGATGGAAACGAGAGGGAGACTGAAGACTGGGGGGGGGGAAGAAAGGCAGAAGTATGGGGCCAATAAAGAAGACTGACCCAGGTTTCAGTGGGCATGCCCCACCAGAAGGGAAAAAATAAAGTCCCCTCCCACCCCCACGGAAATGTAATTCAAAGATAAAGGGGGCTAGGGTGCCCTCCTCAGGTCGCCATATGGCATTTGGCAGCTAAGCTGCACTTTGTTTGGACATTTCTAGTTGGATACATTTATGGGGCTAGCCTCGTCCTTGTATTTTCTTATTCCTGCTTCGGGTGTTTTCTTTGGGGAGATTGGTTCCTTATTTGTCTCAGCTGGTGGCTAATCACTGTCAGCCAGGCGCTGCATCCACCATCGTTGTTTGGCTGGGTCAGGTTATCCCAATTTGTCTTCAGTCAGCTGTAGTATCAGTTGCTACAGCAAAGACAAACGTTGGAAAAACAGCAAAGTCGCCTGGTTTTGTTCCATGAGGACCAGGCGCTTGCTGACAAGTTTATCACTGCCATGACCGCACTGCATGAGTGTGACTTTGAAACCTTAATTCATCCCCTCCTTTAGATTTACCAGATCTAGCACCATCGCACTTTCACCTATTTCCTAATTTGAAAAATTACCTGGCTGGCATCCATTTTCCTAAGCTTGCAGTTGGGATCAACGCATTGCAGCATTGGTAGCAAAGTGTACTGACGCCAAAGGGGACTACGTTGAAACGTAACATATTATCAGACTCCTCAAATAAATTCTTCGTACTCAGGCCACGGACTTTTCAAATTCCCGTGATATTTTCTTGCATAACGGATCCATTGCGTTCGAAAAAGAGATCTCAGAGCAGAAATCTCGCGGTACCACAGGGGAAATAATCACCATCTTCCCTACAACAGGCGGAAAAGGCGGTTGTTGTTGTTTTGGTTTTTAGGAGCATTAGCAACTAAGGCCATATTGCTCCGGGATATGCGGTGGTCATTCACTGACCTGTACCAACTTGGCGAAAAGCCTAACAAACGGCGGATATAGGGGAAACCCTGGAAGCCGCCAATAACTTACAAATACACTTGTATGTATGACCTTTCCGCATCCTCCGTATTTGGTGGTGACTGGCTCGAACCCCGGTCTAATCAAGAAGCGTGGGCTACGCACTGCTGCTCCTTCCCACCTGGCTACGGAGGCGCCAGAAAAGGCGGGGAATGGATTCTGTCAATAATGCGAGAAATTTTTATGGGCCTTTTTTCACAATGTGGCTGAGTTAGTTAGTCTCAAAAGAGGGTCGCATGGTTTTATCTTCCAGAAGCTCGGGTTATTCGTCCAGCAAACAGGTGAATCAACAGCATAATAAAAACGATAATTTAAAAACGATATACTGACGCCTCATAGCCACAGTTGCTTAAAACACACACACACACACACACACACACACACACACACACACACACACACACACACACACACACACACACAATGGCCTATCTTAGGCCTATACAAACTATGCATGTGCCTACGGCCAGTACTTTGAAGGGGGGGGGCGTAAATGGCAATGGACACAGCCAAAATCGTAACGCGTGTCATTTTAAAAGCTACAATGGGGTCTCGAAGGTATTTTGCCAATTACATTGTCGACATTTTAGTAACTACAATGTCGAGTGATATGATAAAAAAGTATGTCTTATTTCTCACTTTCTCGCGACCCCTCAAACTTCTTCTGCGACACCTAATGGGGTCGGAACCCACGGGTTGGGAACCTGTTTTACAAAGATGGTATATTTTCGTTTTTGTCATTTTTTTGCGTTGAATTTTTATATTTTATGTTTTCTAGAGTATTAGTTGTTTCAAATCATTGGGAATAATTGAATAAACATCTTATTTTGCAATATAACTGAGTCTCTAAGTAACTAATATATTCTCCTAATTAGTCACCTTTCTCTGTTTGATTTTTCGCAAGTTAATTTTTGTTTTGTGAAATATTAATTATCAAATAACAAGTATTCAACTGTATGGTATTGAACAAACAGCCGCCTCATTTTAGAGCAGAATAGTATGAATCAGTAATTTAAAAAGCAGTTTCAAGCAAGAATTATTGACAAGATGACTTTTTGAATGCGCCATTGGCGCCATGACTTCACAAAACGGCACCAAAACCTATCCAGTTATCATTATTGTTATTAATCCAAAAACATTAAACACTTTTGCCTAGGGACCTCATATCCTCAATTTAGGCCCTGCACACACACACACACATATACACACATGAGCCAAAACATTATGACTACCCCTGTCTCCACCGGCGGATGCATTTCACAGCACCTGAGTGCCGTCACCGACGGGTGCAGCATATATAGTGACGGCACAGCAGTGCCTGTCAATTCCGCACGAAGCGATGTGGAAAAAGAAGGCGCTGATAGAGTTTGAACGGGTAATGATTTGCGGCGCTAGGAAGGCGGGGGGCCAGAATCTCAGCAACCGAAGACATTGTCGGCTGTTCAAGGGCCGCCATAATGAAAGTGTAACGGAATTGTCCAAGAAGACCACACAATCACTCAACATGCTGGGATGGAAGGACACTGGTTGACAGTTAAGATGAAAGCAGTTGCCATGTGCTGTCCAGTACAACAGACACGATTCTCAATTAACTGCAGACTACCACCACGGATCACAGGGAAACGTTTCTGAGTACACCAACCGCAGACGATCTTACGAATAGGACTACGGAATAGGCGACCCGATCGTGTGCCCATGTTGGCCGACTGTCATCGACAACTCGGCCTGCAGTGGGTACGGGAGCATTGTTCCTGGACACCGGATAACTGGAAAAGAGTCGCCTAGTCTGATAAATCGAGTTTCCAGCTCCATCATGCCGATGGAGGAGAGCGTATTCAACGGCGACAGGTGAACGGTGGGGATGGCATCATGGTTTAGGGAATATTTTCATGGATATCACTGGGTCATGGATGTCCCCTCCTCATCTCTATTGAACATAATCCCACCTCCAGATCCTCCTTCGGCACTGTTTCGGAAATTTTGCGCTACGTGGTGACCGTGTATCCAGATGACACTGGACTCTTTCAAGAAGACAACACCCCGTGTCACATGGTCCGCACTGTGCAGGAATGATTCGAGGATCATGAACAAGCATACACAGCATTCACCAGTTTCACACCAGTGCCTCGCTCCGTTGCTGAATTCCAGGACGTCTTTCTGCCCAGCTGGCCCAGGATACCCGAGGATAGCTTCCGCGGTCTCGTGGAGTCGATGCCATGTCGGGGGCAAGCGGTTATCACGGCGAAAGGCTACCCAACAGGGTATTAGGTAGGGGGTCACAATGTTTTGGCTCACAGGTGTATCTTATAGAGCAGCGTATTTCTGTCGGCAGAAGAGAGCGGATAGTCATAGATATCGCTGCTTACCAAATTAATAAAAGTCAACGACAATACACGAAAGTAAAAAATCTAAAACCATACGATATGAGAATTTATCTGTTAAATGTAATAAATAGTATGCATTGCATTTTAGGTATGAAAAAACAGGGATCACAAAGGATGGATCTGGCATGGAAGGGAATGGTGGTATCTACCCATTAAAATTACCCCAAAAACATATTCTTGTATGCGTGATATCTGCCCTTGCTGCTATTCCCCAAAGGACTAAAGGAAGTCAGTTTGTTATAAAGTTGCTAAAATATCTTTACCTCCTACTTTATTACCTTTTATTAAGGAGAAAACAATAGGCGGCTCACGGTTATTCACATTATGGAGTGAATAATTAGATAGAAACACAAAGTGAACTTGGGCGGTCCGTTGTTTTTTCTTTACTATAAAATGTTTGATATTAACCCACCATTTTTATGACTGATTTTAGACTTTCGTAACGAGTTCTTGGTATTGTACTAGTTTTTTTTTTTTTATGAAAACCCCAAACACGAAAGGTATCAAAACCTATAGTACTTAGTACCGTGCATGGGTTGAAGGAGAAATATAGGGGGGGGGGGATAACGGAAACTTTGCTCTAGAGACTAAACTTTTAAGACAATATGGAATACATAGATAAAACATTATATAGTTTGAAGTATAGTTTCCAAAATCTATAATTTTAAAAAGTTTTGTTTCAATGTGTGCAGTTCTAATAATTCGTTTTAAAAAAAACTCTATTAAATTACTAAGTTGAGATCTCACGATTAACGGTACCATTATAATCTGCCTTTCAATCAGCACATTTGCTGCATAGTATAACAGAAAGGCACAAGTTAGTTGTTCAAACTAGGGCGTACTGAATATTGTACGTTTATTTTATATTTTATTTTTTCATTAAAATCTAAATGCAACTAGATCGTAATGCAATGCTAATAGGTGGGGGGTATAGATTTTAAAGGTATTGGATTTAGAACATAAAAAATATTTTTAAAAATAATTGCTATGCATTACACGTTAATAATTATGTATTTTTAGCAACAGACCATCGTTATAAACTGTTAAAATGGATATTATCCACATATCAATATAGTATACGATATGCAATATCTATCATACGAAACTACCAAGAACTTCAAGCGTCTCAAATTTCTCCAAAATAAATTGAATGCCTGGTTAGTCACATTTTTAAACTCCATAATGGTTTTAAAAAACTGTAATTAAAAAACTATCACTAATGAAGAAATGGCATGCTGTAATGAGAACTGGCATAAATGAAGGCGATATTTTACTGCTAGCATGCATGCCAGCAATAAAATATTGCTATCATGTTTTATGCCACTTAGTATAACAACGTCGTTTAACAAAATCAATATCAACAGCCACTGAAATGATAAAGAAAAAATAATCACCTGAAATACTGAAGATTAAACGTCATTTAGATGTTCCCTCGCCTGTGAATATATTACACTACTAAACAACTCAATATTAAAAGGAAAAAAGCCTAAGAGACATAGAGTAACAGATATTAAAACTTTTTTTTTTTATGTGAAGGCATCGACAATAACAGTAAAGCTAAAGCATTCGGTGAAGCCTATCGGATGGAATACCTACTAACGCCATCTGATTTTTGTGATTAGTTGCAGCAATTGCAGACGATATAAAGTAAAATTTAAAAAATTCAACTTTGTGCTGTTCGTTGCTTAGAAATAAATGACTGCATTCATCTGTTGAGGATAAGAATCATAGAGACCTGCCATTTCAGTGCTTTTGAGTTAATCCGATGTTAGAAGTTTTTTAGAAAAAAGTAAAAATTACTGAAAATTGCGAAATTAAAGGAAGATTCATTTTCAATTTACTGGTACCTATTTCGATGACTATAAGTCGAAATATTGTAATGTGTTTGTAATACATCAAGAAACCAATTATTCGAGCTAACCGGGGATTTTTCATTATGAATAATCGGGAAAAAAAAAAAAAAAAACTTGCCGCAACTGAAATCCGAGATAAGTTCAACAGGAACAGAGAAACTCCCGCGTCTACATCCACTAAAAATTGAAAATGAATCTCACCTCGTCTTAAACAAGCAGGACTTCATGGTCATGTAGCGGTCTGAAAACAACTGTTGGTTTGGCCTAAGATCCATCAACATTGAACAGTTGAAGGGTGGAAAAACTACTGTGGACGGATGAACCAAATTTGAAATTTCTGGGACGAAGCGTAGAGTTTATGTGAGACGATCAACTGATTAATGCCACATTGTTTAGTGGCTAATTAGCAGTATTAGTAGTAATAGTTTTATTAGTAGCTACAATCAAGCAGGGTTGTGGTTCCATCATGAGCTGAGGTTGATTCTGTTTTTGTAGAGTGGATGACCATCAGAATTGAAGGAATTTTAAGAAAAGACGGTTATAAAAACATTGTTGAACATAATGCAATATCCTTCGACTTTGTGGAAGAAATTTGATATTACCACAAGACAATGACCCGAAGCACAGCTCTAACCTGTGCAGGGACATGTTGCCATGAGGTTTTGCCAATGATATATAGAAACTTTGCTAGCAGAGAGGTGATTATCCATTTGTATAAGGCCGTGGGTAGGCCACACCTTGAGTACTGTATGCAAGTTTGGAGCCCTCAATTTAGAAAAGATGTAGATCTGATGGAACGGGTGCAGAGAAGGGCAACCAGATTGGTGAGTGGATCGTCCCTAGAAAGGCTTAAGTTATGCAAATTTCAGCATCTCGAGACTAAGCACCGGCAGGGAGATCTGACTGAGTTGTTTAAAGCCTTGAATAGATTGGGTGTCTATGTCCCGTGTCTGTTTGAAAGTAACTCCCGAAGCTAAATGTTAATGATATTCTTCCATTTGTTGAGACTACACACATGAGAGAGCATAAATTCAAGTTGAGGAAGGATGGTTGTTGCAGGATAGATGTGCGGAAGTTTGCCTTCAGCCAGCGGGTGGTTGATTGTTGGAACAGGCTTCCATCTGTTAAATTCTTGGAGGGTGCGGATTGTGAACTGTGCTTTTTTTTTTTTTTTTTTTTTTTCTGGCCGATGCTATATACGCTTGCTTTCTTGCATCATTTGCCATTACTATTATTACTACTGCTTTCTAGCAACTAAACAACAGGAGGGGTATTGCAAATTATGGTGTGGCCACCCCAATCGCCTGACTTAAACCCATTAGGGTTTTTATGGGATTATCTAGACCAGGGGTCGGCAACCTGCGGCTCTTCAACTTTTAGCCTATATGTACGACAAGCTATATATTTCCGCAAGCAAATATTTTCGAACATGAACTATAGTAAAAATAAATCAAGAAACCGTCTGAACAATGCAAGTCTCTCAGCATGTTTAAAGATGAAAATTACGGCATACTCGCCTGATGTTGACTCTCTCAAGAAGTTCATCAGCAAAATTCACATTAATTCGTACTTAATTGGATGTTTTTTACATTTTTTTTTCAGTATTAATAAATAATATTTAAAAAAATATATATTTTTTTAAATATTATTTAAAAGCAGTCCGAAGAGCTGCACCTGTGCAGCTCTTCGGACTGTTTTCCTTTTTTTTTAATTAAATCAAAAATGGCTCTTCGCCCATAAAAGGTTGCCGACCCCTGATCTAGAACGTCGTCTTCCCATCTTCATAAAAATTATACTAACCTTGCAGATCGCTTGGAATAATGTTAGTCATGACACTATTATAAAATTAATCGTCAGAATGCCACGATTTTATAAAGCAGTGAGAAAATCTCGTGGAGAATATTTTTATGAAAAATTAGTATAGTTGTTAATATTAATGTTAAAACTTTTTTATTAATTTTTTTTTCCTGTAAACATTTTAACACTTAATATAAAATCTTAAAATACTTTGTAGTGCGTTTTTATATATATATATTAATCTTTATATTGTCATAGCTAATTAAAAAAAAAATTACAACTGTTGTCATACGCTGTGATTCCAAACTTTTAGGTGGTTGGGAGTGTGTTCAAATTTAAGGAATGGTTAGTTAAATCTGAGGTATTTGAGTAACCTGGTGCGAAATAAATAAATAAAAATCTGATGCGAAATAAATAAATTAGGGCTCAAATTTACTTAGAAGTAAAATTTTTCCATGTTTCAAAAAAAAAAAAAAAAAATTCAGAAAATTTTGAAAATTTGCGTGGTCGGCTTTTGCCCTATACCGTAATTTACAATGAAAATGGCTTCGCAAATGAAGAATGAGTTAACAAAAAGAAAAATAATCTTAATTTATTAACATAAAACAATATTCATATATTTATGTCCTTTTTTATAGCAATTCATTTGTTTCTGGATATCCTCTACGGTTAAAACTGCACGATGAAATGGATTTTTTTTAAAAATAAAAATAACACACTTATATACTTTAAATAAACCTAATGAAGGTTTGGACTTTTATTATTTATTTGTTTCTTTCTTTGCTTCTTGGATTTTATTTTTATTTTTGAATGGAATATTAAAATTTCTCACATATAACAATATGTTAATGTTTGACTTGGGCATGACTGCAATTCCAATAGAATTAAGTCCCTTAATCTGATTCGAATCGGCGATTAAATTCCCTTTGTTGCTGAGCACGATGTGACTTTCGCTTAACCTTCAATGTGCTGAATGAAGTTCATTAAAAATAACTGTGGCGTGATTACATATCTTCAAATTATAAAACACCAAGAGATGCTTAGTTAGCTTACTGCTATAGGAAGCTGCTGGTTACGTTTTCGGTAACTACTTTTTTAATATTTTGTGATAAAATTGCATTTGAAATTAGCGGCCATACCCTCCCCCTCCTCCTCCTCCACCTCCAAAATCATCGAACCCCCCATTATCACCTCCAAAATCATCGAATCCCCCGTTACCACCTCCTCCAAATCTACTACGCCTGCCTCCTCCAAATCCTCCGCCATTAACTCTATCAAATCCACCACGACTGCCCCCATCAAATCCTCCGCCATTACCTCTATCAAATCCGCCACGACTGCCCCAAGCAAATCCTCCGCCATTACCTCTATCAAATCCACCACTACTGCCACCAAATCCTGCACTACTGCCACTGAATCCTGCACTTCCTCTTCTACCACTGACATCTAGTCCGTCTGTAACTGGTCTTCCACCTCCTACTCCACTACCAAAGTTTCCAAAATTAACACTGCCACCTGGTTCACTTCCAGCAAGGGGCCGAAGATGTACTGCTCTACCTCCATTATTGTTCTCTGTTAAGAAGGACCTTACTGGAAAGTCTTCGCCTCCTCCGAAGTTTCCTTGAAATCCACCACCACCATTATTTCCTGCAAAGTCTCTATCTCTACTTCTTACCCCACTACGGCCACCACCACCACCACCGCCGCCACCATATCTGTAATAACCATTGCTATAAAGGGCAATGTTTTGGTGCTTTGATCCTAAATTTCCAATTCCCTCGAAGTTATCTTCCGTTTCTGCAGAACTTTGCAAAAATAAGCATCCTACCAGAAATATCTAGAAAATAAACAGAAAAAATAATCAAAACAATCCATGTTGAAGCGTTTCATATTCAAAATTAAAATTAAAATTTTGTTATTGTGAAATTAAAATCGGCAAAACAGAATACAGTACGTATAATCTTTATCTTTATTTGATGTAACACATACAATGCACTGATAAAAGTAATTCAAGCGTGTGCAGAAATTCAGAATAAAGAAATTCATACGAATGTACAATAACATAACTGACTCATCAACCAGCTTCATCTATTTGCATTTCATTTCAATCTAGTGATTTTAACCTCTCTCCCCATTTAACCAACCTCCTGTCAACCTTGCTAAAAAAAAAACATTGATCCCCTGGGAGTCGAGCTTATGAATGATAACCCAACCAGAGGTGAAAACACTTGACGTCATTCTTGCATCAGTACCGTCTGCATTTGACAGCCCTCCTGATACTGCCTTCCTCCAGCTGTCAGCGCAACAGAGTTAGCTGATACCCTTCAACTGCGCAGGCTCCGATCGGAGAAAGAAGGCTGCTATTCACAGACAAAATGGCCACGGGTAAAATTACAGAGCCGAATTTCTGGGATCACTGCTCTTGGCGCATTCCTCCCTCTTATCTCCGGTCTTCAGTACATCTACTAGCAAACCATAACTGGCTAGCACTAACCGACAGATTCCTGCCAAAGAAAATGCTGCCCTCCCTGCAAGCGATCGACGGTGACCTCCAAGAAGTGGCCAACAACACAAAATACAGAAAAGGAATCCTCGCTGAACTAAAAATTTAGAACTGTACTTTTGCCTGCAATAGTTTCGATGTTCTCTCATATAGATCTCTTTGTATGTGTATCGCTTTTGTATGTGTATCTCTTATGTATGTATCTCTGTTGTCTGTATGATGTATATATATATTGTAAACCCCTGGCACCACCATGCCGTGACGGGAATAATTGTATGTAGGTCATACTAGAATTAAAGATTCTATTCTATTGTAGTCAGACCATCAGCCAATCTCAGTCCCTCTTCTTCAGCTACAGACTCCAGACTTCAACTTCCCAACCCAGAAATAACTAAGTAATGTGGTTATCTCACCAAAGTTTCTGAATATCAACAAATGCACAGATGATCTGATTATCTCCTAGATAGTGTTGGAGCAGTGTGACGTGGAACGTGACATTTTTTAATGGCCAGTTGGCTGATCGGTTGCTGAGTATGTCGAGTCCAAAACATCTAAAATCACCTCACGTTCACGAGCCTGGTGGACTCCAACACTGAATAAGAGTTTATAGCTCAAGCGAGAACTGCATGAACAATGGAGGCGATCTGGCTCTGTTCAAGAGCTCGTGCTATATTCAACAGGCATCTCAGGCAAAAATCACTGGCCAATAAGCGACATCTTAACGAGATCTTCATAAGAGGGAAACCGCCCTGCTCCAAATCTGGCATGGACCTGGCTGTTCAAATATATCCTCCTGAATGAATAGATTCTCTCGCCTATCCGCAACAGAAGGGGGAACTGATATTCCCTGAAAATGGCTTTTTAACAGATTCCCTTTCCTCAGTACTTAGCCCTAGGAAACACTTAACTGCGGCTATTAATATCACCAGGGCTAATGATACAGCAGGAGTGGGTAAAGTACCACAGTTCATTGTCAAGTGCCTTAGCCAATTTATTTTGGACTCGCTGCTCCATCTTTACTGCAGTTCTCTCTCACAGTTATTTTCCACCACTGTGGAATAGGTACTCTCTGAGGCAACTACCAAAAACAAAGCAACCAAAACTCCTAAGCCATTTAAGACCTACCTTTATCGCACCCACTCTGCTGAAGCTACTGGAGAGGTTATTTACTTACAATTTTGAAAAATCAAATTGTCCCACAGAAGCCTGCGCAAATGTTCATATATGTTCATATAATGTTCATATAAAAATTCATATATTCAAATTTTTATAATGAAGATTAAATTTTTTATATTGCAGTTTTTCCAATTTTAAAGTAGAATTTAACTCACACTCTCAGTGCACTCCGACATTTAGAAACACGAGTTCCGAAAATACATATTCATTATTGCTTCACAATAACAGACTTACGGCGTGGAGGTAAGGATGAGACATGTTTAAACACGTTATACACTTTGTGGTAGTACGCTCTGTTGTCTCAATCTAGAACATTGAGTATATACCAAATACTCCTTTTGAACAGACTTCGTAAATGGATTATTTAATTTACTATTTAAATAATCCATTTACGGCTTTTCAAGTGCTACACTGATGAAATGTCCAATTACCAACTGATGAGAGGTTTGGTATAGGTTGTTTATGGTAAGTGCACAGGCAACGTATCCAATGAAGGTACATTTATAGAGAATTCTTCCAGTATAACACAAAATCGAACTCTATGATAGGATGATAACTATCGATATGGCTGTTTGGGTAGTGGCACGCATTATAATTAAGTAGCTGAATTGCTTTCATGAATTGCTTTGGTGCTTATTTGTACTGAACCACCAAAACAATTCACTGTAACTACCTCAGGATATGAGATATTATTGTTAAAAATATTTTTTATAAGAACACACTTTCTTTTGCCATAGCCTTTTGTTAGCAAATTTACATAAATACTGTTAATGAATTAACTTTATAATTAATTAAAATACACTAAATTAGTTATATCCCAGTAACACAATAAACAGATTCGATTAGATAAACACAAAATTAAAATACCAGATGTGGCTAACACAGCGGAATAGACGTATAACAAATCATCTGTCTAATTATTCTTATTAGTATGGGTGTAATATATATAATCAAAATCTATAAAACTCGTTAAAGCCCTGAATTTACCAGAAAGGTTGGTAAATATGTACTGTCGTAGAAATATGACCACAATTTTCAGTGTATAAAAAGATTCTCCAATCATTCTTGAACTTTATTCCCTTAATTGTATCTCAAACTTTGATGAATATTCTTGTTGCTGCAAACTACACAGGAAATATAACTAAAAGGAGCATCAGCAACCAAGGTTGCTGATGCTCCTTTTACATCGTATTTTATTCTTCATGACTTCTGAAAAGGGTTCTTATGGCTCAAGCTTGTGAAAATCAAAACGTGCAATATCAAAATTGTAAAAAGTATGAGGAAGGAAACTCGAATTTCAACTCCCTGTAGTATTCTGGTGTTGTCTATTCTGTAGCAAAAAGAATATTCCTTTTTCTATTATGCAGGAACAAAAATATTCATTGTATTTCATTCCTCACTTCTGAAAAGGGCTCTTATGGCTCATACCTGTGAAAATCAAAAGGTACAAGATCTGTAAAAAGGATGAGGAAGGAAACGCATCGAATTTCAACTCGCGGTAGCATTCTGTTGTCGTTCTGTAAATGGCGAGCGTTGTTCCTCTAGAAAATAATTTCTGTTTTTAGAGAACCACGCCTTTTCGAATTGCTGGCTAATTCTGTTTTTCACAAATTTCATCCAAGTTCACGGGTTGTTTCTGAATAAATTGACATAACACACATTGAATTACATTATGGTTTGTCTTTCCAGCCAATATACTAGGCCGATTTTCCTCGGCTACACTTGAAAAAAACATTTCTCAACTGTTCATATTTAAACCCGTTTCGAAGATAAACAACTTTACCATATTGTGTACGCATTCTATGATAAACTTCATTTCGATGAACTATTGGAAATCAAACGAGGCTTCCCTATGCAACAGCAATTTAATAAGATTGGGTTCAGTTTTCTAGAAGGTTGGCAAAGGCGCCTAAGACCCGAAAGCATCGGTATATTATGTCTGTAAAAAGCGTTCATTCTATGGTCGGTTTGCCTCCTTTATACAGTAGTACGAAAATCCTGAGAAAAGAAAAAAAAAGATAACCTGACAAAGACTAACCAGGTTGAAACACAGGAAAGATTTCTCGATCTTGGTTGACAATGGGAATCGAACTACAGCCTTTTCAACGATGTAAGAGAAGAGAATCGCTATCTAATGTGCCATAAAAAACGATTTTATATGAAATCACCTTGCATGTCAGCAAGGGTAAGAAAAGAGTGTAAAGTAATAAAGACTGAATAGTACAAAAAATATACGGACACGAATTTCGAGTTGAACAACTTACCGGAGTGATCAATGCCATCTGAAAATTATGTATTAGAAGAGCTGTTCACGTTTCTGAAATTAGACATCTACACAATCAATTCTATACACACTAAATATGAAGAATTTAGTCAGGCAAAAACACGAATAAATACACCCCGAAGATTTTTATTCCTCCAATGGGAGTTTGCAAAGCATGTTTGATATTACTCGTAAATGGTCACGCATGTAAATTACCGCTGATACTATTCTCAATGAGCCATATCGTTAGTAAGTCATTATTCCATTTGTAAGACAATTGCTCAGGCTAGAGATAACAGTAATTTTCCTTCTGCTGATTTTCTACTTAGTATTCCTTCTTACTTAGGATTGGTGAATCCTCAAGGTTGAATGCAACAAACGTCAGCATTCCTGGAAGCATTTAGGGATGAAAAAAAAATAAGCTTCGTAGTTAACATACAATAAGATATAAAGATGAAGAACAAAGATAACGATTATGAACATTTTTGTTATAATCATCGTCGATTAAAGGTTTCCGAGTTAAGCAAATCTGTGATCGAACTGGCACCAGGACCTTTAAAGGTATCGATAGAGCTGCAAAAATTGTTTATTGATTTTTTGAAACCCAATACTTTCTTCATAGTACGCCAGTTGACAGGGTACCATTGTTCATTTATGTTTGTATAAGTGTGTTCTTCGGTCGATTTGTACATTGTACGGGCTGAATAACTCAGAATTATGGGAGGAAATCATATTCCTTCAGATCGAATGAAGAATCCTACCAGCCCATAGTGGGATTCGAATTCAGATCTCTCCAAACGAGTGACAATTAGCGAGCCTATTTTTCAACGTAATCACCAGACAAAACGACATATTTTTGCCACCTCTCAACATACTTCCATAGGCCGGTTTTGTAGAAGCACTTTGAATGCCCTTCAGACCATGACTCGGCAGCAGAAATCACCTCATCATCAGCAGCAAAGTGTTTTCCACGAAAAAAGAAGAAATCTAAGGGTGAAAGGTCGGTGGAATAAGTAGGATGTGGCAATATTTCCTGGCACATCGACACACTTCGTGTGCACATTTACCCTTTCCTTCTTCTGGTAAGGGGTAAGAAGTCTGGAAACCCATCTAGCAGACATTATACACATACAACCATTGATAGATGATGTTCTCCACAAACACTACACTAGTTTGGAGCTCTGCAATTAGTTCTTCGACGATAATACGGCGATTTTCCAGGATCAATGCCTAAATTTTTCATTCTCTTTTCTGTTACAGCGATTGCTTGGCGTCCTGGGATTTGTTCATCATGCACCGAGGTTCTTCCACATTTCAGTTGTTTATACCAATGAGCAACAACATTTTAACGAGGGTAAAAGTCATTGGCCATTGTCTTCTCCACAAACAGCGACCATTTCTTCTTGGATTGTTTTGGGTGTTTTCCCTTTGCAGAAAGAGGAAACCGAATCACTGATCTGTATTCCACTTTATCCATTGTGACACTTCACTTCATTCACGCAAATAAAAAAAAAATGAATTGTCAGATCGAAACCAAAATTTGTGTGGTTGCTATGTAGGTTTAAAGGTATCAAAAAAAAAAAAAAAAAAAAAAAAATTTCATCTTTCTATCACTACTTCTGGATGAATACAAATCTTTTTTGAACCTCTCTCGTATAATTATGCTGTACGCAATCTAATAAAAATGTTAGAAATTGCACATTTTGCATAGAACAGTAGGTTTAAAAAAAATTAAACTGCCCACAGCATTAATAGTAATAAGAAACGGTGTGATCAGCTGCGCATCCACAGGATAGTCAGCATCTGCTCAAAGTTCAAGCATCAGTGGGATTTCGACATAATGAAGTGCGCGTGCGCGCACACACTGCGATTTTATCCATTTTTTCAGTTATTAATCTGTATTTATATTAATTATGATATTTAAGTGCGTTGAGTTTCCAGTCATTACTATTGAAAATGCAACTATTATTTTCGCAGCATTAGTTATTACTGTATGAGGGGACATCAAAAAGTTTGTAACCTGACCTAGATAAAACATCAGTAGGAAGATGCCGTTTTTAATATAAGTTGTCTACATATTTAGTAACTAACATGTGAAATTTCATTCCCATAGGTGATCGCACACCAGAGGTGGAGCCCAGAATCTGAGGAAGGACGCTATGGTTGACAAAGTGGAGTATCGAGCAGTGATCAAGGTCCTGCATTTGCAGGGCAAGAAAGCTCAGGAAATTGACGAAGAAATGAAAGCTGTGTATGGGCAGAATTGTCTGTCCTATGACACTTTAAAAAAGTGGAAACGGGAGTTCCAGTGCGATCATACAAGTGTCTTTGACGAGCCAAGAGAAGGGAGGCCATCAACATCCACAGACAGTGAGACGGTTGCAAAGGTTGAGCAGTTGGTGCTGATTGACAGACGTGTGACAATTCATTTCATCGTAAATGCAGTGGGAATTAGTTATGGGTCTGCCCACAGCATTTTTACATGACCAAAAACTTTTATTTTTAGGCCACCCGAATAATGAAATTCATGTGCCGTGCTGTGTGTCTTATGTCTGTTAATTGCGTATGTTCTTTGGTTGATTTGTCTGTTTTGCTGAACAAAAAACCCCAGTTCCTGGGGGAAACCTTGGCTATCTATTCCTGAGACCGACTAACTCAGCCACGGAGTGAAAAAAGCTCATTAAAGTTCCTCGCGTCATCAACAAGATTCGAACACGGGCCTTTTCCACCCGGTGTGGGGAGGACGATGACGATACCACTGTGCTACTCGCGCAGGCTCATTTTACATGACCATCTGCACATGTCTAAGGTCTATTGCTGACGCCTTTGCAGAAGCAATGTGGAATGCAATGTTATCGCCAACTGTTAGATTTGTGTAATGCAGATGTTGAGAACTTTTTATCGGTTGGTGACAAATGACGACTGTTGGATGTACCAATATAATCCAGAGACTAAAGACATGTAAAAGCAGTGGAAGCACACCTCCTTCCCACTTCCCAAAAAGGCAGAGATCACTCTATCTGCGAAGAAGGTGATGTTGTTCGTGTTTTGGGAGAGAAAAAAGGTTATCCTGACAGATTACCTATCTCGTGGTTCCACACTTACCGGAGAATACTACAGAAATCTTTTGAAAAGGTTACGCGATGCTTTGAAGGAGAAAATGCGTGGAATGTTAACTAAAGGTGTCTGTCTTCTGTCAGACAATGCACCGGCTCACACGGCCGTTGCCACCACCGACTTTGTTGCTCAGTGCGGCTTCGAACTACTGCAGCACCCTATTCTTTTGACCTAGCACCGTCAGACTTCTTGTTTCTATAAATGAAGAAACCGTTGCGTGGACACCGCTTTGATTCGTCTCAGGAAGTCATCAATGAAGGGGAATCGTTTACAGTGGTTTCCGGCAAAATGTGCGGACTTCTATGATCAAGGCATTAACAACTGATTCATAGATGGGAGAAATGTGTTACTACACATGTAAAGTACATAGAAAAGGATTAAAGTTCCTGTGAAGTTTCACCTTTCTAGGGCTATTATTTCTAGGTAAGGGTACGAACTTTTTAATACTTCCTCGTATATAATACATACAACATGTACATAACATATTAAATGATTTGATTATAAGTGTGTTCCAATTTAAAACCTTATAATAAAACCATTTACTGCCAACCAAGCAAGATGGGGGCAATACCCTGGCACAGACAAGCTAGGGGGGAGGGATTTATTTCGTATTAGAACAAGCAATCTGTATAATAATTTTCTTATGTCCCTCTGTCCAAAACGCTCTTTGAACTTAAATAACTCAAATTCTAAACAAGCTTTTGACCTGATTCCTTTTGTAATAGCTTATATTAGCAGTAAAATTGAGAGGGAAAAAAAATCTAAGAAATTTTCCGAAGGATTTTCAAATCCCGAGAATTGGTTTATTTCCCAGTGAAACTAAGTTGACGTTTACTTTAAAGAGAATACAATTTCTCAGCTTTTGTCATCACAATCATCAAATCTCAGGGCCAGACTTTCAACAAAGTTGGCGTTTTTGCTCATGGACGACTTTATGTGGCAGTTTCCAGGTCCAGATAACTTTTGTGCAATAATTGTAATTTTTTAAAAGACTATATAGTCATACATGTAAAAGATTATCAAATTGCATTTTTACCAGAGTCCGTCCCACTGACACTTTAGCTAGCTGCGAAGTGAACCAAGGGAAAGGTTTTTGTATTTACTTAGATATTAATCTTTATTTCTCAGAAACAGTTCTGGCGAAATATTCGCCACGGGAATTCTAGTAACATATAAAACAGGCACTGTTCAGAATCTTTCCGATTTTAAAATAGTGCCAGATCGCATCACTCGTATCAACGATTGCATTCGTCTTTAAAAAGCTGTGAAAAAAAGATGACATTTCTGTCTTTATAAGACGCTTGCAGGACTATCTTGTCTTTTAATCTGTTTTTGTAGCCAGCAGGATTTAATATGCAAAGATAATGCAGCTTAAATTCTCAGAGCAGAACAAACCTGCCTTTGCAACGAGTTACTCTGGTATTGCACTACTCTCAAACAGATTTGAAAGCAGTGCAGTTAACCTTTTTTCGAGATGGTCTAATTGGCTTACATTTGAAACATGAAACTGCATATGACAGCCTGTTTCAGGACTAGCTGGTCCCTCATTAGATAGCAGGCAAAGCAGTTGTAAAGAAGTTCGATGTAAACGTAGTGCAGTATCAGGGCAACTAGTACACTACTACTTTCAAAGAATAACTTTATTTTGTTTGTTCCGTTAGGACAATTAAGACTATTATTTTACATTATGCATGCTGTTTAAATCCTAATAGTCATAAAAATGTTGAAAGGACAAGATATTCATTATAAGTGTTTACAGTTAAATAAGTTCAGTTGTTAGTGATTAATATTCATTGAAATATGCTTCCTTAAAACTGCTCAATCACTAAGTATACCCCTAAAATCCGGTTGCTCTCAATACCCGATTGCCAGATTTTAGAGAGTTTACTGTATTGTGAAAAAACAATTGCTGAAGTTATGTTTAATATAAGCGGGTCTAAAAAAATTCTTTTTTCTGTATGCCTTGTCACGAAGTCAGACATTACAGTCAAATCAAAAATAGTGGCTAGCTTGACTTAGATACTGACGAATGAAGAATCAAACATACTAATTCTGTAAAGTTTAGATTGGAGAAACGGAGCGGTTCTGGCAGTCTTGAGTTGAAGTCGCCCTTGAAATGCAGATGCAGAAGTCACTTTGGCCAACGTTCAAGGGAACACAAAATACTGGAGAGCTCTGAATTGCTAGCGAACAGTAAGAGACATGATTTCAATTTGTTCGTAAAGTTCTTGTCAAGATGATGCAATAAAGAGTTCAAGCGTGTGATTTAACATTTAACCACCTGGAGAGAAAGTATTCAGCTAATATCACAGCTATAAGGGCGAATATTAGATCAAAGAACAGATTAGTGAAGAGTAGAGAAAGTGAGGTAGAATAAAAATGACAAAGTATTTCTGATTATAAATGGGAGAGTAAGGTCGCATTTCATAAACCAAAAGTTGTGAGAATGGCAGAGAAAAGTGTTATGCAATGGACTGGAAAACAGGTTTAGAATCCAAGTGAAAATTGCAAATAAATAAGTAAATGTGCGAATAAAAATCCATGAGTCTGATGCGGAATGTAACTCAACCACGTTACCTCATTTTCTATAGAAAAATTCATTTCCGAGATAAGTATTTTTGACAGTTTTTAAGAAAACATTAATTACAAAAACTGGAGGGATACCTGTAAACATAAAAATAAACAATAACCTTAAATCCACAGAAAAATAAGGTCTACAAACTTATTTTGTTTTCGTTGCTAGTCACTTTCACAGTTCATCATCATCTTAGGCTACAATGAGCCATATGTTATGTCTGTATAAAAGTGTGTATGTCCACTGGCCGATTTGCATGTTATGCGAGCTAAAAAAACTGGTAATTATTTATGTAAATCTTACTCGCGCAGCCTCAGAGGTCTTTAAAAGTTTTCTCCCAATTAAAGAAGTCTTTAAAATTTTCTGCAGTCTATGACAGGATTTCGAACCCAACGCTCTCAAAACGAGGGCCAAGTGGCGAAACCATTATGCTATAACAGATGACAAGAATTTATTAAAAATCGAAAAGAACGCAGTAAAGTCAGAGAACTCGCGGTAAAATGTCAGGAAGACAAAGACCATGTGCAGAAGCCAGGAAAATGTAAATACGCTATAGTTTTGGATCGAGGTGTGGAAGCGCTTCCATGTTGATATTAATCACACAAAAGAAATGAAATGCGCAATTGAGAAAGTAAACGCAACACTACGAATTAAGGGAGGGATCTAATATGCAAGAGAAAAGTAGACTTCCAACTCAGGTAATGTAATGTTAGATAGGTCAGATTTTAATGGACGTGAAATCTGGATATTAAAGAAAGATACGGAATCTAAATTAGAAACGGACAACAACCATGGGGATTTAGGCCTGAACCAACTCGAGACGCTCCTACAAGAAGTCAACAGAAATTGAATGTAGTTTTTCAAAACCTTCCTCAAGTCAACCTCTCTCCCCCAATCTTTCTCAATCTTTCGGATTATGACCGAACAGCATTCCACACCGAACAATTTCCCACAAGCACGGGCTGTTCTGAACAGTACCCCACATCGTCTAAAGATAATTTCTCAACCAAATTCATAAAAAAAGTAATACTGCACCTTCTTGAAAGAACTGATTGGAGCCCCCCAACTATCATTTGACACCAGATATCACTATCAATGAATGAATGAAAACTTCATAACACTATCAAGAGCTTAGCATCCGATCTCAGAAACATCGCTTTCACAGGAACCTCCAGAACCGTGGAGTAAGAAATAATTTGATTTTCTGATACCATATAGTCATTTGTCATTATGTGAAACTTCATTCCCTTTGAACTTAGTAAAGTCAACTGCAGACAAGGACAAAAGAATCAAAGACAAAAGACAAAATAATAATGCAGGTATATGTCTAGAAACGTCCTGGTATACCAAGAACACATACGAAGGGAGATGGTGATCCTTAAAGAGGAAAATTACGTCATCCCAACAACCACATCTACAAACATTAAATGGAGATTCGAGTGTCAAGAGTTACTTCAATCTCAAACTTCAGTCTGAGCAGGTAACAGTGATTATAATCGCCGTCCTCCTCACACCGGATTCAAAACCCATCAATGACGGGAGGAACTTTTATAGGCTGAGTAGGTTTCAGGAGTGGACAGCAAGGTCCCTTTTCACAGAAACTCAGGTTTTCTGTTCCAGCAAAGCAGGCAAATCGACAATAGAACACACAATTTATTGACATAATACACGGCTTATAAGTTCGGATTTGGGTAGCCCTAATAGGACAGTTTAAAAAAAAAAAAAAACTCCAACTTCAAAAGAAGATTTAAGCGTGCTTAGCATCTGTAGCGAGAACACAAATTTGGTTTCCATAAAGGAGCTATAACTTCACAACTCGACATAACCGAATGAACGAACAACAAATGTAGCCTAGAGTGATTGGCTGTTTACCGTTATTCGATTCGAAAAGAATGAAAATAGATCCTATTGAGAGACGCGTCACATACTATTCACTGAGTGGCATTTTAGATATGCTGGGCCATACTGAATGAACTGCTTCCCACGGTTATTAGAAATTGTATATTTGCAGATTTTCTTTTGTTTTCGTTGCTAGTTAGTTTTACAGTTCATCATCATCTTAGGCTGCATGAGCCATTGAGTCATATGTTATGTTTGTATAAAAAGGTGTGTCTGTTCACTGGCCGATTTGCATGTGAATATAATTTCAAATATAATTCCAAAGAGCTCGTTCCACAAGCACTCAGTTGTACTGAAATCTGGTGAATGGAGAGACCACCACAGTAGGCTAAATTTACTCTTATGCTCCTGGATTCAGTTCTGTACAATTCTGACCTTGTGATATGTTGCATTATTACACCGCCACCACCACCACCACCAGCCTGCATCGTTGATACTTGGTGGAATGGGTCCATGGACTCGTGCTGTTTTTGCATATCCTGGTTCTACCACCAGCGTGAAACAGCAGGAACCGGGATTTGTAACCAAGCAACATTTTCTAATCCTCCCCTATCCAGAACCGGTGTTTTAGAGTCTACAATAATCGTACCTTCTTGTATTTTGTTCATATCAGTGAAACCCCATTCGGTTATCGACTGCAAGGAAAAACGAGCTGTGCGTTCCGAAATGGGTTATCACTGTTGTACTGGATTGCTATTTGACTCTTGCAGAACTGTAGTCTCTTTGTTACCCCGAACAAGCATTATCACACTTCTTTGGTCTCTCGCATCAACGAGCAGCTGTTTCACACTATAGAATCGCCATTGGCTGGATATTATTTGGTTATGGGATCAATCTCAATATACCAAGACACAGTCGTACGTGAAACCAGTTTTAAAAAATACCCATACCGGCACATCTGGCACAGACTAACATGCCAAGTTCAGTCACTTAAGTCTTTTATCTTGCCCATCTTCGCAATGAGTTGCACACATATAGTATCTCGATATAACACCTGTTTCATACTGCATAGTATGAACATGTGATGCTGTTATTGAAGGAGTGCTCAATTTCTTGAAAATAGCCTACTATTTTCAAGAATAAAATAGTCATCCAGTGTATTCTGTTCTGGTTATGGTCGAGTGTTGATCATCAGGAGTATATTCAGTTTCATACTTCATATGAATTAGTCTGCGCATGTAGCACAGTGGTACCGTCGCCGTCCTCCCCACACTGTGTGGAAAAGGCCCGGGTTCGAATCCTGGCACTGACGCGATGAATTTTTATGAGCATTTTTCACTCTGTGGCTGAGTTAGTCGGTCTCAGGCGTAGATAGCAAGGTTTTTTCGTCCAGCAAAACAGGTAAATCGACTATAGAATACATGCAATTTACAGACATAATATACAATGTACGGCAGATGAATAAAAATATTCAGGTGACCTAATATGAAAAAATAATAATAAATAAATAATTCATATGAATTATAAAAATATGAAACTGAATATACTCCTGAAGACTAACACTCGACCATAACTTTTATACTCCTAAAGATCAACACTCGACCATAACTTTTATACTCCTAAAGACCAACTTTTCATATTCAGACATCATATTATGAAAGGAGTATATTCAGATGTCTGAATGAAACTGACGTCTCATTCAGACATCTTTCTAATGCCTAATTGTGTGGTTAGTATGGTGATGGTGATTCTCACCACACTGCAGCTCCCTTGAAAAGTCTTCGCGCCCCACAATGTAAGAAGGTTAGAGAATGTTCAGAGAACTGCTTACTGAAGTGCACCATCCATCCCAATAATAAAATTAAAAGGGAAAAAGTTATCCAGTAGGTCTATGAAAATAGATCGTGTAGTAGTAACAACTGTCTTACAAAATCATTTCTACATGAAAGACTTTTACAAGGAAAGATTGCGCTGCCATTAATTTCCATTATATACATGTAAAGTTTCAGACAGGAAGTAATGAACAAAAGATCACTTAGATTACGCAACAACCCATTATCGAAAATTAAACGCAGCTAAAGAGAATAATTCACGAAACATGGTAGCTCTTTAGTCATAATTTAGATCCATTAGTTCAGTTTTCTGTCGTTCTCGACAGTAATGAACATAATTTTGTGTTATCAGCATCATATCTCTAATTCTTACCAATGTCAAAGGTTATCTTTCGTGTAATCTTTTCGAATAGGTATCACGAAACGCAATATTATTGTGAAAAACTATAATCAGGGTGTTGCAGCAAGAAATTCGAATAATTAAATACACATACCTGCTGCGTCATATTTGTTTCGATGAACCTGACTATACATCCAAATATTGTAATGTGTTTGTAGTACAGCAGGAAGTCGATTATTCGTACTAACTGGGAATTGATCATTATGGATAATCAAGAAAAAATAACGAAAGTGTACTAATTCCACATTTCACTTTAACGTCCGAAATTCTTGATTTCCCTACTATATATTTGGTGCCCCAACTGGTACCATTAAAATTATTTATCAATAATATCAGTTTCGTCATTGAGGAACAGTATTATATATCTACGTTTCATAAATTTTTCAAAACAGCAGCTAATGCAACGTGATCGAGTTCATTTGGCCATAAATTTAACACATACATTATCGAAAATTAAGCCCTCGTGGGCAGCACAGTTGGTAGAATCTCCATTCTCCCCACGCAGAATGGAAGAGACCTGAGTTCAAGTCCCGTCGTTATCGTGAGGAATTTTTATGGGTCTTTTCACAACGTGGTTGAGTTAGTCAGTCTCAGGCGAGAGTAGCATGGTTTTATCGCCGGGAAAGTTTGGGTTTTTCATCCAGCAAACAGAAATTGACCATAACATATGCTATTTACAGACAGAATACACGGAACAATGCGGCCTTAGTCACTGATGCTCCTAAAATCCTACTACAATACCAACAAGTGCAGCAAAAGTCACTAGGAGAATGAAATTTCCGGTTTACTTCGAGTTTCACGCAAGGAAAATGCCGAAGATCAACAGACACTTTTTCATGCCATAATTCAACTACAGCACAGAAGAAGAAACTGCCAACACGATTTCTACGGTATTTAAAAAACAGTGATGTCAATGGACTTAAAATAAAAACACTTCACAAGCAAAGTGGACACCTCATATTACTAAATAAAATAGTGTAGCTGTAAGTTGAATGCGGTTTATTGATAAAATAATTTAACTGATGAAAAACAGACTGATACACTTGTAAGTAGCGGGATATTATCATTATTGGCCATATGGTGCAAGGAAGCCTGAGGCTTTTGCTACACCAGGCAAAAAAATATTTCTGAGTTACCCTGAGAGAGAGAGAGAGAGAGAGAGAGAGAGAGAGAGAGAGAGAGAGAGAGAGAGAGAGAGAGAGAGAGAGAGAGAGAAGGGAATCACCAAGAAAGAAAAGAATGATGATATCCAGCTCAGGACCCTGTGTGTACCAAGCCCATACTCACCAGATGTGAGCCCCTGGGTGTGTGTGTGGGTGCCACCATCTTCTAGTTCCTTGTTTAATTCAGAAAATGGAAGTTCTGGTTGATCGATATTCGGATAATCGATGTCTCGTTGTATTTATAAAAGAATTAGTTCGATTTCCATTCGATTCCATGAATCTCTGGGGTAGGAAAGGTTATAACGAGTGCCTACTGTCTACCCAAATTACAGACGAGGAATGGAAAATGGCATTCAGTGTTTTATTGCATGGGCAATTTCACGCTAACAACAGTTTTGTTATGGCAAGAGACAGGTAGAAGTGAGAATGGCCAACCAATTCAAGGTCACTGAGTGAGAAATTGCGCGTGCGCAGGTTTCAAAGCCGGTGACAATAATGCTGTGTCAGGTGAGTATATAAAAATAAATTAAATACATTTTAAACGTTAAAATGTTTCATTCTAGCATATTTGGAGGCCTCACTTTAGATCTGCTGGAACTGGTGCAGAATTGATGAATGGAACAAAAGGGTGCTCTTACCTAGAAAGGTCTGCAAATTGCAGCTTCTGGAGACTAGGCACCTACAGGATGAGCTGACTGGGGTGTTTAAGGCCTTGAATGGCATTCTTCCTCTTGCTGAGATTACACACATGAGAGGGCATAAATTCAAGTTGAGGAAGGATGGTTGCAGAACAGATGCGCTGAAGTTTGCCTTCAGCCAGCAGGTGGTTGATTGCTGGTACAGGCTTCCATCTGTTGTTGTGGAAGTGGATGGTTTTAATAAATTGAAGGAAGAACTTATCAAATTCTTGGAGGATATGGATGGAAAAGTGTACAGTTGTTTTTTTTTTTTTTTTGGATGATACTAAATGCGCTTACTTTCTTGCATCATTTGCCACTACGACTACTACTATTGAAAGTTCCATAGCCACTTTTTTGAAATTCAAACAGCCAGCAGTAGCTTTGTAACCCTTCAGATTTATACACATCTCTATAAACGTTTTCCATTGTTTTCAGGTCCTGAGTCGATCCTGAAAGTACGGTCTACATGTTATGAAAGACCATATATATAAAAACCTCATCATAATATTTAGTGTTTCTTTTCTGTTTACTGGTGGAAAAACTTAACTCTCATTACTGAGAGTAACGAACCGAGCAACTACTCGAAAAAACCAAAGAAAAGGTTTCGCCTGTTAAGAAAATAATTTTATTTCTACTGTAAATAGGTTTTTATTCAATTTTATTCGATTAATTTCACAATTAAACTCTATTTTCTAGATTAACAAGGGTTTTTTTTTTTATTCCAGCTTATTTACGAGAATTTTTTAAAATTTAAAGTTATTGAAAACTAAGTTTTATTTAATCGTTCACCAATATTGCTTATTTCATATATGATGCTGCTTTAGCTGGAAATGGCTGACGTCACGTGGGTGTAGCTGAAATGAAAAAAGGAGTTTCCTGCCTATAATTGACCTCGTATTCAGAAGATTGCTTAAAAATAAATAACGAAATAAAAGTAATTTAGCTCCTCCTGGGAGCTGAACTTCCGGGTCCTGGTACCCACCAAATTAACACGCTACTTTTTCTTTCTTTCTTTTTTCTTTCTTTTTTTTTTTTTTTTTACTTGGTAGATATTTTTTCTATAGCGCAAAATTAAACTACTAATTAATGATTTCATATTTTATTTGTGTATGATAATCATTCCATGTATTTTATTATTGGTGTAATTAAATCTTGTAGTAATCCAGACAATGATTTTATTTTAAATGTTTTATTTATTCGTTACTTTATTTAATTTATTTTTTTAAGTGAATAAAATTCTTAACGCCACCCGCACAGTAAAGTTAGGTGTCCCAAAGGGGAAAAAAAAAAGAAAACGAAAAAGCTGAATAAAGTCGTTGGTTAGCGCGAAAGCAACTAAGGCTATGAGGCGTCAGTATATTGTGTTTGAATACTATTCTCTGTGTAATCTTCAGTCGACTTGCAGTTTGCTGGACCAAAAACCCGAGTTTTCGAAACTGAGGACGCTGTAAAAAAAAAAAAAAAAAAAAGGGGAAAAAAATCTTCACTTCAATGACGAGCTTTAAATTCGAGCCTTTCATACTCAGGACGAGTAGGAGGTTGATTATATCCACTGTGCTGCTGAATAAAGTTATACCATATTAAAAATTCATTTATTTTAATTTTCGATGAAAAGTTTAATCGCAAATTAAATGGCATACTGATGGCTTGTGCGTGAGTGGCTCGAGTCATTGATCAGAGTTGTAACTACATGTCACTGAAACGATATTGACAGCCGATACACCAGTACTGCAGTAAAATGTCCAGGCACATACATCATTTCAAGGTTCAAAACGTACGAACAAGTGAATTAGTGAAGAATTTTGAGTCCCACCCCAAAAAGGTTGAAATATTTTTTTCAGAATTTTATTGACCCAGCACTACGATCTAATCTAAATATCAAAACGACACCTTTTTTCGTAATCCATAGTTATGTGCAGTAAAGCATTAATCTGAAATATAATTTTAAATACTCTATATTTATTATTTAAATTTTAAATAAGTTAAAAAAGTACACTAAGTTTAAATTGGTTTAAACTTAGTATATAACCCCAGGGGCTCACATCTGGTGAGCATGGGCTTGACACACCCAGGGTCCTGAGCTGGATATCATCGTTCTTCTCTTCTTGGTGATTCCTTTCTACTTCTCTCTCTCTCTCTCTCGCTCAAGGTAACTCGGGAATTTTTTTTGGCTGGTGCAGCATAAGCCTCAGGCTTTCTTGCACCATATGGCCAATAATAATAATAATAATAATATATTTGGAATAAGTTTAAATTTTAAATAAGTACACTAAATTTTCTAACAGGGGAAGCTCCGAAATCTCACAGTATTTTAGGTCCCTGATTGATCTAAATGCGTCGCTGGTATTACATCAGTACAATTGACATTAATGGTAATTCGCTCTTCAGTTGACAGAGTGACAAACGGAGGATGAAAGGAGGCTAATATTAAGTATAAGCGTTAACTTTTATTCTACTGTCCATTTTTGTAAGTTTCAATTGGAAGCCCTGATTCCGGATTCCTGGAATATTGTACCCAGGTGTGGAGACAGCACCTAAAAAGAAATATGGAACTTCTGGATAGGCGTCAGAGAAGGATGACCAGATTGGTAATGAATGCAAAGCGATGCGCATATGAAGAATAGTTTAGAAAGTGTGAACTGCAAAGTTTGACAACCGGACAACATCTAAGGAGAGATCTGAGGTGTACAGTATAACGCACTGCAGGGATTCAGTAAAATGAATGAGGAAGATCTGTTCTTCTTCGTGGGTGAGGTACGAATCAGGGGACAAAAATATATCAGGGAATAACAGAATATTGGATCTCATGCAGTTCACTTATGGGCAGTGGTTGTCGAACGTCGCCATCAAAAGTATTGGAGGTAGTGAATCTCACCAAGTTTAAAGCAAAATTAGATAATTATCTTGAGGGAATGGGAATAAAATAATATTCTGTTTTCTTTGAATTTATTATTTTTATTATTTTATTTATTTATTTTGGCTGATGCTGGTCAGTTGGTTGTTGTAGGGTTTTTAGCCGCATATGCGACTTAGGCCATATTACGCCGTATATATGTCTGTAAACTGCGTGTGTTCTGTGGTAGATTTGCTGTTTGTTGGACGAAAAACCCGAGTTTCCGGAAGGAAAAGACAATGCTACCCTCGCTGGAGTTTGGATGATGCAGAGAAAGTTCTCTTCCTTGCAACATTCTGCCTTACTAATACATTCTGCCTTACTGCCTTACATGGTCTTATTCGAAGGTAGTGAATCAGCATGCTTCCATTGTTTTGGTTGTAGTTTTGATTCTGGTTGGTTACGATGAAACCATGTTTCATCCATAGTAATATGTCTGTCCAGAAAGTTTTCAAGAGCTGTCTAATAACGAGCAAAACGATGCTTTAAAGTGTTAAATCGAAGCCGTTTCTAATCGGTATCATAAGGGATTGGGAAAGCGAGGCTATTGCGCAGAAACTTTTGTCATACCTAATTCGTTTGATAGAATGTTTTGCACCCGTTAATTGAGATGCCTTTAGCTTCTACTGTTTCTCTAACAGTTACTCACCAATTATCTATCACCATGCCACGAACTTTACTGATGTTTTTTGGAGTAGCTGTTTTTGATTGCCGTCCACTGTGCTGTTCATCTTCGATTCTGGTTTTGCCACATTTAAATTCAGTCACCCATTTTTTGTCAGCTGCATACGATGGCGCAGATTCTCCTATTGTATTTACCATATCTTCAAGAATAACCTTGCTAGATGACCTTACTTTCATAAAGTACGAGTATTTTATTATGGTTCGATGTGCAATTTTTTTTATATTTATATAGGCTTGAACTTCAACAAGCTAAAAAAATATAAATTATTAACTATAACTTTGCGTGCGTTCATATAAAGATTCAGATTACTGAAAATATATATCTATGCACGGAAAATACATCTCCCTTCTATGAGAGGCAAGACTTAACAATTCTCGTACATTTTATTAATGTAAGAGCAGAGGAGTCAGTGCAACTGAAATTCCTACCCCAAGTATTATTTAAATGAGAGTTGCTTGTTCTATGATTTTTATTTTCTGTGAAATAGAAATTGTTCTAGTTCATCATTTAATATAGGTAAACATCTCAAAGAGATCAACGAACTCTAATTAGTATAACAAGAGGGTGTAGAAACGATGTCTCACTACAAAGCCTGGTTGGAAAAACTGTCGACGCCTTTCAAGCACAACAAATTAGATTTCCGTGGAATTTGGTATTTAGGTAAAAGAGTGCTTAGTTAGCAACACCTAGGTAACCTTCAACTATATGAAGATCCGTATCAAAAGAAAAAAGGTCTTAACAATAATAATACCTCCTCTACTGTGTTCTTACATACATAAGGTGTTACAGAAATTAAACGCTTAAAGAAAGCTATTTTTTGGACAGCAAGTTTACACTGTGAAGAAAATCAAAATGCCAAGCAAAACAGAAAGAAATTATACATCAAAGAATTCAAAAGAACTGGGGGCGAACTGGCAAGGATGATTAAGCAGCGATCGCTGTTGGGGACAGTAGCGTTTGTATCGTGTTATCTCTGAAAGAGAGAAAGAAAGAAAGAAAGAAAAAAGATGGGGTCATAATTGTTGGAAGCTGTTGGGGCTAAGTACAGCCAGTCCACCCCTGAAAAAACAATAAAATTCATTACATGAGATTAAACAAAGTTTTATTAATTAAATATCTGTATGTTCTTATTGAAAGTTATTCAACAAGAACTATTAAGTACACACAAGTACAGTATTTGGGTAAGCCTACTTGTTTTAAAGGAGATATATTATCATAAAATTTCTACGAGGGGTCCCAACGCATAGCTCATGTACTACATATGGACAGCAGAATCATCTCAAGTATTTCATGACTGCTTAGGTTTTTCTATAGCGGTATTAAATTTCTTCTGAACTTCATCAGTAGATAGCATGCAGTAGGGATAACACCAGAAGCTACTGGTAGCAATTCTGAGAGATAAGGGAGATGTAACTTTTTAAAAGTTCAAAAATATTATAATGATATGAATTTAAACAAAGTTTAATTTTTAGTGGTGATTTTCATTTTCAAATTCAAATTATTTTATTAGGGTCATCCGGAAATTTCTTTCATATACCCATATATGTATTGTGTCTGTAAATTGCTTGTGTTCTCTGGTCAATTTGCCTGTTTTGCTTAACGAAAAAACCCAGTTTCTGGGGTAAAAAATCTTGCTATCTACGCCTGAGATCGACTAGCTCAGCCACGGAGTGAAAAAAGCCCATCAAAGTTCCTCGCGTCATCAACGAGATTCGAACCTGGGCCTTTTCCGCCCAGTGTGGAGAGGCCGTTGACGATACCACTGCTACTCGCGCAGACACAGAAAGTGGCATAGTGGAATGGCGCCTCCAGTGGTTTCCTACTGAAGGCGCCATTCCACAGTGAAAGCCAGAAAGCGTTGTGTGTTTTATATGAAGTGTTGTGTGTTCTGCTGTTGGCCGCAGGGCCTCCTGGTGAGACCCCACGTTGCCGCACACATCACTAGAAGGTAGTCATGCTGCCCATAATTCTCTGACTGGTCTCCACCAAGATCGCCTGGACAGAGACCAAGCAAAAAAAAAAGATAGTACAGGGAGTACAGGATGTACTGAGAGAGAGAGAGAGAGAGTAAAGGAAACGACGTACAGACAGAGCAACGGAGGAGGATGTAAAGGAAGGCATCCGCCTAGACAGAAAGTGGAAGAAGAGGGCCATCGAGAAGGTGGAAAAGATCAAGAGAGTCACGGGAAAAACAATTCAAGCGACCTGAGTGTCAAGTCCAGTGGAAATAGTCACAATCTAGTCGTTGACAGTCAAATGTTCACAGGCAGGTTAAGACAATCGAATTTGGTGGAGATATTCAATATCTGAATAGAGGGTGTCGATCAGTGTGCATTGGTTTTAGGACGCTGTGAAAGTGATCTTCTCCTGGTGAACAGATCATGGGCGAAGGCAGAGAAAGCATGGTACTGGTCTTCCACATTGATCAGAAGGTGTTCATTTCCTCGAGGCAAGGCAAGTATTTTTGTGATCAGCAATGTTCTTAGGTTCTCGTAGAGCGGGCTAACATAGAATAGGTTATCCCAATCTTCGTTTTCATCGCAAAGACAGAGAGGGTCATCCACGATATTCATAGAGGTAAGTTTGTGATTCATGGATCTATGGCCTATAATCAGGCTTGAGGGTAGTTCTGGCTATTTGAGGTAAGAATTTTTTAGTGATGGAGTCTTTGGGGGTAGTATTCCATCTGTTTTGCCAGGCGTTAAGACTGCAAGGCGTTTTTTTTTTTTTTTTTCTTCTTTTGTGGTGTTTGCTGGGTTAGTGGTGAAATCCAGGACGGTGAAAACACAGACAGTGGCAGTTCAGTTCAGTTTATGTATGTCTCTGGTGGCGCCCAGACTGATATCCATCTCCACCTATATTCGTGTATCCAAGTGGAACATCCAAAAAAAAATAATAATAATAATAATAAATAAATAGTAGGCAGACCACTTGCAGGGAACTTTAACTTAGCCACCAGGGAGCAGGCACCACCTGGGCAAACACATCCCGGTGTCCGACCCCGGAGCGTGGGTCTACTATACTGTCTGTGTAAATAACACGAAAATCTTGCACTCACCAGTAGTAGTGCAAGTCTGATCGATGCCAGCGTCTCCCGCTTCTAGGCTGCTCAAACGGAGGAACCAGAAAACTCCCTCCTTAAACCCCCGCCTTAAAAAAAAAAAAAAAAAATTCTCTCTTTAGGATGAAAAAAATCTCAGTTTCTTGGGGGAAAACCATACTATCCACGCCTGAGACCGATTAACTCAGCCACAGAGTGAAAAAAGCCCATTAAAGTTACTCGCGTCATCGACGGGATTCGAACCCGAGCCTTTTCCACCCGGTGTGGGGAGGACGGTGACGATACCACTGTGCTACGCGCAAACAATCCTAATCTACACTAATCAAAATAGAGAGCTGTTTCCTTTTAAGTAACATGCTCCTACAAAATTCCTGTAATAGCTTAAAATGTTTTTCATCAATCAACCATTCTGTTTCAGTTCCCTATTCAATATAGGCAAGCTAGGTCTTAATTTACTTCTAAATTCTTCATAAATTGGACAATCATACAAAACATGATCCTAAGTCTCTATCGTTGAACATATAGAGCACAATGGATCTGTTTCCAGACCTAGATCACATAGTTTAGATTTTAATGAGCCATGTCCTGTTAGCAAATAAGACACTTCCATAGTTGGGTAGACAGAAAATGGCAAAAAATGATCGGGCCTGTTTCCTAAAGCACAGACAAGAACACAACTTCGCCATTTTTAAAAAGCTTAAACAATCCAATAGAATCTGTTGTAACAAAAATTTCATCCATGGTGACATGGACCAAACCTGATTTAAACAATAGGCAAACAGTACCTCCGGAGTCTCTACAGATCCTAAATCAAAGCCTAATCCGCACAGGCAGCAAATAATACCAGTTGGCTGGTAAATTACATAAACAACTTGACTACATGCAGAAGTCAGGTTGCTTATGTAATTAATGTTTATGTACCATACCCCCCCCCTTCTGGCGGAAATCACAATAATTAAAGATAATGTTATTCAAGCAATAAATCATCGCCCAAATAAATCTGCCACTGGTCCTGATAGGTTACTCTTTTTCATCATGGAAGTAAGCAGTCCGTTTAATACTGAGGTCCTGGCTCACATATTTAGAGAAACCCTTCACACTACAGTTCTCCCTGACATATCCGACATATAGAGACGTCATATCGGAAAACCCTTACTAAAAAGACAAACATCCAAAATACAAGGACATAAATAGATCAAAGATAATGATGACCTAGGGCCGCTAACACCACCCGAAGTCGGTTATCGAGAGACTGCCCATAGCCCGGAAAGAAGGAGGGAGGGGGTTTAACAAACCTCACTGAAGAACAAAAGAATGCGATTAAGAACCTGACGGATTACTTCTAGGAAAACAGAGCCAATCTACCAGGCCATAATGAAGATAGACAAACGACACACACCGTTCAACCTCAACTAGGAGACTCTACACTGAGTAGACAGAAATCATGGGATACCTACCTAGTAACGGGTAGGTCCCACCTTTCGCCCAGATAAAAGAAGTAAGACGGTGAGGCATTGAGTCCACTATTTCCCAAAAGCAGCTTGCAGGTATTTCATTCATCCATGCTTGCTGCACTGCACTGCTGTCCATAATTAATTCGCATTCCTGGGTGAAGGATCCAAAGCTCGAACGGAACTTTCCATAGCGTTTCAAAGATGCTCTAAAGGGTTCATGTCCTGTGAACGGGGAGGCCATTCCATGGTGGTAAAATCTTCGAACCATGTTCTAGTCACCAAGGCTCTGTGGGGAGGCGCACTGTACTGCTGGAAGAGTCTATTGTTCTTTGAGTGCACGATCCACCACCTTTCTCAGCCCAGGACACGTAACCTGGACCGTTCAGAGATGCGTCCAGATGTACCAGGGGTCCCAATGTGTGCCAGTTGAACACTCCGCAGACCATTACCGACCGTCCACCTGCCTGAACAGTTCCTTGTTGACATAACGGGCGCATAGCCTCGTGCGCTTTCCGCCAGATACGCACCCTCCTGTCCGTTCGAAATAACTGGAAACGGGACTCATCGGGCCAGGAGACCAGTCTCCAATCATCCAAGGTCCAGTGCCGATGTGTTTTCGCCTAGTTGAGCCGTAGAGTCCTGTGTCGTTGTGTTAGCATTGGGAGTCTGGTGGGTCGGCGGCTCCCATAACGGCGCCTCCGTAGCCAGGTGGGAAGGAGCAGCAGTGCGTAGCACACGCTTCTTGATTAGACCGGGGTTCGAGCCCGTCACCACCAAATATAGAGGATGCGGAAAGGTCATGGAATGACCACCGCATATCCAGGAGCAATATGGCCTTAGTTGCTAATGCTCCTAAAAACCAAATAACAACAACAGCTCCCATAACCTATTGCGGCTAATAATTGCCTGATGGTCTTGGTGGAGGCCATCAGGCGATCATTTCTGGCCCCTCCCTCGTTGAAGTCGGCAGTGATTCGTGCCACTGTCGCTCTCCTGGTGGCTGAAACAATGCGAGGCAGACGTCGATGACCATGTTCATCCACCACCTTTATCCACCCACAGCGCTGTCCACGATGAGATATTATTCCGGAAATAACGTATTCCTGATACACCCTTGATACTGTCGAATGGGACAGTGCAATTTCTGTACGACCCCCGCGATAGAGTCACGCATGCGTCGGGCACCCACTATCATTCCTCTTTCAAAGTCGGTTAACTCACCACGTTTATCCATACTGACACTGAATTCCCTTCTACGTGAATGCAGTGATGCAGTGTACCTATATACCTGCCAAGTGGTGTGTTCGTCCACTAGCGAGGAGGGTGACAGTGTCGCGTTGTCCAGAAACCCCATGAGTTCTGTTCTTTCAGTGTACTCACACAAACAGAAGAAACAAAGACAGAAATGGGCCAAAAAGGAGCTCCATTTCAGACACTGCAGTGACCTCCATAAAGATTACACGATAAGATGGCTTTGAACATGGCTCACAAGCCGGAGGCTCTTCCCTGAAAAGAAGGATTAATGCTCGCCATCCAAGACCAGGTAATCAACACCACGAACTACAGGAAATGCATCGCCAAAGACCTCGGAGTGACAGAAGACACTTGTCAATGCACTTAGCCTCAGAAACAATCCAGCACATCATCGCGGAATCCAGGGTGATCACCATTCGGAGTAGAATCATGCACATGACTAGGCCGCCAGAATAACATATCAGAAGCTAGCGCAAAAATACCCGTTGATTAAAGAAAGTGTACCGTATTATAAGTACAAAACATCTAGTCACAAATTACACTGGGACCGCGCCATAATAACGGACAAGACAATCCTGCACAACAGACCGGACATAACCCTTACTGACAAGAAGGAAAAGACTACCTACCTGATCAACATCGCGGTGCCCAACACCAGCAACCTCCAGAAAACCTACGAGGAAAACATCAGGGACTACACAGACATAAGACAGGAAGTAACGAAGAAATGTGGCATATGGAACAAGTAATGACCATCCCAATCACTGTGTAAACCATCGGCATGGTGCCAAAGTGCCTCCATAAGAACCTAGCAGCATAGGTCTCCCAGGAAACACTTAAATTGAACTCCAGAAAACTGCGATCCTGAACACCTGTAGGATAATCAGAGTTCGAACAATAATAATCGCCTGACATAACGACCTCACGTACTTGTTAACGTTACCTGTCACGGGGTGGGGGAAAAAAACCACATAAGGAGAAGAAAGAGATAATAAACTGTTCAGCATACATGTATTTCTATGGTTTGTTTAATTTTTTCTTTAATTCAAAGCATAAGTTGAGATATCGATTATATGGAAGGATTATATGGTGATTAACATTTTAAAATATTTAAGATGGAAGAGAGTGACGAATACAGAAATACAGCTAGGTATAGAAATATATTTACATAAAATACAATTCATCTGTCCTTATGTGTCTGCTCTGGAATGTAAACAGACAATTTATTTTTGTTTATTTTTTTAGGGGACGGAAGTCGAAGTTTCTTCATTCTTTCAATAGACTTCATATATAGTGCAATAGCAAATGATACAGTTAATAAAGTAAGTGAAACTGAGGGACAGACTTTATACCTGTTCTGTATAAAAACAATCTGGTGTCTGTCTATCCTTGTAAAAAATCACTTTCAGATAATCAGGTAGAGGATTTAATCATTTTAATGTCTTATCTGTAAGACGATAATTATATCAGTTGTGTGTGTGTGTGTTAATCCGATTTGATTCGGGCCATTAATTTTAACCCGTCTGACATGGTTTAAAACTTAATATATTGCAGCAATCAAAATTTCCTTTTGGCATCAATTAAGTTTCCTCATCGGTGAAGCCTTTTACACCCACTGACAAAAGAATGGGGTAACTTAAAAAAGAAAGAAAAAACATTAAGTCGTTAACCCACTCTTCCATTAATTTTGTGTAGGGCGTGCAAACTCCATTATAAGTTTACTCCTCCATTAGATCGTTAAAACCTTACGTCATAGGGATGCAATGATGAAATTTATTACTGAGTTTTGTTATCACTTTGGCAGTGGGAAACTGAAACTGCGTCAGAACACGATTCAAACTGGCAAAAAATATATATAAAAACACGCGTTAATTTTAAGCAATAAGTATACGAGAAAAATTTTACATAATGACTCTCTCTTTTTTTTAATTATGATAAAATATTTTACACTACAAAGTGATGATGACATTCCTTTTAATTCTATGTTTTCCATTTATTTTTAATTTATTAATGATAAGACTTGACATTGCATCTTTCACATCTGGAATTTCGTGGCGCATATTCATTACTTTCGTCATATTGCACTGATTCACATGGTTACATAGATATAATCTTTACGTCACCTCGCTGGTAACACAGTACATATAAGCACCGTCCTCTCCACACCGAGTAGAAGACCCGGGTTCGAATCCCGTCACTAACTCGGAGAATTTTTATGACTTATTTTTGCAAAGTGGCTGAGTTAGTCGACCACGGGCAAGAGTTGCTGAGTTTTTATTCCCGGAAACTCGGGTTTGTCGACTAGCATACAGACAAATCGACCACAGAACACGTGCAATTTACAGACACAATATACAATTTTGTATATGACGCAATATAGTATACATCGCTTATGCATCTAAAAACCCTACCCTACAACATTTTACTGTATATCTGTCTGGTCACGAATCAATTTCCATTATATTTTTCATTGAAACTCGAAAGGGACAAATAGTTATGGCAAGACCGGTTCTTAAACTCTTCCCCCCCCCCGCCATCTTGGCTTCATGGTCATTTTGCAAAAATAATTGTATATCAAAAAAAAGCTTTAAAGTAAAGTAACATGTCACATTTTTGCTTAGTCTATTTGTTTAAATGCCATTAATGCGTTGTTTTATGCCTATGGCTTAAATATAATTTTAAAAAACTTATATAAGTTTAAAAGAACAACTATCCAAAAAAATAAATATTATTATTAATAATATTTATAAATATTATAATTAATAAATATTAAATATTATTTTACTTAGTACAGAGCTGGAAGTTGAACTTTTCGTGATTAAAATGACAGTGCTACCTTCGTAAAATATTTAAAAAAGCCAGTTCGTCATCTTGCCCTGGTCATTCCTATATATGCTGTATTTGGGTTGCATATATCTATTTATTTTGAAAGAAGCGGCTAGGGAGTACATCAGACCAGTAAGGTTCATTATGAGGGCTTCATTGGATTCAGAGATGAATACTTTGGATTGAGAAAAGCACCCATGTATTGCCAATACATAAAAGTGGCTCTTAGAACTAAGTGGGTAATTGCAAGCCATTGTTGAATCTGACTTCAATGTCCGAAAATCATGAAGGCAACGATTAACAATGCAATACATGGACATCTAGATGGAAATGGTATTCCCAACGAAAAATGAATGATTTTGTAGAGGAAAAATTTTAAACTAACCTGGTAAACTATAATGACTGTATCACTCATGAGTTCAATGCAGGAAATAACTCTGATATTGCTTAATTGAACTTTAGTAAAGCATTTGACTCGGTTTCACATGAGACACTGCTGAATATACTTGAATCACGGGAAATCGTAATCGTTGGATTGGTTACTTAATGGTTATTACTCTTCATAATGTGCCAAGGGTTAGAAATGGACACTTGAGTGCTGAGATTTCTCTGTTCACCTGAGAATGTGGCTAACTAAAGCCCACTAGACTGAAGCAGTCTTTAAGAATTTTCCTGGTTTCCGATGGAATTGGAACCTGACTTCATACGAGTGACCGTGCTGAAACCCCTATATCTCACGGCACACAGAAGAGCTCTGTGAGGACATACATTGTTGTCCATTAAAGGAAAGTCTGTACCAATTTTTTTATGCAAAATGACAACCATAAGGATCGAAAATCACATCTCAATACTTTAAAGCTGCGTTGCTTGTTCCTTTCAAGAACAAGTAACAGTTGTATGGCAATTGTCAGTGATTCTAACAAACACCATTAAACCGCCATTCAAAATGTTAATCTCCAGCAATGTCAGCTAGATGGAATCGGTTCACTGTCTCCCCCCATATAAGTGCCCCAAGAATCTCACTTAAAACTATCTCGATTCATTAGTGAAGAGCACCACGACCCGTTGCTCCTGAGTCCAGTCCACATACTGTCAACACATTTCAAATGGGCTCTTTTGTACAAAAGAGCCCATTTGAAATGTGTTGTATGTAGAAGTGTAAAGGGAACACAGACAGCTAGTCATCATGCATAACGACCCCTCTCATGAAGCTTTTTTATGCATGGCAATATACCAGAATACAAGATTTCCTTTATACCTAGCAAACTGGGAAGAAAATTTTTGTGCTGTGAAGTTTTTATAACGCCTCGTAGTTAAAGCCAGATAACCAGGATCGTCTCGAGTTACCAGCTACCAGGATGGCTGCTAGGGATGCTATGATCCAAAAAAAGCGCCATATGCTCAACGAAAAAAAGAAACAAGGGGAAAAAAGCTACGGGGCACTGAAAGTAGAGTTTTCATGGGGCATCATTTTACCTCGAGCCAGCACTGCAGATAAAGGTCATAGTTGTGTGGTGGTGGCACACAGACAACCTTGAACAGAACCTTTGTGAACCAGTCTGTGTATTTTGGAAGTGGTGCCACGATCTACTTAAAACGCTTTAAATCACATTCAGCACGTGGCCACTTCGTGTTTGTTCTGCCTTCCTGATTGTTGTCTTCCTTTATTTTAATTTCACACTTTAGCTAATTTAAGTAATCTAACTGTTATACACAAGTGTTATTATTTTGAGGTTATGTTACCGGAACCTTCATAAGGGGAAGCCCGCAATTCAGAAATTAATTCTGTTGCCACATCAGCGCGCTACAGAAAATGCCGTATCGCCAGGGGGGGGGGGGGTTCATATGGTATGAGGCGCCCGGATGCCGATCACAATTTGGCGCCCCCTTTTAAAATTTTCTTCATATGTGTATGTAAGTTTCAGGTTTTCAGGCGTCCGATTTCCAGAGCGTGGGGGAAAAAAAATCGATCAAGCTAAGTGACAATAACTTGCTTATTTTCGGAGGTGATTCAGGTTAAAGAAATAGAGAGTGCGCAACGATTTTCTTGATCATATAAATGAGTGGGATGTCACTTAAGTTCAGCAAAAATTTTATTTCAGGAGTGGTTGCTTCAGTTTGTTTCCTTTTAATTATCGTTTGAGCCCAGTAAAAAACCGAAATCGTAGGGCTGGCCTCAAAGTATTCTAACCTACATTACCACGTCATCTGATACTCCTTTGTACGTATTTATTTCTAATGCTTAAGTGCAGGTGCATCTACTCATCCAGCTACACCTCAAATCACTTTGGTGGTACCAAGTGGCGAAAGTAGGGAAAACGGGACTTCTGCAAAGAATAATTAGCATTCTCCCACCCCCGTTATGACACGTTTCGACTTGAGAGAGAAAGAGAGAGAGACTTTCCAGTTATTTTTTTGGAGGGAGGAGTCTAAATAACATCCTGTTATTGTAGACATTATTTTGATGAGGCAAGGAACACTGGCGTCATCTTCTAGGTGATCACTTTTGACATCGAAAAATTTGAAGTCGATACGTAGGCCTATATATAGGAGAAACTGTGGCTCCCAAACCATTTTGAACAAGTGTTCTGTGAATAAAGATGGACTTCATAGGGGTGAGTCAGGTTCACGTTTTATTTTTATTCATATAATGAAAATTGCGTATGTAAAAATTAAAAAAAAAAAAAAACCTCTTAAAAGAAAGAAAAATTAATTTTAAAAATTGGAAAGAGTTAAAAAATAAAACATAATATCAAAGCTGGCAAAATTTTTCTTTCTTTGTAGAGGGTTGAAAATTAAATAAAGAAATTAGTTGAATTAATGTGATCAGAAAATTTTTAAGTGTAGTAATAAAATAAAATATGCTAGAAATTACTGAAAAGAATTATAGTTTGTAAATATTTTGAATATATTGTATTTTTTGCAAATATAAAAATCGCTATTGATTTTAAAATTGTAAGTTGCTGTTTAAAAAATGGATAACTTGCGATCCTTTTTTGACTTTCGACCTTGTGAAGTTGAAAACACTTTTAAAAGATGATAAAAATAAACATAAAAAAGCAGCGGTTGTAATTATGGGAGGCCATTATATACAGCAAAAAATAAGAAACGAAAACAGACATTCCTATGCGTTGTGGAATTTTCAAGTACGCTGCTCGACAGAATAAGCAGAACACGAGCTCTAAAAAGTCACACATAGAGTTCGAGGATCTGTTCTCGAACTCTATGATCTGTTCTCTATCTTTGCGCGGTTACGGTGCCCCTGTCAAAAACATGAAGGGGATACGGCCACTGATCATTATTCCTTCCCACACGAAAACACCGCCTCCACCGTAAGCGTCCCTTTCTCTGATGTTGTAGATATGGTACCACATTCCTCGTTGTCTCCAGATGAAATAACGTCTAGAATCTGTTTGTAGGCTAAACTGGGCTCATCAGGGAGCTCAGAACTGTGTCTGAGCTCCAAGTCACGTTTTCGTTGCAACAGCTTCGACGAGCTCTGCGGGGGTTTGGGGTTAATGGGATTTTTATTTATTTTTTTGTACTTTGTTGCGGGCTCCAGTTGTACTTTGTTGCAGGCTCCAGTTAAATCCCATTAACCCCCGGCGTATAGGGTTTCCCCTATACGCCGGGGGTTAATGGGATACAAACCACTGGTTTCCTTGTGTAGAGTCCACTTGAATTGAGCCTTCTTAACACACTCCAGTTGGGAATGTTTTCGCCTGTGGCCGCAGCAACTCCAAGAAACAGTTGATGACAGGGAATCGTTGGATCCTGTCTTGCTGTTAGAAGGGTTTGCTCTGATTGAAGTAGCCCTCAGGCAACCTTGGCCAGCTCTTCTTGTAATGGTTCCTGTCTCCTGAAATTGCTTCCACAGTGCCGAGACGATACTGTATGACACATTAAGCCAACGTGCCACCTTCGCCTGCGACTGTCCGGCTTCAAGTCGTCCAACGGCCTACCATCTCAAAGAAGCATCTAATCGACGATGACCTACCATCCCGAGTACTGGAGATGCAGCTGTCCCACAAAGCAAGACAAAAAACGGGAATGAAGTGATGTGGTCACAACCCGTGTTTTTATAGGCATGAATAATTTGCATAATGTGCGGCTCTGTAAGGTGGTAGCTCGACTTCTATTGGATATTCAGAATTTTCATGCCAGTATGCCTATGACAATAAATATTCGCTTTCGGCGACACTGTTCAAAATAAAATATTAATGAAAAACATTGTTCTGTAACTTTTGTCGAGCAGTGTATTTCTATTTTATTATTGTCCCCAGGGTGCCATGACCAACAACTGGCACGATACTGTAAACAACATACGAGACGCCACTTTTAAATCCATTGAAGGAGACAACACTCCTGAACAGCAACTGCTATGCCAGGCCAGCGATGCATACAAATCCCGCAGGACGGAGAAGCTCTTCACCCACGCAGAACTCCAAATTGCCATTAACAAGATAAGAAACAGAAAATCCCCAGGATTAGATATGCTCGAGCCGGAACTAGTAAGAAAAGTGGCTGAGTACACCCCGAATCTGCTTCTGGACCTTTACAACCACTGTCTCCACTCAGGCTGGTTCCCTAAGGACTGGAAGGTGGCAAACATTAAATTGATCCTTAAAAACCCTTCAAAATCACAGCTCAAGCCGGACTCCTATTGGCCAATAGCTCTCCTGTCTGTGCTCAGCAAAGTGTTGGAGCAGCTGCTCAGACATAGGATTGAATCACACTACCTCAACAGCAAACAAACAATTTGGCTTTAAACCTGGAAACTCAACCCTCGATGCACTGGAATGTATCCTTAACATGGCGGAGAGCTGCCGACAAAAATACTTTCTCCTCATCTCTATAGACTTTGCGGGGGCGTTCGACGCCCTCTGGTGGCCGAGCGTCCTCGCAAGACTCAGGGCAGTCCAACTGCCATCAAATCTATACAGCTGCATAAGAAGCTACCTAATAAACAGACGGATCCTAGTTCAGGCCCCTTACTGCAAGGTAGATCGACAAGTACACCGAGGATGCCCCAGGGCTCGGTATTAGGCCCCCCCTCCTGTGGAACTATGTACTGGACGAGTTCCTCTCCCTCGACTTAGGGGGCGTACAGGCATTGGCTTATGCAGACGACTTGTCCCTAGCCCTTACTGCAGATTCAAGAGCCCAACTAGCAATTCTCACGAATGCAGCAGTAACCACACTGCAAGAGTGGACGGAAAGGCATCGACTCACCATTTCGGCCACCAAGACCAAATCCATCTTACTTAAGGGCTACCTAACCCCAACTAGACCGCAGCAAATAAGAATCAACAATAGAACAATTAAGCTAGTCACAGAACTAAAGTACCTGGGAGTTATCCTGGACCGTAATCTATCTTTCACCCCACACCTAAAATATATACAAGCCAAGGTGAAAAAATACGATGCCATGATTGCCAGAGTCACACGTCGCGACTGGGGTCTGAAAAAAAAAGCGCACCCTTGCGATCCTTTATAAAGCAGCCATTATCCCAGCAATCATATACGCCTCCGGTGTCTGGTTCCACAAAGCCTCAACAGTGGTAAACCGCAGACGACTGGATATTATACATAGTACGAAAAGACAGTGGTCTCGTCACCGTCCTCCCCATACCAGGTGGAAAAGGCCCGTGTTCGAATCCCGTCGATGACGCGAGGAACTTTAATGGGCTTTTTTCACTCCGTGGCTGAGTTAGTTGGTCTCAGGAATAGATAGCAAGGTTTTTTCCCCCAGAAACTTGTTTTTTGTCCAGAAAAACAGATAAATCGACTATAGAACACACGCAATTAGCAGACATAAGACACACAGCACGGCAGATGAATTTCATTATTCCGGTGGCCTAAAAATAATAGTTTAATAGTTTTAGTAAAAAAAGACATGTAGACTTATTTGTTTTTAAAAGACCTGATGCAGACGTTAGGTCCTCTTGGAAGCACAGTTGGTATAATCACTATCATCCCCACGCCGGGTGGAAAAGACTTAAGTTCCAATCTCGTCACTGACGTGAAGAACTTTTGAGTCTTTTTTTACAATGTAGCGGAGTAAGTCGGGTCTCAGGCAAGCGTGGCACAGTTTTATTTCCGGAAACCCTGGTTTTTTGTCAAGGAAACAGCAAATCAACCACAGAATGCACGCAATTTACATATTATATACGGTAATATAGCCTAAGTTAATAATGCGCCTAAAACTTTATAACAACAGCAGACATTAAGGGCTGTACATTTCGTTTTGTTAGCATACATGATCAATCTCACAATATTAGGGCGCCTCCGTAGCCAGGTGGGAAGGAGCAGCAGTGCATATAGCACACGCTTCTTGATTAGACCGGGGTTCGAGCCCGTCACCACCAAATACGGAGGATGCGGAAAGGTCAGGGAATGACCACCGCATATCCCGGAGCAATATGGCCTTAGTTGCTAATGCTCCTAAAAACCAAACAACAAACATCACAATATTAGGGTTACCATCTTCTGCACTCATAAAAAGAGGACATTTACATGTTTTGGGGCGAATAAAAGAGGACAAAAAGTTCATATTGGATTAAAAAAGAGGATAGAAAAGAGGCCAAATATATTATGCAAATAATAAAATAAAGACAATGTAAACCACATTTACTGATGTTTAGGATTAGTACATTCATATTTGTCTTGAGAAATTATTTCTTTCAATAGCTCTGGATTGCCTCTCAAATATGTGTAAAAATCAACGCATGACATATGTTTGAAATTGTACTGCAAAAACAAAATACCTTTTACAGAATTGACATTTAGCCTATTCCTTTCTTTCGTTCACTGACTTTGCATTAGAGAGAATACTATCTATATTTGCATTGTGAGGAGGAATTGCAAAGAAAAACTGGGCAATTTTCAACAATTCTGAATGGAATTCAATATTTTTTTAATTACTAAAATATTTGGCCCACTTTTCATGTATAAGCATGTTTTTAAAGTCTTTATTATTCATTTAACCCTCAAAAAATGTCTTCAAATTGTTAAATTGGTTAAAACACTTAACATCATCAATTGTTACCCCTTTGTCAATCAAGTAGGAAATAGAACATTCTACATCGTTCCAGCTTGGTACTGCATCCATTTTCATCCACATAAAACAGGAAATGGATTCCATATGGTGAAGCCACTTATCTAAATATTCCATGCAATTTCTATACAGATTTTTTTGTATCACCAGAAAAATTTTCACATTCAAGTACAAGTCCTTCATCATGTTTTTTGTATAGCATTTCCTTTACACTTAATGGCATGAAGTTGTGATCCATCCGTTTCGAGATAATTTCTTTCACTGAGACTAAGACATCTAGCACTTCTGCAGCTGAGTTACTTTCCCTTTCAATTCGTTGTATGTGTATGGTACTACACTGATTCTGTGGTACTACACTGACAGTGGTAGAGAATGAAAGGGACCTGGGGGTGGTTGTGCAGGCAGATATGAAGGTCTCTGACAGTGCAGACGGGCTGCAGGAGTAGCTCATGGTGTATTGTCAATGATATATAGGAATTTTTCTAGCAGGGATAAGGAGGTGATTATTCCCTTGTATAAGGCAATGGTCAGGCCACACCTAGAGTACTGTATACAGGTCTGGAGGCCTCATTTCAAGAAGGATGTAGAGCTGCTGCTGGAACGAGTACAGAGAAGGGCAACAAGATTAGTGAATGGAACAAAGGGGTTCTCTTTACGAAGAAAGGCTTAAGTTTTGCAAATTACAGTGTCTGGAGACTAGGCACCAGCGAGGTGATCTGATAGAGGTGTATAAAGCCTTGAATGGTTTTAGCATGCTCAATGGTGATGGGATTCTTCCTCTTGCTCAGAATAATCACCTGAGAGGGCATAAATTCAAATTGAGGAAAGACAGATGTAGGATAGACGTGCGGAAATTTGCCTTTAGCCAGCGGGTGGTTGGTTGGTGGAATAGACTTCCATCTCTTGTCGTGGAAGTTGATAGCCTAAATAAGTTTAAGGCTCAGCTGGACAGGTATTTCGAACGAACAGAGGGGTGAAGTGGAAGTGGTTATTTTTTATTTATTTATTTATTTTTGGCTGATGCTGCATAAGCTTGCTTTCTTGCATCAAATGCCTCTATTAATGCTAATGCTAATGTGTGTATGGAATACACTCATCAGTAATTGCATGAACCAAAGATGAATCTTACTAAATCCATTTTCAAAGAACCTTTTAATCACAATGGGAGGTTTTTCTTGGGACAGAAAATAAGCCTGTAAAGCTGGAAACATATCTATGAGCCTTGCGATGCTTGGAAATAATGAAAGCCATCTCGTCTTGCTGTGAGAAAGGAGTTGGTCTATATTCAATCTCAACAAACTCACAGTATTCCTTAAGCTCTTCAGTTCTGGCTGTATAATTATGAAAATACTGGTAAATTTTAAAAACAATGTTCTGTACATCAACTTCCCAAAGTTCTGCGGCATTCTGAAGACAATTGTTCAAAATATGTGCAGGGGCCCACTCCAATCAAAGTCTTGTTATGCAAAAATTTCTTTAATTTTGAAAAGACGTTATTCCCTTCTTCATTTCGTCTCAGCCCTCCAAACATTGTATTGCAATTGTCCCCAATGAATGCAATACATTTTTCACACAAACCATTTTTTTCAGGAGTTTCTTTAACATAAGCAGAAATGGTATCTGCAGTCTCGTTAGGCATCTTCTGTAATTCAATTAATTTTGTTTGTAACCCTCCTTCATTTACATCAAAATACCGAATAATTAATGGGAAGATTTTTTCAGAACCATGATTACTTCCATCACTTGAGACCCCACAGTATGCAATTTTATTTTCTTTTAAAGTTTTTACAGTAACATTAAAAGAATGATTTGCAAGTACAAAGTTTACAGTGGCTTCTGTCTTGGTTCTAGCGCAGGAAAATCTTTTTGCTATCTCAGAATCAAAAAATACATTTTTAACATGGCAGTTGCGCAATCCATTGATTTGTAACTACTATGATGTTTAACAGTGTGAAGAGCAAAGGTACCCTCTGCAGCAGCCAGATCATATTCTATTTTACCGACAGCTTTGACAAAAAAATCTGTCACCTTTCCCGAAGAGGCCTCACCTTGAACTGCTTTCTTGTGCTTCTCAGTTTCAATGTGATGCTCTCAAATCACCAACCCCTTTATTGGCTACTGAAACATATGTCCCCATTCTGCAAACTTTACATTCAGCTTCCCATTCCTCTCGGCCAGATACAAAACATGGAAATTTGTTTTTCATCTCTTCTGTAAAAATGCACTTCCTTTAAGGCATTTTAGGGGAAGTATAGTCTTTATAATATTAATTTTTATAATTGAAATAATAATAAATATTTTTTATTGTAAGTAGTGAAGCATAAATTTTATTAAGGTTAGGTTATGTTTTACATTCACAACTAAACTAACCCAATTGCAGAAAAGTACCTACAGGTATAAAGATGGATAATAAATATTTTTGTAATTAAAGTGAAAAACAGTATTTTAAAAAAAAGGTAAACTTTGGTATTAAATAAACTAGTGTCTGTCTCTTGATTGGATCGTTGATAAATATACCAAATTTAGTGGACAGTACGCAACTTTCGATCAATTTGGTGTGCACACAGCTCAAATCCACGTTTTCATATGCTGCAATCAATTTCTAGAGAAAACAGTCCCTCTAACTGTCAATATTTATTTGACATGCTGGAATTCCTGTAATTTATACAGGGTGATTCACTACCAGTGCGACAAACTTACAAGAGGTGTAGGGGCACAAAGACGAATCGGAATCACATAGCATTGCAGGGTCCGAAATGCCTTCGTCATGCGGTAAAGGACGTTGAACGGGAGGTCGCGTGAACCGATCCCGCTGGAAGTCAGCATTTGCGAACCGGTTCCCGAGGCAGTAGGATGGACAAGTATTCAAATGTTGAACTGGCTGACATGCACCTCGCGTATGGAGCTGCGGACTGTAACAGGCGCGCTGCTCTGCGCTTGTACCAGGAACGTTTCACGCACAGGCATGCTCCTGATCATACGATTTTCGCACGTGTGCACAGAAGGTTACGTGAGACTGGTTGTTTCACGAGAGGAACCATGAATCGAGAGCAAACGACGAGGACTCCAGACAATGAGGAGAATGTCCTACGTCTTGCAGAAGGCAATCCGAGTACGAGAACTCCAGCGATAGGCCAACGATTGGGTATTTCCCAATCCACTGTACGGAGGATACTGTCAACAAACCAAATGAGTTCATACCATCTGCAACGTGTCCAATCATTGGAGCCTGTGCATTATCCACCCCGGAGGACTTTTGCTACTTGGTTTCTTCAACAGAGTGCGGCAGACAGCGCATTTGCTGCGTCCGTATTGTTCACGGATGAGGTAAGTTTCACAAGAGAGGGAACCTTCAATCAACATAACGCCCATTTGTGGGCTTTGGAGAACCCCCTTGGTACGCGAACACGTGCAACTCAACGCCGTTTCTCTGTCAATGTTTGGGCCAGCATTGTTGGAGACCACCTCATTGGACCCTACCTTCTGCCCCCTCGTCTGGACGGTAGGGCATACTTCATCTTTCTACAGCAAGTCCTGCCCGCACTTATTGAAGAAGCACATGTTCCTCAGTCGTTGCGCCGCTTTGCATTGGTGTAATGTGGGGAAGCCCCATCATGGGGCTTTCCCACATTACACCAATGACGTCCGCCAACACCTAAACGTTACATTTGGACAGCATTGGATAGGTCGTGGTGGTCCGGTTCATTGGCCTGCTAGATCGCCAGACCTATCATGCTTGGACTTCTTCTGCTGGGGTCAAATGAAGACATTGGAGTACGAGACCCCCGTTTATTTAGTTGAAGACCTCGTCGCTCGCATCTCTGTAGCTGCCGGGGAGATTCGAGACACGCCAAGAATCTTCCAGAACGTTAGGGATTCTATGCGGCGGCGCTGTGAAGTCTGTGTGACTGCTTTTGGTCGAACTTTCGAACACCTTCTGTAGCATGACTTTTTTCCAATGTAAAACTTGTCATTAAAATGGTTTCTGTTACACTAACGAGTTGCTGCTTCTGTTCTTTTTCTTTGCTTCTTTGTTCACGCGACCTCCCGCATGACGAAGGCATTTCGGACCCTGTAATGCTATGTGATTCCGATTCGTCTTTGTGCCCCCATACACTTCTTGCAAGTTTGTCGCACTGGTAGTGAATCACCCTGTATATCTTTTTCTAGCACACCATCTGATCTTCACGCGTTATCTACTCTCTAAACCAAAATATTGTATTGCTAGACTATATAAAATTTATATGTGAGTAAATTCTGAAGCAGGCGTGGGTTGGTAGCAATCTCAGTGCACTAAACTGAGCGTTGTCGGGGTCTTTCGCCTAATTGTCAACACGGAAATTCGAATTGAAGAATCGTCTCCTCCGAAATCCGAAAGAACCGAATCCGAAAAAGATTCTGTATAACGTAACTCGGTAGTTTTCGTCGAGCTTGCATAAAAAAATGGCGTATAATATAAAAATCCGGACATTTAGACAAACTTATAAAAATCCACCCGAACAAAAATTTAAGACAAAAAATCCGGACAAATCCGGTTAAAAGAGGACGGATGGTAACCCTAAACAGTATGCACTTCTTTCGTCGTACGCAACCTAGCTCACAGCTAGCCTTAATGCAAAACTACAGTGCCCTCAGTGACATTATAGTGTTTCTTCACTGACCACTCGTTTGGAGAGGTCTGGGTTCAAAGTTTCGTCACAGACTGAGAAAATTTCTAAAAGCCTCTTCAACAGGGGTGTAGTTATCCACTCTTAGACAGAGGAAGTAGCCCATTTGAGTTATTCCGGATTTTCATCCAGCAAAACATACATATAAAATATGAACACACACCCACCTTTACAGATATAATGCACAATGGAGCAAGATGGCCTAAGTTGCTGATACACCTAAAATTCCCAATTCACAAAGGATGGATCAAAGGGTGTCATGAGTATTTATAGACATGTTAGTTTGACTTTTGTTACAGGAAAAATAATGGAGTCACTGGCTAAAGAAGTAATACAGAGCCATCTAGATAAGAATGCAGTTATACTGTAGTTACAGAATGGGTTTGTTGGGGAAAATCTCTGTTGTTGTTGTTTGTTGTTGTTGTTTTTGGTTTTTTAGGAGCATTAGCAACTAAGGCCATATTGCTCCGGGATATGCGGTGGTCAGTCCCTGACCTTTCCGCATCCTCCGTATTTGGTGGTGACGGGCTCGAACCCCGGGCTAATCAAGAAGCGTGTGCTGCGCACTGCTGCTCCTTCCCACCTGGCTACGGAGGCGCCGAAAATCTCTGACCAATTTGGATACTATTATTAGCCATATTGTGCAAGGAAGCCTGAGGCTTATGCTGCACAGGCCAAAAGAAAAAATATATATATTCTGAAAATTACCCTGAGAAAGAGAGAGAAGTAGAAGGGAATCACCAAGAAAGAGAAAAATGATGATATCCGGCTCAGGACCTTGGGCACAAAAAATAATTTTGATATACTTGGACTTCAGAAAAGTATTTGATACTGTTGCACATAAAAGACTGCTCTACAAATTGGAGCAGTGTGGCATGAAGGGGAAGTTACTGCTATGGATGACTGAGTGGAAGAAGAGAGTCAGTAATTATCAATGAACACTGCTAGATTATACGAACGATTGACAGGGTGGTTAATGATAATAATCAGGATAACCTACAGCAACAATACCAAAAAAAAAATTTAGGCAGATAGGCTGAGAAATGGCAACTGAGTTTAACATTGACAAAAGCAAAATGCAAGGTACTGTTTATGGGTTAATCCCAGATTAATGTACTAACTTTGTTGCACTACTCTCGCTGTGGCGGAAAAAAATGGAAGGACCAGGGGGGTTGTTGTGCATTCAGATGTGAAGTTCTCCGAGCAGTGCAACTAGTCTGCTGATTATCCTTTGTATAAGGCAAGTCTGCACGGTAGCACAGTGGTATCGTCATCGGCCTCTCCAAACCAGGTGGAAAAGGCTCAGGTTCGAATCCCGTCGATGACGCAAGGAACGTTAATGAGCTTTTTTCACTCCGTGGCTGAGTTAGTCGGTCTTAGGCGTAGATAACAGGGATTTTTCCCCAGAAACTGGGGTTTTTCGTCCAGCAAACTGACAAATCGACCATAGAACACACGCAATTAACAGCCATAAGACACAGCACGGCAGATGAATTTAATTATTCGGGTGGCCTAAATATAATAGTGCGGTTTTTGTATAAGGCAATGGTTAGGCCGCAGCTCGAATATTGCATCCTTCTGGTGGACTAGTTTTAGGAAAGATATAGATCTGCTGGAAGGGCAGAGCACGGCAACGAGATTAGGGAGGGGAACAAAGGGGTGCTCTTACCAAGAAAATGCTTCAGTTCTGCAAATTGCAAAGTCTGGAGATCACCTCACATCTCCAGATCCTCCTGCGAGTATCTGGAGATACCTCAGATCACCTCACATTTGTGAGGTGATCTGAGGTATTTAAAGCTTAGAATGGATCGAGCAAGCTCAAGGCTAATGGTATTCTTCCACTTGCTCAGACTTGTACAAACAAGGATACAAATTCAAATTGGGGGAGGTTGGTTGCAGGTTAGCTGTGTGGAAATTTACCTTTAGATAGTTTATTGCTGGAACAAACTTCATGTGGAGTTGTGGTAGTGCATAGTTTGAATAAACTCAAGCACTAAACAAACTGTTGGAAGGGATGGACAAGTGATTCAGCTTCTTTTTTTTTTTTTTGGATGACGTTCAATAAACTTGCTTTCTTGCATTTGTCAGTTACTAATGCTAAATCGAAATCAACAAAACTACAGTAATGGAACTCAAATGTTCGGTGGCAGTATATAGTGATATCATTACTCGTAGAAGCGTATTGAGGAAACTTTTTTTTTTATTTTATAAAATTGCCCATATACTGTAAATATCTATTTTATTAAATAATTATGAAAACAATATTGACTGAAAAAAAAAACAAAAAAAAAACAAGATTAATTGCGCAAAACATTACTTATAACATGTTCTCAGATATTGTAGGAATTTTGCGTACACATGATTTAGCTCAACTAATATATCATTTCTTCAGCTATATTTTCAGAGATATCTGGCTCTTCAAACATTAGCATGAAATCCTCTACGATGTCATAGTAGATGGTAGTCAGAACCAGATTTACATATAAACTAGACAAGTTACAGCTTAGGGCTTTACATTTCAAGAGGCCTCGCTCCATCTTAAAAATCTTTTTTTAATATTCTCAGAGGTGGGGGAAAGGCCTCATACACGTTATAGCTTAGTGCTGCAAGTTTAGATGTGACCCTGATTGAAGATTTGTTTAGAAAAAATGTCTTTCGCACGATATTTGTTTGTTGGCAAATATTTATGGCATGTAAATAACATATTATACACCTCTCAGAACAAACTATATTTGTCTAATATCATGCAGCAGCATAGCAGTCACTCTGCAAGTTTTGGTACACTGTATGTTTATTGTCAGTGTTAATTGACTTTTCAGCATTAAATAATTATTCAGTTCATCGTCAGCGTTTTATAAGTTAGCATTAGTAAAGGCATATGATGCAAGAAAGCAAGCTTATACAGCATCAACCAAAGAAAAAAAAAAAAAAACCTTCCCATTTCACCTATCCATTCGGTCCAAAAGTTCGTCCATGAATTTAAGCTATCAACCTCCACAATGACCGATGGAACCGTTGCAGAAATCAACTACCCGCTGGCTAAAGGTAAATTTCCGCACATCTATTCTACAACTGTTTTTCCTCAATTTGAATCTATGCCCCCTCAAGTGTATCTGAGCAAGAGGGAGAATCTCACTAGCTTTAACTTGCTCAAACCATTCAAAGCCTTATACACATCGGTCAGGTCACCTTGCAGATGCCTAGTCTCCAGATGATGCAAATTGCAGAACTTAAGCCTTCCTTGGTAAGAGTAACCTTTTGTTCCCCTCACCAATCTCGTTGCCCTTCTCTGTACTCGGGAAATAGTTGTTTTACTATTTTTACTACTGAGCTGTTGTGTGACTTTAGTTTTTATTCATTTTGAACTTTTTAAATTTGACTGGCCCGTAATGAGCAGTCAGGCCATCGGAGCTTGCCAAAAAGGTCAATCTACCCCTGATCACTTGTCACAACTTTCAAATCTGTCAGAGAATATAGGAATTGTTAAAGGACTCCTCCAGCTGAGCTGTAATAAGCTGACTGCCAGCACAGGGAATAGTTGTTTAGCATGAAAAACAAATTGGCCCTTGAACACATGAAATATAGCCTCGGATGTTGACGCACAATGCAATTAACAATAACTTTGAAAAATAATAAGAGAAGTTTACCTCAATATAATACGTAGAACACTTCCGTATGATACTCTCCAGCAATTAAAACAAAAAAAAAAAAAAATTACAAATTTAACATTACAGAAAAAAATAAACAATAATTAAAACTCAATTGAACACAATTAGAAATCAATATAACGCAATTAAAAATTAAATTACTTAAAAGAAATTAAAACGATTTTCCTTCCTCTGAGATTTCAGGAAGGAAAATCGTTTTTTGCAATTTTTTTTTCGTTAAATTTCTTTTAATTTAATTTTTAGTTGCATTAGATTGATTTCTAATTGTGTTCAATTGTTTTTTTTTAATTTTTTAATTGTGTTCAATTGAGTTTTAATTTTTTTTTTTTTTTTTACTGTAATGTAAGATTTGCGATTTTTTCGTTTTAATTGCTGGAGAGTATCATACGGAAGTGTTCTACGTATTATATTGAGGTAAACTTCTCTTATTATTTTACAAATATTGATATCAACGCCATATTGAGCATTATAGCTTCATACTATCAAATTAACAACATAACAAAGGAACCTACAGAATGTAATGTAAATATCACATTTTTGCATCAGGGTATTATACTGTTAATCCTAGAGCATCTTGAACTCCAATTAAAATAGTTTTTGATGTGAAACATCCTTGGGAGCACCTACGACCAAGTAAACCTGACCGGTCACGGAAATGGCTGCTTCCGCCAGAGGCGCTTGCCATGTTACTACCATTAATCTGTGCCGAGCACTCACTTGTAGTGTGATTAGAGCACGTTATGTGTTTTTCGTGACCAGTACAATATCTTGAGTTCTAGTTAACCGATTTACAAAATTCAAATGCAGTTTGTTTGAATTTTGTCGAAAAGCATTAGAAAAACGCAATTTAAAAAAAAAAAAACGCATGTGTACCTTGTATGCATGAAAGTTGTTTTATTTTATTGAAAACATACTTGGCTTGGAAGAGGTTAGCGAAATCCATGCTAACATCCCAATTGTTGAATAGAATGACTGCAACAATACAAAATATTTGTCAACGATTTCTTTTTGTCTCGCATTTTTGTTACATTCCATTGTTAGGTACTGCTATAGAAATTTTCACAATTTTGGAAAAGGTGTTCAGCAATGCCAAAGTCAAGTGCAGTGTTCTCGAGCATTGAGCAAGAACAAAAGCGATAAGACCTAAGAAAATAAAGATGAAGGTTGCAATGAGTGCATGCGAATGAAAAAGACTATTGAGATTGCTTAAAAGACAAAGACAAAATCAAGCATTAGATTTAGCAGTGCTTTCAATCAGCAATGCCACTGCTCCATCTAACAATGATGTACCCAAAATTAGTATTAATTATGCACAAAGAACATTTCTCCAATTGCGGAGCAGATGAGTTTACCAAAGTTGGATTTAATGACAGGGGCTCATTTCTCCTTGCTTACCGTTCATGCAAATAAGGAGGCTGAGACGTGCACACAGACAATATGGCATTCTGAGCCAAGTAATCAATGTGCCTGTTTCAGTCAACACGATGGTCCACTGCTTGCCAAGGGAGATTGACAACGACGGTTGCATAAAAAACACTAGTCCAGCTCTTTGATTGGGTTAGTAAGAAAGCGAGTGCTTAAACCATAGCCTCACGCTTTAACTGCTCACTTTCTTACAGTCACTCTTTGATGAGTCAAATGGAAATTAATTTGGCTAAAGACGATATAAGCAAGCAGTTCCAATCGAGGAAAGACTCATCACTCAACAGCAAACGTTGTGGATCATCAATAAATATCTTAGAATTGCACCTAACTGCAGATTAGGTGCGATTCTAAGATACCATACCGCAGAGATACTGTTTGACGAGCACACAGAGGAACTGTCCTTTCCCAGCATTTATCTTGGACAATTGATTCCATTCGTGACGGCAACGAGCGAGCTTTGACAATCTGGCCGATGAGGTGTTACTCCATACCATCTCCTTTACGTAGAAAGGAAGATAATGAGATTGAGAACGAGGGACTCTGACAGTAGAAAAATATTTACAATGCAATACCTCTTTTATTTCGTAATCAATATTATATTCTCTTTGTATCCTATAAATTATGTTAATTTTAGAATATTTCCTAACCATTTTGACCATGTATCCGTAAGCTTTTCTTTCCACACACCTCTAACTTCTGAATCAGAGTATGTTGTTTCAACAAATAAATACTTAAGTATCTTCATGCCTTGCACCTCCAATTCTCCCCCGGTAGTTTTTAACGGCATACCACAAGAACCTCTCTCCAAAAATAAGCTATTCCTTTAAGTCTTTTTGGCTTCCAATTTTTATTTTTTTTTTTTTTATCTGAGCTAATCTAGCATAAAGAATTTCTCTTCTATGTACCTGCAAACTGACAAAATACACACAATTTTCAGATTCTACATATTCCAGCACAAGTTTAATTAATTTTATTTTTTTACTTCGAAAATCTTGCTTCATTATATATTCACCACTCTCTTTTTTTTTTTTTTTTTTTTCCGGTCATCTTTCGCATCTCGCTTAGTGGTATATAACAATAAAATCTGCATTAAGAAACAGTCTACTTTTGATTTTAATTATTTCATCTCTCTCTTTTAAAGGTTTACATTACACTTCACCATAAACTGTAAAGGAATCTTTAAGCACATACAGTACTCCCTAATGTCAAAGGCTATGAAATCAAAACGCAGGCATGGGTGATGATGTGATATCACTCTTACTGATGCCAAGGTGTGCGAATGGGAGGCTTTGCTTATGTAACTGAACCATTCCCTACTGCCTTTTAATTACTGTGTTGGAAAGTGGTTTCTCTGTAAATGCCTCAACACGGAGGAGCACTTTCATTAAAAAAAAAACACAAGAAAATTTCAGGGCTCAGAATGGGCTGGAGTGCACTTGATTATTAAAAATAATGTAAGCTATTAACAGGTATCTCAGTTTGTAAAATTTTACATTTTCTTCCCTGGAAAGATTTCATGGATGAAACAGTTGCCTTTATATTTTTTCCAAATTTTCAGTTAGTCTATACTATAAATAAAATCTTATTAGCTAAGTTCCAAATTTTCTACTATGTGTATAAACCAAGAGATGGTTTTAGAGGTAATTTTCATTATTATTAGTAGTAGTAATGACACATGATGTAAGAAAGCAAGTTTATAAAGCATCAGCCAAAAAAAACCCCTCCCACATCTCTACAATCATATTTGTCTGGTTCTTTCTTGATTTATTCAAACTGCTCACTTCCACAGCAGATGGAAGTTTTTCCCGAAATCCACCGAAATTCACGTGGGGCGGGGACAAGTGTGAAAGATGAGTCCAACAAAATCTGCTGAGTCACTGAGACCTAGCTTTGCAAATTTTGCTCATAACACACCACGACCTGTTGGTAGGTCTGTTATGAATTGCTCCCTATATCACTATACATTATTTGGGGTCAAGTGTAAAGGATATGCACTCAACCAAAATCTGCCATGAGTTGCTGAGAACCAGCTGTGCAAATTTTGCCCTGATAGAGCCATGGCCTGTCAATAGCTGTATGGCATATGTGCCAAGTTAAAACCACTTGTCAATCTGGAGTTCCATAAAATTCTTGAAAAAGAGCACTTTTGCTCTCATTATCACAATTTATTGCCAAATTCCTAGTTTGTTCACGATCCATTTAGTATATATTTCAATGTGACATATTTGGGCTGGTTGTGACTTGCATAATAGGAATGAACACAGTACAATAAGCTCCCTCAGTGATAAGTAGTATTTGCCTCTGGATGGAGCCAGTTTGTCTCGGGTACCAAATCTTGGCTGCATATGTGATAGAAAGAAATACAGTTTTAAAGCAGCATCGGGGCTTTGCCTTTATTCCCTAGTCTGTGCAAAAATTCTGATTATCATGTACATGAATTTTTTTAAATCTTATCTGCCAGATGTGGGTAAATAATTTATGATCAAGGATATTTCCTAGGTATTTTAGTGATAGAACAGACTATTAATATATTTTCAATATTTTATACTGGCACCCATACCAATACCCTTAGTGAGCATACTTTTGGTTTAATTGGGCGAGACTTTTAACTTATGCAATGTGCACCACGAAAATAGTTCCTTTAAAATTTCACTGGAATGTTTTCTAGCTTTCACCTTGAATTCTAGAAACAAGGAGAAAAATGGTCATCAGTGTATGCAACCATATTAGTGTTAACTTATCTTTTTTTTTATAAACTGTCATTAGATCTCCACCTTTTGAATTTAAGTTATAGCCTTAGAAATAACAAGACATTACAGGAAGCAAGACCTGTGAGATGGAAGGAGGAGCCATGGCCCATTGTTCTTTACCAGAAATATTTTTCAGCAAGCACATGTGGAATAAATATATTTGCAATTTTCAGTTTTCTGTAAAACTACATTGCAGGTTTCATAAATGAGTCTCAATTAATCCACCATCATGGATAGTGATACACTTGTCTTAGTAATTAGTTTGCTAACTCATGCAACATTTCCATGTGATCTGGTATGGATGGATACTCAAATTTTATAAACCACTCCACTCAAAAGCTGAGTTCTGCCCACTATTTGCTTCCCAACTGCCATCTTTAGTATTTTATGTTTCAGGTGGAACAGAACTTCAAGAGAACTTCGTGCAACTTCATCCTTTCAAATTACTGTCCTAGTAAAACGAAGGGATAATGAAGGGTACTCGACACCTCTTAGGTAGAGATACATAAAATAATGCTGAAGCAGCCTGAAGAGTGCAATTAGTGCCAAACACTTCACAAAAGTATACATTATCACCATCTAGTATCAGAATCCATCAGTCACTTATGTTGCTATGGTGACAGCAGTCCATAAACTTTTGGGTAGTGCCTCCTACGTAGTTACATACCTTATATATCAGACATATAGCAAACAAATGTATAATAAAAGAAGTATAATATTTTATTTTAGCAATAATCTCTAATATTGCAAGATTATCATTACAGCAATATAGTAAAAGATGTTTTGGTGTTTTGTATGTAGTTCACAAAAGAAATACCTAAATCTTAGGACTTTTATATCATTTAAAATGATAAAAAGGCAAAACTTTTAATACATAAAAGGAATATTTTTGGCTAATGTTTTTATGGGTTCTGCAAATTATTTTCAGCCAATGCCTCCTAAAGTCACCATACAATCATGTAAAAGGTAACAGTACCATAGTACTATGGATGAGCCAAAAAAAGTAAAAAAAGCTTGACACTTCGGACTTGACTTTCTGTAGGGTGCAAATAAATGGAATACATCTATTTAAATATTATCAGTGTAATATGTCTTACTCTGATGATTATATCATAATTTATATTATATCCTGAGATTCATGGCTTGCAATCTCAAGATAGATTTAGAGAACTCTAAACCTTGTGTTATGTTATTGTTTTTTTAAGTTCTCTAAATGTTGTGGATTTAGAAACCTAAAAAAAAAAAAAAAAGTGTAAGGGATTCAAAACGAAACCCAAAAGTCTTATCTGAACTACTCAAGAGCAGGAAAATCAAGGTCCACACATCACTCCCAACCTGCTAAGAAGTTTCATTCACTATTAAAAATAATGCTTACTAAACAAAATATTTTGAATGAAAGGCAGAGGCTTATGTAAACTTATATGAGGAGAAATGAAATAAGTTATATAAAACTACTAGAGAATGCAATATAACAGCAATACGGATGATGGCATGGACTTCTGTTGATAGATGATGACAGTCATCTCAACACTATCATCACTTTTTGTGAGCAGTTTGACACTAACCCTGCTCTTCTAGCTTGCTTGAGTGTAATTTTGTGTACAAGTAAGATCATGTTGAAACCCTTTATGATTTTGATGTTTACTAGATGATATATTTGTAAGAATATGGTTATATCAAATTTTGTTCTTACAAAAAAAAAAAAACAGAATCTGAAGTAAAAAAAATGCTAAAGATGGCATTTGGAGAGAAAGCAATGAACAGAAAAAAATTGAGTGATTTTGCAAGACTCAAAAATTTTGTACCAGGTACATAACGTGTCCTGCCGCTAGCATATTTTTAATGTATTTTACATTTAAGAGTCATTGGCAGGCATTAAAAACGTTTTAATTTTCAGATATTAATAAAATTCATGAATAATATAATATAACAATGTTTTTATTTTATTAATAATAATTAGGGGGCTTTGCCCCCTGCTCACTGCACTCACTTCCTTTGATAAAATAAAATTAAATACTTATAGAAGCTTTCAACTCTATGTCTCTCTCCCTCAGCTTTGAATACATAAATACGTTACTATATCTACACTGTGCTGCCACTTTACTAGGTACATCCCCTGCTGCGCACACAAATGGTTCGTCCCACAACGTTGCAAGTCACATGACCACAGTTGTGGATATAACTGCGGCAGCACAACCTTTCTAGTATCAGTTAAGCGTACATACCGTAGCAAGAATGGGGAAAAGGAGTGATCTAACGGACTTTGAATGTGGCATGGTAGTACGTACAAGACGTGCTGGACAAAGCATCTCTGAAATGGCAGTTCGCCTGAACTTTTCACACACCACCACAGATTCAAGGGTATATCTAGAATGGTGCAACAAACAGAAAACATCCTCTCAACGGCACTCCCGTAGAAGAAAATCACTTGTTGATGAGAGAAGTCAGAGGAGGATGGCTAGAATTGTGCACTAGTCACACTTTGTCACGAATGAGCTACAACAGCTGACGGCCACATCACGTACCTTTGTTATCAATGAAGAACAAGAGAGCACACCTCTTGTCAGCAACACAGCAACACCAGCACTGGATTATCGAGGATTGGAAAACAGTTGCTTGGTCTGACGAGTCAAAGTTCCTGGTGCATCACATTGATGAAAGGCTCAGAATTTGGCAAAAACAACATGACTCCATGGACCCGTCATGTCTGATGACTACTGTGCAAGGTGGCAGGGGCAGTGTTATGGTGCAGGGAATGTTTTCTTGGCACACGTTGGGTCCATTGATACCCACAGATTCACGTCTGAATGCCACATCATACCTAAAGATCGTTGCTGACCAAGTGCATCTGTTCGTATTGACAGTTTATCCTGTCAGATGGTTACTTCCAGCAGGATAATGTGCCAGTACACAAAGCCCTAATCACTATAGAATGTTTCCAGGAACATGACAATGACTTTTCTTTGCTGCAGTGGCCCGCTCAGTCCACGGATCTCAATCCTATTGAACATCTTTGGGATGAGCTGGAAAGGGCTGTTCGCTACAGGCCTACACTTCTGTCGAATCTCAAGGAACTGTATGACACATCATGTCTGCATGGTACTGCACGTTTCCAGCATCTTGTTCAATCCATGCCTAGACAAATTCAGGCTGTTTTGAAGGCTAAAGGTGGCTCAACACACTATTAGATAGGTGTACCTAATAAAGTGGCAGCACAACGTATATAATATCGGTGTAGATACATCGATATTATATAGATAACTCAAAGAAAAATTACGATCGTAGCATGAAAAGCATAATTTCATCTGTATCTCATATTGTGCTCATCCTTCACGAGTTAATCATGTATTGCACTACCTCGAATAAGTAATGCTTCACTAATAGAGAAGACTATTGTCGCTTATTCTCGGTGGGCACTATCACCCAGATGGCAGTTTCAAAGCTAGTTGGATTTTCGTGGGTGCCTTTCACACCACGATCATAGTTTTTCTTTGAGAGTTGTCTATGGTGTATCTACACTGATATTATATAGATATAGAATCTTAAACTCTTAAAATATTAGGCCTTGTTGCATTTAGTTTATTTAAATACATAACAAAAATACGTAACAGAAGCTTGTTTTACCACAGTAAAACAAGCTTCTGTTACGTATTTTTGTATTTGTTACATTATTACCACGCAACCCACATCTCCATGTGATCAAGGAAAATTTCCTTGATCACATATTCATATTTTCCACTATCCTGGAAAAACTACTGCAATTTTCAGAGGTTTGAAAGCTTTTTCCTCTAGTATAGAGCCAAGATAAAGCTCTGTGCAAAATTTCATTAAATTTGGTCCAGTAGAAGATAAATTATTGTTGCCATCATACAAGTACATTTCCAACAATACACATTACAATAATTCGCTTCTGGCAGAAGCTGAAGATGATGTCACTTCCATAACACTTTTCGCATGAAGGTTTTTCATTACAAAATTTTTAGAATATCACCAGTAAAAATGTTGTTAACGTCAAAATTGGCTAACCCCTATTCAAGATGCAGAACATTTAGGTGCCCATCCATAGCCAAATCTGATGAAAATGTTGCACAAGTTAGTAGACTTATTCACTAAAAGAGGCATTTCTGCATTCATGACTTTGGGGAATAACAATAGACTCTCCCCTTTGGAACACGTTAATGCATTCTGACAAAAAAGTGAATGCATTAACTTGCATTATGGTATGGCATGGCACAGCAAAATATGTGCTGACCGATTACAAAAATGCAACAGTTCATCCAAAAGTGTCTGTCCAGACATAGCTCTTGTGATTTCTTTGTTCCTTAGACTAAGATCTAAAGGAAGAGATTTAATGATGTTTTGGACAATAAAAATTAAAAATAGTACTGCAAGAGATAATGAAACAAAGATTCTAGAGGCACTTCTACAAGCAATAACAGAATTTCTAGACAATCTTTTGGGAAGTACATGTAAATGTATTACCTTGCAAGGAGGATTACTTTGATGGGACTCCATGGAATATGTCATTAAAAACAACTTTTTTTTTTTTTTTTTTGTTAGAGTTTGGAAATTTTGGGTGACACCTCATATACTACTCGCCTATCCAGTTTAATGTTTCATTCCTTTTTCTTCTAAAAAAAGGATGGACATCTAAACTTGAAGAAAGAAATCAAAATATGCCCCTTTTCAACTAGAATTGTATAAGATTATATGAAAAATAATTTTTTTTTGTTACTTAAAATTAAACATAAACAGAAAAGAATAAACATAAAACAAATTAAAAATATCACACTTGTAAAACAATTTTTTTTATTGCAGATTCTATTTTTAATGCTACTTGTAAGTGCTGTACAAGCAGGAGGAAAAGTGAAAGCTATAGCTGATATGAAAACAGAGGAAGGCAGAGTCCACCCATTGTATGCTTATGGGAATGCAGCTAGTTCTGAATTCAGCCAACCTGCTGTTGTTCATCACAGATATACTAGACCAACTCTCGTACAACCATCAGTAAATGCTGCTCATTCATCAGCAGCTGCAACTCCACTTCATACTTATAGACATCCTGCTCTCTCATCTTACAGAGGGATACTCCATCCAAGCCATGAATCAAAAATAGTAGGATCTAAAGAATATAATCCTCAACCAGATACACACCATGAGCTGCATGCACCAAGACCAACATCAGACCACATCCAAGCTAATTCCTGGCCAAGACCATATGGTGGTCCTGCTAAGGTTACCAGTTACATTCATCATGGATCAGCAGCAGAAAACAAACAACAAGCACATCTTATAGATAGGGATATGCCACCCGTATATGCTGAAGGTGTCCGTCTGCCAGTACTTGCAGAAAGCCATTATGTACCATATGAGAAAACTGTTTATGATTATGATCACTTAGTTCCAAGTTATATTTCTGCTGCACCAACAGATATTAAAGTACATAGTTATGGCCCTTCTGTTCATACAAGATCTCAGGTTCATCCCCATACACAAGTATCTAGTTATGTCCCACCCAAACCTCATGCTTTTAGTGTACCACATGTCTATGCACGTGCACATCCATATGTCAATGACCCACATCCTTACTATGCTAATAAAGATCCTGTAGCTCAATATGCTGCATTTACTAAAGTGCCAATAGCAGAATATGCTGCTAAGGCTAGTTCAGACAATAAAGCAGCTCTGGACATTTCTGGATATTAATATTAATTTTATAAAGACTACTGCAGCGCATGCTGTAATGGCCTATCATATAGTTTCTGTAGACATTCTGTTCCTTTAGCATATAGTCACCATGGCAACTCACATGGCAATTGTTTTTTGATATGAATGTAAAAAAAATGTTAATAAACATACATTAATTCTTTGTTCATATAGTATAATAATTCAAAATCAAGCAAAGCAGTAACATAAAATTTGATAAGATGGGCTATAAATAAGATGAATTTGTAGTCTATAAACAATCTAACACTACACTTATATTTAAAATACTTCATATAAACTTTAATCTGGGAAGAGTTAATTCATTATAGTGCAAATTTTTAATATACTTTGTCGTTAAGTATTTTGAATTTTAATATGACGTTAAATTTATGGTCTTGATTGGTCTATTTGTGAGTGTGTATGTATACACATATACAGAAATAAATGGAGTAGATAATTAAGGTATGTAAAATGTTATGAGAAGTGCAAACAGAAAAATAACATAATGCAAAGTGACAGTGTAAATCAAGCATGCCAACAGAACTTGTCCAAGCCCAACAAATAGTAAAGCTCTAGAAATAGCGGAAAGAAATAGGCCAGTCAATTAAAATGGATGCTGCAAGCTAAAAAGAAAAGATAGAATGCTATAAAAAAATATACATATATATATATATAAATATTAGCATTAGCAGAGGCATATGATGCAAGCCTATACAGCATCAGCCAAAAAAAAAAAAAAAATTTCCATTTCATCCATCCATTTGCTCCAAAAGTTTGTCCAGTTCTTTCTTGAATTTATTTAAGCTATCAACTTCCACAATGAAAGATGCAAGTTTGTTCTAGCAATCAACCACCCACTGGCTAAAGGCAAATTTCTGCACATCCATAACTGTCTTTCCAAGATTTGAATTTAGTTGAGATTCTTCCCCAAGCAAGGGGAAGAATCTCATCAGCATTGAGCTTGCTCAAACCATTCAAGGTCTTATACACCTCAATACACCTCTATATACACATCTATATATGTTTAAGTTTGCAGATGGTACAAATGGTTGGCAGGGTGAATAATCACAGTAATCAGGGTGTGCTACTGTAGCATGATAAACTAGTTCAGTGGATGGGTTGAGGAGTGGCAAATGAAGTTCGATATTGACAAATGTTGGGGAGCAGTCATTCCAGATTACCAGCTGGGTAGTGGGAAATAAAAAAAAACCCAGGGTAATTTTGTGCAATCAGATATGAAGTTATCTGAGCAGTGCAGACAGACTGCCAGGACAGCTCATTGAGTTTTGTCAATGATTTACAGGAATTTTGCCAACAGATTTAAGGAGATGATCATCCCATTGTATAAGGCAATGGTCAAGGTTCACATAGGTCTGGAGGCCTCATTTTAGGAAGGAAGTAGATCTGTTGGAACAGGTGCAGAGAAGAACAACAAGATTAGTGAGAGGAACAAAAGGGTGCTCTTACCAGGAAAGGCTTCAGTTCTACAAATTGAAGTATTTGGAGACTAGGCATCTGCAAGAAAATCTGATTGAGGTGTTTAAGGCTTTAAATGGATTGAGTAAGCTCAATGGTGATGGAATCTTGCTCAGACTATTCACATGAATGGGCATAAATTCAAACTTAGGAAGGATGGATGCAGGGCAGATGTGTGGAAATTGGTTGATTGTTGAAATAAACTCACATTTGGTATTGTGAAGGTAGTGGTTGGAATAAATTCAAGGAGAAAACCTGTTGGAAGAGATGGACAGGCGATATGGGAAGTGTTGACTTTTTTTTGGCTGATGTCCCTATTGGCCTATCTTTAGCAGAACCTAAAGATAGGCCAATAGGCCATATTGTAAAAGACTAATAATTTATGAAATGTAGCTTATTGGCATAATAATAGACAGCAGTCAAAACAATTATATAAAAATAAGATCCAAATTCTATAAACATAGCAAGAGAGGGGTAAATGTGGATATGAAATAAGCAGGTGCTAAATTAGGGTGATGAAGGGTAGAAATAACATTAGTATAAGCAAACGATGCAAAAAAACATGCTTATACAGCATCAGCAAAAAAAAAAAAAAAAAAAACTTCCCATATCACCCTTCCATCCCGCTCAATAGTTCAAGTTCTTCCTTGAATTTCAAACTACCCACTTTCTACAACCCCAGATGGAAGGATGTTCCGATAATCTACTACTTACTAGCTGAAGGCAAAAATTTGCACATCTATCTTGCAATCATTCTTCTTCAATTTGAATTTATGCCCCCTCATGTGTGTAGCTTGAGCAAGAGGACGAATGCCAACAGCACTGAGCTTGCTCAATCCATTCAAAGCCTTAAACATCTCAATCAGATCACCTTACAGGTGCCTAGTCTCCAGATGCTGCAATTTGCAGAACTGAAACCTTTCCTGATAAGGGCACCATTCTGTTCCTCCCACTAATATCACTGCTCTTCTCTGCATCCATTCCAACAGATCCACATCCTTCCTAAAATGAGACTTCCAGACCTGTATGTAATACTCAAGGTGTGGCCTAACCATTGCCTCATACAATGGGGTAATCACTGCCTTATCCCTGCTGGCAAAATTTGTGTATCATTGAAAAAAAAACACACGAGTTATACAGGCAGCTTGTCTACTGCTCAGAGAACTGCATATCTGACCTGCACAATTAACATCAAGTTTCTCCAACAGATCCATGAATGATAAACTTCAATCAGTACTTCTCAACCCAGCAGCCTAATTTTTCTAAATCTTATTGCAGTAGCATATCCTGATTAGTGTTATTAACCACCCTGCCAATCTTTATATCATCTGCAAAGTTACACAAAGCCTGATAGCTTTATCAGGCTTAATGAATAATACTAGTATCTCGATCACCCTCAAATTGCTCTAAAACTCATGGAGTTTAAAAAATGGAATAAGAAAGTAAAAAGGCATAAAGAGCAGAGCACCTGCTGATAGTACCCAGATGTACTAGGAAGATTTTTACCTACCATATATTCCTATGTTATAGGCTGATGTAATGTTTAATCATTGGTTTGATGGCATTAATCTGTTCTGTTATTCTACTTTACACAACTTTATAATCACCTTCACTTTATTCTACATCACATAACTTGACTCACCTTCATTTTATATCTTGAATTAGTTTGGTTCAATCATTTACTTGTACCTTGACACTCTTATAACACAATAATAAGTTAAAATATCTTATATATATGCCTGTATGAATACTGAATTACTGATTATATGCAAGTTGTTAATACTTTAGAAATGGAATAATAAAAATACAGAACATTGTATAAAATCCAAAAACAATTTATGTCTGTATATTTTTAAACAACTCTGATTTCTAAAAGAGAAAATGGGAATTCTGATGCTCACTGAGCATATGGATAATTATTTCAATTAATGGAGGATATAATGTTTGTGTATTTTTAAAAACTAACCCATGCCAAATTTCAATGTTACAAATAAAGACTTCAATAAGGTAGTTTGCACTGCATGTGAAGAACTCTATATAGGTTAGATAAGGTGTTCATTATTCTACAGAATTAAAAATTACAAAGCAGATATCTGACTATGCAGAATGGGAAAAAAAAAATTGAGATTGCATCCCATTGTTAAGAATGCACCTACATCATCAAGTTTGAAAAAACTTCACCTAATCAGAATGTGGCATCTGGGAAAATTAAAAAATAATTATTATTCCAAATAGAAGGAAACTAAAAAAACTGGTTTCTGTTCTGTGAAAGGTATTTATGTGGAAATTAATAATTAAATTTCAAAGGTAAAAAACACAACGTACTACATATATTTGCAAATGAAATAGTTTACTGATTGTTACTCAGCAGTGGAAAATAAAATTTCCTACACAAGAGTCAGTGCATAGCTATGGAGGGGCTTGGGGGGGAATTGAGGGGCATTCTGCCCCGGGTGGCACTTTTCACTTGAGACAATTTTATTTTTTGACGATTCTTTTATTTATGTAAGTGTTGCTAGTTGTGAGAGGAGTTTTTCTAAATTAAAATTGATTAAGAATTACGTAAGATTTACAATGAGTACCTTGCGTTTAAGAAATCTTGCCATACTGTCTATAGAACAGCAACTGAGTGACGAAATAGACTTCGACAATCTCATCGACGATTTTGCTAACAGAAAAGCAAGAAAAATAACATTTTAGAATGTTGGAATTAAAGTTTTACTTCAAAAATAAACATAGTGTTTTAATTTATTTCCCTATAGGTCGTTTTGACTTTCTGTAGTATTTTTGGTGTGTATTGAGAGGGGCGGCAAACTCAGGGACCGCCCCAGGCAGCAAAAGCTCTAGCTATAGTCCTGACAAGAGTACATTCAATTAATTAAATAAAATTGCAGTATAAAAGTTTTGGATCAATCTGAATCAGCTCTCAGATTCTATTCAAAGCAAATTGCTATATGTGGAGGTGACTGAACTCTTCTGAGACAAATTATGTGATATCAATTGCAATTGAGAGGAAGAGACCTGACACAGAAACAGGCAAGACTCTTCACAAAATACATTCGGAAAGACATGACGGCTACGGAGTGTAATAATCCAATCATAATTTTTCTGCATAAGAAAGGAGATAAATCAGAAATTGGAAATTACAGACCAATTAGCTTGTTGTTCCACATCTACAGGTTGTTCACAAGGATTATCAACTAACAGATTAGAAAGAAAAATACTTGACGAGAATCAACCAAAAGAGCAAGCTGGCTTTAGGACAGAATTCTCAACTATGGATCACCTTCACGTAATAGCTAAGCTAAAGGAGAAAGCAAATGCATATAAAACACCATTATGACTGGCATTTGTGGATTATGAAAAGGCATTTGACTCCATACAGCATAAGGCAATGTTTTGAGCACTCTAAAGACAAGACATAGAACCCCATACATTATGATTTTGAAATAAATATATGAGAATGCTACTCCTTTATTAGACTAGACAAAGACAGTATGAAATTTAAAATTGAAAAAGGAGTTCAACAAGGAGACACAATATCTCTGAAGTTGTTTACTGCTGCCCTTGAAGAAGCTTTCAGAAGATTGGACTGGTGGCAGAAAGGAGTCAACGTGAATAGAGAGTATCTAAACCATTTGCGATTTGCAGGTGACATTGTGATCATAAGCCATGATCCCAAAGAATTAGAGGAAAATCTTAATCAGTTATGCAGAGTTGGTAAGGATTTTGGACTACAGATGAATATGGCTAAAACAAAAGTAATGATGAACAAGTATGCCACAGAAAGGGACATAATGATTGAAGGAGAATAATTCAAAAGATGGAGTCGTAATACTTTTATATTCTTTATTCATGCCAGGGCCAGCTTAAGGCATAATCGAGTGGTTTCCTCGAACAGGGTGACAAAATTTAGGGGGCAAAAAATGCCCAAAAATTCACCAATTTGCTGTAAATTTCAAGTCACAGAGGGTGCACCAAAAAATCTTGCACAGGGCACTGATAGACCTGGGGCTGCTTCTGATTCATGCCACAAGAAGGCCCACAAAGGTGAGCTGTAACATGTGGCCACCTGCTAGTGTTTCTAAATTCCAAATTGTATATTCTACCTTGTTATTCCGTATTCCCATGAAAAACTGTAAGCTCAACAGAGCAGTTAAACTAGTTGTGATAATATTTTATTTTTGCCACTACATCCAAAGCAGTGAAGTGCCATTTTTCTAATAACAAAACTATCTCTGTAACGACAAAGATCTCTCATACAAATCACTTGCCACCTTCACAACGTATTATTGTCTTGATAATCCAACTTCCTCCAACTGTAAACTATACCTTCTGTGTTGATGACTTTAGCATATTTTCTCAATCCTGCAACATGAAGGTAATCAAGAGACAACTGCAACATGCCATTGATCACCTGAACTCGTGGGCAGTGAATAATAGCTTCAGGTTCTCCCTGCAAAAGACTGTATGTACATTTCTGTCATAAGCATAACATTCACCCCTAATCTCAACTGAGACTTTAACTAAATCCAATTCCAGTAGTACCTGAGACTAGATTTTTGTAGAAAGTTGGCCTTTCTACAACATGTCAGTCAACTATATTCAAAGTGCAGGAGGGGCTGGAATATCCTGCATGCAATCTCATCAAGATAGGAGTGGATGGATCATTCTTCTTATAAAAAGCAGCCAGAGTGCAAAAAGAGCTTTTGCTGAGTCTGCAATTATGTCTGCCAGCATAGAATCTGTGTGGTGTGAGTTAGTTGGAAGCAAAGGTATAATGAGAGTGGGAGTAACCTACAGACCAGAAGACTATGAAGGGTATGAGAGGCTCTTCATGCAGATGGAATGGGCGAGCAAGCAAGCAAGCATGAAGGTCTTATTATGGGTGACTTTAATCTGCCCCAGATTGATTAGAATAAGTGGGAGAGAAACTCACCTTAGGAAAAAAATTTTTCTAAACAAACTAGATGATTATTATTTGTATCAGCATATTAGAGATGAGAATACCAGGGATGAGAATTTCTTGACCATATCATTATTAACAAATTATATGACATCACAGGGCTTATTGTACAGGAACCATTATCGGGAAGTGATCATGCTATCATCAGATGGAAGATGAAGAAAGATGTTACAGTAGTTAAAGGTAAAGGCACAGGTGTGAAGAAGAAAATATTGCCAATACATAAAGTTAGTTCTAAGGGTGAAGTTAGTAACTACAGACCAGTTAGTCTGACTTCAGGGTAGGGAAAATCTTAGAGGCAATTATTAAGAGTGCAATCAAGGGACATTTAGACAGATATGGCATTCTGAAGGACAAATAACGTGGTGGTTTTGTTAAGGGAAAATCTTGTTTAGCTAACTTAGTAGACTATTTTGACACAGTTACTAATGAGCTGGAATTAAAGAACGATTTCGACATAGTTTATTTGTATTTTAGCAACGCATCTGACTCGATCCCTCATGAGAGGTTACTGTAAAAGCTGGAACAGGCTGGGATTACTGGAAAGATAAGATGGATAAAATGGGTGGCTGCAGAGTAGAAGGTAGAGGGTTTTGGTTAATGGATATTCTTCAGATGTAATGTCAAGATTGGGTGTTCCTCAAGGATCGGTTCTTGGATCACTGCTGTTTCTCATTTTCACAAATGACATCAATGAAGGCATGATGTCAAAATTTGCAGATGATGTAAAGATTGGCAGAGTTGTTAATGATCAGTGCCAAGCAGTGCTCCTTTAGGACAACTTGAACAGACTTCAAAGATGGTCAGAGAAATGGCAGCTATGTTTTAATGCTGCTAAATGCAAAGTCTTACACTTTAGGGAATAGCAACCCAAAAATAAATTACATTTGATGGAGTTGAATTAAAAATAATGGAGGAATAAAGGGATCTGTAAGTTATGATATGAAGTTTTCTGAACAGTGTAAACAGGCAGCCAGGAACGCCCATGGTGTTCTATCAATGATTTATTGAACGTTGTCCTGTAAAGATAGGGAGGTCATAATTCCACTGTATAAGGCAATTGTAAGACCACATTTTGAATACTGTGTTCAAGAATGGAAACTTCATCTAAAAAAAGACATTGAGCTTCTCGAAAGTTTCCAAAGGCAGGCAACTTGAATGGTGAGACTGGCAAAAGGATGACTGTAAAAGGAAAGACTCTGATTATGTGTCTTTCCTTTTACAGTCATCCTTTTGCCAGTCTCACCATTCAAGGATGACTGTAAAAGGAAAGACTCTGATTATGTGGACTACAGAGCTTGGCAACCAGGTACCTCAGAGGTGACCTGATTGAGGTTTATAGGCTCTGAGAGGGATTAGTAAAATGAATGAAGGTGGAATTTTCACTGTTATAAAGAATCCCAGAACTAGGGGCCATAAATTCAAATTTCAAGGGGTTGAGGTTCAGATTAGACTGTAGGAAGTTTTCTTTTAGCCAACAAGTTACCCTTTTAGTTGAGGCTGACAGTTTGAACAAATTCAAAGAAGCATAATTTGTATTTTCTTATCTACTTGGTGTTTTTTTTTTTGATTGTGCAGCAAAAGCCTGTGGCTTCCTTGCACTATATGGCAAATACTATTACTAAGTGACCTATGCTGTTCTGGTGACCAGGAAGATTGTGCCCATATGCTTTATTCATACCACCTGTATGATGACCTCAGAAAATCCATAATCCTTATCTTGGAGACTTTTGAGCTAGAGAACGAAAGAGAATTAATAAAGACAAGCACTAAATAACATCTACTGAAGGACTTTTGCCAATAAAGCTTTTGCCAGAAGTAAAGCCCTTCTCGAGAGACTTCCCATACAAATAAAGATTCACAAAACCCGTAGAGTATTAACTGATCTACTCCCCTCTCTATTTACTGAGATGTGATTGATATAACATGTATGAGAGTTTTTTTCCTTTTTTTCTTTTTTGTGGGTTGGTTCCCTCCTGGGGTATTATGATTATGCTGGTCCCATAACATTCAGCTCCTGCTGACTGGTGCCCCCACTCTTTTCTTTTCTTTCTTTTTTATCCTGCCTCTTCACTCACTCGCAAAGAGATGGGATGTTGATATATTGGGTCAGTATGTGTACAGTTCTGGTCTGCACCCCCCCCCCCCATGGCATGGCAAGATACTGGGATGCAGCTCTCTTAGTGATCACTCTTTGCAGTAGCAAAGTGACCAGAAACAACTAAACAATAACACACACAACAAAACATAGCCTATACACATTTCTGATCTGCTCCCCCATGGTGTGGCAAGATACTGGGATGCAGCTCTCTTAGTGATCACTGCTTTGCAGTAGCAAAGTGACCAGAAACAACTAAACAATAATACAAAACAAAACATAGCCTATACACATTTCTGGCCATTTTTATCAATCACAGTGTCATCACAGTGTACCATGGCAGAGTTGAACTACGTTCAGGAGTCACCTATTGAACACACGGCACACATCACATCATCTTTGATGTCACATATGAAGTATAATACACTGAATTTTTATATGAAAAGAATAAATTTTAAGCAAAACATTACCATTTTCATATAATTTTATTCTTTTTGATTCAAAATGAAACAATTAAAAAAAAAACAAAGCAAAAACCCTAAAAACTGGTTTCCTTATATAAATGTACTTTTACAAGTTAGGTGAAAATAGTTTAATACAAATAAAATTTGAATTTTTTAAAATTTTTTTTATTTTGAAACCATTGCAGTAGCTGAAACTACGAAGCAAAAGATGAATTAATAATTCATCTTTACATATCTATTTTTTGGATGGCTTTATTGCATAAGTGCATGTGTACACGCACACACACACACACACACACACACACACATATATACACAATATATTCATTATAGTATCTTTTAACAATTTTTTTGTTTTTTGCATAAAGATGTATGAGGGAAAAATAATTATGAGGGAAAAATCCTTAAACTGTATCCTACAGAAATGAAATTGCATACCCGGCTTTAAAAGTAGTGTGAATTTTTCTATTAGTGGCAGCAAAAGCTGCAGTGTTAAAATGATTTAATATGAAACTTCATTTAATAATATTTGAAAGGATCCTTTATGTTTTGCCAATTGACTCTGTCCAGTTGTAGATAATTTAACTTTGGTATCTTATGCAATACATACTCTGCTGAAACAACTTATAGTTGTCCACGGTCAAACATAAGATAGGTAGATTCTCAATTTATAAAGTCTAATCCTAAGACTTAATTGTGATAGTGAATGGCAGACATGGGAAACTGCTTTCATGGCAGAGTAAATGGAAAGTTGATATCAGTGGAGTGGATATTAAATAAATTTTTGGTTAAAAGATCATATGGCACAGTCTCCTGATACTATTTAATAATCTGAAGCCCTTGTTCATATTTCTAATTATACATTACATCACCCCTGAACATCAAATTTACCTCCTCCCTACAAAAAGTTATGTCATCCACATTTAAGTGGATAACCTATGATTTTTTTTTATATTATACCATATTCTCACAGATATTCATGCAATAACTGTGCAGCTACCATAAAAACTTATTTTTCCCACCATAAAGGACACATAAGCTCATAAATGAGTGGTTGTACACCTCCAAAGATATTTCTATTTGTTTCCAATTTCAATTATGACCCTACAGAATTCTATATATAAATATCTATAATTCTGCTACATTTTGAAGTGATATTTTAAGGTTGATATATCTTCACTGTTCTCTTGGTTATTCAAATAAATGGGGAGATCCCTTAATGTTGCCCCTGCATTTTTTTGTCTTCCAATTTCAGTTTTTGCTATTCTTTATAATTGCCTTTTTACTGATATTCCATTTTTCTTACCAGTACCCTATCTAATCACTTACTAGTTATTACATATTTAATTTTCTGAACATTCTCAAAGTCCATACTATTTAGTATTAGTAGTATTAGTTATAGCAAATTCTGCAAGAATGCAAGCTTATACAGCAAAAGAAAAAACTTCCCCATATAACCTATTCATCCCATCCAATAGACTGTCTCTTCCTTGAATTCAATGAAGCTATCCATATCCACAACAACAGATGGAAGTTTGTTCCAGCAATCAACTACCTGCTGGCTAAATTTGGTCTAACTAAAACTGTATTCCTTAATGTCAATATTTTATCATTCATTTTTTATGTATTATAATCCTTCAAGAGCAGAGACAAAATAAACTGCACATACAAAGCTCTCTTTTTTTATTACAGTATTAAACAACTAAATATTCTATTATTTCATATTTTATAGTACTTTTTTTTTTATCTATATGTTTATTCTTCCTTGATATTTTATTTCCACCACTCTTTCAATTTTATTTCTATTTGAACTTTATAGCTTTTTCTGCAAAATCATCTTCATAAATTACCATAGAAGTACTACAACTTTAATTCTTTATTCTGTTATAATTACTCTGGGCTACCATTAATATTTTGTGTTATCTTCATACTTAATAATATAGCATATTAATTAATTTTATCTAAATTGAAGTATATTAATCTTTACAACACAGTTTCTTAACTTGTTATTTCTGTTCAGTAACTTTAATTAAAATATATATATGTTGTAAAGACTGGCATACTTCAATTTTACGGGTATTACATTTTTGGCCTAACGGTAGAATTCCAAATATGAAATGGTAAACAATCATCATTTTTGTTAAATAATAACTGGATTGTTCATGGCCACGAATTTTTTTTTCTGACCTACAATTCTAAATAACTGCTTACAAAAGGAAAAAAAAATAGCTATAATTCCATTACTATCTCTAAACCTAATTAAATCTTTTAATGATCTAGATAAAGTAGAATTTATATTCAGCTAAAACATATGCTTTTAATTTGTCATTTCTAATCTATTTTTTTAAGAGAGAGAGATGTTTTTAAAATTTAAAATATGAACTAAATATTTATAAGGATGTTTCATTCGCAGTTTTAACTGGAATAGCAAATCATATTACAACTGATGTTCTACAGAGAAGTGGGTGATTATAATATGTACTATAGTAAGAATACAATGTAAAAGGTTTTCATGTAGCAAACAAATAAGTTCTGCTATGAGCTATTGAAATCTCTCCTTTCTGATGTATGAATTAAAGGGCATGTTTAAATGCAAGCATATCTAACTTAGAAGCCAAACACTGATCTGCATGGTGGTAAACACTAATTTATTACAATAAAGTTAACTGTACTTATGAGCTTGCAAATTTTATATAATTTAGAAGTAAAATGAAAAACCAACGTGAGTTTAAAGGGTACACTGGTCTTGAAGACCATCCTCTACAGAAATCAGGTAAATTAGTTCTTAACTAAGATAGATAATCAAGATACTTCCATTGCTGCTGCTGCTTCATTCACAATTGCACAGCTGGTTACATGTGTATCCATTCAAGGTGAAAATAAAAGAAAAGACAAAGGAGCTCTCTAAATTGGTCTTACCAAATGGAAGTACCTAGAACCCAAGCAGCAATGCCAGTTTCTTTGATAAGCACTAGCTCACCCTATTTGTGACAGAGAAAGGTCTTAAAGGCCAGACAACATACGACTAGTACACACACCCTGAACTTAAGTTTGTCTTTGGTATTTGACATCAAAATCTGTAGACTCATACTCATAGAAACAGTCAACTTTATTTTAATAAATTAGCTTTTACCATGCATAGCAGTGTTTGTCTTATGAACTATTTTCATCTATAACAGCAAAATCATATTAAAGTAAATAAAACAACTCATCTAATAAACAGTTTCACAAGATAAAATTAAAAATTATAGTTAGTAAATTAAGCATAAAAATTTCATTTAATCTCAAAATATCATAATGATAACTACAATTTTAAAAATTACTAAGAGATCAAAACAGTCCCATACATGAGAAATTCTTGTAGGCATCAACCACATGTAGAAATAACTTTATTACATAAATATACAGTTAAAATAATACTGGTTAAAAACATAAAATTACTGAGTAAGATACAATAAAAACAGTAAAATTAAATACAGAATAAATACATAAAAATATAACTAACTTTCAGCACCACTATAGTTATATTTCACCTGTAACAATTCAATGTGCAATCAGTTTGATTTTTTAAAATTTAACTATAAATTTTTTAAATTAATTAACCAGTAGTAAAAACATAGAAAAGTTTGTAAAAGATTAATACTTGCATGTGAATTTTCACAACATAAACAGAATGAGTTCTGAGTAAAATGCCTTACAATCCATTATTTTTTACTTCAGTAACAGAATACCAAGTACTCATCTTTTTTTTAGAATTAGCTCATTTCTGGCCCATGCAGAACATATTATGAAGCCTGACTTAATAAAATTCATTAATTATTGCTACTTTTACTGAACATCAATACATTTTTAAAGATAATTTTTTGAGGCAGAAAGGTAATGAACAAAAAGCTTTATACAAGAAAAGACTTCCTCATATTTTTCAGATTTATATTTACACGACTTTATGCTTTTGTTTATTTTTTTTTTTACTGAATATCTGTAGTGTTATATGCTATAGCTTTAATTAGTTTACTTTTTCACATAAATGTCTTTGAATAGTTTCAAATTAGGCTTCTTCATAAATAAAAAGTAATGGGAGATTCTCAATTCAACACAGTTAACATCACCTCTAACACCATGATTCTGAGTTAGAAACTGTAATAATTTTTATATATAGACCCTACAACAGTTATCCTCCCAGACTAATTTTATTGATTTTTATGAGATTATACAAAATAAAACAGTTCTGCAATATTTTGAAGGTTAAATATTGATATCATGATTAGCAAAATTAAGTAACACTGCCATTTATTTAAACTGAAAAATCTACAATAGCTACATTTCAGAATATCACAGTGACAACCTGCAATCTTAGGAGAAAAAAAAAAAAAAAAAAAAAAACACTGTTCAAAGCAATCCAAGTACAGGAGAGAGAAGTTTTCAACATAACTTTTGAAATTAATTAACCTGTGGTAAAACAAGGCATAAGTTTTTTTTTAAATGTTAATACTTATATATGAATTCTCATAAACCTAAGGAAGTTCTCATTACAAAAATCTGCACAAGTTTTTTTCCTTCAACAGCAGAATACTTATTAGCAGGGCCGTGCCAAGCCATTTTAGTTAGCCAATTTACCTGAGGAAAGAATGAAAAATTGTGCCTTCCCCTAAAATATTAAAAAAAAAAAAAATTACCTATTTAAACTACATTTCTGGTACATGTTTTAATAAAAAATTGAAATCGAAGTTATGAAAATGACAACTAGTGAGGTGACAACCATGGTGGTGCCCCAGATGGTGCTGGCATGCAAAGCTCAGTATCTGTACAGTGGTGCGACAAAGATTTTAGTTTTGCAAAAGCGAGATGATAAACAGATTGGAATAATCAAAACATAAAATCGAAAACACTGGCAATTATTTAATCTTTCTTTTGGCACCCCTTTCAGCTTTTAACCTGAGACAAGAGCCTCGTTCACCTCACACTTGGGACAGCTCTGCTTATTAGTCTTCATAGTCTGCATGGTCTAAAATTACAGATACTTCACCTGGTGTAATTTTTGACCGAAAAATTACTCTACAAAAGTTAAAAATTTTAATAATTTACTTAATACACCCTGAAGCAATTAACTTGTCAGCCTCATTTTAGTGATTTTTATGGGATTATCCATAATAATAAATCAGTGTTTGTATGTAATATTCAGAAGATCAAGGAAAACATATCTTAAATTATTCCACAAAAATATAAATATTTAAAAATTTTAATACTGTCTGGTAGAAAAAAGACCCTTTGCACAGAGATTAAGTATCATGCTTCCCTGTGCAGCACAACATTAAAAAAACCATAAGAAAGTACCTTTAAACAGTATAATACATTTAAACTTTCCCTGCCCTATATAACACACAAAGGATGATATACATTATAATATGAAAAAAATTTCACAAATAAAATGTAGTCCTTTTTTTTCTTTTCATAATTTGAGTTAGTTTACTCTAGCTTCATACAACAATCAATTTTAAATAAGCATATGGTTCCACAATCATAGCAAAAATATAAACATTTTATTTCAAGAGAAATTAAGATATTTAAATTCATCATTGCAATGTGTATTTTTATTTGTACAGTGCAATCCAGAATATACTGATATTTGATTTAAATTTGTATATTAATTACGTAACTCAAAATTGTAACTTAATTACACATGGGCAGGTTGTACACTACAGGCTATATCTGTAGTGCATTAACCATTTATATAAATACATGAACAACATTCATTTTATATATCATATTACAAACTATCTGGTTTCTCATTATACAGTTAGGCTTTGAAGGATCACTCATATATTTAAAACGTGTGAATGAACATCAGCTCCTCAAGAATTCACAGAATACAGCAACAAACCATTATTTTTAGTTGCATCCAATTACTTATTAGTAAAGGTAACCCTTCTCCCAACGCCACTACAATTAGTTGGAATTACTTGTTCATGGCCACTGGAGAAAGAAATTTTTCCAGAGTATTTCTTGCTTTCAAATCTGAAATAATCGGTTTCAGAGATATAACATTTTTCTCCTGGCTCTGGACTTTTATCCACTCCAAAAATGAAGGACCAACAACTAATTCAAAAATTTTCATGCAACTGCATTCTAACATGCATGGCAAGTACTGGCAATTGAAAAGACAGGTGTAAATCTCAACTTCCATCATTGATACTAGCACTTCTCCATCTTTCTTCAATCAGAGATCTGCTACATTCCTAGTAATTTTCAAAGACCCCACTATAAAATGGATTGAATTCAACAGGTAACTGTATAACAATGAGAAATGTAGATATTATTGTGATATATTATTTACTAGATTAAAAGCTTCAAAAATTATAGTTGAAAAAGAAATAATGTTTATATTTATGGAATCTTACAGCAAAATTATTTTCTTACCAAAATATACATTCAACTGAAATACATTTAAACAAATTGGGCCAATTCATTTAAGATGCAGCAAATAATTTTATGAATTAACCTCTACATGCTTAACATAAGAATTATGTTAGGCACGTAGCACTGGATATCACTTAGTGCCTAAACAGCATTGTGAAGTTTTATCATACTAATTAAGAGAAAATCAGCATTTACCAGTAATTTCATACAGGGAAAATATTTTGGATTATATATATCATTTTGAATTTAACAGGTATAACTTTCTGTATTCACAGCACTTTGAATTCCATTTTTGCTACTATGCAAAATCAAACCTAAAAGCCAGTGACAAAACTGAGAATTCTGACCCCCAGCCAGATTTCCAAATGATCTCCATGTGACCTTTAACAACCATACAAAATCAGCTGTTGAGCCTCCTGATTCCTTGACTGCACCCCCAACCTCTACCCACAGTGGAGCACTTGGTGATAAGGTAGTTTCACCACTACTAAAAGCCCATCAAAATGATGGAGAAAAGTAATGTAAAAGTGCATTACATTACAATATATAGATTTTTTTTTTATCCATAACAACCTCACAAAGGAACAGTGAATTTCACTGACCTGTCTATCACAAAGAGAATAAGTTGCTGTATATATTCAGCTGCTTTCAGCCATGATTAGCCATGATAATGATGGTGTGAAGAATATCAGTTAATCAAAAAAATATAATTTATTCACTGGAAATTCATAATTTCTGTACAATACAGGTATTATAATCAATTATAATATAAATTTATCTACATATGTAAATTTAATTTTACATTTTTTAAAACAAGAACAAAAGATAAAATTAATTTGCAGGGCATAAAATTGATATTAGCTTTTGTTTTTTGATATGAAACCATTTTTGCATATATTGGTTCTAATATTATATAAATGCAGTTGACATTTTATAACATAAAAATCTGTACAGAGTGGAAAAACAGCATGACACAACTGCTGTTTCAATGAAAATAATTCCATGAGGTGTAGAGAGGAGAAGCTTGCACATTGTGGACCTAAAACATATTTATTTTATAAATAAACAGTGTAAGCTGTATTGATTTTCCCTTTATGCCAAAGCATTCAACTATGTACTAGCTTGGCAGTGAACAAAAATGTTAAATAACAATAAAAAGAGAGAAACAGGAATAATAAAATGCACAGTTGATCAAGGCATGGATAATAAAACTGTAATTTTAATCTAGTAGTGGCAATACACCTAATTGTGATAAAAATGGTGGTGGCTGAACTGACAAGTAACCAACTTTCTTTTTTTAGAAATAAATTTAAAAAAACATTTTTTTAAATTTATTTCTGCTTAGAAAATATATACCAATGTTTTACTTTTATAGTAATGGATTTAAATACTTTTTAATTTTGTTTTTAATGAAAATTGTGAATTTTAATATTTAACAATTGTGTAATTTAAACATTTTATTTCCAAAAAAAAAAAAAAAAAACAGACAAAACAAACAAGAAACTAGTCTCTTCCAATTTTTCTGTTTATACATCCATTAAGAAAAATTAGTATGTATAACTGAATACTTAATTAAAACTATAAAATTAATACTGTACCACTTAATATGTAACATAACAAGCAGAAATATAAAACAATAAATATTTTAAAAACTAAAAAAAATAAAAATAAATATATATTAGATACTATGTCACTTCCATTTTCAAATTAATTTCAAATTTTGCATGCCTAACAGTATGCAAAATTTGAATTATTTCAAAATTTCCCAAGCACATATATTGCTGCTTATATATTACATATATATTTTTAAAAATATATAAAATACTTTTAGATTTCATGCACCAAGCCTGAAAATTTTCAGAATTATGGGTGAGTGCAGTTCTTCAATATCTATTCATACCATGTGATTGAATACATCATTCATAATATATGTTTTGTTAACTACTTAAGTAATCTAACCAAAGAAAACAATTTAGCTATACAAACAGAAACCACTGCATATCTCATATTACTTCATTCAACAAACTTCTATGTATAAATATAGTGCAAATGCATCAGGACTTCTTCATTCAAAATGTTCTGAAACACAAGGCTTACAAATGTTTTTGTTATCAAGAATGAATACCCCTTTTCAAATTAGTCTGCAAAAACAATAAATATCCATTTAAAAACAACCTATGTAAGATTGAACCTTTATAAAGGTATAGTAACAGCAATTAACTTTGAATGAGTGCTGTTACAAAACATCACCTCAGTCACGTCTTGTGACTTTTCTGAAGTGATCTTTTGTGACAGTGATACTGCAAAGACAGCTGTCACTGAAAAAGTGGCAAGAAAATACCATGAAATGTTTGACCCCATTATGTACATATTTCCAATTCAGAAATAAACATAATACCAAAATAGGTTTTGAGTGCTTTCTTATCTTCAAACAACACAGTTTACCTATAGATCATGCCACTCAAGAAATACATTAAAAAAATATTAATCCAAGATTTGATAGCCATTGTGCTAAACAATTTATTCACTCCAATACACAAAGCTTTTGTATTCATTATAGAAAAAAATAATACTGGAATTGGAGAATTCCAGAAGTTGCTGTTCATTGTTTTATTCTTCATCATTAAAATATGAAGTTTGAAGGCGTAGCTTAAAATATGAAGTTTGAAGGTGTAGCCCTAACTTAAGTAACTAAGTCCAGCCACATTCATTTTAAAATGGTGCCTAAAGATAAAGCACTTTTAATTGAACTATATTACAAGAATGGTGATAGTGTTATTACAGTCCTTGTCTCAAGGCTGCCTTGTTTGAGAAGAACCATATTAAATTTTGTAGGAGGTTCGAAGAAAACTACCTAAGTAGGAGTTTGATAGTACTCTAGAAGTGGTTGCCTATCATCATCGCAAGCAGTGATGAGGTACAATAACAAACCTGATTTTGTAGTATCACCACACATCTCGCATGACTGGTATTACCTGGAGCATGGCATGTAAATCCTTAAGGTAGGCCTCCACTGTTTCCCTATAAAATCAAATATCTGCATGAACTGGAAGCACAAGACTATCATAGCTGTTATAATTTCACCCAGTAGGTGACTGACGTGGTTGCATGGGTTTCAGAATGGTTAATGTCTAATGAACAGGTGAAGGACACTTTTACTTTGGATCAGTAATATGCACAAATTGACAAATTTTGACTACAGAAAACCTTCATGTTCAGAAATCACTCCCCCATTAAAGGTTACAGTATGGTGTGGATTTATCACACATGCTATTATTAGCATTATATAGCATCATTATATAGCATTATATAGTTGATGCTATAAAAGCAAGCTTATATAGCAACAACAAAAAAAAAAAAAAAAACTTTCCTGTTTCACTCATCCATTCACTCCGAAAATTTAGTTCACCCTAGAATTTATATAAGCTGTCAACTTCCAAGACAGATAGAAGTTTGTTCCAGCAATCAACTACCCTGGCTAAAGGCAAATTTCCGCACATCTATTCTACAACTGTCTTTTCTCAATTTGAGTTTATGCCCCCTCAGGTTCATAATCTGAGCAAGAGGAAGAATCTCATCAACGTTAAGCCTGCTCAAACCATTCAAGGATTTATACACATCAATCAGATCACCTTGCAGGTGCCTAGTCTTCAGATGCTGCAATTTGCAGAATTTAAGCCTATTTTGGTAAGAGCAACCCTTTGTTCCATTCACTAATCTCATTGCAATTTTTCTATACTTGTCCTAGTAGCTCAACATTTTTCCTAAAATGAGGCCTCCAGACTTGCATGCAGTATTCAAGGTGTGGCCTGACCACTGCCTTATATAAGGGGATAATCACCTCCTTATCCCTGCTAGCAAAAATTCCTATATATATCATTAAAAATACCCTATGAGCTACTCTTACAGCCTGTCTACACTGCTCAGAAAACTTCATATCTGACTGCATAATTACCCCCAGGTCTTTTTCATTCTCCACAACCCTGAGTGTAGCATTGCACAGTTGATATGTTACTCTGGAGTTACAGCAACACATAGTACTTTGAATTTGTCAATGTTAAACTTCAGTTGCAACCTCTCAGCCCATCTGCTCAAATTTTCTAGATCCTGTTGCAGCAGCGTACCATCCTTACTGTTGTTAACAACCCTACCAACCTTCATATCATCTGCAAATGTGGACATTAAGCCTGATTACCTTCATCAATATCAGTGATAAATACAGAAAACAACAATGGGCCCAACACAGACCCTTGGGGAACTCCATTAATAGCATTAGTCCATGAAGAGCAGTGTCAATTGATTTTTTTTTTTTTTAGGAGCATTAGCAACTGAGGCCATATTGCTCCGGGGATATGCGGTGGTCATTCCCTGACCTTTCCGCATCCTCCGTATTTGGTGGTCACGGGCTCGAACCCCGGTCTAATCAAGAAGCGTGTGCTATGCACTGCTGCTCCTGCCCACCTGGCTATGGAGGCGCCTTGTGTCCATTGATTACCACTCTGTCTTCTCCCACTCCACCATCCTTTTTATCTATTGTAGCAACTTGCACTTAACGCCATACTGCTCCAACCCGTACAGTAATCTTCCATGCGCAACATTATCAAAAGCTTTCCTAAAATCAAAGTATACGATATCAAAATAATTTTTTGCATCCAATTCCTTTGTGATCACGTCATAGTATCCAATGAAATTGGTCAGACAAGACATCCCCTTAACAAACCCATGCTGTGTCTGAACTATAACTGCAGTCTTGTCTAGATGATCATGCAGTGCTTCTTTAACCAGTGACTCCATTATTTTTGTTGGAGCAGAAGTTAAACTAATATGTCTGTAATTACTCATGTCATCTTTCGATCCCCCTTTGTGAATTGGAGATACATTTGCACATCTTCAGTCCATGGGGAACTCCCCTGAGTCCACGGATGCCCTCATAATCACGGCTAAGGGCCTGCCTCTATTAATATAACTGGATAGATCCCATCCACTCCAGGTACCTTCCTTATGTTTAACTTAGCAATTTCTCCTCCACTTTGCTCTCAGTTATTACAAAATCATTTAGCTCCCTGCCAGAGTTTGATAATCTTCTGGCATTCCCTTCCCTGAATAATTCCTCATGTGTGAATGTTGATGCAAAATACTCATTCAGTTTGTCAGCTACCTGAGCAGAATCCTCAACAAGCGAACTATCAATATCAAGTGGACCAATCTGATTCATCCCCTTCCTTCTAGAGCTTACATAAGTAAAGAAATCTTTACTGTTTTACTTTGCATCCTATGCCAAAGATTTCTCGTAATCTGCCTTTGCTTGCCTAACATCCTGTGAAGAAAAAGGGACCTATTGGTCCCTTTTTCTTCACAGGATGACAACACAATTAATAGTACACAATAGGAGACAACACAATTAATAGTACACAATATCTTAGCCTTCTGCAGTGCAAAATTGTTCCAGAGATTAATGAACATGGTTTACATGAAGCAAAATTATTATACAGGATGGTGCTATGTCCCATACTGACAATAATGTCAAACAACACTTTCAAGAAACTTTTATGAAGGAGTAAGTTATCAGTCACCATTTTCCACATCCCTGGCAGCAAGGTCACTTGATCTGAGTCAGATCAAGTGACCTTATCACTTGGTCATGGGGAAGGGGTAGCTGAAACACTGTGTTTAAAGAGTGACCCTTCAGCCCATTCAGATTTGAAGGATGCCATCCACAGGGAGGCAGTGAACATTCAATCAGAAATTTTGAAGGCAGCTAAGGAAAACTCTTCTATGTCATTTTTATAACTTAATCATTTTGTGTGCCCCTGGTAATAAAATTTCAAACAAATCAAAATATACTGATTTTTCCTGCATATTAATGTTTTTTTTCATGACTTACTTTCTTCGAGATATTAATTTTTAAGTGGAAAAGGACTTTATAACAACCTCATATATTTCATTATTCAAATTTAAACAATGCATTTCAGAATAGAACAATTGAAAAATCAATCTGTAAATTGAATTAATGTCTAAAATTACTGAAAAATTTTAAAAGCCTGACAATCCAAACACTTTAAACCTCCAAAATCCATCAACTAATATTAAACCCTGCAGATCTTTGAATTTTCCAGATTTCAGGTATCTGTATCATAGTCATAATTTTTAAAACAATAGCGAATTTCTATGCTGCAACTTACTGTATGTGGTACTACACGTGTGTATCCTACATCAAGAAAGAGTTTCAATATGGTATATGAAAAAATATTATACAGTACAGTAAAAATATAACTATCTACCCTAAAAACATAAAACCATACAAGTCAGGGTTGGATTATTCACCGACTACAATGGGCATGGTACCCAGAGTCAACAAAAACTTTCATTTAATTACTTTACTTTATTATAATGATGTTGTATCAACAACATTATTACTCTGTAGAGAACGGTTTAGAGATTTGTTTAGAGACTGAATACTAAAGGAGTTATCTCGGAGTTCCTGCACAAAATTTTTGACAACAGAGTGGTTTTTAATCACTGTGCTGAGATGATGGTAAAAGACTGACATGACCTCCAATGTCACCTGATTTAAACTCATGTATTTTTATCTCTGGGGTTATATCAATGACAGTGTTTCTGAAGAATTCACAAATCATTCCTGCAATTAAAGATCAATTTTTCTGTGTCACATAAAACATTGTAACATGTTCTCCACACTAATAAAACCAACTTATCTGAAAAAAAAAAAAAAAAAAAAAAGATCTAAACCTCCTAAACACATCCTCAAACATTTCACAAATATATGTGGTCTCAGTTCCAATCTCAACTATGTTCATTTCCACTTACAGTCTGCCTAGCCCCACTTACTTTTTTCGGGTAGAATCCTAATTGTTGGTTAATTTAACCACTGCTCATTTAACTTGTCCTAATTAATCACTGTAGTAATAGTAATGGAGGCATGTGATGCAAGAAAGCAAGCATATGAGCTTACATAGCATTAGCCAAAAAAAAAAAAAAAGACAAAAACAATTTCACACATCCATTCCCTCTAAAAGTTTGTCCAGTTCCTCCTTGAATTTATTTAAGCTATCAATTTCCTAGATCGTACGTATAGCTTAGCTTAATTTTCAGCACTCACCTCATAGTAATCCGCTTAGCTGGTGGAGAGTTTTACCACATACACAGTGGAAACTTAATACGTGCTAAATTCCAAATGGGGGAGAAATTGGCGGGAATCTTTTTGTTTAACACCAATTTCTCCCCCATTTGGAATTTAGCACGTATTAAGTTTCCACGTGCACTGAAATGCATTTCGGGAACCCAACCCGTATATAACACAAGCACGCTCTCTTCTCCCCTCCCCCCACAATAGCTAACTGAGGACGAATTTCGAAAGTCGCTCGTGCGCGGCTATTAGCTTTTAATTTTTTTTTTCTTCATTTAATTTAATTTAATTAGGCAACCATAGAATGGAAGGTGCACTTTCCTTTCTTAGGAAATTTATAGCCCATAACTTAGTTTTAAACCCATAATTCCTGTAAGTTATTAGAATCCTATAACCACTATGTATGTGGTAAAACTCTCCACCAGCTAAGCGGATTACTATGAGGTGAGTGCTGAAAATTAAGCTAAGCTATACATACGATCTAGTTATTACATTACAGCACATAAGGACTCCTTAAAAATCAAGCTATCAATTTCCACAATGACAGATGGAAGTCTGTTCCAGCAATTAACCACCTGCTGGCTAAAGGCAAATTTCCATATAAATCTTTTACTGTACGATTCCTTTTGCTTCAAAGGTGGTATCTGTGCATATGTCCACTCTGATATTCCCTCTCAGAGACAGTATTTTGGAATATTCTCTTTTTGATCTTCTCTGGCTTAAAATCTCTGTAACCTATTCTGTCAAATTCATCTGCTACTTCTATTGATCTCCCAATTCCACTAATCACTTGAAACACCTTGACTTCCTTCCTTTGAAGCTCAGCTTTCTCCAGTCCAACTTTCCTAACAGTTAGATAATTTTCCTTGGTGATTTTAATGTCTGCAACTTCAGTTGGTTTCAATTTTCTAGTCACATGAACCATCTGGCCAAAATGCTAAGGCTTTTGCATTTAATAATGACCTTGAACAGATTGTTCATTTACTTACCAGAATACCAGACAATCCTAAACACACAACAACACTCTTGATCTTTTCTCACAAACAACCCTTCTAACAGTTGAGGTGAATAGGCACTTCACATCACACTTGGTGATAGTCTCTCTCTCTCTCTCTCTCTCTCTCTCTCTCTCTCTCTCTCTCTCTCTCTCTCTCTCTCTCTCTCTCTCGTGGTCATTCTCAGCCTTGTATTGTTTGCATTAAAAGAATTCAAAATGGAATCTGCAAGATTTCTGTCCTTTTCCTTGGTTGGATTACTGTTTTAAATCTTCTGATATCAATGTTTGCTTAGATCATGCCACTGAAATTATCTTTAAAACCTTGTTAAACCTTGGTTTTCCAATAAATGTGCTAAGGCTGTTCAAAGACAAGAATGCTGTATATCACAATTGGCTTGAACCCAAATCTCCAAGTTCATTTTCTGCCTACACCAAAGCTCATAACAATTGTAAAGCAGTTATTAATCAGTCCAAACTCAATTTGTTGGACAGACAACTTATGTGATCGAGACTCGCTAATATTAGCGGGTCTCAATCACATAAGTTATCAGTCCAACATGTCTAGTAAAGTTTCGAGACAACAGGATTCCCATAATGTTTTTATACAAACTCGATTTTGAACAGACTAAAAGTATTGCTTGACTACTGTTTTGACAAGAAACATTTTTTATCAAATTTTTTCGCATTTTATCACTTGTTCAAATTTGCTCAAGAAGCAAATTTTCATTTGCTTCTTGTCGAAACAGTAGTCAAGCATTCTGGTCTCTTGCCAAAGCTATTTGGCTGCAACTTTTGCCCATTTGTACTCTCACCTTGGTTAAAATTGGATGGTTCTACTGCCACCTCAGCTAAAGATAAAACTGACTGCATAGCATCCTACTTTTCTTCTAATTCCTAAATTTATGACCTTGGTACCACCTCCTATCATTCCCAGTATACTCCATTCAATGCTTCCTGTGGTCTTCCACAAAAAGGATGTCAGAAGGATTCTAAACAATTTTAGAATGTTTAGAATTCTATAATTGTTTAGAATCTGGAATTTACTTGATGCCAAGGAAATTCCAGATCCTGATGTTATTTCTCTACTTGTTCTCAAAACATGTGCTCCTGAGCTTACTCCCATTCTTGGGAGTAAGCTCAGGAGCACAAAGGTGTGTCACCTTTGTTTTTTTTTTTTTATCTCCCACAACAGAAAAACCAATCATGGAATTCAAATTTCCAAATACAATATACTGCTATGAGATTGGATAATTTTGTCAAGTTCAATGCCCGCAAAATTTAATCCTATTTTTTTATTTTTTTTTTTTTCTCATTCAATAAAAGATCTTTCTTTGTTTATGCTTACTGTGGGTGGGACAGCAATTTCATGCCTTTGAGTGATTGCACCCTTGTATAAATTATACCATTTTACAACTTAAAAATAGGCAAGAAATATTCTATCCTTTATTTTAACATTATAGTGAGCACAGTTAACATTGCATTTTTCACATCAAAAACATTTTTAAATATACTAACTAGAATACTTTATACATAGATGCTCTCACTCATAACAGGAACTTGTCATGTACAGGCAAAATCTTATTCCTAATTCTTGTAGGGTGATTTTTTTAAATAAGATGAGCAACAATCTTCTCCACCAATTCTGAAAATTGCAACACACAAGTTATTTACTATATAACTTGTAATATGCATTGCAATTTTCATGTGAGTGCCTTATATAAAGTATGCCAATATTAAATTAAACCTATTATTTTATTTTTTATGGTAAAACTACTTAAATTCCAACACAACTAATGATGCAGATTGGAAAGAAACATAATCATTGAGAAAATAAAAAAATGACACTGCTGTCACACAGATATATATTATTTTTTTAGTTTAAAGGGACTGTGGCATAGTTTATACAAGGGCACTACTTCAATTCCAACACTACTAATGATGCAGATTGAAAAGAAACAATCATTGAGAAAAATAAAATTGACACTGATGTCACAGAGATATATATTACTTTTTTAGTTTAAAGAGACTGTGGCATAGTTATACATGGGCACTAACACTTGTGACTCATGGATAGTGGCTAGACCCATACTTAATTTTTTTAGTATAAGCATATTGTGATTTCTACCTCTACACTATACTAAACTCGAACATTAATCATTAACTCTGCACAAATCCACATTACTGTTCTTGCATCTGTACCCATTCCCCTTCCAAATATTTCCAAAGATCCTGAACTCCATACACAAAATGGTAATAAAATTAACTGATGGACTTCCATTCTCTTACCGATTTTCAGAGGCAAAATTATAAATTCTTGGCCTCTTTGCTTGCTAGATTTCCGAAGGATTCCATGTGGTGTTTAAAAACCAATGCCAAACCAGCCATTGGCCCACCCCAACTCCTCTGGTCCTCCCAGCAGTGGCAAACCTGGCAAAATGGAAGTTTCACCACTGCTGATTTCCTCTGCTCTTATCATACAGATGTTCACTTTTTGCTGCATACTACATCTATTGATGTAGTATGCAGCAAAATATTAATATTATTTTACAGTCTTTTGTATCATTTTATTTTATTATTAAATCAGTTTTAAACGGTTGGTGTATCTGTTTAAATTTGTGGTACATCTATTGATATTTCCATGGGTACCATTCTTCTGAATTAAAAATAATTCAGAAAAACAGTATGGAAAATTACTTTTCCTTTAATTCATCTGCTTTCTTCAAAAGCTTGGGACATGTGCAGCAGCCAGCCAACATTCTTTTTCCTGCTTTTTTTTATTTTTTATCTCACCTCTTTTTCCATTCATAGTGCTAAAAATACCTTAATAATAAGCCATAAATAATCAATAAATAAGCCATTCCAACATGTTTGAACAAATAAATTAAAGAGAGAAAGTGAGAAAGGAGCATCCATTTATATTAGCTAACGGAATTATTTAAATCTTAGTGCTACGTGACAATTTTTAATCGTAGAATAAGCAGGGTATTCTCGAATTTTTGTTTATCGATAAAAAATTAAACACATTAAAAATAATTTAAAAAATGCAAACGTCTAAAAAAAAGATTTCCACAGATGTGGATTTTACCCCACTTATAGATGTGAAACACATAATTTGTTATGTGTTTCATAAATTCCACCTTTGTGTTGTGCTCTCATGTGTATATATATATTATTTTTTTTAAATTTATTATTATTAATTTTTTTTTAAATCACTGTGAAAACTATTACGAACAAAAATTCTGAAAAGCATAATTAGAGTAAATTAGGAGTAAAAAAATAAAAAAAGTTTGAATAATACAGTAATATGTCAGCATTATAATATTCCTGCTTATTATAAAACATTCTGCACTACAAAATGTCCCTCTAAAACAAATCCTTAATAAAATGGTGATGAAACTTAAAACAGAAGTACATTTGTTGACATTATTTTAAATGAGTTTATATTTAAAAAAAAGTAAAAAAAAGTAAAAAAAAAAAAGTTATGGATATTATCATCAACCCTTCTTTTTATTCTGTAATTCTCCTCTTCCTACCCAAGCAGAGAAGAAGAGAGAGTTATAGGCTGTCTCACATGGCCTGTTAGCTGTTTCTCTATGTGCCTGTGCCAGTTTATACGTTTGATATTTGATATCTCCCACGGGAAGATCCTACACCTTCCAGAGGAAAACTCTACACCTCTGCCTGTGTACAGCTTCCAAGTGAAAATATCTTTAAGAAATTCCTCCAGTTGCTGACAACTTGAACCTAGACCTGTCCAAATGAAAAGCAAGCACCAAAGCCACTATTATCTGATGGAGGAATATGACGAATATACAGTATCAAAAATGAGCCTGCCTAATATAAAATTAATTAAAACTAAGATAAGTGAAACAGTACACAATATTATAAGCAATGATAATAAACAGTTCTGAAATTTAGCATTATCAGAATCAGAGTTAAAAAATTCTGTCAAAAATCCATCAAAGCATTACGATTTATAAGCTTCCTGCTCATTTTAAAACCAACAATAAGCAAATTATTTTTCACCTTTCTCTATATGTATACCTATTTATTTTAGCTCATCCTTCAGGTTACCATTATATAATGAATCACCACTGCAAACATTTACAATTCAATGAAGTTCAATATTCAGATATTCACTTTTACAGTGCAGTGCTAATGGTAACAGCAAACATTTATGTCTGATGCCTATTTCACAGTTATACCGTTACTATTTCAATCACATTCAGAAACATTATTACAATACAGGTGCATTCTTTAATACTGTGTGGTATATAAGTCAACATCATGTTAAATTCTAGCCTTCAGCTAATAGGCAAAGCAATTCAGTATCATCTGTCACAATGTCAACATACATTTATACCTATTTTGGAGGAGGCAAAAATAAAACTGTTCACGATATATACCTGTGACCAAATAAATGAACTACCAAATGACTTAACAGATTTTGTTTCATTGATCATATATATCTCTGCAATTCTATTCATAATTTAAGCTCATTTTTTAACATTTATATACAAGTTCTGTTCTTCATTTGCTACAGAGATATACACACCACATCACATTTTTTTTAGTGTTTTCTTTTGTAAGCATTCTTAGAGAGGGAGATAGACAATTTATATTGCCATCAATTCAACATTTCTAGAGAGGAAAAAAAGATACAATGGAAGATTACAGAAAATTAACAATTGCATATAGTAATTTTTATCACTAAAGATTTTCATATTATTTATAATAATTCACATATGAAGCCAGGATAACATGGAAAATTTTACTAACCAGCGTGCTTGTTAATAAAGTATCTTATTTTTAATAATCAAGTACATACATGTCATTACAAATGGGTATGACAAACTGGAATGGCATTCCGGTGCACTCCAGTCCATTCTAAGCTCTGTATGAAGCACAAAATGTTCAGGTATGAAATTAAGTTCAACACCTCCATAAAAATATAACTTAACTCTTGACATTTTCATACAGTCAATAATTATTAGGTTTCTTTACTATAGCCCACAGATAAGTAATCTATCTTACAAATATGATAAAAAATTACAACTGATATTAAATCACATACTAAAAATAACAGCTATTTTATTTTTCAATATAAAATATTAAATCTGATATAAAATAAAAATGGTATTTTGTTCATGGAGGAATAATGAATATGAGAGATGCTTTACCGCAAAATAATCAAGAGTTTAATTTGGATTTCTTTTCATTGCAAGGCTGATTACCAAAAAATATCCCTCCATTTTCAAACTGAACCCTACATACAGGTAGGAGAATGAAAAATGATTGATACAGAAGTCTCCTGCATCCCCTTCCCCCTCAACAATTTATCCATCTTAATACTTCATTCAAAATGCATGAGATTCCTACATGCAAAAGAAATAAAATTCTGTCTGTCTTGTATATTATATTACTGTAGGATGGAGCCTCTCTAATTGGCAATTAATGCCAACTGCTTTTACTCACCTTTTTATAAACCTTTTTTGATGAAGTAAAAGAAAAAAAAAAAAATAAGAATTTCATCCAAAGTTAAAAAAAAAAAGGAAGGAAGGAAGGAAGGAAAATTATTGATATTCTGTTCTGTCTCCTAAGAGGTTTCATATCAACAGATGATTAGATTAAATTACAGAATGTTGAGTTTAAATATCTATAAAACATACTGAATAAAACATTAAATGCAAAAAAAACCAGCTCAAAGTTTATACAGAATCTTAATACTCAACACCATAAAGATCCATGGTGTTATTAAAAAAGGAAGTTTACTGCTTAAACAGCAACCTCTCACAGACAAATCGATTATAAAATAAACTAAGTAAAAATACAGTTAATACTGGAAAGAACCTTTAGAATGAAGTAAAAGTTAATTTCATCATAGAAAATAAATCCAGAACACACATTACCCTAAACCAAAATTATTTGTCTAAAAGCTTTAAAAAATATTCTGAAAAAAATTCTAGAATTAAATATTTGTATTATAATGAATATTTCAGTTAAATGAATATTTATATAAAAATGGTATTTTAATTTAATTGCACATTGATATCCAGGAAAAAATTTGTAACAAAATAATTTTAGGCTTTATTAAGTTATTATTACAATGAAATGCTAATTGCCTCAATATAAAATTTCACTTGGTAGCAGTGGCAAAAATACTATGCCACCACAGATGGCCTAATGGTATAATTAGTATGGTTGTTAAGAAGTGGAAGGCAGAGGGAAGATACTCAAAAATCCTGTGAGAGAGAGAGGCCTTGGTTAAAAAAGGGCATTTTATGAATATAACCTCATGGTGATAAATGGTAGTTTTAGCAACTAAAAAATTTGGTCAACTCAATTACAGTGGTGAAAAAAATTATTGCAACACCTATATATATATATATATATATATATATATATATATATTTTTTTTTTTTTCTGTTTCTCTACAAAATTGCCTACTATCTGCTTGAAATGTATATAAAAATGTATTTTTTATATAAGGAGTGTCCGTAGTCCATAAAGTCCTTATGCCCTTTAAAAGTATAATAACTTAGGTTCTATATGAGATATTTATAGAACCTGACTTATTGTATATTTCTTTTAATGAATCTGCAAAATTCATTAGAAAAATATTACCAGATTTTATGCACAAAAATAATTACTTGATTTACCCTAATTTTGTTCTTTAATTTTTTTACAGAAAACCTACCCTACAAGAGGTGGCTTCAATAGAAGAGAAAATAAACTGCATCTTCTAGCTAGCAAAGCTTAAGTCCATATCAGCAGTTAGAAGAAAAATTACAAAACATTACACAAAGGAAGCTACACAGAAATTTAATTTCAAACTGGATAAAGAAATTTTAAGAAACTAGTTCATTAATGGTAAGCCACAAATCAAAAGGCCCAGATTAAATGAGGAAACTGACATCTGTAGAGGAAGCTTTCAGCAAAATCCATGAAAATCACTAAGACTGGCATCTCTAGAACTTGTTCCTAAAGCAACAGTGCATAAAATTCTTAAATTCTTAAAGTGAAACTGTACAAGCGACCTCACAAATGCATCAAACATTGCTGGAAGAGGACTCATGCAAGATTAGTTTCCTGTCATGAGTTTAATGAAAACATTGGGAACATGAAAGGGATTCCCTAAAGTCAATGTCTGGTGTGCCCTGGGAAAAACATGCATAATCAGTCTTTTCTTTTTTTTTTTTTGAATTAAGAGTGGTTAATGGTGACAACTATCTTGCAATGCTACAGGATTTTTTTCATTCCTGAAAATTAAGAATTAAAGCCAATGTGGTTTTTCAGCAAGATGGAGCACCTTGCCATGCTGCTCAGAATGTTTGACAATTTTTAAATAGTCTTCCCAAAAAAGATAGACTGGCAGAGATGGGCCAAATGGCCAGCAGATCACTCACCCGATTTGTCCTCACTGGACATTAAAAGTGTGATTTACTCCTCAAAACCTCACTCTTTTTAAATGATCTTCATACCAGAATCACAAATGCCATTAATGCTACAACTGAAACAACTGGAGAATGTGTTTATTGTACACTTTGTATCAGTAAAGATTGAGGTTGTGTTCAATCTTATCACCTATCCTAAAAATTAGAATAAATTACCTTAGCAGTAGGTGCATTTTACAGATTTTTTTATAATAACTTAGATTCTCACACAGAACCTAAGTTACTGCAGTTTTATAGTGCAGACTTTATGGACATCCTGTATTGTTTAATTTTTATCAATTTCTTCTGAACCATAAGATAAAATACATGTCTGTATCATAATGGTATGTAATAATTCCTACTGTGTATGCTTTGAGACTGAATAACTTGTCAAAGCATCCAATTTTATAACAGAAACTAAGAAACCAATGCTGCAATACATATATTATGAAACAAATATTAGCATTAGCATAAGCATATGACACAAGAAATCACACTTATACATCATCAGACAGGAAAAAAAAAAAAAAAAAAAAATGCCCTTCCCATTTCACCCATCCATTCTCTCCAAAAATTTGTCCAGTTCTTCCTTGAATTTATTTAAGCTATCAACTTCCACAATGACAGATGGAAGTTTGTTCCAGCAATCGACTACCAACTGGTTAAAGGCAAATTTCCACACATCTATTTTACAACTGCTTTCCTCAATTTGAGTTTATGACCCCTCAAGTTCATAATCTGAGCAAGAGGAAGAATCTCATCAGCATTGAGTCTGCTCAAATCATTCAAGGCCTTATACACCTCAATCAGATCATCTCGCAGGTGCCAGAATTACAGATGCTGCAATTTGCAGAACTTAAGCCATTCTTGGTAAGAGCAACCCTTTCTTTCTCTCACCAATCTTGTTGCCCTTCTCTGTACTCATTCTAGTAGTTCAACATCTTTCCTAAAATGAGGCCTCCAGACCTGTATGCAGTATTCAAGGTGTGGCTGGCCCATTGCCTTATACAAGAGGTATAATCACCTCCTTTTCCCTGCTAGCAAAATTCCTGTATGTAATTGACAAGATCCCATGACCTGCTTTGGCAGGCTGTCTGCACTGCTCAGAAAATGTCATATCTGACTGCTCAAAACATGCTTTTGAGTAGACTATGATTCTAACCCATGTAACTACTAAATATGGTTAACAACTCTATTCCAGTCACAATTATTAGTTGTAAACTCCTCTGACCATACCAGTGTACAAACAGCTTTTTGGCCTGACAAAAACAAGTGATGAAGCAAGATAGTACAGTCACACATGTATTTGAGTTGATCATGATTCAAGCCTGCATGACTGCTAACTATGGTTATTGATTGTATTCTTATTAAAATGATTAGTTGTAAACTCTTGTGACATATGTCCCAGAGTATAAACAGAATACTGTTTTTTGATGGAATTAATTTCAATATAAAGTATAGGACTACATGAAACCACGAATAAAAAAAAATATTTTTGGAGTTTGTTTATTTCTTTGTTATTTTACTTGTAAGATATTGGCATGCTTATAACTTTTCAACATTCAACTGGATTAATGACTCAGCTGATGGTTGAAAAGTTATAAGCACAGCAATAGCCCTCATCCTTTAAGAACAGCTGAACCCATTAGAAAACATGGAAAGATGAGTTAATATGACAGTCAGTACTGTAATTATAAAATAAATTTAAAACTGCTGCTAATTAATTCAGTTTTAGCTCTGTAGCATAGAGCCAAATCATCCTGAAAAATTCAACTTTTTTATATCATATAAATGATTGCATACTGTTGGCCTCATCATCTTTCCAAGGATGTTTGTGTATACATTTTCATTAGCAGTGCCCTATGTGAATTGCAAACCAATTACTTCATGACTTGATGTACCCACGCACAATTTATCACACCAAATCTTCAACATGGATTTGAATTCGAATGTGAACTCATCAGCACGGTCTGCTTTGAGCCGTTGAAATGCTCAAGTGTCACCTCAGATCATTTCTGATATTTATGCTTCAGCTGTATAGATGCGAGATGATGATCTGACCTGTCCTTCTGATGACATTCTTCAGTTTTGTCCCTGTAACTCTGCTGATCCTATATTTTGCATAAAACATGAAGTAGTTTCTTGTTTAAATTCAATTGCATTGGCTACTAAGGCTGCCTTGACAATGCTCCTATGGCTTTTTCTTTCAATTTTACCACTTTCCCCATGGTTAGGGAGTTGGTTAGAGTTTTATGTGCTATTTATATGCAACACTAGACAGTCTGCTATAAACGACCTTGGTCAATGGAGATGCAAACCTGCTATCGAGGTGTGTAAGGCAACAGTTTATACATGTAAAATCCAAAGAAACTGTTATCAAAATAGTATACTTCCTGCTGGGAGGTGGGGGATGCAAAAGTGATGTTAACCAAGGTGATGCAATAAACTTTTCCAACCCAGTACAAGGCTTGAATACTGTCACTAATCTTAAAGGAAAAGTATTTTTTTAAATTTTTGAAAAATGTCAGAAGTAATTACAAAAGTTATACTATCTCTCTACATTGAGAAGAAACTAAATTCTTAACCTCATATACCAGTGAAAAAAAGATTTATATAATGTGCAAGCCCATGACAATTATGAAAGCAAGCAAAATTTTTATAATCTACCATATGAAAAATTCAATGCTGCTTAAATTTAAGCACAAATAAGAATCTGTTACCAGTTTATCATTCAGGTGTATTTCTATTAATTTATTCCATTTTTTTCAGCAACCAGACATGGGAAAGTAATAATTTCGGCAAAAATGATTTTATGTAATTTAATACATAAAATATTTAAAATATGTAGTAACTGATTTAAAGAATAAAATTAGTACTTTAAAAATAATACTTTATCACTTTATATTAATTACAATACTTTCAACAACTGGTAAACACTTTTAAATATTTCTTTTAATCTCAACAGTTTATCAAAGCAAAAACAAAATCAATATATTTTATGAGATCATTTTAAATGCACAATCCTAAGTACATGTTAATTACCTGACAGAATTTCAGTAGTATTAAACAGCATTTTATTTTTTTTCACATAATATTTTTTCAGACTATTTGAGATAACAATTTATATCCTTTAATATAAATACCATTGCTTCATTTTTTAATTATAAATGTACCTTTTGAAATATGTTGTACAAAGTCATTTTCATTTAAAAGCTTGGCATCGCCTTTTGATCATAAAAAATTGGCAAGTTTCTTCTAAGAGTGCTAAGCAACTAAAGCAGAATGTGTCAGTAAAATAAATTTTGTGTGTGTATATGTGCGCATGTACATCCAACTAATAACTACAGCTTCAGGGAAGGGGAGTGTTCATAAAGAATTCCATCAGTCCTGAATAATTTCAGGTCTATTAATAATTAATTATTTATATTTAATTCTATATTTATATAAAGACATTTCCTTTATCACCCACAGCAAATGTAAGAAATGAGAATGACATTGGCAACTTATTAGGATTGCTTGAGGTAGGTATACATACCAGATTGTCTATAAAATTACTTTCCTGCAGCAAAAAGCAGGGGGGGAAAAGTAATTTAGAGAGTGGATTTGTTGCAAATTTACAGCATCTATAAAGCTTATTAGAAAGCTATATAACACAGAGAAATAATTTTTTTTATATAAGATAATGTACAAAATCTATTTTAGGCACTTCTACTAGTATAAATTCAGCTGAAATTCAAGGTATTGCTTAATTTGTGTTTGTTAAGTACTTACTTTAGCTCATTTAAAAGTAATAAAATTATCAACCACTCTAAGTGCCACAGAGCCATAATTAGTACTGGAGACTTGGTAAAAGCCTTAAGACCACTTGTAATGTTGAAGTGCCCATCTCCCTCTTAAGTGGTAGTCAGTAGGGAAATATCATACGAAGTAAAAAGAGGGAATGTTGAAGTTTCTGGTTGGTTAAAAAGTACAGTAGAGGACCAATCACATACTGAAAATTAAAATGATAGAAAGTAAATTTACTCAGCTCATATAAGCAAGTTTAAATAAACTCCATTACCCAACAATTAACAAAAATTCTTAATAATTTTCTTAATAATGATTATAAGTATAAAACAAACTGCTAGAATTAATTTCAATTAATTTCATTTTGAAACCCCAGGGACTCACATCTGGTGAGTATGGGCTTGGCAAAGCCAGGGTCCTGAGCTGGATACATTTTTCTCTTTCTTGGTGATTCTTTTCTACTTTCTCTCTCTCTCTCTCTCTCTCTCTCTCTCTCTCTCTCTCTCTCTCTCTCTCTCAGGGTAACCTGGGAATTTTTTTTGGCTAGTGCAGCATAAGCCTCAAGCTTCCTTGTACCATACGGCTGATAATAATAATAATAATAATAAAAAAAATCAGTGGCCACTGATTTCACAGCCTGTGTCATGAAATCAGTGTGGCTACCTATTAAGCTTCCTCCAATTTCTAACATTATGCTTCATGGTATTAAATTGTCCTGCAGCTGCACAATTGTTTATCTTTTCTGCATACTCAATGACTTTAAGCTTGAACTTAGCAGTATATTTGTTCTTTCTTGAATCCATTTCGATAGAAAAAATGGGTTTACAGAAACAGAATAAAGGAATGCAGATGAAGAATGTAAAATTATAAAAAACAAAAACCACTGGAAAAGCAACATGTGAACTATGTAAACACTAAACAGTACTAATAGGCTGGAAGTTGGAACTGAATCTTCATTTATATGAAGTATTTGTAAATTTAAAGTGGTATATATGAAAAAGATTCTACTCTTCATGTAGCAACATAAATGACAATAAAGGACTTAACAGTAATAACCTTATTGTTAAAGTTAGCCTACAATGAACATGTGTGCATGTGGTATAGCTTATGTTTGCTAAAAATGCCCCAGGAAAATGCAAAAATTTTAAACTCTCAAAAATATTACATGTGTATAGTACAATCTCCTACTTTTTTGCATAAAAATTTGGGCATAAAAACTTTCTCTATACACAAGTATATATGGTAATAAAAAAAATTTACATTACCACAGTAAAGCATATGGTGTAAAAATTATGTCATTTGTAAAATTTCTTTCTCATATATTTACTTTCAGTCGGGAAACTCAATGTAGTCAAAAGCTGAAGTAATTATAGCCTGTGAATAAATTCTTGAACCCTTCTACTAAAATAATCTTTTGATCCAAACTTTCAGCCTTACAAACAAGTATTTTGACACCACATTTGATGTTTAATGGCAACACTGGCAACTGAGGCCATAATGCATCAAGTCAAATTTGAGCTGAAAACTATATCTTATGAACTTCTACAACTCCAAATATCACCAATCTGCAAGATATTATTCCAGACAATGATAATCAATTGACTTAATATTGCCAAATTCAGCAATGGAAAACCAATGGTATGTATAGGAAAATATACAGACATGTGATCAGCCATAAATAGTTTATACTATCAAAAATTATTTATTATTTGATAACTTTTTTATGGTCTGATAATTTGTTTTTATGATTAATTTTATGGATAATTTGTTCTATGGTGTAACAGTGAACAAAATTAGGCAGCAATAAAATTTTCATTAGAAACCTTCAGTATTGTAGCCCTAGTTAGAGTTAGCTAGCCTACACTGCACATTTATAGTACTTCTAGGTCTTGCACTTTGGGGGTTATACTCATGATTACTAACGATCCAACCAGCATCATGGTATAAGTAAAGGATTTAACTGCCTCAGAATGATAGGATGTGACCAAAATTTAGCACGCTTTACTCACAAGCATAACTTGAATATCAGCTCTGCCTGTCAGCATTTCATACTTCCAAGTGACAGCCTTAGCTGTTATCTTGGAAAGAATGATCAAGACTATCCTCAGCTTCTCAGAACATTGAAATATCACTTATTATACAACTCTGTAGTTGCCCTGCAGTGTTTATGATGTTCCATCTTGGCCAAACTGATTTTTTTTTTTTTTTAAATAAAGCCAATAAAATTCATAAACCCACAATTCTATGTTACTTCATGCTTGAGGATTCAAAGTGTAAGTCTAAATGCTAAATGACAATTATGTAGTTACAGAACAATTACAATATTTTTAAACATGATCTTGGAGATGCTCAAATAATTTTTAACTGTTTATTTATAAATTAAAGTGTTAATTTTATGTAAAACTGGAAAGGTTGTCCCAATTTATTCTTGAATGTGGATATTTTATAATATAATTGCAGAAGTTTCTATATGGCTATTAACTTTAAATATCTCCAAGAAATTATTTTTAAGTTTTATGTAAAAGAACATCCTTTTTATTTTATCAACATATCTGTAGAAATAATTTATATAATTTTTACATTAGTAAAACTTGTATAAAGTATTATCAATTTTGTTCTACTATTTGTATACAAGTATATTTTATAATAAATCATTCTTTCATATGAATAATAACCAAAATGATGGACCAACTACCTACAGAAAAATTAAAAATTTCATGAAGTATCAAGAAAATATGTTTACCTGTCTTTCTGTTCAGGTCTTTATTGTAAAAAAAATAATGTTATTATGAGGCAGAGAGAGACAGATACAGAGATTCTGCATCTCTGGCACTGAGTACATCATGCATTGCTAAATATGAGTAGCAAAAGAATAATATAGAGTAGTGGTTCTCAATAGTTTTCCCCCTTATGAACCCCTTGAGCAATAACAGTTTCTGGTGAGAACTCATTTGATAGTTAATTTTTTAAAATAAATGTTTTGAATGGATAAAATTTATTAAAACAACTGCTTCTGTAATAAGCAGTGTTATATATTAGGCTGACATCCACTTCATTTATGGTTTTGGTAATGGTAACACACAAAAATGGCACTAGCATTATTGGCACCTAAGGCAAAACCTTTTCATGGCACCTAATTCATATAGTATCTTAACATGCATATCTATGCAGTAGTGCAACAAGCAGGGCCTATTTTAGGTGGCACCTGTGGCAGGTGCCTCCTGGTAACACGAGAGCTGAGGCTGAGAAATATCAATGCCAATTTCCTAACCATATTATCCCTAATCAGCAGATTTTTATTGATAAAAATACTAATGCCACCAGGAAACTGGATTATTGGGTGTTGTATCTGAATGTAAAATTACTTACAAAGTTCAAAATGACACGATTTGAGCAATATAGAGCAATCCTGTAGCACATATTCGGCGAATTTCTGCATGCTTTGGAGTTGCTAAAATGCCTGAAGGGTACTAAATATAGACCATTTACATCCTTTAGAACAAGTACCTAAAAAATTATGAGCTATGAGTACATTTCTCTCATTGGGCATTAATCCTTATATGTGTAGGTACATTTTATTCACTGATGAAGCAATATTTGCTTGAGATGTAGGTGAACAGTACTTGTAATAAACATGTATGGGCTGATGACAATCTTCATGCAACAGCTGAAACCAATTTCAAGCCCTGGTTTTCAATAAATATATGATGTAGAGTAGCTGAGAATCATAACTGGATCCTATGTGCAAAGATTCTCGCAGCAAGGAACATATTTTGATTTTTTTGAAAAATGACCTGCCAGGCCTTAAAAATGTTTCTTTCATTGATGGAATGGCATATGTATTTCCATCACAATGAAGCTTCTCTAAATTTTAACAAAAGGTTTCCGATTATCTTATCACTATCTAAAACGTCAAGTGGTCAAGGTGGTTCTTGTCCTTAGCCAACTAGATCTCCAGACATTAGTCCGTTAGACCAGGGATGGCTAACAAGTCGATCACAGCTTTAATTTCAGTCGATCACGATGAATTTTAAATATATATAAAAAATAGATTAGTGGAAATCTAAATATTATTATTGTGACCCCCCCACTGCATACACTCTTATTACAAATCCGTTGAACCATGTGGCTACTCTTGTCGCCATGCAGCCACTAGGCTTGTCTAGTGAAAATTCACGCAATTACGTTGTGAAGAGCAGTATGTGTTGAATTTTTATTTAGCTTACTTAATATTAATGACTGGACAGTACTCATGCATTAATTTAATACCCTTCGATTTAAAATTAATGCTAAGAAAAAGAGTAAAACATATCATTTTCATCAAGAGTAGGAACTAGAATACTTTTTTCTAATGAAAAAAAAAAAGTTGTTTGATTTGAAATGCTTCTGTGGCTATACCCAAAAAAAGGAAATTTAGAACGGCACTTCATCCGCTCCATTGTTGTTTGTTTGTTTAGGGATTTATTAAGCGCATCAGCAACTAGGGCCATAGTGCGACATCACACTCTATGGTAAATACCAATAGGATTTTCCACCTAATAGTGACCTTAGAAAAAATAAATTAAAAGAACTTAAAATCCAGATTATTCACACAACAAAATTTCTTCATGACACCTAATTTACAATCTAAAGCAGTAACTGTAGCATCATTTAAAAGTAAGTCACCTTCTTTCAAAAAAATTCGAACCATTTTCTGATGGTCAATTCATCAAAGATGCATTTTTAAAAATAGCAGATTCTCTTTTTGAAAATTTTAAGAACAAAAATGAATTAAAAGTGCTCTTCACAAACTGCAATTATCTCAAAATACTGTGATGAGGTGCATCAAAAAATTAGTAAAAATGTGAGTGAACAATTGCATGCCCATATTGCTAATTGTGTGTCCTTTTCTTTACAACTGGATGAATCTACAGACGTCATACATCAGTGATACAACTCAATTGCTCATTTTTATTCGTATGGTTTTCGATGATTCTGCCACTAGAGAAGAACTGCTGGGTTTGGTTTCATTAAAAGAAAGAACTAGAGGTCTTGATATATTTTATTGAAAAAATTTAATTACCATTATTTAAGCTCGTATCAATAACAACAGATGGAACTAAAGCAATAGCGGGGCATCTTAACGGATTCATTGCATTATGCCAAAAGGATGATGAATTCCCAGATTTGAGTTACCACTGTAACAAGTGTTAGCCAGTAAAAGATTAAATACTAAAAGTGTTATGGACATAGCTTTCAAAATTGTGAATTCCACCACAGGATGAATTCAAAGGAGACTTTTCAAAATGCAACTCGATGAAAATGAACCAGATTTGATATTACACACAGATGTGAGATGGCTGAGTCAGAGTAAGTTTTGACAGAGATTTCGAATGAAATTAAAAAATTGTTGATCAAAGGGAAGATGATTAACAGCAGCTACAAGATACGGAGTGGTTGTGTGATCTGGATTTTTTGGCAGACTTTACCCGTAAATGAAGTGATCTTAATTTGGAATTACAAGGAAAAAATAAAAATGTGGGCGACATGATTAGTAGTATTTCTGCATATAAATATTAATTTTTGGCAATGGCTAAGAATCTCAAAGAAAAAAAATTTGATCATTTTCTTATCAATTTAACGTCGACAGATACGAAACAAATTTCAGAAAAAAAAAAAACGAGATTTTTCCCATGGAGAAAATATTAATTGAAAATGAAATTATTACATCGCCAAATGATACCTTCCGAAAAGCCAAGTCATCAGCAAAAGACTTGGAAATACATTTGCCGAGAAAAGTACCCAAACGTAAAAAAATGCAATGAACTTTTAAATTCCTGTTTTGGTTCCACATATCTATATGAATCGGCCTTTTCCTATTTGAAACAAAGACGAAGAATCACTCTACTCTTACGGACTTGCATACAGAAGATTCTTTGTGGTCGGCCTTATCACAGTACTGTATATCCCTGATTTTGAAAGCTTGGCAGATGACATGAAGACACAAACTTCACATAAATTAAAAATTTAAATATGTATAAATTTAAAATAAGAATTCCGAATTGTATTTAATTTAAAAATTTAAAAACATTTTTAAATATGTGTTGATTAACTTTTTTAACCATGTGCAATGAAATTTTTGAGATGGTAGATCACATCACAAATTAAGTTGGCCACTCCTGTTTTAGATCATCACACCTAAGGTCACATAAGTGTTAGTAGCACAAAAGGTTAAAAGAAATGCACTGTCAGAGAAATTTAGACACTGAACTGTGTTTGAAATAACCAGCTAATAACAAAGAGAACACCAGCATTATTATGACATGTGGAAATGTCTAACCAAGAAGAAGGCCATCATTTTGAGCAACTGCAAGAGCTTTATTAACATTCACCTTAAAATAATCGATTTTTCAAATCAAGAGTAAAAATGAATGTTTAGCATGGCAAGTTTTTTTTCTTAAAAAATCAAGAGTAAAAATGAATGTTTAGCATGGAAAGTTTTTTTTCTTACAATTGCCTATCTCCATACTGGCATGAAATCAGGCCCATGTTGGCATGAACTTTTCTGCTTAAAACCTTGCAGTTAGACAGATTCCTCCCTAGGACACCCTATATATTTTTATCAGACATTTGTTAAAAGTATGTAAACATAATACACCAGTTTCATTGGTATATGATGTTTACTCTGGCTCCAACATTCAAATACCATGATTACAGTTTCATACAAATGTGTATGAAACTGTAATCAGCAAAGATCATCTTAAAATTTCGGAAAGCTTTTTCTTAGTAAAAGTTTAACTATTGGAATGTTTTGAACTTAATTTTAAAAAGTAAACTTATTAACCTTGAACAGCATTCTGGTAGCATTCCTGCCCAACTTGAGCACAGGATACAGACTATAAGAATATTACTGTGTTTTTGTCAGGTATATAACAATATTAAACATTAAATATAATAATATTAAAATTCAACATCATGAAAAAATTTAAAACATCATTTAACTAAAACTAATGAGCTTTTCAGTGTGTTTTGAGGAACACATCTTTAAAGATTGGTACAATAAAAGTAAGAGAAATAATCCCAAATCTGGCTCTGCATCAAGCTTACTGAGGTATTTTGACTTGAGAGCATAAGGTGGAAGTCCTTCCTTGCACATGTACATAGTTGAAAACTTATGATAAGAAATATATTTGCCTTTTCATAAAACAATGAATATTCTTGCTTTGCACCTCAACCAATAACTCATAAGGGCATTAGTCTTGAACAAAGTTTTCCATCTAAAATCTGCCAAAATATCTATCAAGTTTGGTCTTTATGATAATGTCATTTGATTAGCAATCAAAATACTTTTTTTTTTTCATAAATGACAAGGCAGGATTGGCGGTTTCGTGTTACTGTTTCAAGTACTTCTCCACAGCTAGCGCATGCAGTTGCTCTTCATCTCCAAGAAATAAAAATCTAAACTTCATATATTTTGTACATCTTCTCTTCTCTTGATATTTGTTTTTGAAATATCCAGTGCTGTTTTGATTATACTGCACTATTAATGGATGACTGCAATTCATATTTGATTGAGATGAACTTGACAAATTTGTAATGTTATCTACAAACTAAATTCTCACATTGTATTTCAATATCAATAGCCCAGATCCAGTATTTTCCAAATAATACACTTTACACACCTGCTTGAGGTTAATAAATAACAATACAACTGTGTATGTTTTCAATATACACAGTTGTATATTGTTGTTCAATATACAACACAGTTGTTCAATTTAATAAATGGAAGATATACTGTTTGACTCTTCATAACTACATGTGCAAATTGTTGTTATTAGCATTATTGGTATAATACTAATTCAAATCTTGATGGGCATAGGGTGTTCAGGTAATGTATATCCTTATTTTCTGATAAAATGCAAACATTTCTTATTTCCTTTTGTAGATAATTTAATAAATTAGAAGGAAACTACAATACTGTCATTTAAGAACTGCAGAAATTATGATAGCAAAAAAGGGCCAAATTTGTGTTTTCTGAGCAAATTACCTAATTTTTCTTTCATGATTTCAGGAAACATTATTCTATGATAAAATCCTTTGTTCTTTAAAGTTTATTTAACAAAAAACACCCCTTCACCACAAACAAGAAAAAAAAAAAACTTGAATAAAATTTACCATATAATAATGAATACCCACTTGAAAGGTAGGTAGGTAGTACTAAAATTTCAAACTACATAGTACTTACCTGAAAGAAATAACTTAGCCGTTTATAAGCAATTGCTATGCTCATTTTGCACTCTTTGTCATTTACCACGCTAAAGTGAAATTCAATTCGAGGTCTAAGGATGAAGTCACTCTCAACCACTATCAGTATCTGTTTATGGTATTCTACAATTCTGTATATGATTGTGTATTCTCCTGAAATATAAAAATTGTTTATTTATCATCAATTGTTCTACAATTATGCTAATAAATTTTCTAATATAGTATATCATTTAAAGTATAAGATGAGGAATGATTCATAACTTTCTTTATACAGTCAGTCCTCGTATAACACGTGTTTACACTACACGAATTCGATCATACACGATTTATAAATAGGGGAACGATATTTTAAATAACACGAACCAAATTCGCTTATGCACGATTCGCCTTTGTGTTTACAAGAAATGGCAGTCGAACGCGGAATCACCCCAACCGAACGCAACATGATAGGAATGAAGAGAATTTATAACAGATTCCACTAGCTGAAATGCAACTGGAAATTGTTTTTATTGTTTTATGGTAGTAACCCCTAGAAATGTGCTTTAGTAAAATGTGAGGTGTTAATAGTGTATCTCTGCCTTTATGGTGTTGTTTATTCAGTTGCTACACACGCGCAGCTTTGTTTATGTGTATCAAGCTTGCCTCTTCATTTTGTAATTGTGCTTTATTCCCTAAAAATGGGTAAAATTCTTAAAAGGTGTGAACAGGAAGCGTCCTGGTGAAGACACTACAGATTCAGAGAGAAAAAGAAAAGCAATATCGATAAACAGAGGCGGACTGGATCAAAAATTCTTGCCCGGGAGAATTTGTAGTGGCCTCATACTATGGTTTATGGCCAAAATCACACCGCCCTCCGGGGTTTCCCCGGTAAGGCTTATGGTCAGTCGGCCTCTGTCGATAGAGAAAAAATATGAAATTGTGAAACGCTTTGAGCGAAATGAAAGACCATGTGATATTGCACGTGCTACAGGCCTAAATGAGGCAATGCAGAGAAAAAAAACTTTCATAGCAGGAACAACTCAAAGTGTAATTAAAATCCATTAGATTAAGACACAAAGAATTGGAAGAGATGGAACGACTGTCATCTGTTTGGATAGAAAATGAAACAAAAAACAAGTTGGCTTACGATAGAAGCAAAAGCAGTAGCAATATTTTATTACGTAATAGTCGTAATAAAATACTTACGTATTTTATTACGATTATTTATTGTGTTTGGTAATGTTTTGGTTACAAATGTGTGTTCAATCTTGGGTGGTCGGCACCTAACCCTATTTTTCCCATAGGGCCTGTTGTTTATATTGCACGATTTTGCATTGCACGAGGGTTTCTAGGAACACAACTATCGTGCAATGTGAGGACTGACTGTACTGTGTGCTAACTTATCTTAAACACATCACAATAAATTTAACACATTTACAATTATTTTTATTTAATACTCCAACATGGCCACATAGAGGCATTTACAAGAGATACAGACTGCTCAAATTCAGACAACCAAATAATATTTGGCAACAAATATAAGATCAAATACAGACATGTCCCATGAGAAACCTGCCAAACTTCAGAGATTGATTCCTTGATGGATGCTTCATAAATTGATTCCTTAATTATTCTTATTAAAGACATTAGGAAAAGATTATTGTTCAAGGTGGTTTGAAAAGGCTTTCCAGAACACACAACTATTGGCTTACCGGAAAACTTTCACACTGATCTCACCCAACTGGCCAATTCATCGGAGATCAAACTACATGATGTTTTTATCATGTTAGCCACTGGTCCATTATTTATAATTATGCTGGAGAGTGCAATTATAAATAACCAATGAGTGGATATCACAATCAAATTTTACATTATACCCAGAAGTTCAAGAAGAAAGTCAATGCTATGATTTTCAGAAACAACAGAGCACTATTGAGCAAGCAGCATGTGTAAATTCTGTGTGAATTGAGTAAACTAAATGCTGATGGCATCCTTACTCTTTCTCACACAATACATGAAGGGACATAAATGGAAAAAGATGGATGCACAAAAATTTGCTTTCAGCCAGAAAGTAATTAATTGTTGGAACAAACTTTCATCTGATGTTGTGGAAGTAAATTCCAGCGTGACTTCTGGGTATGTAGGACAGGTGGTTAGATAAGTTTTGCCAATACTTCATGCTTAGCAGCACTAATTGCCGAAAGGGAGTACGAACAATGTGTTTCCAGTTAAGTATCTTGTAATCCGTTCTTATATGGAAATTTTCTTTATTCTCCTGAAGCTATTTTAAGTGTTTCAATATCAAACGAAACATACACGAGAACGAGAGTATCCTGTGTGGACATTTATTTTTGCCGCTCCTGGAGAAGTTTTTTCTGATTTATTTTCTGTTTTATTAGCTTAAATTGGCATATTAACTTATTTTCTAGAGTGGTTTTATATTCTTATTTACGATACTTAGATTAAAGTAACTTAGATAGAGATTTTGTAGGTATTACTTAGTATCGGAAAGGGTATCAAATCCACGTGTTTACTGTTCGTAAATAGCCGCCATTGTTATGCGATACAAAATATCTCGAAATAGATAGCATAAGCTTAATATAGTATAGTATAGTACATAATATTGTCAATTAATCAGATAATTAATCTTGTTGAACTTCATTGTCAATTAAATTGTACTTTTAACTATACATATAACGACTTGGGTTGCATAACATAAATAATTAGTAAAAAATAAATAATTAATACTTAACTTGATAAGGGAGTTATATAAAGGGATTTCGTAGATAACACTCGATACTGAAACATAAATATAGTGTTATAACTGTGTTGAGATATAAGTTTAGGGTTTTAATTTTGTACTGAAATTGAAATTTTATTGAAATTAAATCGAAATCATGAGTCTGACCAGAGCAGCAAAGCAAAAGGCTCAAGCTAATGGGAGTGCTGTGGCTCAGGGGAGAACTGAGGGGGGCAGTTGCCCTCTGAATTACAGCCTATTAAAATGCACTACTTGCTTGATGTTTGTGGAGCAGTCAGTTACGGGACATGATACTGCCATGGGGGATGTCTTTGTGTGTGCGCGATGCAAGGAGTATAAGGAAATCAGGTGACAACTCAGCATTGTTATGGGCCTATATGAGAGCTTGAAGGACAGGGTGGATGCCCTCGAAGGATTAAAAGTGAGGGGCCCATCAAGCTCTCAGCTGCCCACACCAATGCCAGAGCTTGCACTTGGTCATCACGCAACACAGCGGCAGCCCCCAAGGCAGAATGCACTGGTCCCAAAGGAACTAGTAGTTGTTGGTGACTTTATTGTCAGGGAAATGGGAAACATGCTTTGTAAAAAGGATAGGTGGAACAGGACCAGGGTATGTCTGCCAGGGGCAAAAGTTGATGATGTTGTAGAGCAGATATCATCTTTTAAGGGCACAAAATGTGATATAGTTGTACACATTGGCACTAATGATATTAAGAGTAGAAGACCGGCGGAATTACTTAACAGGTACAGGTCACTGTTGAAAAAAAGCCGTGAATTAGGGCTGAATTTGAAAGTGCCTGCAATTCTGCCCAGACACGATAGGAGGGAGTATATGATGAGAGCCCTGTCGATCAATTTGGCCCTGGAAGGATTGTGCAAGGCTCATGGGGTAGACTTTTTTTCAGCCTGGTCTGTACTTGTTAACAGGAGAGATTGCTTCTACAGGGATGGGATACACTTAAATAGAAAGGGTGCAAGAATGTTTGCTGATGCTATCGAGGCAGTGTTAGGTGGGTCGGAAAACTGCTAGATTGGGGGGATACAAGGACTAATAGATTAACAGTAGCCACTGGCAGAGGTGAAAGTGATTCTTGAAATGCTTCTATTGGAATGAGCCGCAGCCTGGAAAATAAGATGCAGGATATTTCAGAGACTGCTGGGAATCATTGGGATACAACTAAACACATAGGTTGTGTTAGGGTAGCTAAGAAAAAGAACAGGTGCTTGTATACTTGCGTGTACACCAATGCTAGGAGTTTAGTAAATAAATTTGATGAATTTGAGGTATTGCTCAAAACATCAAAGGCAGATATTGTGGGGGATTTCAGAGACGTGGTGTCACACAGATATAAGGAAAGCAGAACTGGAATTTGGGGAGTACAACGTCTACAGAAAGGATAGACAGGATAGGAAGGGAGGAGGGGTTATGCTATTAGTTAAGAAATGCATAAAATCCAAGGAAGTGAAGCCAGTCGACATTGCTGGATAGTGCAGTGTCGAGTCAGTTTGGTGTGACATAAGCATTAGGAGATCAAAATTGAGAGTAGGAATGTGCTATAGGCCTAATAACTCTGATGAGTATAATAAGAAACTGTACGGAGAAATAGAGTGGGCCAGTAAATCAGAGAGTCTTATAATGGGGGATTTTAATTTCCCAGATATTGACTGGAATTTGGGGGCTGGTCACTCACACACTAGCAAGGCTTTTGTGGATTTATTGGATGATTGTTTTCTACATCAGAATGTTCAGGAGGCAACTAGAGGGAGTAATACTCTTGATTTGATTATCAGTAGTGATTCTTCATGCATTAAGAATCTGCAGGTAAATGAACCACTAGGTGGTCACAGTGGGCTGAAGTGGGATTTACTCAAAGAGGTAACTACCATTAGGGGTAAAGGGAAGGGTTATTGCTTTCGTAAAGGCGACTACAATGGACTGAGACAGTATTTAAATTCTATACAGTAGGACCAACTGGTGATGTTACCAACAGCAAATTCAAAATGGGAAGCATTCAAAGAACTTATCTTGGAAGCTACTAGGCTTTACATACCAACTAAGAAATATTGTTCAAGGTTTAGGCCTAAGTGGATGTCAGATGAACTAATGAGACATATGGCAGAGAAGAAAAATGCATGGGATACATACAAATTAACACGTGACACAGAAGCCTATGATAGATACAAGTTGATCTGTAACCAAGTTACAAAGGAGGTTAGGCAGGCGAAGGCAGATTACGGGAAATCTTTGGCAAGGGTTGCAAAGAAAAACAGCAAAGAGTTCTTTACTTATGTAAACTCTAGAAGGAAGGGGATGAATCAGATTGGTCCACTTGATATCGATGGGTCAACTGTTGATGATCCTGCTCAGGTAGCTAACAAACTGAATGAATATTTTGCATCGACATTCACACATGAGGAGTTATTCAGCGAGGGGAATGCCAGTGGTGTATTCAACTCTGGCAGTAAGCTAGAGAATCTTGTAATAACTGAGAGTAAAGTGGAGGAGAAATTGTTGAAGATAAATACAAGAAAGGCACCTGGGGTGGATGGGATTTATCCAGTTATATTAAAGGAAGCAGCAAAGGAAGTAAGCAAACCCTTAGCCATAATTATGAGAGCTTCCTTGGACTCAGGGGAAGTACCCATGGACGGAGATGTGCAAATGTAACCCCAATTCACAAAGGAGGATCAAAGGACGACACAAATAATTAGACCTGTTAGTTTAGCTTCTGTTCCTGGAAAATTAATGGAGGCACTGGTTAAAGAAGCACTGCAGGATCATCTAGACAAGACTTCAGTCATAGCACAGACACAGCATGGTTTTGTTAAGGGAAAGTCTTGCCTGACCAATTTGATTGGATACTATGATGCAGTCACAAAAGAACTGGATGCAGGGAATAACTTTGATATTATATACTTGGATCTTAGAAAGGCTTTTGATACTGTTGCACATGGAAGACTGCTGCACAAATTGGAGCAGTGTGGCATTGGAGGCAAATTGCTGCTATGGATAAAGGGGTGGTTGAGGGGGAGAAGACAGAGTGGTAATCAATGGACACTGCTCATCGTGGACTAATGTTATTAGTGGAGTCCCTCAGGGTTCAGTATTGGGTCCATTATTGTTTTCTGTATTTATAAATGATATTGATGATGGTATATCAAGCTTAATGTCCAAGTCTGCAGACGATACGAAGGTTGGCAGGGTTGTCAAGGACACTACTGACACTATGCTACTGCAACAGGATCTGGAAAGGTTGAGCAGATGGGCTGAGAGGTGGCAAATGAAGTTTAACATTGACAAATGTAACGTACTACATATGGGAAACAGCAACCCCAGAGCAATGTATCAACTCTGTGGTACTACACTGACAGTGGTAGAGAATGAAAGGGACCTGGGGGTGGTTGTGCAGGCAGATACGAAGTTTTCTGAGCAGTGCAGACGGGCTGCAAGAGTAGCTCATGGTGTATTGTCGATGATATATAGGAATTTTTCTAGCAGGGATAAGGAGGTGATTATTCCCTTGTATAAGGCAATGGTCAGACCGCACCTAGAGTACTGTATACAGGTCTAGAGGCCTCATTTCAAGAAGGATGTAGAGAATCTGGAACGAGTACAGAGAAGGGCAACAAGATTAGTGAATGGAACAAAGGGGTGCTCTTAGAAAGAAAGAGTTAAGTTTTGCAAATTACAGTGTCTGGAGACTAGGCACCGGCGAGGTGATCTGATAGAGGTGTATAAAGCCTTGAATGGTTTGAGCATGCTCAATGCTGATGGGATTCTCCCTCTTGCTCAGAATAATCACCTGAGAGGGCATAAATTCAAATTGAGGAAAGACAGATGTAGGATAGACGGGAGGAAATTTGCCTTTAGCCAGCGGGTGGTTGGTTGCTGGAATAGACTTCCATCTCTTGTCGTGGAAGTTGATAGCCTAAATAAGTTTAAGGCTCAGCTGGACAGGTATTTCGAACGAACAGAGGGGTGAAGTGGTTATATTTTATTTATTTATTTATTTGTTTTTTTTTTTTTTTTTTGTTTTTTTTTGGCTGATGCTGCATAAGCTTGCTTTCTTGCATCAAATGCCTCTACTAATGCTAATGCTAAAAGTCGGTAGCTTAAATAATTTAAGGAAGAATTAGACATATTATTAGTGAAAATAGATAAATGAGTAAGTAATTCTCTTTTCTTATTTTTGCTAATGTTGCATAAGCTTGCTTCCTTATATCATTTGCCACTACTAAAATATTTTCATAAATTTCCCATTGTCAGTAGAATTATTCAGTAGTAAACATAACTTGATTTCTATACAGAATATATCCTTCAGGTTACTGTCAAAATCAGGAAAAGTGTCTGTTTCTCAGTGCCTATGGATACTAATGATAGGGATCACAATGCTGCTGACTTATCAGCAATGGGAAATTTACACACCATATTTGCTGGATCAATTTATCAAACATAGTTTTCAATTTTTTAACAGTATGTGGGGGGATACCCACATCCAGTTAGCATATTATAATAGATATAATTAAAATATTGTTCTATATCAATTTTTAAATGCAGGTATCTCTCTATCAGCTACTCTCAAAAATTGATTAAAGCAGTCTCTCCATTTCCTGTATCCTATAGATTGATAATGAGGATTATAATGCTGACATATTTACTGGCATGGGAAATTTACATATTGTGCTCAGTGGACATCAGTCTGTTTGCCACACAGCTTCAATTTTGACAGAAAGCCATGGAAATATCCCACATCTAGCAGGATATCTAGCACTGACTGCCAAAATACCAGAAAGTCAACTTGTAAAAACTATTACTTTAAAATAACTGAATGGAAATCAGTTGTGTAATCAGTAAGATTAGTTACCAATAAAAATAGATACTATGTAACTTTTATTTATTTGTTGAAATTTTAAAATGAAGTTTTTTTTTTAAATTCTAGATTCCAATGAACAACTAACAGGATACAAACATTATGTGTCTTGATTATCGATTAACTGACCAATCAGATGAAATCAATGGAAAAATTTTTTTCAGTAGCTAAGAAGTGGATGACAACTTACATATACCAATTTTTTCATGCTTATATCTTAAATTTTTTTAAATATATATCTGATCACTGCTAACATTTTGGATAGATATTTATAAATACAATTTGTTTATAAATTATCTAGTTAACTTTTAACAATAAATGAAGCCATATTCTGAAAAACAATGATGGTACTACAATCAATAAACAAAGTGCAAAAACAGAAAAACAAAAAAAATTATATTCAGCCAATTTTATAATGAAGTGGGTAAAAAAAAAATCTTTTTACCCACTTCATTACTCATTCCTTATTCTAAATTTATTCAAACTATCCACTTCCACACCATATGTAAACACGGAATTTTATTCCAAAAATCAATCCAAACTAAATTGTGTGGAGATATTCCAGTCAAAACTCTGCCTGAAAGTATACCTCACACAATCTACAATCTATTCTACAGCCATCCTTTTTCAACTTAAAATTCTCCCTTCCCCAATGTATGCCATCTGAGAAGTTAAGATGCCATCAACATTTAGTTTACTCAGCCCTATTAACACATTCGCTGCTGGAATGCAAACTTCAATTTTTTTTTTTTTTTTTTTTGTGCTTCAATGCAAATATGTGTCCATTCAATTGCGGTCAATAAATGAAAATGAGCACAGTAAAAGGAAAAGCATATGAAATGAACAACTGAGTGATATCGGCACACTAACTGAACCATGGGTAACTACATTATGGCTGAGATTTTGCATAGCATCAATCACACTGTCTAAAGAGTGCTATAATAACTACATACTTGTTTCACATGTTCTTTGCTTATCTTTAAGTTATTTTATCTAGTTTAGTATTTTTTTTTTTTTTTTGCTTATGCTGAAGTTATTTTATCTAGTTTAGTATTTTCTACAAGAAAAGGTAAAATTCTTTGAAGATTATGCTTGCTGAATTTTAATTCTTTAGTTTGTGAAAAACAAAACATCGTCATTAGTGTGTATCTATCTACTGATAACATTTTGTGTAAAAAGTGTTTTCCTATAAAATTATATAAAGGGTTGATAAATGGATCCACAGCCTGGAACATCAGGATTGAAAAGAAACAGGGATGGACACTATGTTGGAGCTGATAACATTGAATCAATTCTTTATAATACGTCATCTAATATTGAAATATAATTCTATTCAAATGATGCACATTATGAATCTTGTTCAAACACATCTGTTGATGTAAGAACACCAACAGCAACAAATGCTGGCATTACTTTGAGTGATGATTCTTTACAGATGAAATACATTTACTAAAAATGTAGTGCCTACTTGTTCCCATCTCCCCACAGAAGCATTCCAAATAAAGGACAAATAAAGGACCCTCACAAATATAAGCGGCAGAAAACATGTAGGCCTTAAACACTTCAATTTCCAGTAAGCTGGGGGAAAGGAAATATATACGTACTTAATAACATTTATATTTTAATATGCTATATATACAGGCTGATGCTGTATAAGCTTGCTTTCTTGCATCATATGCCTCTACTAATGCTAATATATACACTGAAAGGACAGAATTCGTGGGATACTTGGTTCCAGGTCAAAGCAATGCTGTCATCACCTCTCACTAGTGGACGAACCCACTGCTTGGCAGGTATATAGGTACACTGATTTTACGTAGACAGTAATTCGATATCAGTATGGATAAGATAAACATCATAAGTTAACAGACTACAAAAGAGGGATGACAGTGGATGCCTGATGGTCACTCTATCGCAGAGGTGGTACAGAAATTGAGCTATCTCCGTTCAACACATCAGGAGTGTATCAGGAATACACCATTTCTGGAATAACATCTCATTGTAGACAGCGGTGTGGGTGGAGAAAGGTGGTGAATAACCACCTTTCTCCACCCACACCGCTGTCGGAGAAAGGTGGTGAATAACCACCTTTCTCCGCCCACACCGCTGATATTTGGCCATCGATATTTGTCTCGCATTGTTTCAGCCAACCAGAGAGCAACAGTGGCACAAATCACAGCTGACTTCAACAAGGAAGGTGCCAGAAATGTCTCCACCAAGACAATCAGGCAATCATAAGCCGAAATAGGTTATGGGAGCTGCTGACCCACCAGAGTTGCTAACACCACAACACAGGACTTTACACACCTCAACTGTACCAAAGAACATCGGCACTGGACCTTAGATAATTGGAGAATGGTCTCTTGGTCCAACGAGTCCCAACGGGTGAGTCATGATTTAATCCATTGCGGAACCTGTGGAATGTTTTCCAAGGTCGACCTGGTGACTAATCATAGTTCACCTGGGGATTCTTTTCTTTGTGATCAATGTAAGGAGTGCACCAATCTTAAATTACAATTTGGTGCACTGATATAACAATTTAAGTCCCTGAAAAAATGGGTGCTTGCCCTCGAGAATAATGCATCTGGGAGCTCGTCAGGGACTCGAGACTCCAGCAATCTACCAAGTGATGCACACCCAATTCGGGGGCCTCAAAACAGAAAAACCAAGTGCAAACTACTCTGGTTCAAAAGGACTTTGTTTTATTAGGAGACTCCATTGTCAGGGAAACGGGAAATATTTTTTGTAATAACGATAGGTGGAGTAGAACCAGAGTATGTCTGCCGGGAGCAACTATTAATGATGTCACAAACAGATTGTCAGATTTTAAGGGGGATAAAGAGAATATTATTATTCATGTGGGAACTAATGACATTAAACGTACATGATCTGACGATTTGTTGGAAAAATACAGGACCATGCTGAGGAAATGCTGCGAGCTAGGCCACAATGTCTATGTGTCTGCAATTCTGCCCAGACACGATAGGAGGGATTATATGTTAAAAGCCTTGTGGATTAACTCAAGACTTGAAGGACTCTGCAAGGCTTTAGGGGGGAAATTTCTATCAGCATGGCCCACACTTGTAGGTAGAAGGAATTTGTTTTTGTTTTGTAGAGATGGGATACACTTAAACAAAGGTGGTGCAAAAGTTTTTGCCAGTATTATTGAGGATACCTTAAAGGTTCAGGGAAACTGCTAGTTAGGGGGGGGATGTGGGTAATACTAACACACGTTTATCTGATAATATTGGTCAAAGTAACTCTTGCACATACCTCAAGATATTTGCAAGTTTGGCATTAGCTACCTGCTCACTTGAAACATTTCTGCCCCCAGATGCTCTGGGGGCAGAAACGTTTCAAGTGAGCGGGTAGCTAATGCCAGGGAAGAGAGCCTAAAAATCTTCAAGTGTTGTGTTAGGGTTGTTAAATATACAAGAACAGTAAGTCTTAATTGTTTATATAGTAATGTTAGAAGTGTTGTCAATAAAATGAGCGAATTCGAACTGCTGGTTAAAACAAGTAACATGGACATAATAGGGCTTACGGAGACGTGGTGCCCTGAAATTGGGGATCATGAGTTTCAGTACGGCTTGTATAATGTATTTAGAAAGGATAGGGTAGATAGAAGGGGTGGTGGGGTAATGCTTCTTATCAAAAGCAGCCTGAGTGCGATAGCTTTCCCTGATTCAGACGTTTCACATGCTAGTATAGAATCTGTGTGGTGTGAGAAAGTTGGAAACAAAGATATAATGCGAGTAGAAGTAATCTACAGACCAGGTGATTGTGAAGATTATGACAAAAGCCTCTACATGCAAATGGAATGGGCAAGTAAGCATCAATGTCTTATTATGGGTGATTTAAATTTTCTTCTAATTTTCAAGATTATAAATGATGCTAGAACTAGGGAACATAAATTCAAGTTACAGGGGAAAAATGTTTAGACTGGACTGCAGGAAGTTTTATTTTAGCCAGCGAGTTATAAATTACTGGAATAAGTTGCCTACATGGGTGGTAGAGGCTGACAGTTTAGGGAAATTCAAAGGTCATCTGGATAGTACTTTCGGGTCAGGGAAGCGCATAGGATGATAGGTTTAATTTCTTTTTCTTTTATTAATTATTATTATTTATTTATTTTTTTATCATTGTTTTATTCGGCGTTTTTTTTTTTTTTTTTTTTGGCTGGTGCAGCATAAGCCATAGGCTTTCTTGCACCATGCGGCCATTACTAATACTATTTACAGTTATTTTGAGCAGACAGGAGGGTGCATGCATATCTGGCGGAAACCGCACAAAGCTATGCACCCATCATAGTCAAAAGGAACTGTTCATGTAGGTGGACGGTTGGCAATGTTGGGACCTCTGGTACATCTAGACACATCTTGGAACTGTCCAAGTTACGTATCCATCCTTTCAGACCATCTGCATCCCTTCATGGTCATCATGCACCCACAGGGCAATGGACCCTTCCAGCAGGACAATGCATCTCCCCACAGGGCAATGGACCCTTCCAGCAGGAGAATCATCTCCCCACAGAACCATGGTGAATAGAACATGGTTCAAAGAGCATTCTGCAGATTTTACGATAGTGGAATGGCTTCCCTGTTCACCAGACAAGAACTCTGTGGAGCATCTTTGGGATGCTGTGAAAAAGTCTGTTCAAGCTTTGGATCCTTCACCCAGGAATGCAATGGAATTAAGGACAGCAGTGCAGCAAGAATGGATGGATGGAAATACCTGTGGAACGCTTTCGTGAACTAATGGACTCAATGCCTTGCCATGTGACTGCCCTTATCCAAGCAAAAGGTGGGCCTACCCATTACTAGATAGGTATCCCATGATTTCTGTCCACTCAGTATATATTACTTGTGAAATTATGAGTTATACAGCAATATGATATCTTATTTTTTTTTAGTTGCTTTCACTTTATTCTATTTTATTTCATTTTATATTATTTTATCTCATTTCTTATTCATTTCTTTATATTTGTTTTGTTACCTCATTTCTTTTAATTCTTGATTTCTATCTTATTAACTTCTCGTGTATACCGTAGGTTCAAAATTAACAACCTTCTTCTATACACTTTCAATATATCTATTTATACATTATGGTCGTAGGGTTACATTGCCTAAGCAGTGTCCTTGGTCCATAATACCAAATATATTTCTTTTTCTTTTTCACTCCAATCATTTTCCATTTCTTATTTATTTACTTATAGTTATTATATATATATATATATATATATATATATATATATATATAGTAAAAATTAAAATATCTTCTATATTAATTTCAAAATGAAGAAAGTAATACAGAATAATTGATACTGATGGACGTCCATTAATATCAATAATTGATATTACTATTAATACATCTATTGTCCTTAAACACAAACAAACCGCAATCAGAAAATTAGAATAGGCCTTTGGTATTAGTTATGAGGGACAATAAGCACTTTAAAAGATCGTTTAGGAATGACGTGTTTATTCACATTGGATTCATCAACTCCTTGCAGCTGAACAAAGACAGCTAGCTCTTAGAGTTGTGTTCAAATACCAAGGTTAGAAAAATGGAATAATTATTAGTCTTCGATCCACCACTACAATCCTTGACCGAAACAAAATTCACAGCGAAAGCAAAAGTCATCTCCACCTCCAAAGATAGCAAGCTCCATGAAGTCTGCTGGTAAGTATATGATTACCTTTTTTGATATAAAAAGCATCATGCTATGGGAGTATATATTGTCTGGATAATATTACAGTGAAGCTCTAAAAAGACTAAACCTGCATTATGACAATACAAGATTCTAGAGTGCACACAACCTCAAATGAGGCAAACGTACATGAGTTAAGCATCACAACTATACCTCATCCTCTCTATTAGCTTGACTTTTTCACTGGATATTGAGGTAGTAAACATCATGCAAGTATCTGAAATCATCACTCAAAAATGGCTTATCTGAAATATTTAGAAAATGGTTCAAGAGATGGGATGTGTGTACTGGAGTAAATAGGGTTATATCTAAAAGATGTTTTACACTTTTAGTTTAGTTTATCTCAATATTTTCTGATCGTCCACTCAGCCTTGTAAAAGTGTTAAATCTTTTTTACCCAGTGTTTCAAGGGCTTAATGGAGTCTGAATCTAGTTTTTGGTAGTGACGCTGTCTTGTAGTATACTTGCCACCTTCTAAAGGTAGGTCTTATTGTCAAGAATAATGATCGCCACCACCACCATATGGATGGAGCTGTTGTTCTTCAAGCTTTGAAAGAGCTTCCTTCTCTGCTTTAGGAAGTCCTTCTATGCTGAATTGTTTTTATTGCACTTGTTGATAATATGTAGGACTAGTGAGATGATCCAGTATCCAGGATTCTGGTTACCAAGTGGCAGGATAAGCATTACACAGGAGAGTGGTAGTATACTGAAGATGCCAAATGAGGAGCCACAAAAGTGATATCCTAGGAAACAGAGGAGAAGTGACATTGCTTTCCACAGTATAAATAAAGGGCACACATTCAATCTGAAACAACTCCAGATCGTTATTCAATTACATGGTAGGAGAGACTTCAAAGAAGCCTGGGCAATATAACACATTTTTTTAAACTATTCTATGAAGAAAGAGTTGCAACTGGATCCAGTAAACCCATATTTATTATATGAAGATATATTTAGCACCAATTAATATAGCGGTGTTTGTGTGTAGTGTTGTTTGCATTGGATGGCTGGCATTTTAGCCCAGATAGCTGAAGTTTCTGTAGCTGCCTGGTTTAATCCTACACTGAGAAAACAAAAATAAAAGTAGTATAGGCTACAAGCCAAACAACTGCAATGAGCATAATGAACAACTGTACAGACTAAATAAAGTGCTGCAGAAAATCAGGTCTTATCATGGGAATTTTAACTTTCCAGATACTGATTATAACTTGTGGACTGGCACTTCAATCAGTAGCAGAACGTTTCTGAATTTTTATATGATAGCTTTCTATACCAACATGTTAGAGATACAACGTAATAAAGCAACCTTCTTGATCTAAACAAGTATGCACTGGCCAACATGATTTTTTACCTCCACTAATACATCAGCTGTTTACAGTCAATTTTTATGCATAGATTTTGAAGATAATTATTAAAATTTCACATCACAATTTCCACACATAGAGGTTTTTGTTTACACATAATGCATATATAGTTGTGAAAGTAGTTATGGTACTGATCTTTGCATTACCTGCAAATAATAATGTTTACATGTGCTCATACATGGCAATAATATTGGGTGGAGTCTGATGTTCAACCTTGTCTGTCTGTCTGCCTTCCACCTCTATATTTCAGTAACAGAAAGACAGTCATTTTCCTTAGCATTACATTGTTAAAATGTTTAAACAGAAGCAAAGAAAGTGTCAGAATCACCCTGTCAATTTTTGATAGGTGTAACAGGTTTATAATAAAAACCTCAGAGGAAGAATACCATATTACTAAATGTGTATATTCTTTTTTAACTTTTGCTGCAAAACTGGCTATCGGGACAATCCTATATATGCGTGCTGTATTATCAGTACCCGTGTGGCTAACTAGGAAAATTTAAAGTATGCTTTCTGCTGTTCCTATAGTGTGGTGAGAACTGCACAACCACATTGATAATGACTATTTCTACATGGCAAAAACACCAGGAATGTCCAGAAAAATCAAACACAGCATCAAATATCTTAACATATCTGCAATAAGGCCTCTTCCACATAACAAAGATCTGCTGATACCAAATCCCACAAAAAACATCATAGGATAGAGGAAGCAGTGATGAATGTAGCAAGGATTCTTGTGTTGCAGACTTTGATGGACTATCCACTTCAACACATTTGGACCACCAACAGAAGATTATAATACCTCACATTTAATTAAGCAAGAAGAGTGGACTGACTTAGTTCATGATTTAAACTTATCTAAAAAGCAAACAGAACTCCTTGGTTCTTAGTTACAACAGTGGAAGTTATTTGAAGCAGAAATTAAAATTACAATAGATCAAAAACATCAAAGTGTTTTCAGAATATTTCATTATTGAAGAAGGTATAAGTTTCTGTAAAAGATATTAATGGTCTTCTGAAAGAACTGAGCACTGAACACAATCCTGGCATATATTTAATGATGCCTCATATTAAGTTTAAAGGCAGTTTTGCTGTAAAATGGAAATGCATTCACATCGGTTTCTCTACTTCATGCTGTTGGCTTTAAAGAAACATATGAAAGTGTGTCCACGATCCTGAGTACAATAAAATACCATGACTTTGTTTGTCTGTGGTGATCTTTAGTTAAACGAATTATTCACTGGTCTACAGGGAGGATTTACAAAATGGCGTTCTTTTCTAGGTGTGTAGGACAGTCATGCAACAGAAAAATTATATTGTACAACAGTAAAAATGGGGGAGGAATTTTTACCAGGGAGAAGTAATGCAAAATATGTTCCTGGTTGAACCAAAAAAGGTTCTTCTTCCACATTTGCATATAAACTTGGATTAATGAAGAATTTTGTTAAGGCTCTGGATAACGAAGGAAGTGGATTCTGCTACCTAACAACAGTGCTAATTGGAGAGTCCATGCCATGAACCTGCTTATATTTAAAACCAATAAAACGACATCATAGCTTTCAAAGGCGACTGCCTCCTTTATCAACAGTGGAATTTTACTGTCACGGCAATACCTTATAAGCAGGTTCATGGCATGGCTATCGGCTATCCAATTAGCACTGTTGTTGCAAACTTATCCATAGAAGAGCTGGTGTCCAGAAGTTTTAATGGGTTTGCTCTGCCTCCCCCTATGCTTGCATGCAAATGCTATGTCGATACATTCACCATTATATGGTGGGGAGGAGAAGACTATATTCTCCAACTTCCTCAGTAGTTTCTCCCTTTTCATTCAATTTAAATCAGAAGCTGAAATCGATGATACCCTCCCTTTCCTTGATGTGTTGGTTTGTAGGTATGGACCCAGAGTAAAAACGAGATTGCATAGGAAACCTATGTGCATATAATAATGCATATATTATATGCATTATAGCATGGCACAAGCCAACAATCATAAAAATAGTGTAATAGGTCCCTATTGTATAATGCTAGTTCCAACTGCAGCACCTTTGAGGATAGATTGGAGGAGTTTAAACATATCACAGCAGATCTTCAAAAACGTGGCTACCGCCAGAAGATCTTGGACAAACATATTCGAGAAGTTGAACACTGGCAAAGAGAAGTATTCTCACCTGTTGCTACTGTATACATTCTACACTATCTGGGCTTATAAGAGCAGATCTCTAGAATATTACAGGGGCTGCACACAAGACTGTGAGGCGAGAACCACCAAATTTTTCCAGGCGATGTCATCATTTATTGTTCACATACTTCATTATTGGAACCAGAAATGGCTCGAAAGCTAGTGGATTTGTTCTTCAGAACATAATACCATCAAGAGAGATAAGAAGTCTGTATTCACCATCTCTTCGAAACCATAATTCTTAGGTGGGATGAATGGTTCCATCTGGCATTCCCTGAGCCATTTCCTGTCTCCATGCATGTGTGGAGGTTAATTCCGATGCTCCTACAGTAACGCATGCCACGAGCCATGATCCTGTTGATATTATTTAAGGATGTGCCATGACAATAAATTTATACTGTTGATAAAGTAAGTGGTTGCCATTGATAGCTACGGCATTGTTATATCACTTTTATCTCTTTCAATTTCTAATATTTCATGTATATTTTAACTTTATCTATTTTCTAGCTATATTTTTAGCACTTTTAAACTTTACAGTTGTCAGTGTATTTTATTTTTACATCCAAATTTCATCCCATTTAATTTTATTTTAATTATTTTATTATTTATAAAATGTATTAACAAAATAATAAATTTAATAAATAATAAAAATAAAAATAATTAATAAATATTATTTATTTATAATTCCCTATTCACTGCCATTTCCTATTTTCAAGTTTCCATGGATACCTGGCTGCAATACCAGATGAAAGCAAGGACTAAATTCTCTCATTCCTGAATAAGTTTGTGCAGTGGAGCAGTGCACATCTAACTACAACAGGTTTTTGTAAACTAGCGCATGCTGGAAAATTTGTGAACTTTAATACCTTTATGAATTTTAAAACACAGGGATAGCTCTGTTCTCAGGCATGCACATAGAGCCAGGTCTTGTTTTATGTATTGAAAATAAACTAATTTACAAGAATATGAAGCCATATTTGGCCTCCTAATCAAGTCCCCTCCAAAACACAGGTGTGATATAATACATGTACAGATTGTGCATTCACTGACTAATTTGCATGCTATGTGGGCTGAAAAACTCAGAATAACTTATGAGGGAAACTCTACTTGACCCTGCTTGAGAATGACTAACTACAAGCCTTTAGAAATTCTTCCAGTCTGTGATGAAATTTGAACCCAGACTACCACTAGTGTCAGAGGACATTTAGCCTCATTGCAATAATGTGACCAATAGGCAACATTAAATAGCCAGAGTAAGAAGGTATCTTATAGCTTGTGGTCAGAGATCATGTTTTGGATTGATAAATGTATTCTATTCAGGAAAATATGGGAGGTGTTCTAATTTGCTCCACTTTTAAATTATTACTACTGTGGAAGAATATGAACGACCTTCCCCCTTCCTTTCCAAAGTTGGGTCAAGTTTATGAGGTATTAACAGTGAAGTGCTCCTGTTTGTCAGAATAAATAGACAGGTAACCTTTATGCATCCTTGTTTTGTGCTACACTGTGTGGCATATTAGGTAGGAAGACAGGGAGATTTAGTGGCTGTTACACAATAACTTTGCATCTAATAGTCAATCGCCTGACCCACTCTACAATCTAAATGAAGTTGCTGTACAATATCGTACAGCTTCAAACACAGGGTTAACCTGCTGAAAGCTTTTAATTTTTAGTTTAAAAATTTTAAATTCCTTCACTGCTTATATTTCGTTATGCATATTTAGTTCACCTTTTTATTGTAAACAGCAGTTCAGTATCTTTAAATTTGCTAGTTACATTTCCTAAACCAAATATGACAGACTTTGCAGATGACATGCAAATATCTGAGTGCTTATATTTCAGATATAGGCACTAAAAGCCTTCTCAATGGAAGAAATAAAAACTTGTCCTTTAAAGTTAACTAACATTGCAATAACAATGAATAGCAAAAAATACTTACCCCACAGTGGAATATCATACACAGCATAGAATTTCTTGCCTACACCAAGAGGACGTCCGTCAGCTTCTCGCACGTGCGATACAAAGGGAAACCACTAAATATAGTAAAATTCTAGCTAAAATATAACTATTTATTCTCTGAAGTAACTTTGAATATTTATTTTTATTATTTCTTGAATAATATAGTTTAAATGTTCCATATACAGATGGCTCTTGTACTATTTTACATGATAGCTATATCCTGTCACAGCAAGGCCTTGGGCAATCAATATATATCTTAAAAATTAAACTTTTTGTATGGTATCACTTTTGACTTTTCGATTGGTATTATTGCCTTATAAGTTATATCTACCGCACAGTCAAATCTCCCAACTCAAGGGCAATCCATTATCAGGCACCCCTATGTTCAGGAAAATGAGCAAAAACGGCAAACCACCTGAGAATCAACAAACTTAGTCCTGTTTCTGTTGTTAGTTTTGTGTGTGTGTGTGTGTGTGTGTGTGTGTGTGTGTGTGTGTGTGTGTGTGTGTGTGTGTGTGTGTGTGTTCACAGGCCAATTTTCAAATTATGTGGGCTAGAAAACCTGGAATAACTCACTGAGAAAACCCTACTCCTACTTAAGATCAGCAATCTACAATCCCAAATGAAGACTGCTTTAAGAATTCTTCAGTCTCTCATGGAATTTGAATCCAGTCTTCTTCAAAAGGGTGACATGTCAAAATCACTACACCATCCAAGAAAGACTTAGTTCTTGGAGTAGCCATTTGCTAAAGCAGTTCATTAAGTGGGCCATACATTCTTGAGCAAATGTGACAAAATAGAGCCTACATTATAACTGACTGTACAGAGTGAAGATTTCACCTCAGAGCCATAAAAGATTTTACCATGTTCCAACACTGACAATTGCCCAAATGTGATTGATAAACAAGATTAGTGACTCAGATGATGATAATAAATGATAGATTATTCAGATTTCTGAATTTTACAAGTTGCACATAAAGCATTAGACTGGAGTAACAAGTTATAAACATGTTTACTGTTTAGTGAATGTTTTTAGAACTTTTAGATTGTCTTTTATAAACTCTATGAACATAGCAAGTTTTGTACACAACATAAAAGAAAAGAAAGTGGCCCAGAGAACTGTGACCATTCAGAATATATGCACAGATCATTATTGTGAAAAGCAATATTGTCAAAGATGCTTTGGTGAAGCAATCATGTGAATTTTTTTCAAAGAGACTCTGGTGAAGCAATCATGTGAAATTTTTTCAAAGAGACTCTGGTGAAGCAATCATATGAAATTGTTTGCTTTTCCATTTCCAAAATATGCCATACACAGTATAGTATATTTTGGAAAGGGAGATAATTTTATTTTTACTGTGTTATGCAATATTTATTGTGCTTTTCCGTGCACTATACAATATTTTTCTCTTGAAAAAAGGTTACATTGCGCAGTATTATATATGATGACTTGCCAGTAGAGAAATACAGTATTTTTTTTTTTTTTTTTTTATGACTACTAGAAATTTATAAAATTCCAAGATCCAGCAAGGATCCAACCTGAGGTGTCCTGATTTGAGAGACGTGTAAAGTGAAGTAAGAATCATACATATGGAGATAAAATCAAATGATTCCACCTCACAGCACAGCTGGTTAATCCAGGATTGCTTAATTAATAAAATGGGGAAACCATGCATCTTTAATCTTACATTCGCATCAGGAATTTGAAGTTACAATTTTACTTTATTTAAGAAAGTATAGAAGTAAATATTTGATAGGAATGATCCCGAGGTAAAATAACATTGTAACCACTATTATCCAAACACACAAATACATGTTCTGCTTTATAATGAGTATTAAAATAATACTGAACAGACATTATTTAATACCTTAACCACACATTAAAATGATACCAAACAAAATAAAAATACATGTATACACATATAGTACATTTTAGAACTACATCCTACTTTCAGCTATTAAATAATATTCATTAGAAACATTAATTAATTCACTTTTATTATTTCTGCTAACGATCTTAATCCTTTAGCAGGCATAAAAGTACCAAACAAAAAAAAAGTCACACAAATAGGCATGTCATAGCATTACACTCAATACTCACTATACTGAATGTAATGAGTGTAATGAGGATGGGGGGGAATGGCAAAAAATAGTTGAAAATATGATGTACTTTATAATTCTATTCTTTATTCTGACACTATATTTGATAATAAGAATGAACAATATCTTTACTAACAGCAGATCTCTTACCAAAAATGGTTATTTCTTTATTATCTTACTTCCAACATAGTACAGAAATTGTTGTTGTTTTGGTTTTTAGGAGCATTAGCAACTAAGGCCCTATTGCTCCGTGATATGCGGTGGTCATTCCCTGACCTTTCCGCATCTTCCGTATTTGGTGGTGACGGGCTCGAACCTCGGTCTAATCAAGAAGCATGTGATACGCACTACTGCTCCTTCCCACCTGGCTACTGAGGCACCCTATAGAAATTGTAGTTGAAACCAGATTTCTAAGTGCATGCTAGAAGATGGCACTCCAAAAAGCAATTCTACAAGCAAATGTACACTGAAATTCATATGCTGAAGAATCTGATTTTTTTATGCTACCCTTTTTAATTAAAAAAAACCAATGATGAAGATCAAAATCAAACACCATGCTGCAGAAATATTAAAATTCACAGTGATGCAATTCCAACAAATATTTTAATCTAAAATTTTTTTTTTCTTTCCTTTTTTTTTTTTTTTGTTATATAGGATCATCCAGCATGCCTACTATAGGGTTAACTTAGCCTAACCAAACCTTATCATCATAATTACATAGAGAAGAATTTCCTATTTCCCTTTACAACAGGTACTGAGATTTAGTGGTAAATATTTACAGACAAAAGAAATTTTAAAGATTATTAAAGTAACATAACGGAAATTTCGAACATAGATCAGAAATTGTTTTTATAACAATTTTGTAATGGGATGATCCAGTAAAAAGTATGTACACGAACCAAGTAGTATAACTGGTAGCAAGGCCATGCCAAAGGATGAATGGGGAAACTGCTCTAGGCATATTTCTGTTATAGGTACACAAAATAAATGAAATACATTTTAAGTTGTAGGGAGAGAATACAGAATGAACTATTTGCCCCAGTCCCTATATAGCAGTTTTTAATTTATATGCTGATGACTTTGCAATTAAATTAGGAATTATTATAAAAATTTTTCTCTCCTTCATAGGATTTTTTCCACTCCGTGACGAGTACTGGTACCAAGTGCATGGAGTGGTTAATTGTGTCTGATTACTATTATTATTTATTTCTATTAGTTGAGGAACTCTTACTCTCCTACAGATATTCAGAATTGCAGCTTTCTGGAGTTCCATGTAAGTGTTCTCTGGGAGGCCTATTGCTACTAGGTTCTTTTGAAGGCACTTTGGCACAATGCTGGTGGTTGACACAGTGATCAGGATAGTCATTATTATTAATATTATGACTTTTTCTCATTATGAGATTTTTTTGCCCTGTGACAGGTACGGGTACAAGTGCACAGGATGGTTGGTTGTGTGCAGGTACCATTTTTATTATTGTTGGCTGAGGAACTCTAGCTATCCTAAATGTGTTCAAGGATTGCAACTTTCTGGAGTTCCATATAAGTGGTTTGTGGAAGGCCTATTGCTGCTTGTTCTTAAGGAAGCTCTTTGGCACCATACCAGTGGTTGATATGGTGATTGGGATCAGGGGCGCTGTGACCCTATGTGCTGCCAGTAAGCGAAATCAAATTTGCCGCCCCAAAATATTTCAATTAAAAAATAAAATAAGGCGTAAATAATTATTATTAATTTATTGAAAAAGAAAAGAATTATAACAAATCTCGCATATATAATATAATGAAACAACAAACAAAAATAACAAAATCATTCTGAAATTCAGGAAATAAACTAACTTCTAAATCACAGTAATCTTACTCTATTGCAATAATAAAATAAGGAAAATTATAATGTTAATTAATAATACAAATTTATGTTTCCTTGCTTTAAGAGATGCGAATTTATTAATTATTTCATTTATGTTTATTTGTTCCAAAAGATCATTTTCTATTGAAAATATTGCCAAATTAGAGAGTTATTGTTGAGACACTGTCGCTCGTAAATAATTTTTGATTAATTATAATTTTGAAAAACTTCGTTCACCTGAGGCAACTGAAACTGGTAAAGTCAGAAAAGGCATTAGTAGTGGCATATGAGGCAAGAAAGAAAGCTTATACAGCATCAACCCAAAAAAAAGGAAAAACCCATTTCCCATTCATCTCTCCATCTACTCCAAAAGTTTGTCCAGTTCTTCCTTGAATTTATTTAAGCTATCAACTTCCACAATGACAGATGGAAGTTTGTTCCAGCAATCAACTACCCACAGGCTAAATGCAAATTTCCAAACATCTATTCTACATCTGTCTTTCCTCAATTTGAATCTATGCATCCTCAGGTTCATAATCTGAGCAAGAGGAAGAATCTCATCAGCATTGAGCCTGCTCAACCCATTCAATGCCTTATACACCTCATCCAGATCACCTCACAGGCATCTAGTCTCCAGATGCCACAATTTGCAGAACTTAAGACTTTCTTGGTAAGAGCACCTCTTTGTTCCCCTCATTTGCATAAATTCTTAATGCACCTGCTACATTTGGAAAAGTATCTTTAAAATTGTTTTTAAAAATAAATTGTAACACTTCAGATGGAGTAATATTGTCTTTAATATAAATTTGAAGTACTCTTAAGTTCTTCAGTACTGCTAAACCATCAATATCAGACTCATTACGATTAATGTCACTTAATTTAATATGTAAATCTTTGCAAATATTTAAGAAATCGTTATATGACCATTTCTTTTAATTCAGAAATATTATGAAATATTTTATATATTTCTACATGTTCTTTCAGATTTCTAAACCTTTCAGTTAACGAGAAAATTTTTGTGTCCATAATTTGAAATTTTGTTGCGGATCCCGAATAGCTTCCTCTCTACTTTCATAATTAAAATGACGGCTTTTCAATCTTTTCCATGCAATGCTTACTTCTGGAAACTAAGCAGTAATGTCAATGATGGTAGCCATATTATCAGATGAATCAAATTTTTTGGAATGCTTCCTCTGTTCTGTTTTCTTGAAAATATTCCGTGATTTCCCATTGATAGGCATGTAAGGCAAGGATGTTCTTTGTCCTCCATACTATTTGATTCATTTGCAGAAACACTAATGAAAGAATTCAAAGAAGAGCTGGAAGGATGTGTAAAAGTAGGAGGGGAGAAGATAAAGACAATAAGATTTGCAGATAACTAGATATTGATTGCTAATAATGAAGAATTACAGATCTCCTTGGACACCTTGAACAGCACAATAAAGGAGTAAATTATCAAGATTAACAGCAATAAAACCAAGGTAATGTTAATTTCAAAGAGGCCATGAAGAAGAATCAATGTAACATTAGATGGAATAATATTGGAACAGGTCGACAGATATAGGTACTTGGGAAGCATAATGACAGAAAATGGAAAAAGCCTGAAAGAAATAAAAACAAGAACTGCAATGGGCAAAGAGGCATTTAGTAATAGAAAAGAACTATTGAGAAGAAATTTCAAGAAGGAATTAAGAATGCAAATGGTGAAAACATTAATATGGACTATTGTGCTATATGGCTCCGAAACATGGACACTGGGAAAGAGGAGATTAGATGCCTAGAAGCTTTTGAGATGTGGGTGTGGAGGAGAATGGAAAGGGTGAAATGGGTGGATAGAGTGAGTAATGAGATTGTGAGGAAAGTAGATGAGAGAACATTAGTAAAGAATTAAGGAAGAGAGAAAATAGCTTTATAGGACATGTATTGAAAAGAGAAAGCATGTACAGGAAAGGGATTGAGGGGTAGATGTGTGGAAAGAGAACTATTGGGAGAAGGAGAATTGGAATGATGATTTGTATAATAAGAGGAAATTATGCAGGCATTAAAAGTATAGCACAAGATAGAGAAACATGGCACCAATGGAGCCCTGAACCTGCCTGGGGGCAGAAAACTTGAAGAAAAAGAAGATTTTATAATAGAAAAAATAAATATAAATCTAGATAAGCAACTTAACGTGTCTGCAATTTCATGTACTGTATTTATTTCAAATAAATTATTTGCCTGCCATGTTGAATGTTGGAAGTCGCATTGAGCATCTGATTGTAGTAGTAGTAGCAGCATGTAATGCAAGAAAGCAAGTGTATGAGCTTATGCAGCATCAGCCAAAAAAAAAAAAAAAACACACCATTCCCTCCAAATGCCTGTACAGTTCCTCCTTAAATTTATTCAACCTATCAACTTCCACAACGACAGATGAAAGTTTGTTCCAGCAATTAACCACCCGCTGGCTAAAGGCAAGTTTCCGCACATCTATTCTACATCTGTCTTTTCTTAATTTGAATTTATGCCCCCTTAGGTTCGTAATCTGAACAAGTGGAAGGATCCCATCAGAATTCAGCATTCTCAATCCATTCAAGGCCTTATACACCTCAATCAGATCACCACGTAGGTGCCTAGTTTCCAGCCACTGCAATTTGCAGAACTTAAGACTCTCTTGGTAAGAGGATCCCTTCATTCCCCCTCACCAATCTTGTTGCCCTTCTCTGTACATGCTCAAGTAAATCTACATTCTTCCTAAAATGAGGCCTCCAGACCTGTACACAGTACTTAAGGCGTGGCCTGACCATTGCCTTATACAGAGGGACAATCACCTCCTTCTCCCTGTTAGCAAAATTCCTATATATCATTGACAAAACTCCATGACCTGCCCTAGCAGCATTGCTCAGAAAACTTCATATCTGACTGCACAATTACTCCCAGGTCTTTTTCATTTTATACCAATCTTAAGTGTAGTACCACACAGTTGGTATGTTTCTCTGGGGTTACTTCTACCCATATGCAGTACTTTGCATTTGTCAAGGTTAAACTTCAGTTGCCACTTCTTAGCCCATCTGCCCAAATGATCTAGATCCTGTTGCAGTAGCACACTGCCATTACTGTCATTAACAACCCTGCCAACCTTTGTATCATCTGCAAACTTCGACATTAAGCCTGATATACCTTCATCAATATCATTGATAAATATACAAAACAACAGAGGACCTAACACCGAACCCTGGGGGACTCCACTAATAACATTAGTCCACGAAGAGCAGCACCCATTGATTACCACCCTCTGTCTTCTCCCACTTAACCATCCTTTTATCCATTGTAGCAACTTACCCTTAATACCATTCTGATTGTATAAAACCAATCAGATGACCAGCCAGACTAGCTCAATTTCTAGGCATGTGGGACAGGCATTTGGTTAGGTTTTAAGAGTAAGAATTACCTAGACAAGTCTAGGTAATCAACCCTGCAGTGATATGCTAGTTTGTTTCTGGGGTCAGGTGGCACTGTCGTAATGTGTCATCTGTCACTCTGGGGTCCTTGGTGATGTAGTTCCTGTAATTCCTGGAGTTGATTACCTGGTCTTAGATGGCAAACAAGAAAACTAAGTTGCAGAATGGTAATCTCTTTGGCTCTTTATTTGTGCTTAGCAGCAGCACTAATTGACTCAATTGCCTGAAGGCCAGAGGTGCGAACAATGCATTCCCAGTAATCTCTCGTAATCCGTTTGTTATATGGAAATTTTCTTTGTTCTACTGAAACTATTATAAATGTAATTACCAGTGGAATTTTTAAAAAAGCCACTAAATAGAAAATTTCTCTATAAAGAAGTTTGTTAAACAGAGGTTCAACTTGTATATGTCAAATTTTTTTTGGTGCCCTCCTGAACTGCCCTGGTTGTGTCTGTGAGTGTACTCTGTCTTGTCTCGGTAATCACCCTGCAGTGATATGCTAGTTTGTTTCTGGGAACAGGTGGCACTGTCGTAATGTGTCATCTGTCACTCTGGGGTCCTAGGTGATGTAGTTCCTGTAATTCCTGGAGTTGATTACCTGGTCTTAGATGGCAAACAAGAAAACCTACAATTGAAAGATCAGGAACTAAACAGACCTATCTTAGGTCTGTTTAGTTCCTGATCTTTCCCTTGTAGGTTTTCTGGAAGTTGCTAGAGTTAGGCACCACTATGTCGATATCCATTTTCTTTTTCTCTGAGGGTTATGTCTGGTCTGTTGTGCGGAATTGTATTGTCCATTATCATGGCATGGTCCTAGTATAGTTTGTGAGCAGGGGTTTCTAATATGACCTGGGATTAATGCTTATAATACAGTACACTTTCTTTAATTGACTAGTATTTTTGCACTAACTTCTGATGTGTTATTTATTTATTTATTTATTTTTTTTTTGGTAGTTGTTGGTGCATCGGCATTTGTGGCCATAATGCACCTCCCAAGGTTTTTGCAGTACTTTGATCCAAGCCCGAGGCGGGATTCGAACCCACGGCCTTAGGGTTGCCGGGCAGGTACTTTACCCGCCCGGCTAGCCCGGTCAGCATGTGCTATCAAAGTGCCCTGGTTGTGTCTGTGAGTGTACTCTGTCTTGTCTAGGTAATCACCCTGCAGTGATATGCTAGTTTGTTTCTGGGGTCAGGTGGCACTGTCGTCATGTGTCACTCTGGATTCCTTGGTGATGTAGTTCCTGGAGTTGATTACCTGGTCTTAGATGGCAAACATGAATCCTTTGATCTTGGGGAAGAACCTCCCACTCATGAGCCATGCATTGGAAGCCATCTTTCCTATGTAGTCTTGACAGAGGTCATTGTGGTGTCTAAAATGGAGTGCCTTTTCTTCCATCTTTCTGTATTTGTTCCTGCTGTCTGTGTGAGTTGGGTCTCCTAGTTGACGTTGAGTGGTGTGTGCTGTTTGTCTATCTTCCATATACATATTAATTTGACATTAACATCAGGATTGTGGTGCAGGCTTATTGTAATCATTGAGATTGTACAAATTGAAGACTGCTTATGGTTTGAGAACCTTGCTATTGTCTTGTAAATATAAACTGATTAATACTTGATTATATTGTACTCTAGTGCATGGTTCACACCTGATTGTACTATGGAATTGTAAATATGTTATTACAGTTTCTCCTCAGTGATTGACTGAGGTTGTTGCTGGCAGGTTGTTGGCTGAGTTAAATTAGTTTGATTATATTGTTGATTTTAAAGATATTGGTTGCACTTGTTAATCATAAAGGTTATATTTAGAATGAAAAAAATATATAAAAAATATAAAATACTTAATCTTCTGCCAACAAATTGTCGGCTTGAGTAACTGTTCTTGAAGTTTTAGTTTAAACTTTGTTAAAACTGTCTGGTTGAGAGTTGTGCATTTATTTTTAGTCCTCGCCTTTTTCCCATTATAAATATGAGGTCAGCACTTTTTTTACTGTTTTGGCATGAAATTTTTATGGCCGGATGCCCTTCCTGACGTCAACACTCACCCTTTATCTGGGCTGGGGATATGTGGTGATCATTCCCTGACCTCCTGCATCCCCCATATTTGGTGGTCATGGGCTTGAACCCCGGTCTAATCAGGAAGTGTGTGCTATCCACGGCTGCTCCTGGCTACGGAGGCATGGAGTTGTACATTTGTATAACCACAAATTGTTTTAAATAAGTTTAAGGTAATAATTCATCCAGGTTTTGTGAACATTGGGTTGACAATTGTATTTCGTATAATGATAAGTAACTTGTGTTAAATTAGTTACTAGGTAGTAACTCATTCATCTATAGTTCAGAGCTTGATTACATCTAAATTCTAATTAAGTTATGGAGTTAACTTATTAATTGATCGAGCTACATTTTGATTAGATTTTTTAGCTGTATTTGATTAGCTGTATTTTTTTATGTTTGTTTTGATGGGCAGTGACAGATTCCACTGATGATCTAAATTCTATAACCTATTATTTTTGACTCTTCATTTTCAGGAAATGTGTTCTACTTTCATCCCCTTGCTTCTATCAACTTTCCTTCCCATCCATTTCCCTCACTATTCCTTCTGTATATCCCACTTCCTTTCCTTAAATATCCTTGGAGCTCCCAGGCTTGCCTGATGGCCTAGTAAAAGTCTTTTCCTGGTGGAAGCATGTGGCTTGGGATAGGAGTCAGGGAATCAGGTGTACCCTGCCCCCTGGCTGTGAAATGTGAGTTTAACTTCTGTTCCCAGAAAATTAATGGAGGCACTGGTTAAAGAAGCACTGCAGGATCATCTAGACAAGACTTCAGTTATAGCTCAGACACAGCATGGTTTTGTTAAGTGGAAGTCTTGCCTGACCAATTTGATTGGATACTATGATGCAGTCACAAAAGAACTGGATGCAGGGAATAACTTTGATATTATATACTTGGATCTTAGAAAGGCTTTTGATACTGTTGCGCATGGAAGACTGCTGCACAAATTGGAGCAGTGTGGCATTGGAGGCAAATTGCTGTTATGGATAAAGGAGTGGTTGAGGGGGAGAAGACAGAGAGTGGTAATCAATGGACACTGCTCATCGTGGACTAATGTTATTAGTGGAGGCCCTCAGGGTTCAGTATTGGGTCCATTATTGTTTTCTGTATTTATAAATGATATTGATGATGGTATATCAAGCTTAATGTCCAAGTCTGCAGACGATACGAAGGTTGGCAGGGTTGTCAAGGACGCTACTGACATTATGCTGCTGCAACAAGATCTGGAAAGGTTCAGCAGATGGGCTGAGAGGTGGCAAATGAAGTTTAACATTGACAAATGTAAAGTACTACATATGGGAAACAGCAACCCCAGAGCAACGTATCAACTCTGTGATACTACACTGACAGTGGTAGAGAATGAAAGGAACCTGGGGGTGATTGTGCAGGCAGATATGAAGTTCTCTGAGCAGTGCAGACGGGCTGCAAGAGTAGCTCATGGTGTATTGTCAATGATATATAGGAATTTTTCTAGCAGGGATAAGGAGGTGATTATTCCCTTGTATAAGGCAATGGTCAGGCCACACCTAGAGTACTGTATACAGGCCTGGAGACCTCATTTCAAGAAGGATGTAGAGCTGCTGGAACGAGCAGAGAAGGGCAACAAGATTAGTGAATGGAACAAAGGGGTGCTCTTACAAAGAAAGGCTTAAGTTTTGCGAATTACAGTGTCTGGAGACTAGGCAGCAGCGAGGTGATCTGATAGAGGTGTACAAAGCCTTGAACGGTTTGAGCATGCTCAATGCTGATGGGATTCTTCCTCTTGCTCAGAATAATCACCAGAGAGGGCATAAATTCAAATTGAGGAAAGACAGATGTAGGATAGATGTGCGGAAATTTGCCTTTAGCCAGCGGGTGGTTTGTAGGTGGAACAGACTACCATCCCTTGTCGTGGAAGTTGATAGCCTAAATAAGTTTAAGGCTCAGCTGCACAAGTATTTTGAACGAACAGAGGGGTGAAGTGGAAGTGGTTATTTTTTATTTATTTATTTTACTTTAATTTTTTTGGCTGATGCTGCATAAGCTTGCTTTCTTGCATCAAATGCCTCTACTAATGCTAATGCTAAAAATGCTAATGTCAGGTAGTGGCATAATGAAATTGGGATACTCAACAGAACCCTATACATACGCTGAACACACCTGCACATATACACACTTGCCGGCCTTGGCACTATGCCTTCTCAGTTGCATCTGCGGCATATAGGAGAAACCCCAGAGACCGCAATACAAATGCAAATAACTTAAATTCCATTAATCCCAAAATATCGCAGAACTCATCAAAACTGGTGCTATGAACATGTGACTTGGAGCCCTGATTAATGGAGTACAGTTCTGTTCTCTGATGAGTCCTGTTTTAGCCTACAAACAGATTGTAGACATTATTTCATCTTGAGACAACAAGGAATGTGGTACCATCCCTCCAACATCAGAGAAATGGACACTTACGGTGAAAGTGGTATTCTCATATGGGGTAGAATAATGATCAACAGCCACGCTCCTCCTCATATTTTTGATAGAGGGTACCGTAACTGTGCCGAGGTACCGAAAACAGATCCTCAAACCCTATGTGAGACTTATTAGGGGTGTAGTTGGACCAGATTTTCTTTTCATGCACGACAACGCCACCACAAACAGAGCTCAAGTCATGGAGAATATTTTGAAACTGAAGATATCTGGCGACTTCTGTGGCCAGCACAATCACAAGACAAAGCTGATCGAACATGTGTCAGATGCCCTTGGTCATGGCATTGCACGCCAACACCCAACACCTTGGTCACTTGGTGAGCTAAGGTCTTTGCTAGAAAAGAATGGGATTTGTTGCCACCCTTATATCAAGCATGGTTCACCGCTGTCAAGCCTGTTTAGCCACTGGAGTTCATACACCATAATGACCATATTTTCAAGCATCTTGTATTGACCTCTATAATGTGACCTTTTTGGTAATTCTTATACAGCCACTATAAATGTCTTTTATATCTGTCTGAAGTTTCTCGTTCTCCCTTCATTTCATCATTATTCTGTGGTACACCACCATACCAAATTTTGTCCCGCTTCATTGCATGCTGCACAAGTTATGCCACGTTTTCTACATGTTCTATTAATTTTGTTCAGCAGTGTAGTACAACTTGTTTATATTTGTTTAGTCAGAAGGTAGATCTCCACAGGTGGCTGCTGTTTTATTTGTAGTAGCTTGTTATGCATTTGGGCATGTCACATTTGTATCCACTATTTATAACACATGTGACTAGTTTATAATCAATGATGGGAATTAGAATAGGATCAATATTACAACATGCACAGGAATCTAACAAAATTTAACAGACTATTTATTTTCATTTGGTGAGAAGCACTACTATAGCTGTGACAGTTTGTTTTTTAACCACATCAGTACATATCCAAAGAGCTTATACATGGGTGAAGAATGGGCTGCATGTAATTGCCTAATATTTTGGCTCGCCACTATTTTCCCCACTGAGGAAAACAGTTATTGCAAGGGAATGTACACTCTGCCCATGTAGGCTATATTGGTTCTAAAATCAGTAGATATTGTCAAGATATAGATGTAGATATAACATCTATATACATATAGATGTTATCAAGATAATAAACCCAAAGGAATATCAAGATATTCCTGTGGGTTTGGTTTCTGTGGATTTGTTTCAAGAGAAATTTGTCCATTGAGGATCAGCAGACAGCATGTTCAGATAGGATAAGACGAAAAACTCTGCATTTTGACTCCACTGAGAAGCAGTATCTTCCTCCTAAGATGAAGCAAAAGTTCACTGGCACACAAATTGATTTTTGAGGCAGAGATGTTTCAAAAGCCCAATGAGTAATTCTGAGGTTGCTGCACTCAACTGCATACTAATAAGTTCTTCCTTGCAGGGCCATAACCCTCAGGGGCTCACATCTGGTGAGTTTGGGCTTGGCACACCCAGGGCCTGAGCTGGATATCATCATTCTTCTCTTTCTTGGAGATTCCCTTCTACTTCTCTCTCTCTCTCTCTCTCTCTCTCAGGGTAACTCAGAAATTTTTTTTGGCTGATGCAGCGTACGCCTCAGGCTTCCTTGCACCATATGGCTAATAATAATAATACTCTCTCATAAATGCTTTCAAAGATTGAACTGAGTAAGGAATTTTTCTTTAATTCGTCCTTTGCTTTTTTTATACATTTTGAGGAAAGCCAGAATTTTAATAACAGATGACAAGAAAAATGAACTCTTCTGTTTCAAAGAAGGCATCACTTTACTACGAATTCCACTGCTTTATTTCCCATTACATACCTATGAATCATAGCATATGATATTTACCTTGAAGTATTCCTTATAACATATATTCCTTTTTCCTATAACAAAATACAGTTATTACATTTTCTTGTATGTTGACTAATATATTTAAATCAAAACATTTACATACTTTTAATTAAGTTACTTTATGAACACTCTGTACATAAAGAGACTTAATTGTAACATTCATAATTGATTTTAACTTAACTTTTTTTTTTTTATCGAAAAAGAATTAATAAATAAAACTTTCATGGTCAACTTTGAACTCTATCCCACTACAAAACAAATACAGTGTGTGTGTGTGTGTGTGTGTGTGTGTGTGTGTGTGTGTGTGTGTGTGTGTGTGTGTGTGTAAAATAAAAGATATAATGGGTTCCACCACTACTACACCTGTAGTAGTGGTGGAAAGATAAAAATAAAATAAATTAGATATGACAAATGCACCAAAGCGCACGCACACACATACAGAAAAGGTTGAAAAGTCTTTAGTCCAATACAGATCACAAAGGTTTTCTTGGAAGACAACACTGCCAATCTGCTGTGACTCTTCTTGTGTTCACAGAAGATTTTAGGTTTACAACTATATTCTTCTTTACAGAGGGCATTGAGGTGTGGAAGGTAAAGAGGGTGAATGTTGAGAGAATCAAGTACAATACAGTCATTGAGTAACTTCATATAAAGAAAATGTCACCAAAAGAAATTTGTGAAGACAGGCAGCAAACATAAGGGAATCGTCCTTCATAAGCCATGGTCAAAAACTGGGTTGCAGAATTTAAACGTGGACGAGACAGTGTGAAGATGCACCCTGCAGTGGATGAGCTTTACCATGTTGACAGCTGCAAATGTGGATGCCAATCATGACCTGATCATGCAAGACCACAGAATAACACTGAAGAACATTCAACATCTCCCATGAGCAAACTCGTGATGTTGTGATGAATGTTTTAGGAATGAAGAAGGTTTTTCTTTAAGGTGGTTCCCTAAAGCACTGAATGCGAATCGGGAGTGGGAAAGAGTGAGGTGTTGTCATGAGATTTTGCAGCATTTTGAAGCTAACAAGACTCAGTTTTGGGGGCAGTAAATCACTATGGATGAAATATGGGCCACTTGAATCCTGAAATAAAGGAACAATCGAAACATTGAAAGCATCCCACTTCATCCCCTCCTAAAAAGTTTCAAGTGCAGAAGTCAGCTGGGAAAGTCATGGCGTCCATCTTCTGGAATGCAGGAGTGATCATGGTTGATCTCCTGGAACGAGATGCCACTATCAACACCGAGTATTATTCTAACCAACAGAGACATTTCCGAGAAGAATTGAAGCTCATGAGGCACGAAAAATTGGCCAAAGGAGTCATTTTGTATTAAGACAATGTACCAGTGTACACAGCATTTGTAACTCGAGCAACACTGTATGACTGTGGATGTGAGCTATTATTGCACCAGATTTGGCTCTATCAGATTATTTTCCATTTCCAAATCTCAAAAAAAAGGACTCGAAAGAAAAGAAATTTGACAGTGACATGCTGTGATGGATGCAGTCAACAATTGGTTTGAGTAAAAATCTTCTGAATTTTATTTGAGTGGATTACACAAAAGCTAGTGGATTATACCAGAAAGTGTGTTGACTTAACAGGACTATGTTGAAAAATATGAGTTTTCACAACTTTCCAGCATTCCTTCTATGAAAAGCTAGAAACTTTTCAACCTTCTGTGCACACTCGTGTGTGTGTGTGTGTGGGTGGCCATGCTATTTTCTTCAACTAAGAGGATATTAATATAAAAATGAACTTTCCAAACAGTATAACTATTTAGTAACACACCTAGATCTCACAGTTATTTTCTTGCTCTAAATTTGCTAGTAGTGCTCTATGTAAAGCCATATGTCAATTTATCTGGAAATAATAATTTGTACAATTTAAATATTTAAGTCAATTTCATGCCCATATTACTTCATTAACACTAATATTACATTTATAGATGTGTTAATGATATTTAAATAAACTGTTCAAGTTGTTGTTTGATAATTTATTTCTCAGTAAACTAATATACAGTCATCCCTGTATATTAATTATCATACATTTACTTAATTCATAGCTGTATTTATGTCTGCACAGAAAAAAAAAAAATTTTCCTTTACAAATACTATAAGGTGCACTATATTGAATGCACCATTCACACACACACACACACACACACACACACACACACACACACACACACACACACACACTATACAACCAACTTAATGATAATCTTGAACATTTTTCATTAAATTACCTTGTCTATATAATCAGTTGCTGTAACAAAATTGAATGCATCATCTAGCTTTGCCTTTAAAGTGATAGATTTCGAAGAAACCCACTTGTTCTTTGGAACTTCTAGCTGATACAAGACTGCTACAAGGGCAACTAATATAACTACAACTTTCCAAAAAAGTCCCTAGAGGATTTAAAAAGGGTGACCATGAGAAGAAATTAATCATTATTTAATTCTAACTTAAAACTACAACTGCATTTGCAAAATAATTAATGAAAATAAAAAATATCTTAAATATCATTGTCTTAAAAATTTTTAAAAATGACAAAATGTTTTAATACATCACAACTTCCAGAGGACATCATAAGCATTCTGCACAGCAATTATTTATTCAACTGACAAATAACCTAATGAATAAATTCTATTTCTTTGAGTAATATATAGGATATAGGAGGAGTGGTCGAATAGTTCTGCAAGAACTTTTCAAACACCCCTTTGCAAATGGCCACACTTCAACATGGAAAATAGTTGCAGTGGGATGGAAAGTATGTCATGTGGCAGTGGTACAGGAGTAAGGAGTTAGTAACATGGAGGTCTCCATTAAACCTATTTATTTATGTTTGTAACTACATAAAGGACAAATTACATTTCACTATGGTGAGTACAAACATATGCTTTAAGGCAAAGTTGTGTGATCAAATTTTGAGTGCAGCTAGGAAAAAGTGGCCAAGAGATGCTAGTACTTAACTAACTAGATTATGGGCTGGATGCATTAAGTAGCTCATAGGTATTCGAGTGGTGGAGACAGAGGATGAAAGTCAAGGGCTGCCCCTTCCAAAGGAATGACTGGTGATACTCTTTTTATATGTTCAAGGCATTGTTCTGAAAACAGCAGGCATACCATAATTAAACTCAGATTAATCATTATTATTAACAGGCACTACAGGATCACTCAAGTGATAGAATTTTAAAAAAAGGCATGTTCAATAAACAGTGGCTTGTCCTGCAAATAATAATAAGTTGCATATGTGGTCTGAGAGCCATTTACAGCCATCAGAAATACATCACTAGAACATCTACCCTATTGTCAGAGTGGACCCTAAGCTGAGGGGACCCAAATTTGGCAGCAACTAGAAGTAAAAGAACCATACTTAATAAATTACTAAAGAGCATGTTGAAAATCAGCCCGTTGCATATTAGCATTAGTAGAGGCATATGATGCAAGAAAGAAAGCTTATACTGCATCAGCCAAAAAAAAAAAAAACTTCCCATTTCACCCATCCATTCACTCCAAAAGTTTGTCCAGTTCTTCCTTGAATTTATTTACGCCTTCAACTTCCACAACAACAGATGGAAGTTTGTTCCAGCAATCAACCACCTGCTGGCTAAAGGCAAATTTCCACACATCTATTCTAAAACCATGTTTCCTCAATTTGAATTTATGGCCCCTCAAGTGCATAATCTGAGCAAGAGGAAGAATCCCATCAGCATTGAGCTTGCTCAAACCATTTAAGGCCTTATACTCTCCTCAATCAGATCACCTCTGAGGTGCCTAATCTCCTGAGAAGTGAATAGAACACTGCAAGACATGAAGTGAAGGATGATATTTTGAAGATAAAACTGTCCTTAACAGTATCACTTAAGTTTATATCACACTCACATGCTGGAAAGTTTACTGTTTCAACTTGGGAGATTAGTATTATAATGGCTGAAAGATGTGAGGAATTGGGCTTTTTCTGCATTGGCCCAAAAAAAAATAAATAATAATTCTATCATTCATACTTTCCCTGTTGCCAAAAAAGTGCCTCTCCAATTCCATATTGAACTTTACCAAATTATCAACTTCAACCACTGTTGCAAGAAATTCATTCCAATAATCTATAACATGCTGCCCAAAAGTAAACTTTATGAGATTCAACCTCCTGTTATAACCAGAATTTTGTATTTGTGCCCCCAGTTCTCTTTTCTGCCAGTTAAAATATACTTGCCTCACCCAATTTACTGATTCCTTTAGGGCATTAGGATATATCTCTATCTGGTCCCCTCTAAGATGTCAAGTTACCAAGCTTTACAGTCTGCATTTTTCAGGCTGTTCTTCATATAGACATTGATTAGCAATCTTTACCAATCTGGTTTCCCTTCTCTGAACTCTTTCTAGAAATTTGTCTTTTTTCAAATGTGGTCTCCAGTCCTGAACACAACATTCTAAATGCAGTCTCACCAGCTTCTTATAAAAATGATTAATGACATCCTTTTCCCTACTTGCAAAGGTCCTATACATCACAGACAGATCACCATGTGCTTTCCTAGCTGACTGTTTACACAACATGGAAATTTTTCATGTCTAACTAAATAATAACCCCTAAGTCATTTTCCTCATGCACTACTTTTAACTCCACTCTCCCAAGATTATAAGTAACTCCTGGATTTCTGTTTCCTAAGTGCATGATGAAAATGACTTAAGGGTTATTATTTAGTTAGACATGAAAAATTTCCACACTGTAGAAATTTTTCACGTCTAACTAAATAATAGTGTCTAACTTCATGTCTAACAAAACCTTACATTTAGAAGCATTAAACTTCAATTGTCATTTTTCAAACCATTTGTGCAAATTAAATTACTTTGAAACAGAATGAACTGGTTCATATCATAAACACCCTTCCTGCCGTTAAATCATCATTAAACTTTATCAAATTCCCCTGCACTCCCTCAACAAAATCATGAAGGACAAGAAACAGAATTATTCCCGATACTGATCTCTGAGAAACTCAACTTGCTGCACTGGTACATCCTGAAACATGCCCCTTTATGCCCTCTCTCCTATCTTTTAACCAGTGCTTGATAGAAAGCAGGGTCTTGGCCATTTATCCCCCATTCACTTCAGTTTATATAATAGCCTTTCGTTGGGAACCATATCAAAAGCTTTACTGAAGTCAAGGTAAATAATATCAAAGTTGTTTCTTGCATCCATTTTATGACTGTCATAATAAATAATTAAATTGGTCAGGCAAGACTTCTCCTTCATGGACCAATGCTGTGACTTATTAAGGATACCATTCCTAACAAGATAATCCTAAATTGTATACTGAATCAGAGACTCCATGACCTTATCCATCACAGAAGTCAAACACACTTGGTCTATAGTTGACCATCATGCAAAAGATTTGCACCTTTGCAGACTGAGGAGACATTAGTGCTTCTCCAGTCCAGTAGGTTCTCCCCAAAGTCCAATGATGATCTCATTAATATCCTAAACTGGATGAGACAGTGTTACTACTGGCAAATGATACAAGAAAGCAAGCTTATACAGCATCAAAAAAAAAAAAAAGGCACATCACTCACCTGTACCACCACTCCAATAATTTGCTAGTTCTTCCTTAAATTTTTAAGTGTAGCATTAAGATCAAGTTATGGCTATGAATAAAGGGATGGTTGAGTGGGAGAAGAATGAGTGGTTATTAATGCAAACTGCTCTTTGTGGACAAATGTTATTAGGGGATTCCACAGGGTTTGGTGCTGGACCCATTGTTGTCTTCTATATTTATTAATGATATTGATAAAGGTATATGAGGCTTAATACAAATGATACAAAGGTTGACAGGATGGTTCAAGACAATAATCAAGGAAAGCCTAGGCAAGATCGAGAAAACCTAGGCAAATGAGTTGATAAATGGCAGATGAAGTTTAACATTGACAAATGTAAGGTGTGCATATGGATAACAGTAATCCCAGATTAATGTACCAATTGAAGGAGCATAAAATCAAACTGAGGAAGGATGGTTGTAGGAGAGATGTGCAGAAGTTTGCTTTCATCTGCGGGTGGTTGATTATTGGAACAAACTTTGATCTGTTGTTGTGGAAGTGGACAGTTTGAATAAATACAATGATGGGAGACAAGCTATTAGGCTTGCCTTCTTGCATCATTTGTCACTACTAATTATAATACTAATTTACTCAAACTAAAAATGCTTCTGCAAGACCAAATGGAAGTTTGTTCCAACAATCAACAACCCACTGGCTGAAAGCAAATTTGTGCACATCTATCCAAAACTGTCCTTCCTCAATTTAAATTTATACATCCTCATAAGTGTTGGATATACAAGAGAAAATATGCTATCAGCACTGCACTTGCTCAATCCATTCAAAGCCATAAACACGTCAATCAGATCATCTCGCAAGTACCTAGCATCCAAATGCTACAATTTGCAGAATTGAAGCCTTTCTTGGAAAGCACACCCTTTTGTGTCCCTCACCAATCTTGTTGCCCTTCTCTGCATCTATTCCAGCAGATCTACTTCCTTCCTAAAATGAGGTCTCTGTGCAGTACTCAAGATGCAGCTAAACCATTGCTTTGTAAGATGGGATAATCACCTCCTTATCCCTGATGACAAAACTCCTGTATACCATTAACAAAACCTCATGTGCTGGTCCAGCCTATCTGCACTTCCAATCTGACTGTAAAATTAACCTCAGGTCTTTGTGAAGTGAAACTTCTTTAGGCAAGCTCCAGGCAGTTTTTAGATGGGAGTAACTTGTGTTCATGGATTGACAAAAAATGCAACAAAAATGTGACCGTTGCCATAAGTAAAGGCATCACAGGCATTCTGAATGTCCCGGTTCTTGCACAATCATCAAAGTTAAGCAACATTAGGCATGGTTAGTAATTGGGAGGATGACCACCTGAGAATATCCGGTGTAGTTGACTTTTTTTTTTCTTTTGTTAACCTATGGAAAATATTCTTCCGATTTTCACATATCATTTAATTTTGTTAATTGGTAAGGTAATAAGGTGCAAATCTGTGCTTTATATCTTTACTTTTATGGCCTGTGGATAATATTCATCCTATTTTCGCTTATTATAACAGCCATTAATAGAATTAAAATACCATTAATTAGGATTAAATGACCGGCACTTACTACATATCGTATAGTGAATGGTATTTTGTTATGGAGTGTCCATCGTCAAGTGATTTGATTGTATAGTGAACCAATCTAAAGCGGGGGGGGGGGGGGTCCGCTGTAGTGAGCATTGTAAGGTGTATATAGCAAATGCACACATGCAATTCATCCATGGATTGAAAAAAATCGCCAAGAAAATGCAACACAAAATGATTCATCCTCCTCTCCCCCGCCATTATACCATTTTGAGGGACCAGGCACGAGCGACACAGGACCCAATCAGTACCCCTACTGATTGTGCCATTCTCCACCGTATTTAATAAAAAATTGAGGGAAAACAATTTATAATTCAACATGCCGAAGACTAATAGTGAGCACTGTAGAGCACAGAGCACGTATACATGCAATGCAACCACCGAAACCACCTCCACTGAGTACATTCCTGTCTTGATGGTCCTGAATAACTTCTTTAACCAGTGACTCCATTATGTTCCCTAGAACGGAAGTCAAGCTTACAGGTCTATGATTACTCACTTCACCCTTCAATTCCGCTTTGTGAATCGAGGACATTTGCACATCTCCAATCCACAGGAACCTCCTGAATCCAAGGATGTCTTATAATTATGGCTAGAGGTTTGCTGTCCTCTTCTTCTGCCGCTCAACATATAATTGGATTGATCTCATCCACCCCAGGTGATTTTTTTATCTTTAGCTTTAACAATTTCTCATCCACTTTCCTCTGTTATCACAAAATCATTTATTTCTCTGTTAAAATTTCATAAACTTCGGGCATCCCCTTCCTAAAAATTATTAGTGCTTACATAAAGAAGTCTTTGCTGCTTTTCTTTGCGTTCTTTGTCAGAGACTTCTCATAATCTGCCTTAGCAGATTATGAGAATAATCTGGGGTTACTCTGAAGTAACCCCAGAGAAACGTACCAACTGTGTGGTACTACACTTAAGGTGGTAGAAAATGAAAAAGACCTGGGAGTAATTGTGCAGTCAGATATGAAGTTTTCTGAGCAGTGCAGACAGGCTGCTAGGGCGGGTCATGGGGTTTTGTCAATGATATATAGGAATTTTGCTAGTAGGGAGAAGGAGGTGATTGTCCCTCTGTATAAGGCAATGGTCAGGCCACGCCTTGAGTACTGCATACAGGTCTGGAGGCCTCATTTTAGGAAGGATGTAGATTTGCTTGAGCGTGTACAGAGAAGAGCAACACGATTGGTGAGGGGAATGAAGGGATTCTCTTACCAAGAGAGGCTTAAGTTCTGCAAATTGCAGTGGCTGGAGACTAGGCACCTGCGCGGTGATCTGATTGAGGTCTATAAGGCCTTGAATGGGTTGAGCACGCTGAATTCTGATGGGATCCTTCCACTTGTTCAGATTACCAACCTACGGGGACATAAGTTCAAATTAAGAAAGGACAGATGTAGAATAGATGTGCGGAAATTTGCCTTTAGCCAGCGGGTGGTTAATTGCTGGAACAAACTTCCATCTGTCGTTGTGGAAGTTGATAGGTTAAATAAATTTAAGGAGGAACTGGACAGGCATTTGTAGGGAATGGTGTGATTTTTTTTTTTTTTTTTGGCTGATGCTGCATAAGCTCCTACACTTGCTTTCTTGCATCATGTGCCACTACTACTACTACTACTACTTAGCATGCCTAACCTCTTTTGTGACTTGATTGCAGACTCTGTTATACCTACTGTAGGTTTTCATATCTATGATAATTTATAAGTATCACATGCATTTTTCTTTTCTGCCACTAATCTCACTAGTTTCTTTGTTTGTTTGTTATTTGGTTTTTAGGAGCATTAGCAACTAAGGCCATATTGCTCTGGGATATGCGGTGGCCATTCCCTGACATTTCTGCATCCTCCATATTTGGTGGTCATGGGCTCGAATCCCAGTCTAATCAAGAAGCGTGTGCTATGCACTGCTGCTCCTTCCCACCTGGCTACGGAGGTGCAATCTCACCAGGTCATCTGATATTCATACAGGGATGTTGGAATGGTTAAACTTTGAGCAGTATCTTTCTCTCAGTTGGTATAAAAAGCCTAATAGATTCCATTATTACTTCCTTGAATGCTCCCCATTTAAAGTTCACTGCTAACATTATCATCAGTTGGTCCCACTGAACAGATTTTAAAAACTGTCGGAGACCATTCTTGTCACCTTTATGAAAGTAAAAGCTTCTCTGCTCACAATGGTAGTTACATATTTAAGTGAAACCCACATCAGTATACTGTGATCACGAGCACCCAGTGGTTCTTTTACCTACAGATTCTTAATGTATGAAGATTTGTTGATAATCAGAACAAGAGCATTTCTTTTTCTCATTGCCTCTCTCTAGCATGCTGGTATAGAAAACTAGTCATCCAAAATATCTACAGAATCCTGCTACTGTCAGAGAAACCAACCCACAAGTTTCATTCAATATCTGGAAAGTTAAAATCCCCCATTATAAGGCATCCTGAATTACTGGTCCACTCTATTTGTCTGTATAGCTGTTCATCACAGTTATTGGGCCTATGACTTACACACTTCTACTCTCGTTTTTGTTTTCCCAGTGCTTATGTCATACCAATCTGATTCGACACTGTACTGGCCACCGACTTTGACTGTGTGCACTGCCTTACATCCTATGTGCTTTTTAACTAAAACATTACTGTTATGTCTGTCCTTTTTTGCACACTTTATACTCCCCATATTCAAATTTTGCATCTCTTATGCCTGAGTGAACCATGTCTCTGATATGGTATCAGTACAATGTTTCTGAATCTGATAACTTTACCAATATTTCAAATTCATGAATTTTATTTACTAAGGTCCTAGCATTAGTGTACATGCACCTAGTTTTATTCTTAGTATTCCTAATACAGCCCATGTATTTGCTTGTTCAATGAGCACTACCAGCAGGCCTTACACCTGGCTTTCTAGTTTGCTGTATAATCCATTAGAATCTGGGCAAGAATCATTTACACCTCTGCCTGCAGCTGCTGTTAATCTATTCATTGTGTATCCCCCCCACCAAACTAGCAGTTTTGCAACCCACCTAACACTGCCTCAACAGAATCAGCCAATAAATATCTCTGTAAAAACAGTCTATCTTGTCAATAAGCACAGACCATGCTAAGAAAAATTCTTCCCTAATGAGCCTTGCACAGTCTCCCCAGTACTAAACTGACTAACAAGGCTCTCATCATGTACTTCCTCCTATTGCATTTGGTCAGAATTGCATACACTTTCAAATTTAATCCTAACTCAATTTTTTCTCAAAATTGCCCTGTAATTGTTATGTAAATCCTCAGACCTTCTACTCTTAATATCATTAGTACCAACATATACAAGAATATCAATTTTTGTACCTTTAAAATAAGAGCATCTCTATGTCAGGGGTGTCACACTCAGAAGTGCTCAGGGACCACACAGACATTCTCGGGGAGGTAGAGGGCCACACAAATGGCTCTCAGGTGGCTTGTGGACCTCACTAATGTGTATATAGCATATCAGCGACATTATTCAGCAAAATATATTATCTTATTCTTGCACAAAATAATGCAATCTCATAACATCAATATTTATGAAGGTTGTATAACATGAATATTGTTTAAATTTCATATCTGTATATCTCCTTTAAGTGTCATAATTTACCATTTGGGCTACTTATATATGTTAAAATGTACTATGAAAGTTGACACTTGGGGCCACATAACAAATTCTTGAGGGTCCCACACAGCCCCTGGGCTTCCAGCTTGACATGCCTGCTCTACATCATCATCAACTTTTCCCCCAGGCAGATATACCCTGGTCCTATTCCACCTATCCTTTTTACAAAATGTATTTCCCATTTTCCCGACAATATCTACCTCCTGTGGGACCAGCACACTGCCATAAAGGATCTCATTATGCCTTGATATAGCAGTGAATGGATTCCTAATCCACCCTTTGGTCGCGTCTGGTTCTGTAAAGTGTTCCTTCACATTCTGATGTAGAATTTGGATCTGTTTCTAAATGATTTCTTTTTTGACATGTTTAGAAAATAATCATCATCTGTTGAGAAAAAGTCAAATTCTGGGTGATCGAGGTACTTGCATCACAGTTCAGTCTTCTGAAGGAATCCTGATATCATATCCTGTAAGTTAAAAAGTCAAGATATTCTGGGTGAAGTGACGGATTTAGGCTATTCAAGATAGCGAATATATACTGCTGAAATACACCACTTGAAATCACAGAAAAGGTCTTTACTGATATTATCAGTTTTGTGAAGAAATGTTTTTCTCATTCCTTAATTCAAAAACTCTTATGAGCACCTTTGTCCTCAACAGCCAGCATATCCTGGTGCAGAGAAGCAAAGCCTTGTACTTATTACCCATTTCTTTGCACAGAATGCTGAAAAGATGCACATTCAGTGGCTGCAATTTTATCAAATTCATAATTTTCACTACTTGCTTCAAAAGTGAATCAAGATCAGAAGGCAAATTTTGACATCATCCATTCTCCATAAATGAGGGCAGGTGTGGATTTCCATTCACACACAACCTCTTTCACATACATATAAATGCCTTTCTTACCATGCACGTAGCTTGTGCTCTGCCAGTGACAATTCCAGTATACACCATTTTCAGTCCACATCACAGGTCACAAAATAATCATTAACCAAATGGAAAATCTTTTCACCTGTGACACGGGTTTATGGTATAATAAGCAAAACAAAAAGATGAGCACCTCTCCCTTATATACTTACTACACATAGGCTAAAAGATTATAAGTATTCTGCACATCAGTTTCTGTTGTTGTTATTTGGTTTTTAGGAGCATTAGCAACTAAGGCCATATTGCTCCGGGGATATGCGGTGGTCATTCCCTGACCTTTCCGCATCCTCCATATTTGGTGGTCACCAGCTCGAACTCTGGTCTAATCAAGAAGCATGTGCTACGCACTGCTGCTCCTGCCCACCTGGCTACGGAGGCGCCACATAAAATGCTTGCTTCTCCATGCTATGCCACTGATTCTATGCAATGCTGCACAGTGTCATTTGACAAAGGAATTTTTTCAATAGCTTTTTCTGCCTTCTCTCTAAGCATAACATTTCTTATTTACTTTATGGTGGCTTTACAAGCTCTTCAGCAATAGTAAGACTTTTACTTGTTTTTGCTATCAAGAGTGAAATTTTGAATAAAGCCTCTATAGTTTTCGTGTCTCCTCTGCCCTTAACAACAAAAGTCGCAGATTTCTGTGTGGAAAGCATTATTTTGTGCTTGTTCTGGAAAAACTCAATTAGCTTACTCTGCATAACAGACAATGCCGAGGGAACTAAGGATAATGGTGTCCAGATAAGTGTTAATCAAAACATTGTTCCAAAATAATACTGATGTAGTGTTGTTTACAATGTTGCTTTTTTTTTGAATAGTAGAGATAAGTAAGACTTTTACTTGTTTTTGCTGATATTACTGAAAGCTTACAGCTTGTGGTATTTCAGTTGTAGGAAAATTCGGGTCAGTACTCTACTGTACAAATTTTTTTAGCGATAAGAGAGTTTAGTTTTTTGATTGTATCTTCAAATTAACTTTCTTTGAGTAAACTGTGAACTATATATATATATAAGTGCATATACTGTATATTTTTAAAATTCTACTTCAGATTAATTCTTTATACATACAGTCATGGGCAATTACAAAAAAAAAGTACTGTGCTAATAAAATTCTGAAAATATATTACCAAAATTATGCATAAATGTACCTCTGCATAATACAAGATCTTGTACAGATGAACCTTAGGAAAGTAATTCTGAACTATGAACTGAGCACCTCAGGGTTTAGTGCTGGGTACCCTTGTTGTTTTGATATTTATTAATGATACTGATGAAGACATATCATTTAATTTCTAAGTTTGCTAATGATAAAAAGGTTGGCAGGGTGATTAATGACAGTAATAGAGGTATATGCTACTGTAAAAAGAGCTAACGAATTAAGCAAATGGGATGAAAAGTGGCAATTGATATTTGATATTGATAAAAGTAAAGTAATCTGAGAATAACATACCAACTGGATGGTACACAAGGTGGTGGAAAACAAAAGGGTCCTACTGTGTGCAGGTGGGCAGGAGCAGCAGTGCATAGCACACGCTTCTTGATTAGACCGGGACTCAAGCCCGTGACCACCAAATACGGAGGATGCAGAAAGGTCAGGGAGTGACCACCGCATATCCCCGGAACAATATGGCCTTAGTTGCTAATGCTCCTAAAAACCAAATAACAAACAAACAACAAACCTACTGTGTGTGTAATTGTGTAGCCCAAAATGAAGTAATCCTAGAAGTGCAGACAGGCTTCTGGGACAGATAATGAAATTCTGCCAACTATATATACAAAAATTTTACCAGAGAGAAAAAGGAGGTGTATAATGCAATGGTAAGGCTGCAACTTGAGTACTGCATACAAGACTCGAAGCTTCATTTTAGGAAGGACGTGAATCTGCTGGAATAAGTACAGAGAAGAGCAACATGATTAGTCAGGGACACAAAAGATTATTCTTACAAAGAAAGACTTCAGTTGCCTAACTGTGGAAATTCAGTTGCCAAATCTTAAAAGGTCCAGGTTTGAATCCTGCTAAAAGAAACAACTTATGGGCCCTTTTCAACAGAAGTGATATAAATATTGAGGTGGAAAGTTTCCCTGAAATTAAAATTGTGGCTTCTAAAATAATATCAAAAACTAGGTCTTTCACAGAAACATTTAACTGTAAAATTCCAGTTGCTATGATCTTCCTCCTTAAAGGTTTGCTGGTTGTTCAGAATATACACAGGGGTTGCTAAGAACATGAAGCATCAATGTTTTAATTTATTACACCAGTTATAATACACCTGCTTTACCAGTTATATTCAATATAATCACTGTTACAAAAGGATAAGAATAATATGTTGAGTGAGAGATAATACATAGGATTTTTAACGATCCAACACGATACAGGAAAGCAAAAAAACCTGACATATTTATATGCATTGTAGAAATAGAAATTTAATAGAAAATGTGATTATTTCAATACTACACAAACTATTTCAGGAGTACACTTCAGCCTATTATAAGTCCTAGGTCTTGAAAACAATGCCTTATATGCGACCACCATTTCCATATATATATATATATAATGACCATTGTTAGTGGAAAAAAAATTGCACATAAAATACTGCTGTACAAACTGGAGCAATATAGCAGTCACTTGCCCTTAATGCTACATTGCTCCAGTTCGTACAGCAGTATTTTATGTGCAATTTTTTTTTTTCACTATGGTCATTCCATAGATAGCAGGAAAAAAAGATACAGCACAGTACTTCAGCCCACGAAAGGTAACACCACACTGCAGAAAAAGACAGAGTGGCTATTAATGAGCACTGCTCTTTGTACTAATGTTGTTAGTGGAGTCCCCCAGGGTTCAGTGCTGTTTAAAATATTTATCAATGATAGTGATGAAGGTATATATAAGGTAAATGTTCAAGTTTGAAGATGATACAAAAATTAGAAGGTGGTTAACGACAGTTATCAGGGTGAGCTACTGCAACAAGATCTAGGAAAATTGGGTTGATAGGCTGAGAAATGGCAACTGAGGTTTAACATTGGCAAATACAAGGTACTGTTCTTGGGTAGCAGTAACCCCAGAGTAATATATATCAAAGTAGCGAAGAATAAAAAAGACCTGGAGGTAATTGTGCAGTAAGAGATGAAATTCTCTGAGCAGTGCAGATATACTGTCAGCACAGTTCATAGGGTTTGTCAATGATATACAGAAACTTTGCTAACAGGAATAAGGTGATTATCCCTTTGTATAAGACCATGGTTAGGCCACACTTTGAGTACTGTATATGGGTCTAGAAGCCTAACTTTAGAAAGGATGTAGATCTGCTGGAACAGGTGCAGAGAAGGGCAACCAGATTGGTAAGGGAACAAAAGGGTGCTCTTACCTAGAAAGGCTTGTTCTGCAAAAAACAAGCATGAGTCAAAAAAATAATAATAATAATAAATAAATAAAAATTAAAAAAATAAAAATAATAAATATATATATATATATATATATATATATATATATATATATATATATATATCACTTGCTCATCTCCTCTAATAATTTGTCTAATCCTTAAATGTATTTAAACCGCCCACTTCCACAATATCAGGTGGAAGTTTGTTCTAAATATTAATTAATGGAACAACCTAGTGGAAAACAAATTTCACACATCTCTCCTGCAGCTATCCTTCTTCAATTTACGTCATTCATTTGTGCGTTGTTCGAGAAAGAGTAAGAATGCGATCAGCATTTAGTTTACTTAATCAGATGTCCTCGCAGGTACCTAGTTTCCAGGCACTCAAATCTTTCATAGTACTAATAGCTTCGGGTTTGTTAACTTTCTGGTGAGTGCAGATTGAAAAGTTTCGTTTTTCTCTACACAAACCATTAAATGGAGTTACAAAACAGAAAACCATGTGCAAGATCCCTCTCAAACCTAGTTCCGTCTGAATTCAAGTGGCTTACCATGCTGCTGGTGGATGTCCTGCTCTCCCTCCCTCTCCTTTAAACCCTCATACTGTGCAAAGGCAACACAAAATTTCTCTGGTTTTCACGTGTTAAATAAATGCAATTTGGTGTCGCATACGACTATGCCGTGCGCACAACTTCAATTCCGTTACTACGAAAAGCTCATCGATCGCAACTTAAACCAAAATAAAAATGTATTCCACTCAACACTGCTTCACCAGCTGTCTGCTCCAGAACCCGGTCAGTGTTCAAGCGCCACCTTCAATTAAAAATACTTCCAATATTTAGAGTTTCAGATTATAGCTTAGACTATGTATATAAAGTGCTTAGCATCATAATACACAGCCATTTCTGAAAAAACAGAAAATTTTTAAGGTGGCATCGTTTTAGGTTATATCTCATATTGTGAATGCCTTCACAACGAGTTGCCATGATATTGCACTACTTCGAATAAATAACGCTTCACCTAAGGAGAAGACTAGTGTTACTTATTCTCAGATAGGTACCACCACCCAGACAGCACTGTTTCAGGGCTATTTATGTATGTATGTGAATATCTACTCGAATATCCACTTGTCCCTATTAGACTTAGAAAAGCAAAAAAGGTAGAGGGAAAGTTATAGTAGGAGTGGAAGAGGAAAAGAAACAGTGTAGAAGAATGAAAGGGACAGTAACTCCTTCAACTCACACCACTCAAGAACTCATAAACTCCTCGAATAGGCAACGCTTCCCCAGTGGAGAAGGCTGTTGTTACCTATTCTTGGAAACTCCGCACTACTGGAAACTCTACACCCTAGCAGCACTGTTTCAGGGCTATTTGGCCCTTCGTCAGTGAGTGGGTAGGTACCCAAGTGATGCAATGGTGGCAAAAACAGTTATGAAGTATAACTCCCCAATATGAGAGATGCCTGATGGTGTATGATGTATTTAGACTAAGGCGCATTTAGGGCTAGAGCCTCAAGCTGCGAACAAATTTAGACTATGTATATAAAGTGCTTAGCATCATAATACACAGCCATTTCTGAAAAAACAGAAAATTTTTAAGGTGGCATCGTTTTAGGTTACATCTCATATTGTGAATGCCTTCACAACGAGTTGCCATGCACTACTTCGAATAAATAACGCTTCACCTAAGGAGAAGACTAGTGTTACTTATTCTCAGATAGGTACCACCTATCTGAGAATATTTTTAACGATGCCACCTTAAAAATTTTCTGTTTTTTCAGAAATGGCTGTGTATTATGATGCTAAGCACTTTATATACATAGTCTAAATTTGTTCGCAGCTTGAGGTTCTAGCCCTAAATGCGCCTTAGTCTAAATACATCATACACCATCAGGCATCTCTCATATTGTGGAGTTATACTTCATAACTGTTTTTGCTATCATTGCATCACTTGGGTACCTACCCACTCACTGACGAAGGGCCAAATAGCCCTGAAACAGTGCTGTCTGGGTGGTGGTACCTATCTGAGAATAAGTAACACTAGTCTTCTCCTTATGTGAAGCGTTATTTATTCGAAGTAGTGCAATATCATGGCAACTCGTTGTGAAGACATTCACAATATGAGATATAACCTAAAACGATGCCACCTTAAAAATTTTCTGTTTTTTCAGAAATGGCTGTGTATTATGATGCTAAGCACTTTATATACATAGTCTAAATTTGTTCGCAGCTTGAGGCTCTAGCCCTAAATGCGCCTTAGATTATAGCTTATTATTATCATCCATATGGTGCAAGGAAGTTTATGCTGCACCAGCCAAAATAAAAAAAAAAAAAAAATTCTAGAGCCTCACTGTCCCAACCCATCTTTCCTTGTAAGCAGAGCAGCCCCCCAAATTTGTAGAACCCTGTTCAATAAATATTGTGGCCCTGGGGTCCTGTGCAAAACTTATACGGGGTGTTTTTGTGATGATGATTTTTTTTTTTTTAGTTTTTAATTTTCCAAATTTTACAGTAACTAAGAAATGATTAAATAATTTTATATTATACTAAACTAAAAAAAAAATAAATACAAATAATATTTAATACATTAATTAACAAACAATGCAGTTATTATTGAAAGTGAGTATGGCATAAAAATTACATTTTTAAATAACGTCCTATGTTCGATATCAAACGAAACATACACATTGAGAATGAAGTATACGTTCTACTTCTAGCAATTTTTAAGTCGACTCGCGCAAGCGCTCTTGTAGTGTCGATAATGTAAGTAAGATGGCGGTAGGCGCGTTAATGGAAGTGCGGAAAAGACGCGGATGGTATTATTATTTAGACCATTTGAGCACGGGACCCGTTCAACGAACCGGTTGAACATTGGCAGAGAAGACACTCCATGGCAGACACTACAATGATTTCCATCAAAATCACATAGATAAAACTACTTCCAATGCATAGCTCACGAGCGGGACGCTCTTCCCCGAGACTGGACGATTCATGCTCGCCATCCATGACCGGGTAATCAACACCAGGAACTATAGAAAATACATCATCAAGGAGCCCGGAGTGTTCGATGATACATGTCGACGATGCCACCTGGCCTCAGAAACGATCCAACACATCATTGTGGGATGCAAGGTGATCGCCCAGACTGAGTACACTCATAGACACGACCAGGTAGCCAGGATAATGCATCAGAAGCTAGAAAGGAAATACCAGTTGATCGAAGAAAGTGTACCGTACTACAAGTACGAACCCCAGGCTGTACTAGAGACCCCCAACCCACAAGCTGTACTGGCACCGCGCCATAATAACGGACAATCCCGAAAAACAGACCGGACATAACCCTTGTGGACAAGAAGAAAAAAGATACCTATCTGATTGACATACCAGTACCCAACACTAGAAACCTGCAGAAAACCCCATGGGGAAAAAATCAGGAAGTACACGAACCTAAGACAGGAGATAAAAGAAATGTGGCATGTGCAACAAGTAACGACCATTCCGATCATCGTGTCAACCACAGGTATGATGCCAAAGACTCTACATAACAGCCTAGCAGAAATAGGTCTCCCAGCGAACACCCACAAGGAACTCCAAAAATTCGTAATCCTGAACACCTATAGGATAGTCAGAGAGTTCCTCGACCAACAATGACACCAGACATAACAACAACCACCCTGTGTACTTGGTAGCAATACCCGTCACGTGGTGGAACCCTCCCAATCAGGGAGAAATAATATAAGAGCAATAATAATAATAATAATTATTATTATTATTATTATTATTATTATTATTATTGCGTTCTAGTTTTACCATACCTGTTATAGAACTAGAACGCAAGAAAACCAAGGGCGTACAAGAAATAAGAGGGTGGGAGAGTCAAGAAGAAGAAGAAGTAAAACAGATGATCATGAACTCTCACAACAAGCGAAATCCAGGAACAGATAACGTCCACAACTACTGGGCACAAGAAGCTCACTTGCACTCACTAGCAGCTAGCAGAGCAGTTCACTAGAATGATAAGGCACCCAGAGACAATCCCGAAGTTTCTCACTCAAGGAATCACATATCTGAAGCCTAAAGACGATGATACAAGAATCCCGGCGAAATATAGGCCACTCACCTGCATCCCAACAATGTACAAGATCCTAACCAGCTGCATAACCAGGAAGATATCAGACCACTTGGAGAGCCAGAACATAATGGCCGAATAGCAGAAAGGATTGAAGCGGCTGAGCAAAGGATGCAAGGAGCAATTAACCATCGATGGTTATGGAGCAAGCTGCAAGAAGCGCCGAAACATGAAATAGCCTACATCGATTACAGAAAAGCCTTCTATTCCGCGCCTCATAACTGGCTAATAGAAGAGCTGAACATGTACAAAGTCAATGTGATAGTGACAAAGTTCCTAAGAGAAAATATGGCAAAATGGAGTACCACCATTAAGGTAGAAAAAATGTCACAAACAGGCAATCCCCATAAGGTGAGGAAACTTTCAGTGAGATGCCCGGAGCCCATTGTGGTTCTGTCTGGTAATTAACCCGCTATCTACCATGCTCAACAGTAGCAAATACGGATATAACCTCAAAGAAGGAAGGAAGAACCTGTATACCCTCAGCCACCTGATGTACAGGGATGACATCAAGCTCTACGCGGGAACCGAGAAGCACCTTCAGCAACTACCCCAGATCACCGTAGAATTCAGCAATGATATTAGGATCGAACTTGGTCTAGACAAATGCAAGACCCACGGATTGCGCAAGGGAAAATTAGTCAACCGAAACTACCAGCTACAACGTGGTAAAGAGATCGAAGCCATGGCAGAGGGAGAGGCCTACAAATACTTGGGGATGATTCAGGCTCAGCAGTTACAGCACAAGGAAATTAAGGCCTCCCTGACCGACAAATACAATCAGAGACCCAGAAGCCTGCTGAAAGCAAAGCTGAATGGAGGGAACACAGTTAAATCCATAAACACTTATGCAGTCCCAGTGCTAACACATACTCCTTCGGGGTCATAGATTGGACTAACACCGAGCTGGAGGATATCATGAGAAAGACAAGGACAATGATGACCAACAGCCGTCAACACCACCCGAAATCAACCATGGAGAGACTGACAATTGCCCGGAAGAAGGAGGAAGGGGTCTGATAGACCTCATTGAGCAGCAGAAGGCAGCGATAGTTAACCTGAAGGATTACTTCCAAAAGACACAGCTGAAATCCACCAAGCCATAAGGAAGATAGACAAGCGGTATACTCCACTCAAAGTAAGCCAGGAGTCTAACCCCATCCAGAAGATACAAACGAAGCTTGAAAGATGGGCAGAGAAGACACTCCATGGCAGACACTACAATGATCTCCATCAAGATCACATAGATAAAATTGCTTCCAATGCATGGTTCACAAGCGGGACGCTCTTCCCCGAGACTGAAAGATTATTCATGCTGGCTTTCCAAGACCAGGTAATCAACGCCAGGAACTATAGAAAATACATTGCAAAGGAGCCCGGAATGTCAGATGACACATGTCGGTGATGCCACCTGGCCTCAGAAACGATCCAACACATCACCGCGGGAGGCAAGATGATCACCCAGACTGAGTACACTCATAGACACGACCAGGTTACCAGGATAATACATCAGAAGCTAGCAAGGAAATACCAGTTGGGCAAAGAAAGTGTACTGTACTACAAGTACAAACCCCAGGCAATACTAGAGACCTCAACCCACAAACTGTACTGGGACCGCGCCGTAATAACGGATAGGACAATCCTGCACAACAGACAGGACATAACCCTTGTGGACAAGAAGGAAAAGGCTACATATCTGATTGACCTAGCGGTACCCAACACTGGCAACCTCCAGAAAATCCATATGGAAAAAAATAAGTAAGTACGCGAACGTAAGACAGGAGATCAAAAAGATGTGGCATATGAAACAAGTAACGACCATCCCGATCATCGTGTCAACAATAGGTATGGTGTCAAAGATCCTACATAACAGCTTAGCAGCAATAGGTCTCCCAGCGAACACCTACAAGGAACTCCTGAAAGTTGCAATCCTGAACACCTGTAGGATAGTCAGAGAGTTCACTGGGACCGCGCCGTAATAACGGATAGGACAATCCTGCACAACAGACAGGACATAATCCTTGTGGACAAGAAGGAAAAGGCTACCTGTCTGATTGACATAGCGGTACCCAACACGGGCAACCTGTAGAAAACCCATGAGGAGAAGGTCAGGAAGTACACGAACCTAAGACAGGAGATCAAAGAGATGTGGCATATGAAACAAGTAACGACCATCCCGATAATCGAGGCAAAGACCCTACATAACAGCCTAGCAGCAATAGATCTCCCAGCGAACACCTACAAGAACTCCAGAAAATCGCAATCTTGAACACCTGTAGGACAGTCAGAGTTCCCCGACCAACAGTTACACTAGACATAACAAAAACCATCCTGTGTACTTGGTAGCAATATGCGTCACAAGGTGGAACCCCCAATCAGGGAGAAATAATATGAGCAATAATAATAATATCCTATGATGATTCCCTGGTGGAAGTCGCTAAGCTGAACGCCTCGACTGTTTCGATATTTCGTTGAACTGCTTACTATTAGCCTGAATGCAATTTCTTTCATTTGTTATTTCTATTTGCGCTTCCTCTTTGTTCTTTATATTTGATATTTTGAGTTGCTGTTCCTAATGTGTCGAGGAAGTTTCCATCCTGAAGTAGATTGATAATGGCTGCTGCTTCCTAATATGTGAAAGGCGGATACAGTTCGTTTTATTCAGATCCCCTCGGATCCGGATACTTTGCACAATACGATGCGTATTTTAGATGTCTGAGCATTGATCAATAAGGAAAAGTCTAATCAATAACAATTTTTTCTGACAATTTCTAAACGAATGCATAAATATTTTTATAAAATTGTGCTTCAACATTATGCTCTATTTTAATAAATAACGCAATTAACAGCGTATATTTCTCCATAACTAATGAAAAGACTAATATCGATATTTATTTCTTTGAAAGCAGGAAACGTAGGCATGAAATGAAGGTCAAATTGATTATTCACTATACAGTAAACTAGAGATGGGAAATAATCACGATGGCCATATGGCACTGAAAAAGTATTTCTCATAACTGTGGAAAACAAAGCAAAAAAAAAAAAAAAAAAAAAATTAACGGTGAACTACCACAGTATTCGAAGCGTGCTATCTTACGGGCAAACATCAGCGAACTGTGAATAACCTAAAACCGTGACACCTGCAGATCCACATATTTTGTCTCCAACCATAAAGCAGTAACTTTAAACTAGTTGCAGTGCGTGTTGAAAGAAGATTATAGTAAGCTCGGTGCGTGTAAAATAAAATAAAGTGTTAATAGTATTCGATACTACATACGTATGCTGCAAACAGGAATTCACCAAAGTTGGAATCCACTTACTAAATATGGAAATTAAATGGTAAGCGCTTCTTTCCCTTATTCACAACGCAACTCACAATAATATGCATATCAGTGCATTGTATTTAAAATATAACTATGTAATTAAAAATAAATCAATAAAACACATTACCAAATTACGAGCTTATTATTATCGAATTTGTAAACGTGAGCAATGGTAATATTGTTTAGAATCATAGACATTTCCCAGAATAAACATATGGACCGCCTCCCCTCTCTCGAAAATTATCGTTCATGTCAGATATGTGAACTTCAGATTTTCTTATTTTTTAATTAAATTTTATCGATAGTCCTAACGTCCTATGAACGTTAGGACCTGAGGGATGTGACGCTTGAAGTGGTTGCAACCAGATGATGCCAGCTCTCAAGGCCAGTAAAATAAATACTGTACAAGCCTTTCGTGTGACTTTTCTATGCTTTTCTGCGTTGAGGATAATTTTCTTGTTCGCACCCAAGCGTCTTGGAGACGGCCATCTAAAATTCGTGTAAAATTCTTGGCATACACTTGTTTAAAATTAAAACTACAGTGATATGTTAGTCACAAATAGTTTTAGTAAAGACACTCTACCATGCGAAGTATTTAATTAGTTTATTGGAAGGAGAGGACAGTTATTACCATATACCCAGCCAGTACCAATAGCCAAATAAATTGGCTGTGTTCAGGATTTCTGCGTTGACATCCGTCTTCGGGCATGGATTTTTTTGGTTTAGGTTAAGTGGTTCTTGGTTTAAGATAGATACTTATTCAAAACCAAAAACCCTGCCCTGAAGACGGATTCCAACACAGCAATCCGAAACGTAGCCAATTTATTAGGCTGTTGGGACTGTTTTGGTCTACTGTAATAATTGTCCTCTCCTTCCAATAAACTAATTGAATACTTCACGTTGTAAAGTGGGAATAAAGATATATTTATTTATAATTCCACTTAATGTCCTCAAGTTTAATTATAGGAAGGAATCTTAATAGATAGTTTTAAAGGAGTGACAAAATACCTGGAGCCGGCGATCTTTCTACTTTCAAGATTGATTTCATTTTTAACTTCCACAGTTGGAACCGGACATCTATCCAAAATTTAATCAAAATTTAACTGAAAGTGCGCACTCTACTTTCTGCCGAAGATTTTCCAAAATTCTTTTTGAAATAGAATTTAAGGAGTGATAAGCGTTGCTGTATTGCTTATTAATTTATTTTTATTTGTTTAGGATCTGAGTAATGAGATGGGAGCAAATTCAAGCTATCGAAAGCCACCGAACACAATTTCGCCCTTCCGTAGAAAAAAGTTGCTGTATGAATTTAACACATTCTTTGGTAGGTATTTTTGTATAACTGTTTCGATTTGTAAAAATATGAACATACACTATTCATCTTTATAAATGTATTCAATAACTTAAAGCAGCACTTTCCAAAATAGGATTCGCAATGAATTTCAATTGCACACTCCTTTAATTCATTAATATTTTGCCCTAACAAATTTTGAGTACTCCGTGAGAATATAATAGTTTTGCCACTTATCATTCGTTTGGAAAGGTGCGGGTTAAAATCCAGCGGTGTCTGGAAGAATTCTTTACGGCCTCTTCAATCGGAGCTATAGTTATTCGATGTCAGTCGAAGAAAGTTGGGCAAGATACGAATACTGCATAAGGTAAACCTAGAGCCGGCCCCAAAATTTGTGAGGCCCTGTTCAAGAATTACTTGCGGGGCCCTAATGGTGATTTTTTTTTCAAATGTTATAGCTCTTGCAGTGATGATAATATGGGTAATTAGACGTTAAGACTGTGGTAGGCTCGTTGATAGAAATGCGGAAAAGACATGGATGATATTATTATTAAGATCATTTGAGCGCGGGGCCCTGTTCGATTGAACCGGTTGAACATGCTTGTGGCCAGCACTGGGTGAGCCATTCACGAACATCACCCTTTGATAGGTTACCAGGATGTGACCTCATGAGGAGCACTGCTTGGATTAACTTCAACGTAAAGTAAAAATTGTTTCAAATGGTTCTAAAAAAAAATTGCCGAAATAATAAAACATCGGTAACTGACATATCTTATATGAATTATAGACACATCCCTTTGCAGTCCTGCAGTGTTTCCATTTTGACTCAGGGGGCGGGCACTGCAAAAAACAATCATTATCTTCAAAACTTCAGAAAATTTGGACAAATACTGTACATTTTATGATAATAACTCAGTTATTGTCAATCATGTATTTAATAAATGTATTTATATATTTAAATACATAAATCGTGATGTTTAAATATATCAATTTATTTATTAATTATATGTCTCCTAATAAAACCGTCCAGATTCGATTCTATTTTGTCTTTAAATGTTTGTGTTTGCTAAAGACGACTGTGCCCATTGCTTGTTAGAATGGATTCTTCCATCGCATCTATTTTTAGATTCTTATTTAAGAATCTCAAATTAGAAGTTTAGAAAGTGAGAGCGAAATTGTTGAAGCTTAACGTAAAAAAAAAAAAAAAAAAAAAAAAAAAAAAAAAGGCACGGGGTAGAGGGGATCTATCCAATTATATTAAGGGAAGTAACAAAGGAGGTAAGCACCCTTAAACATAATTATGAGAGCATCTTTGGACTCAGGGAAGGTCCCTATGGACTACAGAATGAAAATGTATCCCCAATTCACAAAGGGGATCAAAGGATGATAACCAGTAATTACAGACCTGTTAGTTTAACTTCTGTTCCACGAAAAATAATGGAGCCACTGGTAAAAGAAGTAATGCAGGATCATCTATAGAAGGACGCAATTATATTTCAAACACAGCAGGGTTTGTTAAGGGGTAATCTTGTTTGACCAATTTGATTGATTACTACGATGTGGTCACAAAGGAACTGGATGCAAAAAATAATTTTAATATCATATACTTGGATTTCTGGAAAGCTTTTGATACTGTTGCACATAAATATCTGCTGTATAAATCGGTGATAGCCTAGTCTATCAGGAACAGTGTGGTATTAAGGGCAATTTCTTGCACTGAATAAAGCGATAGTTGAATTGGAGAAGACAGAGAGTGATTATCAATGGACACTGCTCTTTGCAGATGAATGTTATTAATGGAGTACCTTAGGGTTAAATGCTGGTCCCATTGTTGTTTTCGCTATTTATTAATTATATGAAGGTATATCGGGCTTAATGTCCAAGTTTGCAGATGAAATAAGGGTTAGCAGAGGTATGCTACTGCATCAAGGTATGCTACTGCACCAACATCAGAAAGATTAGGAAGATAGGTAGAAAAATGGCAATTGAAGTTTAACATTGGGAAATGCAAGGTACCTCATACAAGTATCAGCAATCTCAGATTAATGTACTAACTTTGCGGTACTACATCGACGGTAGTGGAAAATGAAAAAGACCTGGGGGGTAATGTGCAGTCAGATATTAGGATCTCTGAGCAGTGCAGATAGTCTAACAGGACAACTCATGGATTTTTGCCATGATATACTTACAGCAGTGGTTGTCAACCTTTTTTGCCCCATGCACCCTTTTAACCATATGTCAGAATGTCATTCTCCCCTTTCCAAGATTGTCTGACTCAAAAGGTGCATTCCAAAAAGATAAAAAAGTTAAATATTTATCTTTATTTTTAAATAAAGATAAATAAAGTGTGATGTCCTGTAGATTATGTACAATCTGTAGAATTGTAGTTTGTAGAAAGATAAATATTCCAACAGTTTGAGTCTGTCAATCTGTGGTCCCAATTTTCTCCCCTGAAACCCTAAAATTCTCACCAATAGTTGAGACTGACAGTGAAGAAAGTCAGAGGTCAGCTGGATAGCTATCTACGTGACGAGGGAAGCGCATAATATGTATTTTCTCTTATTTACTTCTTCTTCTTTTTTTTTTTTTTTTTTTTTTTGGCCCGGTGCAGCAAAAGCCTGTTGCTTCCTTGCCCTCTATGGCACTTATGCTATATTATTGTTTATTTTTACGCAACGGGAAATCGATAAAAGCATTTAATGTAAAGCCACTGGTGTGCAAAAGTGTTTCGTAAATTACAAGTTACTAAATAATTGTAACGTAGCTTTTATTATTATTTTTTTATTCTCGAATTTAAATGTATTTAAATTTATTATATTTTATATTCAGGAGAACCCCTCGGTAACAGCCTGATGTAAGTAATATAAGTAATTTTATTCGTGTGATATATTGTATGTATTATTTTGGACAAATAAAGGAATTTAATAATAATAATTGTTTTTATGGGTAGTGTTCGACAAATTTCCTGTTTTAATGTTAACTAATTTTGTTTAGATCTCAACAAAGATGGAGCTATTACGGAAAAGGATTTTCACATGTCTAGGGAGGTAAGACAATATCTAATCTAACGAATCATATAATGTTAGCAATGCTGATGGGTAATTTTAAGGCTACATAAATACAATGGCATCCGAATATTCCGAATCCCGTTAATCCTTTCTTTCAATCCACGGTTACAGCTAGCAAAAGATTATTATACTTATGTAATAACTTCACTGCATAAATATCAAAACAAAAATGAATAAACTGTTGTCGTTCTTTTATTATTTTAAAACTGATTAAACATCGGTTTAAAAAAGAGTAAACAGTTTTTAATAACTTGCTGTATGAGTAACGTAACGCATTTTTGTATTTCTTTAGCATATATTCTTTTCATTCTCATTTCTTTCATTGGCATGATGTTTTACATTAATTTTAATAATAATTTTTTTAAATTTAATGATTTTTAAACATTAATTTTTTTAATAATTAAAGTTACAAAATACACTTTTTATTTTCCGTTTAATTTATTCTGACTTTTTCAGTAATTCGACTTAGTTTTGGTTTATTACTTTCCGTTTACTTTACGTTACGCCCTGATGGGTGACATAGTTGGTATTTCTCCCTGCACAGTGTGTAAAAGACCTGAGTTCGAATCCTGTCAATGCCGCAAGGAATTTTTATGGACCTTTTTCACAGCGTGGCTGAGTTAGCTGATCTTAGGCGAGGGTTGCATAATGTTTCTTCCGGAAATTCGGGTTTTTCGTCCAGAAAACAGCAAATCGACCACAGAACACACGCAGTTTACAGACATATTATATACGGCGCAATAGGGCCTAAGTTGCTGATGCGCCTGAAATCCTACAACAAACAACGACCAACCAGTTTCAGATTACATCGTTATAGGAGTTGAAAGGCAAGCTGCCACACGCAAGTAACTTGATGTTAGAAGGTATGAAAGACAGAATTGCTTTTTGCTGATTGGCTCTGGCCTGTCTCTTTAGAATATCCTTTTCTTCTTCTTCTTCTTCTTCTTTTCCATTAAGCGTACTGCTTATTGCGTTTAACACAGATCATCTTTTCATCTTTAATAGGATAGAAACCAGACTGTTTAGAACATGCTGCTACCAAATAGAAGTTTTCCAAGTTGATTGAAAATGAATCATTGTTGCAACGTTTCTCGCCAAATCTGAGCGCCATTTAGTAGGCCTAATGCATTCTACATGAAAGGACGAAGCAGTATGGAAGAAAGTTAAGAAATCAAATGTGACTGGAGCTTGGCTAAAACTATGGTTTGGTTGTATGCAAAATTACCCAGGGGCTCACATCTGGTGAGTATGGGCTTGGCTCACCCAGGGTCCTGAGCTGGATATCATCATTCTTCTCTTTCTTGGTGATTCCTCTCTCTCTCTCTCTCAGGGCAACTCGGAGAAATTTTTTTGGCTGGTGCAGCATAAGCCTCAGGCTTTCTTCCACCATATAATAATAATAATAATAATAATTTGGAAAGTCAGCAGATGATAAACAAACAAACATAATAGAAAAAGAAACGATGTTATCTCTTACTGCAGAATAAACTTTTCCTTCACAAAGCGTGACCCTGGTTTTGCACTTCTTTCAAAAAAATATTTCAAGCATTTACTCTCTTATTATTCGTTTAAAGATGACAGTCACTTTCAGGACTTATTTGTTCTTCTAACACAGCAGTTCCTTTCTTTCAAATAATAACAAACCTCTTGGCGATAGCACTTGTTTCGAAGTAGTGAAGTATCAGGGCAACTCGTTGAAAAGCAAAGTTTGTTCTGCTGTGAGCATTAAGACTATTGCATTAATTAGGTAATTTTCATATGTTTTTGTCCCCAGCAGAAACATAAGAAAGGACAAGATATACCTCCAAACTTCATATAACTTAAACGGTCTAATACTGTTAATAATTTAAATTAACATAATTGTAACATTTTATGTGTTTTTTTTAATTTTAATTTCTTAGCAATAAATATTTTAGACATTTTTTTTTTTAAATTTACATTAAAATATAAGAAATTCCTTGCTTTTGTAAATTCAGAGCTTAGCTTCTTACTTTAACATTTCGGCTTGCCCTGCGATGATGTAAGCCACAGAGTAGTAAGATAAAATAGTAAGTAGTAAGATAGGCAGTTAAAGCTACACCCTGACAAGCAGGATGCAAGAAACTATACAAAACACAAACGTAAAAACAAACAAGCAAAACGTATGAAATTAAACTATGAATAGTAATTTTAAAAAATGCTACCTTTTGACAAGATGAGATTAATTAAATGTTAAGTGTGCCTTAAAAGTGGATGGGAACATCACATTAAGTCCTGAATGATATAAATTCCAATTTGACTCAGTGGACTATATCTCTTCTGCTAAAACTCCATCCAAATATTACCAAATAGGGATCGGAAATTTTTATGGAAGGTTAAGTGACCAGCAGATTTCCCATTTCAAAGTGCTTTATTCACCGAGTAGTACAACTGGATGTGATTAACGTATAACTTATACGTTAAATATCTACATTAAACACAAAATTTTCGCATAGAATACTGAACAATATTTAGTTCTGCTTCGCTAATTCCTAAGATGAGTATAATATGCAAGTGGTATCATATAAAGTGATACTTTATTATTTTTTAAAGTTTGAGTAGGGCTTATTGAGTGCATAGGTTGATAAAACGGGCCATTCGATTTAATACAGGATTTAAAATCTCTAGCTTTCATACTGAACTAACCAAGTTTATAAAGCAACAAGAACATAAATTTTTTTTGGGCCGATAGGATACCAACAGAGCTGAATTAAAATGTATTTAATATTTAAATAAGAATAAAAACCATCTTAAATTTTAACGTTTAAGATTGTTGTGTTTCTTGGAAAGTAGTGCAATATCAGGCAACTCGTTGCAAAAGCAAATTTTATTCTGCTGTGAACATTAAGATCATAGCATTAGCTAGGCAGTTTAGATCCTACTGGCTGTAAAATCATTTGCCTTTGTTTATTCAATTTTCTGAACAGATGCTTCCTGGAGGACAGAGAACAAGCTCAATTAGGCCTATTTTTTTAAGGATTTAAATAAATGTATTTTCTCAGTTCAAGACTCCTTAATTCCCGAAGATGTTAGGTTTCATATGGTCCCAATAATCGGATAACTGCATTTCATTCGTTCCCAGACATTTAATAGCGAATTCAGGAAAATTTACGGGGGAGGGGGCTTTCAATAGAAATATCTGTAAATAAATAAATATTATAACTTATATACCGTAAATGAGCATTTTTCTAGAAACATCTGAAGAAAATGCGTGTTGTATCAGTGCGTAAAATAAAACAAACTTGGATACAGGTTCGGAGACCTAAAGTTTTTTAGTAAAAATCAAACATTAGTGGTAGATATTATTTTTTAAATAACATTCATATTAAGTGGATGGGCACTGTAAATGAATACATTAACTTAATAATATATAATTTAGGCTTAATAAATTTGCATTGATTTGTGAGTCGGATGATGGGGAAGGCGGAAGGGTCCCTTGATCTGCCAATGTTCACATGTAATGCGTTCGATAAATTTGCCGAGACTGTCTCGCATTTCTTTCCACAAAGTGACACTTAAACTTTTTTAGTTCCTCCGAAGTCCTTTGGCCATTTTGTATGTTCTTCACACAACTAAAATAAAAATTCCTAATCACTTCGATAAACAACATATTCAACAAATTCACTTCCTACCAGTGACCAATTTGAATCTTTACGGCTGCTGTAAAAAAAAAAAACAGTTCGTATGTTGCGTGAAATGCATGACGTAGAAATTAAGGATTGAAAACAGGAATACGTTAAATGCATAACACTTATCCCATTTAGAGAGCAGGTTCTTTTACTGACAGCCATGTTAACAAATTCACGTCTAGAACATTCAATATATCATCTTCAGCCTGGGTCGATCCGCTGCAGGATGAATGCCCCCTCCAGAAGATTCCAGCAAATGCTGTCTTGCGCTTTCTGTTGCCATTGTACACCAATATATATTAAACTACATAAATTCATATCACTTCCAATAAGAGAAGGTAAAGCTGGGTGAAAATAACTCCTTCTAGTGGATATTTTGCACTTATGAATAATTACTTTTAAAAACAGAAATAAATACACAAGATGATTTTTATTGTTGGTAATGTTAATTACCAACATGTAACATGAATACATCCTGACAAATTAAATGATCAATATAATTTATTTTTGCTTTCAGTTCATATGCAAACTAAATGGCTGGAAACCAGGATCCAAAAAGTATGAAAAGATACAAGAAGTGTACAAAATTATTTGGAGTTGTTTATTAGCAGAAGCAGACTCTGATCAAGATGGCAGACTATCCTCTGACGAATGGGTAAGGAGACTGGATGAACTATATATATAGTTTTTTTTTTTCCTTTTACTATCATTCCATATACACAACTTCTCAAAAATATTCAACCCCCCCATTCCACCTCTGAAAGTAACGAAGAGCATACGCATAAGTAACAAATATGAAAACATGCAAGAAATATCAGTAGCCTGAGATTCTACATTTTACGTAGTTCCAAGATGTTTTTAACATTAGCATTAGCATTAGTAGAGGCATTTGATGCAAGAAAGCAAGCTTATGCAGCACCAGCCAAAAAAAAAAATAAAGTAAAAAAAAAATAAATAAAAAATAACCACTTCCACTTCACCCGTCTGTTCGTTCGAAATAACTGTCCAGCTGAGCCTTAAACTTATTTAGGCTATCAACTTCCACGACAAGGGATGGAAGTCTGTTCCACCTACCAACCACCCGCTGGCTAAAGGCAAATTTCCGCACATCTATCCAACATCTGCCTTTCCTCAATTTGAACTTATGCCCTCTCAGGTGATTATTCTGAGCGAGAGGAAGAATCCCATCAGCATTGAGCATGCTCAAACCATTCAAGGCTTTGTACAGCTCTATCAGATCTCCTCGCTGGTGCCTAGTCTCCAGACACTGTAATTCGCAAATCTTAAGCCTTTCTTCGTAAGAGCACCCCTTTGTTCCATTCACTAATCTTGTTGCCCTTCTCTGTACTCGTTCCAGCAGCGCTACATCCTTCTTAAAATGAGGCATCCAGGCCTGTATACAGTACTCAAGGTGTGGCCTGACCATTGCCTTATACAAGGGAATAATCACCTCCTTATCCCTGCTAGAAAAATTCCTATATAGCATTGACAATACACCATGAGCTACTCTTGCAGCCCGTCTGCACTGCTCAGAGAACTTCATATCTGCCTGCACAACCACCCCCAGGTCCCTTTCATTCTCTACCACTGTCTGTGTAGTACCACAGAGTTGATACGTTGCTCTGAGGTTGCTGTTTCCCATATGTAGTACTTTACATTTGTCGATGTTAAACTTCATTTGCCACCTCTCAGCCCATCTGCTGAACCTTTCCAGATCCTGTTGCAGCAGCATAGTGTCAGCAGTGTCCTTGACAACCCTGCCAACCTTCGTATCGTCTGCAAACTTGGACATTAAGCTTGATATACCATCATCAATATCATTTATAAATACAGAGAACAATAAAGGACCCAATACTGAACCCTGAGGGACTCCACTAATAACATTAGTCCACGATGAGCAGTGTCCATTGATTACCACTCTCTGTCTTCTCCCCCTCAACCACCCCTTTATCCATAGCAGCAATTTGCCTCCAATGCCACACTGCTCCACTTTGTGCAGCAGTCTTCCATGTGCAACAGTATCAAAAGCCTTTCTAACATCCAAGTATATAATATCAAAATTATTCCCTGCATCCAGTTCTTTTGTGACTGCATCATAGTATCCAATCAAATTGGTCAGGCAAGACTTCTCCTTAACAAAACCATGCTGTGTCCGAGCTATAACTGAAGTCTTTTCTAGATGATCCTGCAGTGCTTCTTTAACCAGTGCCTCCATTAATTATCCTGGAACAGAAGTTAAGCTCACAGGTCTATAATTACTTGTGTCAGCCTTTGATCCTCCCTTGTGAATTGGGGTCACATTTGCACATCTCCAGTCCATGGGTACCTCCTCTGAGTCCAAGGAAGCTCTCATAATTATGGCTAAGGGTTTGCTTACTTCCTTTGCTGCCTCCTTTAATATAACTGGATAGATCCCATCCACCCCAGGTGCCTTTCTTGTGTTCATCTTCAACAATTTCTCCTCCACTTTACTCTCAGTTATTACACGATTCTCTAGCTTACTGCTAGAGTTGAATACACCTCTGGCATTCCCCTCGCTGAATAACTCCTCATGTGTGAATGTCGATGCAAAATACTCATTTAGTTTGTTAGCTACCTGAGCAGGGTCATCAACAGTTGACCCATCGATATCAAGTGGACCAATCTGATTCATCCCCTTCCTTCTAGAGTTTACATAAGTAAAGAACTCTTTGCTGTTTTTCTTTGCATCCCTTGCCAAGGATCTCTCGTAATCTGCCTTCGCCTGCCTAACCTCCTTTGTAACTTGGTTACAGATCAACTTGTATCTATCATAGGCTTCTGTGTCACATGTTAATTTGTATGTATCCCATGCATTTTTCTTCTCTGCCATATGCCTCATTAGTTCATCTGACATCCATTTAGGCCTAAACCTTGAACAGTATTTCTTAGTTGGTATGTAAAGCTTAGTAGCTTGCAAGATAAATTCTTTGAATGCTTCCCATTTTGAATTTGCTGTTGGTAACATCATCAGTTGATCCCACTGTATAGAATTTAAATACTGTCTCAGTCCATCGTAGTCACCTTTACGAAAGCAATACCCCTTCCCTTTACCCCTAATGGTAGTTACTTCTTTGAGTAACTCCCACTTCAGAACACTGTGATCACTGCCACCTAGTGGTTCATTAATCTGCAGATTCTTAATGCATGAAGAATCACTACTTTTCTTAGAGGTCACCACGTAAATTATTTTTCAGTGTATGATATAGCAGATGGTTACTTTTGCCTTCCAAAGTTGTCAAAGGTTGGAAGATCGATGGTAATATAACAGTTGGGCTACAGTCAAATAGGGCTAACTGGACAGGAAATGGACTAATATTGATCAGCGAATGCTGTAAAGGATAATCATCCTTGAAAAGGCCCTTACAAAACGTCACATTAGGAGCTTCAAATGTCAGTTTAAGAGTGTTCCTTCGTGATTAAAACATGATACTTCTAGATCCGCACACTTCAATGGTCCGCCACCGTATTGAACCTGCTACGGTGGCAAGTCGCTGATGTTGCATCGTAGGGGAGAGAGCGATCTTTGCATAGTATGGTTGCTAATGAGTAGTGGAATATGATCCCTCATATTTCAGTGATTGTAGAACAACGGAAAGTGATTTATAATATCACAAATTGCGCTACGCAGTGTTTAGCGTCAACTTGAGTTATGGCTTGGAGAATGCCCAAAGAACGCTATCTATTGAAGTACATCGTCCCCGCAATACAGTTCGGAGGAGGAACGCCATAATGTGGGATGGGTCTTTTTAGACAGGTTGGATATAGTGACAAAAGTGTTCATTGGCCATAAGTGCTTGTATATGGACATTGGGTAACTCAATGATGCCTGCTCTTTAAAAATTCTGTAGAACCATTCATGCTTCGGCATGATAATACTGTCCCACAAAGCCAAGTTTTTATATATGTGATTTGAGGAGAACTAAATTCTACAATTAGCATGGCTGTTCTAGAGTACTGATCTTAATCAGATAGAATCCAGAATCATGACGAAGCTAGCACGACCCACTTCGATTTATGAGATAGTGACTGCACTGAAGAAGGAATTCGTTTAAATTCTAGCTGGTCCTTATTGCGGATTAGCTGAACGTCTTCTACGAAAGTCGGCACTCTCGTTTGTAACAAAGATGGGCCCAAGCGTTATAAATTCCCATTTCTTTCGAAATTGCTGGTGCCTGTTTAGAGAGGACACATTTGAGAGGACAGTGTATATTTATTCATATATTTTTTTTAATTTCTATTGCGTCATCTATTATATCATTAATGAAACTGAAACTTATTCCTATTTCCCTAGATCACCGTCAGGTTAATATCTTAGATTCTGTGATGGTTATCATATTCGTTGCTAAATGTTTAAGAAACAGTGATTTACTCTTGTGCCCCCACAAGCAGGATAGCTTCAATACGAGTCAAAGATTTCATTTCGTCGCCTGAAACGATCTTAAAATTTGGCGAGCCTTCCTCTGTGTTCTGACCTTTTTTTGTGTGCTTAAAATTTTTATTCTCCAAAATTTTCGACCGGCGGTTGTTGCTTCAGTTGTAAGTTTTGAGAATTAAAAAGTACTTGATGCAATTCACAGTAATAAAAAGACAAATATGTTCTTTAATCTCTTAACACTGAACACTGAAAGCAGAATTTTATTTCATTAAAAAACAAATACAGGGTCTTCTTTTTTTCTCAGGTTCGAATGTGGGAACATCTAGGTCCTGTGCTGAACAAAAATGCCGGTCTTCCTGAATGGCTTACAACTTATTTATGGTACAGATTTAATATGTATGACAGAACAGGTAAGTTAATCTTGAAAAGGCTACCAATGCATCGTTTCACGTTTTGTAGTACCACTAAAATCTGATATAGTTCAGACCTTGTGCACTCATATTCCTTAAAGGAATATGAGTTTATTTTAGAATATTACTTGCATATTAACCATTTTTCATTATCAAGAGAAATTCGTAAAAAAATATCCAAACAGGCATATCTGTGCCAAATAAGACAAACCAAATATTAGAGTTGGTGAACACCTCTACCATATTCTCTTAACAGTTTTATAATTATATTTTGTATTAGATTGAATGAAATTTTATTATATTGTAAACTATGTTGCAGTTTAATTGGATAAAATTTACGCTTATAGCCTATGAAATGTTTCAGCAATTACAAGTTAATAAAAATTAATTATGTATCAGTTATCACAATGCAGTGTTTTGAAGTAAAAAAGACTTCATCATGAAAACAAAAAACATCTTTAGATTAAGAAAAATCGATACGTTTTTTGTCGTTATTTCAATAAAATTAAAAATTACTAATGAAAATAAAACACACCTTTTAGATTATCAATATCTTTTATTATTTTTGTTATTTCAATAAAATTAATCCTATTCTCCGGCTATTAAGCCTTTTATTTTTTTCAAGTTGTCTCTTACAGGTAATGGAGAAGTGGACTCTGAAGAATATTCTTTCATCCTCGAGAATTTTGGAATTCCAGAGAGACAGTCAAGACAATGCTTCATCATGTTTACAGAGGTAAATACAGTTATCTTATTTTTTAATCTGCGGTGTCTCTTTACATTTTTATTGGAAAATGTAATTAAGAATACACAAAAGAATTTCTCGGACTAATATAGACGTTCAGTAATGGTTTCAGAGAATTAAAAACAAAACATTAGAGAGAAAGCATTATTAAAGTTATGCTAGCAACATTTAAACTTGGTTCGAATCTCGTAACTTGTTAATGTTTAAGTTATACAGTTAAAATCCTTTCAACTTTCTTTCTACTCATTTGATAATGGCTATATCAGGATTTATCCACTTCTTTTTGTGTTTTGAATATCTATTGTACGTTATGGTTACTGTTTACTTTGATTTTTAATTCCGAAATAAGAAATCAGTTGAAGATTCTTTCACAGAACTTTGTCTTATTTTGAAGTCAGAAGAATATATCTCACTTATCCATAATATGTGTTCATATACGTGAGTTTGTGTGTACTTGTTTAAATTCGTGATGCAATTAAATAATTAAATTTGAAACGTTCTGGTTACTGAATCTTTTGCTTATTTTATTTAGCTTATAGCAATTTCAAAGAACTAGAGAACATATTTAATCAATGTAAATCAATACACAGGGCCGTGTTAAGGTGGAAGCAACCACATCCAAGAACCAGCCCTCGGGAGCAGCGCAAAATTAATCTCAATGGGACTTTTCGTAATTGGATAGCGGCGAAATAATTGTTGGGACTTTTCACGTAATGGAAGGGGGAAATTTTCTTGTTCCCACTCCTCCTTTTGTCTTGATACTGCCCTGGCCACATATACAACTTAACTTTAATGTTCTAAATTCTAAAAGAAGATTTTGACTTTCTTTCATTGCAGAACTATACCAAGAAGCTTGATTTCGTTTACTTCTGCGAATTGGCTGCTGAATATTTCTATTCCGATGATCCATGTGCTCTTGGAAACTTCATTTCGGGAAGGCTGCAATTCTGATTCTGTACTGAGATTCGAAACTAAGTTATGCTGACCGTCGTGAGCCTCTTACCCTAATAAAAAGACAATTTACAACGATTGAATGTTATATATGAAATAAAAAAACTTTGCTCTTTCCCCATTCTACTGGTCATCCTTTCTAGTCCCTTTGTTCTTTTTATGGAGAATTCTGAAAGCCATATACAGAAAATACTGTACTTCCTTAGTGTGTTTTGTGTTAACTACAGATTTTGTATTATGTATGAACTCTCAAAAATTTGGTTGGATAAGAAATAAATTGAAATATTTAAGAAATAAATAAGAAATATAATTTTTTTCCTTCACAAAAGGCATAACAGTTTTAATTCCATTACGTCTTCTTACCATTCACACACCCAGTATTTTCTTATTTAATTAACATTAGAAAACAGGAAGTTTCGCGGGGTTTTTTTTTTTTTGGATGATGCCACAAAAAGTCATATGCTTGCTTTTTTGCATCACATGCCTCTATTACTATTTCAAGTTTTTGTTGACATTGAAATTTGACAACCTTGAAGCGACATTATTCAGGCGCCAGCTATCAAGAACAGCAAAATTAACAAACAACGTTTCATGTATGCAGGAAAAACGTTTCCTGTTTCATCCAGGAAAAAATGAATATCCTAAAAATTTGATATTACACCATAAGTGCTTTTATTAACTGTGTGTTTACAATTACAAAAAGAACAATTAACAATTTTTTAAGAAATATTTCGTCGTCACAAATGAATAAATACCAACTAGGACTGGACTAGATAAATGCCGCCATAATGAATGCGTAAATTTCCTATGGTGTCATTTATTTTTATGTCCACCTAAAAAATAAAATAAAATAATGAAATACTAATAATTACAATAATAATGAATATTATAATAGTTCATTCAGTTATACAGTTACGAAAAAAAACAACATTAATCAATTAGCCTACAATAATTTGATATAAATCACCTTTATTCTTCTTATATTAAATATTTATTACAACTGATATTATCTATTAAATTATATTAGATAAATCCATGTAAGTTTTAAAACGAAAGCTTAAAACATGCTCAAAGAAAAGCTAAAATTTCGGGTTCAATGAATATTAAAAAATTGATAATATATAAAACTAAAAGTCAATATAATAACAGTTATTTATCTCTCGTAGAAAGCAAACAAACTCCGAAGGACGTCGGCTCTAAAAGATAAAATTTCATTTATTTTACAAATAAAATGAGTTTTTCAAATTTGACTTCGAAGCTCTTGCTTGTCACTCTTTATTAAAAAAAAAAACATAGTGACGTATATTTGGCTTTCGTAGTTGGTACTTCTTTGCAACAACATAAGCTGTGAGATTTTCGATTTATCTTTAAAATATCCCCACGTTTATTAAAATTATAATTTTTCTGAACACGACATGAAGTTTACCACTGTGGTGTGGCTTTCCCTCAGAAGTTTAAAACACTTGGATTTGAAACTTTGATTTCATCCAAACAAGCTCAGAGTTTGCTTTCGATTAATTACAACTTTTCCAGTAATTTTATTGATTAGTGTTCTTTGATGTTTCTATAAAATATCTGTAGTCGGCTGGTGCAGACGGGAACCAGCGTTAGTAGGTGACGAGCAGAATCCTTTTGCTAGCTGAAGTTTCCAGAGGACAAAGAGAAACACTAGTCTAGATTCTAGATGGAATTACCTATAGCGAAAGATGCCATTCAACAGTTCATTTTAAACTGAAATCAGACCGTACTATTATTACCGAATGACCTACCAACCATCAGCAACTCAGACATCATATAGTGATCAGTGATTTCAGAATGAATGAATCTTTTAAGTTTTAATAAAGTTATGCTGGACTTCTTGAATTATCCTCCACCTCTGAATATTAATTCAAAAATATTTGCTGCGTGCATTATTCAAACAAGAGGAAACGGTTACTTTTGACCGTCCCCGAGGAAACTTTGAGAATCTTATGTAAGCTGTAACATTTTGGCTGTTGACATTTCATTTCTTACTATATCAAACGAAGTTAAATTAATTTTCTGTTAATAATTAATAATTGGCAATATTAATATCTCAAAATTTGAAACTTTCGTAAACTTGTCAACGTATAGCAATAAAATAAGGCGTTTCACTGTTTTCTAAAATGCCGTTCGTCTAGGTCTTACCTTTGCAAGCCCTTTCACATCGTTCCTTTGAAAGAAATCTGTTTTTATTACCTTTGCAGCCACCGTAAATGAATAGTTTTCATTTTTCTTCATGGGCATCCCAGTAGAAAACCGGGATCGTACGTGAACAAGGTCCCCTTTCGGGAGCAAGGTGGCAAAATCTTTCCTTGCCATTTACCCCTGAAAAAAATATGACAAAAAGAGACGTCAAATAACAGGAAACTTTCCCTGAATGGAATCTAAAATTCAATTAGATCTATAATAACATGTGTATATGTAAAGGGCGGTACCTGGAACATTCGTTCAACTCCGCCTCGTGTCTCTGTGAAGAACAGTATCACTACAAATGGACCATATATATGGGACGTAGGTTTGTGTGTATTATGTATGTGTTCTGCTGTTCTGTTCTGGCCACTTGGCTACCCGGAAGTATCAGTCATCTGGACAGATGATGCTGGGTACTCGTCCATACCACATAACATCTCAAAAAAAACTCTGACCGACCTGGTGGGTCATGATCCTCTAGGGGCCCATTCCAGAGGGATATTAGCAAAAAAAAAACACACAAACATTCACCCGTGATGCAGGTTTTGAGAGAAGAAAAAAAAGAAAAAGAGAGGTGAGGAAAGGAAAAAAATAAATAAATAAAATAGAATAATAATATGCCTTAAAAGGTTGATCTCTGATTGGTGCTTGAGGCTATGTTGCTACCGCATTAGTTGTAAGCATACGTTTCCTTCTGGCAAAGACAGAAGCTGCAAACGCCTGGAGTGCAGACAAGTGATGTGGGGTCAGAACAAGTTGGTCAACTTGTTTTCTTTTGCTCCACAGAAACAGAGGTCAGTATTTAACAGACCTTGCTTGTAGAGTTTTTCGTTAAGGGTCCCATTCCCAGTAATAAGATACGATGTTTCCATACTAATTGTAAACCATGAGCTAACCTTATTCGACATCACAAAGGAGACATCCGGTAGGAAATTTCTGGTTACAGTGTCAACAGTTGAATTGTCCCGCCTTGTTTGCCACACATTTATTAGCTCTTTGAGCTTTTTTTTTTTTTTTTTTTGGTAGTTGTTGGCGCATCGGCTTCTGTGGCCATAATGCACCTCCCAAGGTTTTTGCAGTACTTTGATCCAACCCCTAGGCGGGAATCAAACCCGCGACCTTTGGGTTGCCAGGCAGGCACTTTACCCACCCGGCTAGCCCGGCCGGCGAGCTTTTTCTCTTTTATTATCTTATCTTATATACCTACCTCCATCATGGATGGAGGTAGGTATATAAGATAGGTATTCCTTTTTTGAGCCTAAAGCATAATCCTCTAAATATTACATATAGGTCTAATAGCAGAGTCTCAGCAATAATCTGGATTGCCGCGGTGGACACAGTTCGGCAAATGCATTGTATTGCTAGTAGCATTACCCTCTGGATTGAGTTCAGTTTTTGCTTCATTTGACAGTTACCACTCTGTGGAACCTAGCTCCGGCCGCGAATGAGATTATGGGAAGGAATACCACTTTATAGTACAGGAGCAGGGTCCGCCTGGAAAGGCCCACTCATTTCTTGAAATTCTAATGATGGAGGCTGTAAACTTCCTGGTTTTTTCACGAAGGTGTCGTAGGTGAGGTAGGAATGATAGCCCGTGGTGTATGATCACGCTCAAGACCCTGGCCTGCACGACCAAGAGGAGCTGGATACCATTAATTTTGACCTGGGGGGCCTCCTTATGTAAACTTTGGTTTTGAAAATCGCCATCTTTGTTTTGGTGGGATTAATCTGAAGTTTGTTGGTTGTCACCCCCAGGAGGTGAGACTATCAAGGACTTTCTGCGCTCTCAGTTCAAGGACCGATCTTGAATGACCTGAGTGATGACAGTCAAATCATCGGCAAATGCAATGACTTTTGTATGTTCAAATGATTTGTGTAGCCAGTTTTGAAGCACTATATTCCAGACCAGGGGACCCAGAACCGACCCCGTGGACACCCCTGGTAAATAGGCTTCTGGATCTGTTGGTATTTAGATTTTAGATGATCGATCGCTCTGAAAAGTAGTTTCGGATTAGCCAATAGAGATTGTGAGGGCATTCTTCCGATCTGAGGCGTTCCAGGGCGCTTTCCCACCACACGTTGTTGAAATCCCCCTCAAAATTAATGAACAAGGCCATTTCATACTTGTAACTGGACATCTACAGATGCAGGACCAGGGCTGAGAGGACCTCCTCACAAGACCTACCTCGGCTAAATCCATATTGTGCAGGCGAGATCAGATTCCGAGAAAGAAACAGATTTGTAATGCGCAGAACTATTAACCGTTCTAGGATTTTTCCTAATTTGGCCAGAAGTGCTGTGGGTCTATAGGATCTCAGCTCTGTATTGGTTTATTGGGCTTGACGATGAGGCGGAGTAGTGCAGTCTTCCAGATTTGTGGGAAACAAGAGTGAGAGAGACATTTGTTGTATAACAGTAGTAGGAGCTCAGGTTTAATTTAAGTAGTGTAATGATGAAAGCATATTCCACCATGTACAGTCCTGGGCATTTTTCTATATTAATCTTCTTAATAACTGCTTCAAGTTTCGGTTTTGTGAATGGGTCATTTTGCACTGACGTTTGGTATTTTTCATTGTCTTTTCTGATTGTACTGTGTTCTCGAAGGTCTTCCAGGGGGTTATCGTCAGGAAAGAGCATGTTGAGAATAGCGTTGATTGAGTCCGCCCAGTTAGAGGTTTCCTGCTGAACAGATTTGATGGTTCTAAAGATGTCAGTTGAGAAAATATTGTCTCGTGCTAATTTGTATAGTAATTGCTATGTATTCGCATTAACTGATTCATTTACAAAGTTGGACCAGGTCTCTATCTTTCTTTGTGATATTTCCCTGGTATTTGTATTTTTCTTATTTATGTAGTATCTATAAAGTTTGGTGACATCAGAGGTTGGCCAGTCTCTGTGGGTCTGATATATTTTTCGCGCTCTGTGGACATCTCTTTTGATTGGTCAATTCTGTTGTCCACCAAGCACAGGGTCTAGTGCAAACTCTCCTCTTACTTGCCCACCTATAGGATGCCGTGGTTATGGCGATTTAAATGGTTTCTGCCAGTTCTTCAGGCGAAAGCGCTGTGAGATGGGAAGAGTCTAATTCTGGAAATTCCTGATTAATGGAGGCTTCAAATGTTGCCCAATCTACCGTTTTCATGGAGAATCGGACAAAGCAAGGCTGCGGTTCATGGAGAGGGACTGTCGGTTGGTTATTAGTAATGTGGAAATATATAACCGGGTGGTCACTAAGCGTCCAGTCTGGAATGGTTGTCCAGTTTTGTATGGGTGTTCGGAGATCATTGGTTGTAATAGTTACATCAATATTTGACTGTCCTATTCAACTGGAATATGTAGGTTGTTAGATTCTGGATGGTTAGGTTCCTGGTGAGGATAAGATCTTCAAGCAGCAGTCCTCGGGGATCAGGAACTGGGCTCTGCCAGAAATGGGTCTTCGCATTAACGTCAGCCGTAATTAGGATGTTCTTTGAGCCTAAAAAAGTCTAATGTATGGTCAAGATAGTTAAATGATTTCTAGAACTGTCCAGAGGGCGGACAGTAGAGGGACATTAAGTAGAAGGACATTGAGTGGTGCCCGATTTGAATGCAGGTTGCAAACCTCGTGCAGAGCCCATGAACCACCAGGACATCCAATTTCTCGTTTAGAACAGTTATACAAGTTTTGGGTCTGAATTGGTTGGCTGTATGATTCTTGCTGGGGTTGAAGTACCCTGTGATTTCATTGTATTGCAAGCGGGGATTTTCGTTTGCATATGGCTCCTGAATTGCAATAATATCAATCTTGTTATCTTCAGCTGCTTTTCGGATTTCATCTGCCACCACACGTGATCGTTGTCCATCAATTTGCATGACCCTAAGTGTTTGCGATATTCTGCTTAGATGGTTAGTTGGTTGATTGGTGAGTTGAATATCTGGAGTTTAATGGCCAGCCGACTGGGGACTAGGACAGATGGTTTCAGCCATCTGCGGACCTAACTCGTGCCAGTTCTAGAGCTTTTCGGTATTCCGGGCAGGCTGCATCTCTAACAGAATGATTATGGTCACGTCATTTTCTTTTGCAATTAATACAGCTCGGCTGCTCATCCTTGCTCGGGCATTCGGCATGCATGTGACCGCTTCGGGCACAGTAACAACATGTTGGTGATGTGTGGGTACAATGCATTGAAGTATGTTCAAACCCCGGCCAAAGAAAACATTTTGTCACCAGAGTGAAGGGCATAAATTTATGGGAGCTGCACCCAAGGAAAATCCTGTCAAGAGACATCAGGCTCCGGAACAGGTTTCATGGCAGTGTGATAACTCGGTGCGTTACTGATCCCTGTCTAGCTTTGAAATTAAACCGAACTGTGTTTTCACTCCAAACCTCTTCAATGGTGTGTCCTAAATCGGCAAGATTCTTGAAGAACAGATCCTGCAACATTTCTTCACTTTTGAGGTCTCTTGGTATACCGTATAAAACAACGGACGAGTTAGCTAGTTTTGGGGGAGTTGATGAAATTCCTGAAGAATGCAGGCTGCTGGCTGCTTAGATGGTCACTAAACCATCTTTGGAGGTCGTCTCCGGTAAAACTCCACGGTTCCGGATAGACCTAAGTGCTTTGACTTTCACAGTCTTAAAATCTGTCTTCAGGATTTGTTGTACTAGATCTTTGATTTCTTCACTGGTGTTGACTTCACATCCCTCCGAACCTCGTAGGAGAAGAATGTGCTGTCGTTTCGAGTTATCTCATTTTGTTGATTTCATTTGGTTGATGGGTCTAGGCTGTGGGATCGCTTTCTTGGGTTTTACCAGGAGCTGGGCAGGAACCAGGATCTTTCTCCAATTCTGCGTATTCTTTCTGCGATAGAGGAAGCCTAGAAAATGTGTCCAGAACTTTCTCAAATATTGTCGTCCTTGACTTTAGCTCTTCATTTACTGTCTTGAGCTTCTCATTATCAATGAGGGCAAACGTTGGGACATTGGAAGCTGATGTTAAAGTTGGTATTGCCAGGGGGGGGGGCAGAACATCAGCCTGGGCTATTCAAGAGGAGGGAAAGAAAACAGCTGTATGTGGAGATGCTGGGGGTGATGAGGAGGCAGCACCGGCAAGTGATTCCAAGAAGGAGGCTGCTACAGGGTTTAAGATGCTGAAATCTAGTTTGGAGGAAGTTAACTCGTCAGGATCTTCTTCGCAGACCGTAGCTTTAACTGCACAGCATACGTCATCTGAGGGAAAATTTAAAAGCTTAAAGTACAGAACCCAGTCTGAAATTACAAAAGCAAGCGATTTTTAATTTTTATTTTTTTTTATTAATTAATGTATTTTTGAAATTTTTTTTATAACAGCATGTGGCGAGGACAGACGAGAATGTATAGTGGCAGCACTCATTCAGTAATGCATCCCAAAACCCTTGATGTGAGCATCAAAAATATTTATAGCTAAGAAAACAAACATAATTGTTTCTTTTCTTAGCTATATTGGAATTCTGTTAATTTAAAAAGTAAATTTACATTAAGTGTAGGATTTAGGGTTAAAAAGCCTCCGGTAAGGCTCCACTTGTATAGTAATACAAGTGGAGTCTTACCGGAGTCTTATGCGAGATATAATGAAAAAGAGTTCCCTATTTCATTATATCTCGCATAAGTAACACTTCCCGAGTAGAGAAGACTATTGTTACTTATAATTCTGAGTGGGCACCACAACCTAGACGGCCGTTTTAGGGCTATTTGTCCCCTCATCGGTGAGTGGGTAGATATTCCGATGGTATAACAGCTGACAACACAGTTGTGAATTAAGTTCACAATATCAGAGATGCTAGTGGGGTGTAGTTTAATGGTTGTAAGGTTTAGGGATAAAAAAGACTCGACTGCGGGACTTTTCAGCCCTAAATACTACACGTATTAAGCTACACCCTACTTGGCATCCCTGGTATTGCGAACAGAATTTACAACTGGGTCATCAGCTGTTATACGTTATCATCGGGATACCTATCCACACCTTACTTCACAGCGAGTTGATCTGATATTGTACTACTTCAAATAAGCAATGCTTCGCCACTGGGGAAATCTAATGTTACTTATTCTCGGCGGATATCGCCACCCCTGGGTAGTGGTATTCGCCGAGAATCCACTGGTGAAATGTTGCCTATTCGAGAATCCATTGTCGAAGATAGTTTAAAAATGATATAGTATGTGGAGAAGTTTGTATCGCACTAACTTTTGTTCGATTAGTGAATTTTCCGTAGTCAGAGGCTTTCAAAGGTGAAACCTTTTTAATATACACATTTTGATTTAATGGAAGACATTTTGCGATTGTTTTCATCGATATCCATAATTAGATACGCCGACCACGTTAAGAGTTAAGTTCGATGGTTGTGAACAGTTCTGAATTACAAATTTGTACTTAGTGGTTTGTTGCTCTGTCTTAGGCCGCCGTAGCCTAGTGGTCAGGCGCGCGGGTGCATAAGTACACGTGCCTTGAGTGACCAGGGTTCAAGCCCGTGACTGCTGAATATGGTGCTGTTTCTTGTATTCAGTCTATCTTGTGAACTCCTCTGACCGCTTGGTCGTCCCGGAGTATAAACAGAAGATTTATTGTAATTGTGACCTTTTGAGACTCATCTGTTCAGACATCACTAGCCAGAAATGCTTTTGAACGATTCATTGATATTTTTATATTTTTTCGTTATTTTGAATAATCAAGAAGAAAACACAAAAGGCGATATTCACTCGGGATATTAGCATTAGTATTAGCATTAGTAGAGGCAAATGATGCAAGAAAGCAAGCTTATGCAGCATCAGCCAAATAAAAAAAAAAAAAAAAAACACTTCCATTTCACCCCTCTGTTCGTTCGAAATACCTGTCCAGCTGAGCCTTAAATTTATTTAGGCTATCAACTTCCACAACAAGGGATGGAAGTCTGTTCCATCAACTAAAACTGCCCGCTGGCTAAAGGAAAATTTCCGCACGTCTATCGTGCATCTGTCTTTCCTTAATTTAAATTTATGCCCTCTCAGGTTTATGCCCTCTCCCATTCTGAGCAAGAGGAACAATCCCCTCGGCATTGAGCATGCTCAAACCATTCAAGACTTTATATACCTCTATCAGATTACCTCGCCGGTGCCTAGTCTCCAGACACTGTAATTTGCAAAACTTAAGCCTTTCTTCGTAAGAGCAACCCATTGTTACATTCACTAATCTTGTTGCCCTTCCAGCAGCTCTATATCCTTCTTGAAATGAGGCCTCCAAACCTGTATACAGTACTAAAAGTGTGGCCTATAAGGGAATAATCACCTCCTTATCCCTGCTAGAAAAATTCCTGTATATCATTGACAAGACACCATGAGCTACACTTGCAGCCCGTCTGCACTGTTCAGAGAACTTCATATCTGCCAGCACAAATACCCCCAGGTCCTTTTCATTCTCTACCACTGTCAGTGTAGTACCACAGAGTTGATACGTTGCTCTGGGGTTGCTGTTTCCCATATGTAGTACTTTACATTTGTCAATGTTAAACTTCATTTGTCACCTCTCAGCCCATCTGCTCACCCTTTCCAGATCCTGTTGTAGCAGCATAGCGTCAGTAGTGTGCTTATCAACCCTGCCAACCTTTGTATCGTCTGCAAACTTGGACATTAAGCTTGATATATCATCATCAATATCATTTATAAATACAGAAAACAATAATGGACCCAACACTGAACCCCGGGGGACTCCGCTAATAACATTAGTCCACAAAGAGCAGTGTCCATTGATTACCACTCTCTGTCTTCTGCCACTCAACCATCCTTTTATCCATAGCAGCAATTTGCCTCCAAGACTACACTGCTCCAATTTGTGCAGCAGTCTTCCATGTGCAAGAGTATCAAAATGTTACTGATGATTAAACATGGGTGTACAGCTATGAAGCTGAAATGAAATGCCTATCATCTCAATGGAAGCCACGAATCATATATACCAAAAACAAACTAAATTTCATTTGTTTTGAATTTAATTTGCTTTGAAAATTGTACTATGAATGATGATGAAAATGTACTGTATTATACTATAATCTGAATTTTCTCATTGAGGAAATTCGGGCCTCTATTGCCAGAAGTTTCTCAAACGATGAAAAAAATCTACACCAGTTTCTTATTGGTATATGTGTAAACTAATAAAATTCCCTAGAACTTTATGGCTAGAATAAACTTCTGTGGAAGTTTGTTCCAACAATAAAGTATCGCTGGCTAAGAGCAAATTTCAGTATATTTATTCTGCAACCATCCTTCCTCAGTTTAAATTTATGCTTCCTTATGTGTGTTGTCTAAGCAAGAGTAAGTATCCCAGCAGCATTTAGCTTACTGAATCAATTCAAAACCTTAAACACTCAGTCAGGTCACATTACAAGTGCCTAGTCTCCAGATGCTGCAATTTGCAGAACTGAAACCTTTTTGGTAAGAGCACCTTTTTGTTTCCATCACTAATCTCATTGCCCTTCTCTGCAGCAGATCTTTATCCTTCTTAAAATGAGGCCTTTAGACCTGTTTGCAGTACTCAAGATGTGACCTAACCCTTGCTTTATACAACTGGATAATCACCTCCTTATTCCTGCTGCCAAAATTCCTGTATATCAATGACAAACCACCGTGAACTCTCCTAACAGCTCATCTGCACTACTCAGAGTGTTTCATGCCTGACTGCACAAATTACTCCCAGATCTTTTCATTCTCCATCACCTGCATATTTTGGCACGTTATACCATAGCAGCTTATGTGCCATTAAACCACCATAACAACAACAACTCGGGTTAGAAGTTTCCAATATTCAAATTTCCTGTAATTACAGTGTGCCAAATTTGAAGTAAATTTTAAAAATACTGGAAAGTGGATGTAAATAATACTTTATAAAATGTTATATGGTTCTTAAATCTTTTTAAAATTATTACAATCCATTTTACAAATAATAAGAAGTATATAAGCATGTGCACGTTTAAAGGTTCGCGCGATTAACTGTTTTTACAACTGGAAATTGGAATAGATTCATCTTTATATATTATGTCTAAAATGTTTTTTCTTAAATTTTCTGCTAAATTTATATTTTTTTAAAAAATAAAACGCGTGAAAACCAGACCTTTTTTAAATGTTTAATCTTCTTATTAAAAAATAAAAAAAAACTAAAAAAAACGCATACAATAACTATTGCAATCCATTCATAAAAGATGATATAAAGTGTATTGATGTCTAACGGCACCACAGATTTCCCCCATCTCCGCGTTGCTTTCATTGTAGGTGTACCAATTCACTGGGAAGGCCAGAGGTTTAAAAGTGTGTGGATTTTGTGTGTGTATTGTGTATCGTTGTTCATCTGGCCATTTAGCCGCTCGACCCCTACTGAGGGACAGGGTCGGCTTGTTTAGTCCCCAGTCCCTCCTGGTCACTCTTGCGAACAGAATATTTCCGTACCTTTTGTTTAATGTACTTTAAATGGGGCTGGAAAGACAGATTTTTGTCAATGATGATTCCGAGATATTTGATTTCTGTTGCGAGTTTTATTGTGCTGCATTGGATTTTCACTTGCGGTGGGCTGGCAAGATCGAGTCTGCCTTTCAGGAGTACCGAGCAGGTCTTACTTGGCGAAATCTGCAGGCAATGGATTGTAGCCCAGTTTTGCAAAATTCCTATCGCGTGGTTGGCTTTTTCTTCGATCTGCGCTCGTAAATCAGCAGCAACGGTTAGAATCAAATCATCGGCGAAGGCCTGGGCGCCGACTTCGCCAATATCAAGGGCCACGAATTCATCTAAAATCATATTCCATAATAGGGGTCCTATGACAGAGCCCTGCAGGTACCCCCAGTGAATTTGTCTGTTAGCTTCCTATACGGTGCATCTACTTCGATTGTTCTCTGTTTTAGGTAACTCCGGATTGTGTTATACAGGTTTAGGGGCACTCCAATCCGCCTAAGTCTCGCGAGGACGCTGGGCCACCAGATGGCTTCAAACGCCCCCGAAAAGATGAAATACTGGTAGACTAGAAGAAGAATTTTAAAAAACCATAAACTTTTTTCCAGAAATTAAAAAGAAAGTTTACACCTGTCAGGTATATCGCCACCGTTTTTGTAACAAACAGGGGTGCTACCACTGCAGTAGTTTAAATGGTAACTACAGAAATATATGAATTGATAAGATAGCCCTCCTACTTTTAGATAATTTCAATAAAATTTAATACCATTAGTTAATTTATTATTTTGTTAATTATTTTAATAAAATATATAATAATATATAATGAAATGCTGCAAGCCGAAATAAAATATTAAGTTACGCAAAATGAATTAATATAGATATAATTTATGTCACCTGGTCTGCATATAATGTCACGTAAGAATTGCATGCTTGAAAAACACAAAAACCTTACCTGTTTGATAGCAAAGCAAAATCAAACAAACAATAAATATTGAAGTCTCGTTTATCCACGACATTATTCGTACTTGTATTTAACCCAAGTTCGTAAGAAGAGAAAGAAATCGAGTGAAGGTTGTTTGTTACCCTACTATATATATATATATGCAACTTTTTTTAGAAACGCACTAAAATTTCAGAACATCTCTAAATGTTTTGCACGTTTCCACTTCAAGAAACGTGTTCAAACAAATTTTCTCCAATCCTCTCCCATCATTACTCATCGAATCCAAGAAGCATGCACCTGTGCTTCATAAGCACAGGTGCGTGTTCAAAAGCGTTATGAACGTGTCCTACTTCAAGCGTGTCTTACTATGTCTACATATCGCTCAGGTAATCCTTTAATACAAGGTTGTGTTCTCAGAAACAGACAGGCCATGACGCAACAGATTTTGAAGAGAGAAATATATAATGGTAAATATTCGTGTATTGTACGGCGGGCTCCAGAGTTCCCCATATAAGTCGCTGATTCATCTGACAAGACAGGGCCAATGCCGGCAAGTGTGTACGTGTAGGTATGTACAGTGTAGGAGCACATAAAACCAAAATACTGCACCAAGTCTAAGTCTTCCAAACTCTGTAATTGGGTAGTGGAACTCTCTCCACAAGCGTGGAACCAACTAAAACTGCAAGACAGGATCTTTATTGGTTGGAGCAGCCACCGCTTCAAGGAACATGTGGCTGTTCCTAAATGCTTCAGGTGCTGTCGTTTTGGGCACACCATCCACACTTGCACACAGACGGAACCAATCTGTGGGCATTGTTCCCAAAAAGGGCATCAGTATAGCAGTTGTCCAAATAAATCATCTGCTGCGGTGTACGCAAACTGCAAAGCAGTAAAACTGGATCCATCCCATTCAATCACAGACAGCAAATGTACTATTTACATCAAGGCAAAGCGAAACAAACAACTGAACTCCGATTATGGTAATGAGGCCTAAACCATTCAACAACAGTGTTACTAAATTTATACAACTTAATGCTCAGCAAGCACGTACAGTAGCGGAGGAAATAAGGGAAAAGGCAAATTAAGAAAACATTGATATACATCGATACCCCGCACTGACTGTAAGCAAGAAAAGAGGAAATTAGCTGCCATGCTAGTACTGCAAGAACCATACACCCACTCCAAGAAATTAGAGGCTATCCTCTGACATATAAAATAATTCAAGCAGATGAAGATATAGCCTGGGCTGCCATAGTCGTCCGGAACCCGAATATAACGGTCACCAAAATCTCTTCTCTCTACACGGTGTGGGCAGTGTGTGTGCCCATGTAATTGGCCCCTTAGGTGCCTTCTATTTAATATCAATCTATTGTAGACCCAGTCAAGACATCGGCCCAGCTATTAACTACTTAAGAACAGTTATCACTACTCTACCTAACGCTAAAATCATCCTGGGGGCGGATGTTAACTGCCGTTCTGCTGCTTGGCGCAGCCTCAGAGCTGACCGACAAGATTGTCATAATGGGCGTCATTTGGAAGACTTTCTGGCCAACTCACCTTTTGATATAATAAACAGGCCCAATAACCTCCCAGCATTCTCCAGTACTGAGTGGGAGTCTATAATAGACATAACAATTACCACAAGATCAATCTCAAGTAAGGTGTCAGGGTGGCAGGTCAATGAAGCCTGGACCACCTCTGACCATACAGCAATAAGATACAGCCTCACAAGAAATATAGAATCAACATGGGAGGTTAAGTGACCAGCAGATTTCCCACTTCAAAATGCTTTATTCACCGAGTAGTTCAACTAGATGTGATTAACGTATAACTTATACATTAAATAACTACATTAAACTCATACAATTTTCGCATAGAAGACTGAACAATATTTAGTTCTGCTTCGCTAACTCCTAAGATGAGTATAATATGCTAGTGATATCATATAAAGTTTGAGTAGGGCTCATTGGGTGCATAGGTTGATAAAACGGGTCATTCGATCTAATACAGGATTTAAAATATCTAGTTTTCATACTGAACTAACAAAGTTTATAAAGCAACAAGAAAATAATTTTTTTGGGCGGTTAGAATGCCAACAGAGATGAATTAAAATGTATTTAATATTTAAATAAGAATAAAAACCATCTTAAATTTTAACATTTAATTTTTTTTGTGTTTCTTGGAAAGTAGTGCAATATCAGGCAACTCGTTGCAAAAGCAAATTTTATTCTGTTGTGAACATTAAGATCATAGCATTAGCTAGGCAGTTTAGATCCTACTGGCTGTAAAATCATTTGCCTTTGTTTATTCAATTTTCTGAACAGATGCTTCCTGGAGGCCTGAGAACAAGCTCAGTTAGGTCTATTTTTTTAAGGATTTAAACAAATGTATTTTCTAAGTTCAGGACTCCTTAATTCTCGAAGATGTTAGGTTTCATATGGTCCCAATAATCGGATAACTACATTTCATTCTTTCCCAGACATTTAATCATGGATCCAGGAAAATTTACGGGGGGGGATTTCAATAGAAATATATGTAAATAAACAAATATTATAACTTATATACCATAAATGAGCATTTTTCTAGAAACCTCTGAAGAAAATGAGTGTTGTATCGGTGCATAAAATAAAACAAACTTGGATACAGGTTCGGAGACCTAAAGTTTTTTAGTAGAAATCAAACATTAGTGGTAGATATTATTTTTTAAATAACATTCATATTAAGTGGATGTGCACTGTAAATGAATACATTAACTTAATAATATATAATTTAGGCTTAATATATTTGCATTTATTTGTGAGTCGGATGCTGGGGAAGGAGGAAGTGTCCTTGATCTGCCACCGATCACATGTAATGCGTTCGATAAATTTGCAGAGACGCATTTCTTTCCACAAAGTGACCACTTAAACATTTTAGTTCCTCCGAGGTCCTTTGGCCATTTTGTATATTCTTTAAACAACTAAAATAAAAATTCCTAATCACTTCGATAAACAACATATTCAACAAATTCACTTCCTACGAGTGACCAATTTGAATCTTTACGTCTCCTGTAAAAGAAACAATTCATTTGTTGCGTGGAATGCCTGACATATAAATTAAGTTGAAATCGGGATTACATAACGCTTATCCCATTTAGAAAGCAGGAGTTCTTTTACTGACAGCCATGTTAAGAAATTCACGTCTAGAACATTCGGTATATCATCTTCAGCCTTTGTCGATCCGCTGTAGGATGAATGCCTCCTCAAGAAGTTTCCAGCAAATGCGATCTTGGACTTTCTGTTGCCATTTTATACCAGTATATATTAAACTACATAAATTCAGTATATACTGAATTATTACTTATTTACTTCATGATACTTGGCTGCCTTGGCGATTAATACACAAACCAATACCGGTATCCTTCTAGTCCTCATCTTTATAGAATATTACTTCCAATAAAAGAAGTGAAGGCTGAGTGAAAATAATCCTTTCTGTTGGATATTTTGCACTAATCAGTAATTTACTTTTAAAAACAGAAATAAATACGCAAGATGATTTTTATTGTTGGTAATAATTATTACCAACATGTAACGTGAATAAATGCTGACAAATTAAATGATCGATATAATTTATTTTTGCTTTCAGTTCATATGCAAACTTAATGGCTGGAAACCAGGATCCAAAAAGTATGAAATGATACAAGAAGTGTACAAAATTATTTGGAGTTGTTTACTAGCAGAAGCAGACTCTGATCAAGATGGTAAACTATCCTCTGACGAATGGGTAAGGAGACTGAATGGACTATATATATAGTTTTTTTTTTGTTTTAATATCATTCCATATACAATACTTCTCAAAAATATTCAAACCCCCCTTCCACCTCTGAAACTAACGAAGAGCATACGCATAAGTAACAAATATGAAAACATGGAAGAAATATCAGTAGCCTGAGATTCTACATTTTACGTAGTTCCAGGATGTTTTCTTAGAGGTCACCACGTAAATTATTTTTCAGTGTATGATATAGCAGATGGTTACTTTTGCCTTCCAAAGTTGTCAAAGGTTGGAAGATCGATAGTAATATAACAGTTGGGCTACAGTCAAATAGGGCTAACTGGACAGGAAATGGACTAATATTGATCAGAGAATGCTGTAAAGAATCATCATCCTTGAAAAGGCCCTTACAAAACGTCCCATTGGGAGCTTCAAATGTCAGTTTCAGAGCGTTTCATCGTGATTAAAATATGATACTGCTAGATCCGCACACATGTGGGAGAGAGAGAGATCTTTGCATAGTATGGTTGCTAATGAATAGTGGGATATGATCCCTCATCTTTCAGTGATTTTAGAACAATGGAAAGTGATTTATAATGTGACAGATTGCGCTACGCAGTGTTTAGCGTTAACTTGAGTTTTGGCTTGGAGAATGGCCAAAGAACAATATCTATTGAAGTACATCGTCCCAGCAATAGAGTTCGGAGGAGGAACCGCCATAGTGTGGGCTGGGTCTTCTTAGACAGGTTGGGTATAGTGACAAAAGTCTTCATTGTCCAGATTTGCTTGTATATGCTCATTGGTTAACATATTGATGCCTGCTCTTCAAAAATTCTGCAGAACCGTTCATGTTTCTGCATGATAATACTGTCCCACAAAGCCAAGTTTTTATATAATTGATTTGAGGAGAACTAAATTCTACAATTAGCATGGCTGTTCTAGAATACTGATCTGAATCCCATAGAATCCCGAATCATGACGAAGCTAGCACGACCCACTTCGATTTATGAGATAGTGAATGCGCTGAAGAAGGAATTCGCTTAAATTCTAGCTTTGTTCCAAGCACTCTCGTTTGTAAAAATGGACCCACGCGTTTTTAATTCCCATTTCTTTCGAAATTGCTGGTATACTTTTGAGAGGACAGTATATTTATTTCTAAGATTTTTAATTTCTATTGCATCATCTATTATATCATTAATGAAAATGAAACTTATTCCTATTTCCCTAGATCACCGTCAGGTTATTTTCTTAGTATTCTGTGATGATTATAGAAATTGGTTATCGTATTCGTTGCTAAATGTTTAAGAAAGAGTGATTTGCTCTTGTGCTCCCACAAGCAGGATGGCTTCAATACGAGTCAATGATTTCATTTCGTCGCCTGAAACGATCTTTAAATTTGGCGAGCCGTCCCCTATGTTCTGACCTTTTTTTGTGTGCGTAAAATGTTTACTCTCCAAAATTTTCGAAAGGGTTGTTGCTTCAGTTGCAAGTTTTAGGAATTAAAAATTACTTAATGCAATTCACAGTAATAAAAAAAAACAAATATGTTCTTTAATCTCTCTTGACTCTGAACACTGAAAGGAGAATTTTATTTCATTAAAAAACAAATACAAGGTCTTCTTTTTTTCTCAGGTTCGAATGCGGGAACATCTAGGTCCTGTGTTGAACAAAAATGCCGGTCTTCCTGAATGGCTTACAACTTATTTATGGTACAGATTTAATATGTATGACAGAACAGGTAAGTTAATCTTGAAAGGGCTAGAAATGCATCGTTTCACGTTTTGTAGTACCGCTAAAATCAGATATAGTTCAGACCTTGTGCACTCATATTCCTTAAAGGAATATGAGTTTATTTTAGAATATTACTTGCATATTAACCATTTTTCATTGCCAAGAGAAATTCGTAAAAAATATCCAAACAGGCATATCTGTGCCAAATAAGACAAGCCAAATATTAGTAGGTTGGTGGACACCTGTACCATATTCTCTTAACAGTTTTATAATTATATTTTGTATTAAACTGAATGAAATTTTATTATATTGCAAACTAGGTTGCAGTTTAATTGGATAAAATTTACGTTTATAGCCTATGAAATGTTTCAGTATATTACAAGTTAATAAAAATTAATTATGTATCAGTTATCACAATGCAGTGTTTTGAAGTAAAAAAGACTTCATCATGAAAACAAAAAAACATCTTTAGATTAATAAAAATCGATACATTTCTTGTCGTTATTTCAATAAAATTAAAAATTACTTATGAAAATAAAACACACCTTTTAGATTATCAATATTTTTTATTTGTTATTTGAATAAAATTAATCCTCTTCTCCGGCTATTAAGCCTTTTATTTTTTTCAAGTTGTCTCTTACAGGTAATGGAGAAGTGAACTCTGAAGAATATTCTTTCTGTAAACTAAGTTATGCTGACCGTCGTGAGCCTCTTACCCTAATAAAAAGACAATTTACAACGATCGAATGTTAAATATGAAATAAAAAACTTTTCTCTTTCCCCATAGTACTGGTCATCCTTTCTATTCCTTTTGTTCTTTTTATGGACAATTTTGAAAGCCAGATACAGAAAACAATGTACTTCCTTAGTGTGTTTTGTGTTAATTACAGATTTTGTATTATGTATGAACTCTCAAAATTTTGGTTGGGTAAGAGATAAATTATAGTGTTAGACATTCAGAAAGAATTCTAGTGCATTGTATTCTTTACTACATTATTTTTCATTAAATAATTTTCTTGAATCAGAACCACACGTCAGTTACAACATTTTTCATTTAGATAATTTGTTTCCTTCACAAAAGGCATAACAGTTTTAATTCCATTACGTCTTCTTACCATTCACACACCCAGTATTTTCTTATTTAATTAACATTAGAAAACAGGAAGTTTCTTTAATAGTATTTTATTTTATTTTTTTTTTTTTTGCGAAGGTTTCATGGGTGTGGATAATCCGATGGTCAATAAAAATCTAGTGGTAATCAATAAAGAGATCTTGAGTACGCAGTACTCAAAACGTGGCCATGAGTACTGCATACAGGTCCGGAGACAACATTTTAGGAAGGATGTAGATTTTCTTGAGCCTGTGCAGAGAAGCGCAACAAGATTGGTGAGTGAAATGAAGGGATCTTCTTACCAAGAGAGACTGAAGGTCTGCAAATTGTAGCGGCTGGAGACTAGGTACCTGCTAGGTGATCTGATTGAGATGTATAAGGCCTTGAAAGGGTTGAGTACCCAATTCTGATGGGATTCTTCCACTTGCCCAGAATACGAACTTAAGGGGGCATAAATTGTAATTGTAGAATAGATGTGGAGTAATTTGCCTATAGCCAGCGGGTGGTTAATTGCTGAAACAAACGTCCATCTGTCGTTGTGGAAGTTGGTAGCTTAAATAAATTCAAGGAGGAACTGGACAAACATTTAGAGGGAATGGTTGTGTGAATTTTTTTTTTTTTTGGATGATGCCACATAAGGTCATACGCTTGCTTTCTTGCATCACATACCTCTATTACTATTATTATTTCAAGTTTTTGTTGAAATTGAAATTTGGCAACCTTGAAGCAACATTATTCAGGCGCCAGCTATCAAGAACAGCAAAATTAACACAGAACTTTTCATGTATGCATCCAGGAAAAAATGAATAGCCTAAAAATTTTATATTAGAAGTATAATCGTATCATAGACCATAAGCTCTTTTATTAACTGTATGTTTACAATTACCAAAAGAACAACAATTTTTTTAAATAATATTTCGTCATTACAAATGCATAAATACCAACTAGGACTGGACTAGATAAATGCCTCCATAATGAATGCGTAAATTTCCTATAGTGTCATTTAGGTCTACGTGTAGGTTTAGGATTAGGTCTACGTGTAGGTTTAGGTTTAGGTTTACGTGTAGGTTTATGTTTACGTGTAGGTTCAGGTGTAGGTCCACCTAAAGAATAAAATAAAATAATGAAATTCTAATAATTATAATAATAATGAATATTTTAATAGTTCATTCAGTTATATAGTTACGAAAATAAAAACATTAATCAATTAGCCTACAATAATTTGATATAAATCACTTTTATTCTTCTTATATTAAATAATTATTACAAATGATATTATCTATTAAATTATATTATTATATTAGATAAATCCATGTAAGTTTTAAAACGAAACCGTAAAACATGCTTAAAAAAAGCTAAAATTTCAGGTTCAATCAATATTGAAAAATTGATCATATATAAAACTAAAAGTGAATATAATAACAGTTATCGATCTCTCGTAGAAAGCAAACAAACTCCGAAGGACGTCGTCTCTAAAAGATAAAATTCATTTTACAAATAAAATGAGTTTTCCAAATTTGACTTCGTTGCTCTTGCTTGTCGCTATTTATGAAAAAAAAAAAAAAACATAGTGACATGCATTTGGCTTTCGTAGTTTGCTCCTTCTTTGCAGCAACATCAGCTGTGAGATTTTCGATTTATCTTTAAAATATCCCCACGTAAATTAAAATTATAATATTTGTGAACACGACATGAAGTTTACTACTGTGGCTTTCCCTCAGAAGTTTAAAACCCTTGGATTTGAAACTTTGATTTCATCCAAACGAGCTCAGAGTTTGCTTTCGATTAATTACAACTTTTCCAGTAATTTTACTGATTAGTGTTCTTTGATGTTTCTATAAAATAGAAACATCAAAGAATAATCTGTAGTCGGCTGGTGCAGACGGGAACCAGCGTTAGTAGGTGACGAGCAGAATCTTTTTGCTAGCTGAAATGTCCACAGGACAAAGAGAAACACTAGTCTAGATTCTAGATGGAAAGATGCCATTCAACAGTTCATTTTAAACTGAAATCAGACCATACTATTATTACCGAATGACCTGCCAACCATCAGCAACTCAGACATCATATAGTGATCAGTGATTCCAGAATGAATGAATATTTTAAGTTTTAATAAAGTTATGCTGAACTTCTTGAATTATCCTCCACCTCTGAATCAATATTCAGATTCATTTTCAATATTGATTCCACACTATTTGCTGCGTGTATTATTCAAACAAAAGGAAACGGTTACTTTTGACCGTCTCCGAGGAAACTTTGAGTATCTTATGTAATTATGGCTGTTGACATTTCATTTCTTACTATATCAAGCGAAGTTAAATTAATTTTCTGTTCATAATTAATAATTGTCAATATTCATAGCTCAAAATTCGTAAAACTTTCGTAAACTTGTTAACCTATGAAATAAAATAAGACATTTCACTGTTTTCTTAAATGCCGTTCGGCTAGGTCTTACCTTTGCAAGCTTTTTCACATTCTTCCTCTGAATTAAATCTGTTTAGATTACCTCCGCAGCCACCATAAATGAATAGGTTACATTGTTCAATCTCGTCATCCCAGTAGAAAAGCCGGATCTCAGCATCACAAGGTCCCTTATCGGGAGGAAAGTGGCAAAATATTTCTTGACCATTTACCCCTGAAAAGTATGACAAAAAGAGACGTCAAATAACAAGAAACGTTTCCTGAATGGAATCTAAAATTCAATTACATCTATAATAAGATGTGTATATGTAAAGGGCGGTACCTGGAACATTCGTTCAACTCCGCCTCGTGTCTCTGTGAAGAACAGTATCACTACAAATGGGCCAGATATGTGTGTATAGGTTTGTGTGTATTGGTTCTACTTTTCTGTTCTGGCCACTTGGCTACCCAGAAGTATCAGTCACCTGGACAGATGATTCTGGATACTCGTCCACACCACGGGAAGGTGGGTCAGTCCCGATATTTCACGTAACGTTTAAAAACAGACTCTGACTCACTTGGAGGTGCTAACAGGTGGGCCAGGATCCTCTGGGGGCCAATTTCAGAGGGACATTAGCAAAAAAACACACAAACATTCACCTGTGGTGCAGGTTTTAAGAGAAGAAAAAAAAAAAGCGAGGTGAGGGAATGAAAAAAAAAAAAATAGAATAATAATATTCCTGAAAAGGTCAATTGGTTGATCTTTGATTGGTGCTTGAGGTTTTGTTGCTACCGCATTGGTTGTAAGCATACGTTTCCTTCTGGCAAAGGCAGAAGCTGCAAACGCGTGGAGTGCAGACAAATGATGTGGAGTCAGAACATGTTGGTCAACTTGATTTTTGCTGAAGGACGAGACTTCATTTCGCAGCTCATTCCTAATGTCTTCATAACAGGCACATTCGTGGAGATGTTGCCTGTTTTCTTTTGCTCCACAGAAACAGAGGTCAGTATTTAACAGACCTTGCTGGTGGAGTTTTTCTTTAAGGGACCCATTCCCTGTAATAAGATGCGATGTTTCCATACTAATTGTAAACCATGAGCTAACCTTATTCGACATCACAAAGGAGACATCCGGTAGGAAATTTCTGGCTACAGTGTCAACAGTTGAATTGTCCCACCTTGTTTGCCGGATATTATTAGCTCTTTAAAGCATCGAGCTTTTATTCCTTTTATTATCATCATTCAGCGATAGGTCTATATCCATGATGGAGGTAGGTATTCCTTTTTTAGCCTGAAGCATAATCCTCTAAATATTACATATAGGTCCCAGCAATAACCTGGATTGCCACGCGGTGGACACCGTTCGGCAAATGCGATGTATTGCTAGTAGCATTACCCTGTGCATTGAGTTCAGTTTTTGCCTCATTTTACGGTTACCACTCTGTGGAACCAAGCTCCGGCCGCGAATGAGACTATGGGAACGAATACCACTTTATAGTACAGGAGCAGGGTCTGCCTGGAAAGGCCCACTCATTTCTTGAAATTCTAATGATGGAGGCTGTAAACTTCCTGGTTTTTTCACAGGTCAGATCCCAGAACCAACCCTGGGGACACCCTGGTAAATAAGCCTCTGGAACTGTTGGTATTTAGATGATCGATCGCTCTGAAAAGTAGTTCCGGATTAGCCAATAGAGATTGTGGGGGAATTGTACCGATCTGAGGCGTTCCAGGGCGCTTTCCCACCACACGTTGTCGAAATCCGCCTCAAAATTAATGAACAAAGCCATTTCATACTTGTAACTGGACATCTCCTGATGCAGGACCAGGGTTGAGAGGGCCTTCTCACAAGACCTACCTCGGGTAAATCCATATTGTGCAGGCGAGATCAGATTCCGAGAAAGAAACAGATTTGTAATGCACAGAACTATTAACCGTTCTAGGATTTTTCCCAATTTGGCCAGAAGTGCTATGGGTCTAAAGGATCTCGGCTCTGTAATTGGTTTATTGGGCTTGACGATGAGGCGAAGTAGTGCAGTCTTTCAGATTTATGGGAAACATGAGTGAGAGAGACATTTGTTGTATAACAATAGCAGGAGCTCAGGTTTAATTTAAGTAGTGTAATGATGAAAACATATTCCACCTCCACCATGTACAGTCCTGGGCATTTTTTGACGTTAATCTTCTTAAGAACTGCTTCAAGTTCAGGTTTTGTGAATGGGTCAGTTTGCACTGATGTTTGGTATTTTTCATTGTCTTTTCTGATTGTACTGTGTTCTGGAAGGTCTTCCAGCGGGTTATCGTCAGGAAAGAGTATGTTGAGAATGGCGTTGATTGAGTCAGCCCAGTTAGAGGTTTCCTGCTGACAGATTTGATGGTTCTAAAGATGTCAGTTGCGAAAATCTTGTCTCGTGCTAACTTGTATAGTAATCCCCATGTATTCGCATTAACTGATTCATTTACAAAGTTGGACAAAGTTTTTGCTATTTCCTTGGTAAGGTAAGGTAAGGTGTAAGGTATATTGATGTCATGCGGCACCAGGGGTTATCCCCCATCTCCGCGTTGCTTTCATTGTGGGTGTACCAGTTTGCTGGGAATGCCAGAGATTTAAAAGTGTGTGGGTATTGTACATGTGTAATGTCGTGTACCGTTGTTCATCTGGTCATTTAGCCGCTGGGCCCCTGCTCGAGCCCAACGTTACCCCACCTTCGCCCCGTGGAGGCAGACCAGGAACCCAGTAGACTTAGTTACTCTTGCAGGTCCTGCCGCTTAGTTTCCTGAGATATCGGCGGCTAGGACCAAAAAAAAAAAAAAATCATGATATGTATGTGTATATACACATGTATATACTCATTTCACTTGTCTGCATACACCATTCGTTGTATGCCTATACATACCGCTTGGGGGTTTGATATTACGTAGATGGATAGGCCGAGACTGGGCGAAGATTATTTTGAGTGTTGTTAAATTTAGTGTGTGGGGCGTTCACGTTGTATATAGATAGAGTAGGAGGGGAGACAGAAGACTGGGGGGTAAAGATAGAAATATGGGAGCGATAGAGGAGATGCCCCCAGTTGGTCAGTGAGGCATGCCCATGCCTCACCAGAGAGGAAAGGGGGGGGGTTCGGCGAGGGGATACAAGGAGTCCCCGCCCCGCCGTGGTAGGGTTGGAAAGGAATCGAGTCAGGTGCTCGATTCTGGTCCCCAACGAGTCTTGATGGCAGCGTGGTTCAGGTCCGTGTGGCCCTTTTGCAGATTCAGAGTTAAGTCAGTCGCAGAGTTGTAGAACATGTCCTTTTATTCTCGTTGGAGGTATGAAATTTGTTGTGGGAACAGTAGCTTGTCCCATTTAGTTTCCAGTTGTGTTGTCATTTGCTTGTTGGGCTAGTGTGGCTCGACGCCTGTTAAACAGTTTCTGCGCAAATTCGGTGAATGCTATATATGACCCTTTATCGTCCAGAATGAATTGCTTCTGGTCCTTGGGTGAATGTTGTAGTCTTGTCACCAGCTGGCAGCGGGTGTCGTCGTATTGGTGGCAGTCATACATTAAGTGCGACCAAGTTTCTGGAACGCCACAAGTGCAATTTGGATTTTCAATTATTCCCAGAGTTGTTAGTTTGGTTTAAGGCACCATGTCCTGTGAGTAGGTACGTCACAAACAGACCAGGTGCGTACTAGGTTGGTAATTTAGGTTGGAATCTATCTATATTTGGAAAGAATTTATTTGTTATCCGACCTTTGATGGAGACCCCATCGTGCCTGCCACGCCTGCAGCAAGTGGGTCTGGAGTCTTCTTTTTTCCGCAATGCGGTTATTTCCTGGATCTCCGTTGAAGTCAAGGTGTGTACAAGCATTGCCTTTAGCGAGCTCGTGGAGGATGCCTCTCCTCACCATCTCTAGGTCTAAGGGGAGGGTTCCTGCGATGACTTGCAGAGCGTGTGTGTTCACTGTGCTGCAGGCGCGTGTAGCAGTGAGTAGCATGATTCTATGTATGGAATCAAGTATTCTTAGGTTTGCAGCTGTGCTGACCTTTTTGTACCAGGCAACAGCGGCGTATGTTGCGATTGGTAAGAAGGCTGCTTTATAATAAAACATCATCGTTCTCTGTTTCAAGCCCCAGTCTCTTCGGGCAATTCTGTTTATTAAGGCAGTGCATTTTCTTATTTTTCTTCTTACGTAGTTTAGGTGCGGTTTGAAGGATAAGCGGGTATCCAAGATGACGCCCTGGTATTTGAGCTCTGTGCTGAGCCTTATTGTTCTAGTGCCAATTTTAATTTGAGGTGGTCTGTGGATATTCAGTGTTCCCTTTAAGAGTATGGAGTTGGTCTTCGTCGGTGACATTTGTAGTAAATGGTGTGTGGACCAGTCTTGGAGAATTTGCACAGCGCGGTTTGCCAGTATTTCCAGTTGTGCCCTGGAATTAGCTTCTATTGTTAAGATGAGGTCGTCTGCGAAGGCTTGTGAGCGGACCCCTTCCAGATCCTTGTTTAGAAACTGGTCCATCAGGAGGTTCCACATTGTTGATCCAAGTACTGACCCCTGTGGGCACTCTCTATATATTTTTCTTTCTATTTTTTGTAGGGAGCTTTTATCTTGATTGCTCTGTCGGTGAGATAGCTTTTAAGCACATTGAAGAGGTTGCCAGGAATCCCTGTCTCCCGGAGCCGGGTCAGGACGCTCGGCCACCATAGGGTGTCGAACGCCCCGGCAAAATCAATTGAGATAGCTAGCACGTATTTTTTCTCAGATTCTTGTGCTTGGGCAATTAGGCTTTGGAGTGCATCAACTGTGGATCGACCTGGTTTCAATCCGTACTGGTTTGGTGAGGATAGGTTTGCCTGTTGGTAGTGGTGATTTATTCTGGATAACAGTAGCCGTTCAAAAAGTTTACTTAGTACTGTGAGTAGTGTGATCGGTCTGTAGGAAGATGGCTGTTCTGGTGGTTTGTTTGGATTCTTAATTATTAGTTTAACGTTGGCCATTTTCCAATCTTGCGGGTATGCTCCCACTGTGAGGCATATGTTAAAGAGTTGGAGCAAGAGTTCCGGTTCTATTTCTACGATTTTTTGATTATTTCCGGCTCCAGGAGGTCTGGACCTGGGCATTTTTTCGCTGCTATACGTGAAGCCGCCAGGATGAGCTCATCCGTAGTGAATTGCGATTCTGCATTATCTGTTCTGTACTTATCATTTTCCCTGCAGGTCTGGATCTGCTCCTCCGTTTGTGGGATGAAAAGTGACATCTAGCATATTGTTTATTGATGCCTCCCACGAACAGGTTTCTTCTCCTTGGGGCGTGACAGTGGTTGTAAGCACTTCACCTCTGGGGAGCTTTTTTGTGACAACCTTGTACACAACACCCCAGGGGTCAGTGTTCCCTGAGTTTGCTACTAGTCTCTCGCAGGTTTCCTTTTTATTTTTTCTTATTAGGGCGGTATAATTTCCCTGGTATATGTATTTTTCTTATTTATGTAGTCTCTATAATGCCGGGTGACATCAGGAGTTGGCCAGTCTCTGTGGGTCTGATATATTTTTCGCGCTCTGTGGACATCTCTCTTTTGATTGGTCAATTCTGTTCTCAATTCCACCAAGCACAGGGTCTGGTGCAAACTCTCTTCTAACTTGCCGACCTATAGGGTGCCTTGGTTATGACGATTTGGATGGTTTCTGCCAGTTCTTCAGGCGAAAGCGCTGTGCGATGGGAGGAGTCTGATTCTGGAAAGTCCTGTTTAATGGAATCTTCATATGCTGCCCAATCTACCTTTTTCATGGAGAATCGGACAAAGCCAGGCTATGGTTCATGGAGAGGGGCTGGCGGTTGGTTATTAGTAATGTGGAAATATATAACCCTGTGGTCACTAAGCGTCCATTCTCGAATGGTTGTTCAGTTCTGTATGTGTGTTCGGAGATCATTGTTAGTAATGGTTACATCAATATTTGACTGTCCTATTAAACTGCAATATGTAGATAGTTTGTTTGGTAGATTCTGGATGGTTAGGTTCCTGGTGAGGATAAGATCTTCCAGCAGCAGTCCTCGGGGATCAGGAACTAGGCTGTGCCAGAAATGGGACTTCGCATTAACGTCAGCCGTTATTAGGATGTTCTTTGAGCCTCAAAAGTGTAATGTATGGTCAAGATAGTTAAGTGATTCCTCGAACTGTCCTGAGGGCGGACAGTAGAGGGACATTAAGTAGAGGGACATTAAGTAGAAGGTCATTGAGTGGTGCGTGATTTGAATGCAGGTTGCAAACCTCGTGCAGAGCCCATGAACCACCAGGACATCCAGTTTCTCGTTTAGAACAATTATACAAGTTTTTAAGTCTGTATTGGTTTGCTGTATGATTCTTACTTGGGTTGAGTACCCTGTGATTTTATGGGTATTGGTAGAGGGGATTTTGGTTGCATACGGCTCCTGAATTGCAATAATATCAATTTTGTTATCTTCAGCTGCTTTTTGGATTTCATCTGCCACCACACGTGATCGTTGTCCATTAATTTGCATGAGCCTAAGTGTTTGGGAGATTTTGCTTGGATGGTTAGTTGGTTGATTGGTGAGCTGAATATCTGGAGTTTGATTGTCAGCCGACTGGGGACTAGGACAGAGGGTTTCAGCCATCCGCGGTCCTAAGTCGCGCCAGTTCTAGAGCTTTTTGGTATTCCGGGCAGGCTGCATCTCTAACAGAATGATTATGGTCACGACATTTTCTTTTGCAATTAATGCAGCTCGGCTGCTCAACCTTGCTCGGGCATTCGGCATGCACGTGATCGCTTCGGGCACAGTAATCACATGTTGGTGATGTGTGGGTGCAATGCATTGAAGTATATCCAAACCCCGGGCAAAGGAAACATTTTGTCACCAGAGTGAAGGGTCTAAATTTATGGGAGCTGCACCCAAGGAATATCGTGTCAAGAGACATCAGACTCCGGAACAGGTTTGGAGGCAGTGTGATAACTCGGTGCGGTACTGATCCCTGTTTAGCTTTGAAATTAAGCCGATTTAGGACACACCTTCAATGGTGTGTCCTAAATCAGCAAGATTCTTGAAGAACAGATCCTCCAACATTTATTCATTGGTGAGGTCTCTTGGTATACCGTATGAAACAACGGACGAGTTAGCTAGTTTTGGGGGATTCGATGAAATTCCTGAAGATTGCAGGCTGTTGGCTGCTGCGATGGTCACTAAATCATCTTTGGAGGTCGTCTCCGGTAAGACTGCACGGTTCCGGATGGGCCTAAGTGCTTTGACTTTCACAGTCTTAAAATCTGTCTTCAGGATTTGTTGTACTAGATCTTTGATTTCTCCACTGGTCTTGAGTTCACATCCCTTCGAAGCTCGTAGGAGAAGAATGTGCTGTGTTTTCGAGTTATCACATTTTGTTGATTACATTTGGTTGATAGGTCTAGGCTGTGGGATCGCTTTTTTGGGTTTTAACAGGAGCTGGGCAGGGACAAGGATCTTTCTCCAGTTCCGCGTTTTCTTCCTGCGGTAGAGGAAGCCTAGAAAATGTGTCCAGAACTTTCTCAAGTATTGTCGTCCTTGACTTTAGCTCTTCACTTACTGCCTTGAGCTTCTCATTATCAATAAGGAGGGCAGTTGTGATCGTTTCTAGGCTAGCCCATAGCTTTTGTATATAATTTCCTGCGGCCTTGGTGAATCTGTTATATACATTCTTAAGAAATGTGATGATATTTTTATGGAGTACTGAAATAATCTGATTGATTGAAGTTGATTCGTTCTCATTCCCTTGCACGTTGTAACCTTGGAAGAGCCGAAATTGCCAGCCTGCTAGTAGCAGGAATTCCTGAGGCAATGGTTTGATCAAGTGAGGATGGTGGTGGAAGGTAAGTTAGCATTAGCATTAGTAGAGGCATATGATGCAAGAAAGGAAGCTTATGCAGCATCAGCCAAAAAAAAAAAAAAAAAAAACTTCCACTTCACCCCTCTGTTCGTTCAAAATACCTGTCCAGCTGAGCCTTAAACTTATTTAGGCTATCAACCTCCACTACAAGGGATGGAAGTCTGTTCCACCAACCAACCACCCGCTGGCTAAAGGCAAATTTCCGCACGTCTATCCTACATCTGTCTTTCCCCAGTCTGAATTTATGCCCTCTCAGGTGATTATTCTGAGCAAGAGGAAGAATTTCATCAGCATTGAGCATGCTCAAACCATTCAAGGCTTTATACACCTCTATCAGATCACCTCGCCAGTGCCTAGTCTCCAGACTCTGTAATTTGCAAAACTTAAGCCTTTCTTCGTAAGAGCACCCCTTTGTTCCATTCACTAATCTTGTTGCCCTTCTCTATACTCGTTCCAGCAGCTCTACATCCTTCTTGAAATCAGGCCTTCAGACCTGTATACAATACTCGAGGTGTGGCTTGACCATTGCCTTATTAGTATTAGTAACGGCCGCATGGTGCAAGAAAGCCTATGGCTTATGCTGCACCAGCCAAAAAAAAAAAAAAAAAAAAAAAAGATAAAAACAAAAATTAAATAAAATAAAATAAATAACTAAATAATAATAATTAATATATAAAAATAAATAAAAAGGAAATTAAACCTATAATCCTATGCGCTTCCCTTACCCGAAAGTACTATCCAGATGACCTTTGAATTTCCCCAAACTGTCGGCCTCCACCTCCCATGAAGGCAACTTATTCCAGTAATTTATAACTCGCTGGCTAAAATAAAACTTCCTGCAGTCCAATCTAAACATTTCCCCCCGTAACTTGAATTTATGTCCCCTAGTTCTAGCATCATTTATAATCTTGAAAATTTTGTCCTCATTCATTTTACTGATGCCTCTCAGAGCCTTAAACACCTCAATCAAATCTCCTCTAAGGTGTCTAGTTTCCAAACTCTGCAACCCACATATTCGAAGTCTTTCTTCATAAGGACGCCCTTTTGCCGATCTCACCAGGCGAGTTACCCTTCTTTGCACCCTTTCAAGAAGCTCGATGTCTTTCTTTAGGTGCGGTCTCCATACTTGAACACAGTATTCCAAACATACAAGGGAATAATCACCTCCTTATCCCTGCTAGAAAAATTCCTGTATATTATTGATAAGACACCATGAGCTACTCTTGCAGCCCGTCTGCAAAGCTCAGAGAACTTCATATCTGCCTGCACTATTACTCACAGGTCCTTTTTGCTCTCTACCACTGTCAGTGTAGTACCACAGAGTGGATACGTTGTTCTGGAGTTGCTGTTTCCCATATGTAGTACTTTACATTTGTCAATGTTAAACTTCATTTGCCACATCTCAGCCCATCTGCTCAACCTTTCCAGATCCTGTTACAGCAGCATAGCGTCAGTAGTGTCCTTAACAACCCTGCCAACCTTTGTATCGTCTCCATACTTGGACATTAAGCTTGATATACCATCATCAATATCATTTACAAATACAGAAAACAATAATGGACCCAACACTGAACCCTGAGGGACTCCACTAATAACATTAGTCCACGACGAGCAGTGTCCATTGATTACCACTCTCTGTCTTCTCCCCCTCAACCACCCCTTTATCCATAACAGCAATTTGCTTCCAATGCCACACTGCTCCAATTTGTGCAGCAGTCTTCCATGTGCAACAGTATCAAAAGCCTTTCTAAGATCCAAGTATATAATATCAAAGTTATTCCCTGCATCCAGTTCCTTTGTGACTGCATCATAGTATCCAATCAAATTGGTCAGGCAAGACCCGCCCTTAACAAACCCATGCTGTGTCCGAGCTATAACTGAAGTCTTGTCTAGATGATCCTGCAGTGCTTTTTTAACCAGTGCCTCCATTAATTTTCCTGGAACAGAAGTTAAACTCACAGGTCTATTTACTTGTGTCAGCCTTTGATCCTCCTTTGTGAATTGGGGTCACATTTGCACATCTCCACTCTATGGGTACCTCCCCTGAGTCCAAGGAAGCTCTCATAATTGTGGCTAAGGGTTTGCTTACTTCCTTTGCCGCCTCCTTTAATATAACTGGATAGATCCCATCCACCCCAGGTGCCTTTCTTGTGTTTATCTTCAACAATTTCTCCTCCACTTTACTCTCAGTTATTACAAGATTATCTAGGTTACTGCCAGAGTTGAATACACCTCTGACATAGTTGGTGCATTGGAAGCTGACGTTAAATTTTGTATTGCCATTGGGGGGGGGGGGGCAGAACATCAGCCTGAGCAATTCAGGAAGAGGAAAAGAAAACAGCTCAATGTGGAGAAGCTGGGGGTGATGAGGAGGCAGCACAGGCAAGTGATTCTAGGAAGGAGGCTGCAACATGGGTTAAGATGCTGAAATATAGTTTGGAGGAAATTGACTCGTCAGGATCTCCGGGGATTCCTTCGCAGGGCGTAGCTTTAACTGCGCAGCATACGTCATCACAGGGCAAATTTAAAAGCTTAAAGTATTACAAAAGCGAGGGATTTTTAATTTTTATTTTTTTATTAATTAATATATTTTTAAAATTTTTTGATAACAGCATGTGGCGAGGACAGACGAGAATGTATAGTGGCAGCACTCATTCAGTAATGCATCCCAAAACCCATGATGTGAGTATCAAAAATATTTATAGCTAAGAAAACAAACATAATTGTTTGTTTTCTTAGCGGTATTGGAATTTTGTTAATTTAAAAATTCAATTTACATTATGTGTAGGATTTAGAGTTAAAAAGCCTCAGGTAAGACTCCACTTGTATAGTAATACAAGTAGAGTCTTATGCGAGATATAATGAAAAAGAGTTCCCTATTTCATTATATTTCGCATAAGTAACAGTTCCCGAGTAGAGAACACTATTGTTACTTATAATTCTGAGTGGGCACCACCACCTAGACGGCCGTTTTAGGGCTATTTGTCCCCTCATCGGTGAGTGGGTAGATATTCCGATGGTATAACAGCTGACAACCCAGTTGTGAATTAAGTTCACAACATCAGAGATGCTAGTGGGGTGTAGTTTAATATGTGTAAGGTTAAGGGCTAAAAAAGACTCGACCGCGGGACTTTTCAGCCCTAAACACTACACGTATTAAGTAAGCTACACCCTACTTGGCATCCCTGGTATTGCAAACAGAATTCACAACTGGGTCGTCAGCTGTTATACGGTAACATCGGGATACCTATCCACCCACCGAGTGGATGATTATCAAATAGGTGCCAAATAGCCCTAAAACGGCCGCCTGGGTGGTGGTGGTGCCCACCCAGAATAAGTGAAAATAGTCTTCTCTACTTATTCGAGGTATAATGAAATAGGCAACTCGTTGTGAAGGAATTCACAGTACAGTAGAACCCGGATAAGAAATTCCCACATAAGAAGTTTTTCCCTCTACTAGGTCTGGTTTCTTAATTCCCAATTTCAACTCTAAATATTGTAATGTATTATATTCCCAAGTACGAAGTTTCCCAGGTAAAAAGCTTTCCCGCATAAAAGGTACGTGATATAGCATACATGTACTGTATTATTTTAATGATTTCTTTCCCACTTAATACGTTTTTTTAAATATACAAATTGTTTATTTTTATAATAAAAAATATAAACATTTTGGTAATCGAACAAGTTAGTGAGTGAATAGCATCAATTCAGTAAACCACCGAAGTAGGTGAAATGGCATCGCTTTTACATCTCATATTGTGAATGCTTTCACAACGAGTTGATCTGATATTGCACTACCTCCAATAAGCAATGCTTCGCCAGTGGGGAAGACTAATGTTATTTATTCTCGGCGGATATCGCCTCCAGTGGGTAGTGGTATTCGCCAAGAATCCACTGGTGAAATGTTGCCTATTCGAGAATCCACTCGTGGAGTGTTGTCTATTCGAGAGTCTGCGCGGGGTAGCACAGTGGTATCGTCACCGTCCTCCCCACACCGGGTGGAAAAGGCCTGGGTTCGAATCCCGTCGATGACGCGAGGAACTTTAGTGGGCTTTTTTCACTCTGTGGCTGAGTTAGTCGGTCTCAGGCGTAGATAGCAACCTCAGAAACTGGGGTTTTTTCGTCCAGCAAAACAGGCAAATCGACCAGAGAACACACGCAATTTACAGACACGAATACGGGTTAATGTAATCATTTACGGGTAACCCTAATATAGTAATTTGATTTTTTTTTTTTTTTTTTTTTGTCTATTCGAGAATCCACTGTGGAAGATAGTTTAAAAATGATACTGCGCACTAACATTTGTTCAATTAATGAATTTTCCGTGGTCAGAGGCTTTCAGAGCTGAAACCTTTTTAGTATAAACATTTTGATTTAATGGAAGTGATATTTTGCAATTGTTTTAATCGAAATCCATAATTGGATACGCCGACCACGTCAAGAGTTAAGTTCCGATGGTGGTGAACAGTTCTGAATTACTTGTGGTTTGTTGCTCTGTCTTATTGTAATTGTGACCTTTCCAGACTCGTCTGTTCAGACATCACTAGCCAGAGGTGCTTTTGAACGATACATTGATATTTTTTCATTATTTTGAATAATTAAGAGGAAAACACAAAAGGCGATATTCACTTGGGATATTTTGGCACATTATAGCCATAACAGCTTATATAGATGTTTCATTCTATCCATTCGAATTTACTGCAATTACAGCTTGCCAAATTTGAAGTAAATTTTAAAAATACAGTACTGGAAAGTGGTTGCAAATAATACTTAATAAAATGTTATATGGTTCTTAAATCTTTTTTAAATTATTATAATCTATTTTACAAATAATAAGAAGTATATAAGCATGTGCACGTTTAAAGGTTCGCCCGATTAACGGTTTCTACAACTGGAAGTTGGAATAGTTTCATCTTTATATATTATGTCTAAAATGTTTTTTCTTAAATTTTCAGCTAAATTTATATTTTTAAAAAAAATAAAAGGCATGAAAAACACACCCTTTTTAAATGTTTAATCTTCTTATTAAAAACTAAAAAAAAAACAAAAAAAAAACACATACAATAAGTATTGCAATCCGTTAATAAAAGATGAAATAAAGTGTATTGATGTCTAACGGCACCAGGGGTTTCCCCCATTTCCGCGTTGCTTTCATTGTAGGTGTACCAGTTCACTGGGAAGGCCAGTGATTTAAAAGTGTGTGGATTTTGTATATGTGTAGTGTGGTGTATCGTTGTTCATCTCGCCATTTAGCCGCTGAACCCCTACTGAGCCCCAACGTTGTGCACACTTGGCCTCGTGGAGGCAGATCAGGTACACGGAATGAAATTTTACTCTGGCAGGCCCTGCCACCTAGCTTCCTGAGATTTCAGTGACTAGGGCCTAAAAAAAAAAAAAAAAAAAAAAAACTTCCTGAGGGTGAGCGCTAGAGTTAGGAAAGCGAATTGAGGTTTATGCGGTTTAATTTGGACGAGTTTAAGTTTTTGCAGTTTGTGTGAGGTTATACGCTGGCGTATAGGCAGAGTAGGGGGAGCCAGAAGGTGGGGGAAAGAAAGAAAGGAGTATGGGGACGATAGAGAAGCGACCCCAGGATGATCAGTGAGGCAGGTCCGTGCCCCACCAGGAGGAGAATAAGGGTTGGCAGGGGAGGAGAGGAGACAAGGCTGTCTCCTCCTCCCCACCAGGGGAAAGGGACTAAAGGTACCAGGCAAGGGAGCCCGGTACAGAACGCCATCAGGCATTGTCAGTAGAGAGCACGAAGAGTCCAAGCGATCTGAACCGGGTCTTCGTTAGTGATCTTTTTCAAAGTAGAGTCAAATCCAGTCGTAAGGTCATGCATGAGGCAGTCTCGTCCTATGGTTGGTCATGTAACCTGTTCAGGTCGCCCAGTATGCCTGTTATCAGGATGCTGCCTTCCATCCTAGTAATATCATTTTCTTAGTTCGTGCGTTGGTCATTTGGTTTAGTCATCCAGCTAGTGGTCCAGTGCGAATAATTTGTATCCAGTTCATGTCAAGTCCTGTGTCAGTTTGTCTCTTGTTCAGACGTAGGTCTTCCTGGTTGTCAGTTCCCTCACGAACAAGGCTAAATAATGGTCATGTTCGTGGTTGTAGGTTATTTTGTACAGTTTTCTTGTGTATTCCAGTTTTCTCCAGTCCTAGTTTTGTGATGCATCATCAGCTTCCGGGTGCTGTGCATGGTGGTTTGCCAAATGTGCTTGCCTTCTGGCAAAGATGTAAGGGCTTTGTATTCACGTTCCCAGTCGGGAAGATGCTGTTCCATGTTCTGTGGGAAGTAGGTGATAGCAGTGGTGGGCATGCATCGCAGGTCCTCATAGTAGTCGCAGTCATACATGAAATGTTGCCATGTCTCCTCGCAGCCACAGAGGCACGGGGATCCTCGGTGATTCGGAAGGTAGACAGTTTTGCATTAAATGGCCCGTGCCAGTCAGTAGAAAGATGACGTGGAGCCCCGGTTGGAACCAACTCGGGGTTTTTGGAAAAACTTGTTTACGCTCGGAAGGAACTTCTTGGTGATTTCCCCTTTAGTGTATTCTGTACACCGATCCTGCCATTCTTGTCGGAGGTGGTCGAGCAGTCTGGTTTTTTCAAGTTTCCTGTTGTTGACAAGATCCAACGTGTAGTTCAGGATAGTACACGGTATTTCTTTTGCCATATTATATGTCAGGGCGCATCTAACAATTTCCAGCGGGAAGACTCTCGCCAGAACCTGGAGTGCGTGCGTGCTGACTGTCGAGACAGCTCGTGTGATTGTCAGAAGTATTGACCTTTGAATACTGTCCAAGGTTCTTCTATTTACCACTGTGGTTACCTTTTTGTTCCAAACTGGTGAAGCATATGTGACGACCGAGATGAAGGTAGATTTGTAGTAGAGGGACAGGGTCGGCTTGTTTTTTTTTTTTTTTTTTTTTTATTTGTTGATATTGGACTTGTTTAGTCCCCAGTCCCTCCTGGTCACTCTTGCGGACAATGCAGAATATTTCCGTATCTTTTGTTTAATGTCCTTTTGATGGGGCTGGAAAGACAGATTTTTGTCAATGATGATTCCGAGATATTTGATTTCTGTAGCGAGTTTTATTGTGCTGCATTGGATTTTCACTTGCGGTGGTCTGGCAAGGTCGAGTCTGCCCTTCTGGAGTACCGAGCACGTCTTACTTGGCGAAATCTGCAGGCAATGGAGTGTAGCCCAGTTTTGCAAAATTCCTATCGCGTGGTTGGCTTTTTCTTCGATCTGCGCTCGTGAATCAGCAGCAACAGTTAGTATCAAATCATCGGAGAAGGCTTGGTCGCCGATTTCGCCAATATCAAGGGCCAGGAATTCATCTAAAATCATATTCCTTAACAGGGGTCTTAGGACGTAGCCCTGCGGGCACCCCCCTCTGGATTTGCCTGATTAGCTTCCTATACAGTGCATGCACTTCGATTGTTCTCTGTTTTAGATAACTCTTGATTGTGTTATACAGGTTTAGAGGCACTCCAATCCGCCTAAGTCTCGCAAGGACGCTCGGCCACCAGATGGCTTCAAACGCCCCCCCCCCAAAAGATGAAATACTGGTAGACTAGAAGAAGAAATGGTGGCTGCAGAAACATATGAATTGATAAGATAGCCCTCCTAATTTTAGATAATTTCAATAAAATTTAATAGCATTAGTTAATTTATTATTTTGTTAATTATTTTAATAAATTATATAATAATGTATAATGAAATGCTGCGAGCCAAAATAAAATATTAAGTTACGTAAAATGAATTAATATAGATATAATTTATGTCACCTGGTCTGCATACAATGTCACGTAAGAATTGCATGCTTGAAAAACACAAAAACCTTACCTGTTTGATAGCAAAGCAGAATCAAACAAACAGTAAATATTGAAGTCTCGTTTATCCACGACATTATACGTACTTGTATTTAACCCAAGTTCGTAAGAAGAGAAAGAAATCGAGTGAAGGTTGTTTGTTACCCTACTATATATATATATGCAACTTTTTTTAGCAACGCACTAAAATTTCAGAACATCTTTGAATGTTTTGCACGTTTCCACTTCAAGAAACGTGTTCAAACAAATTTTCTCAATCCTCTCCCATCATTACTCATCGAATCCAAGAAGCATGTACCTGTGCTTCAAAAGCGTTACGAACGTGTCCTGCTTTAAGTGTGTCCTACTATGTCTACATATCGCTCAGGTAAACCTTTAAGACAAGGTTGTGTTCTCAGAAACAGACAGGCCATGACGCAACAGATTTTGGGGAAAGAAATATATAATGGTAAAGTATTCAAAGTATTTGTATATTGTACGGCGGTCTCCAGAGTTCCCACTATAAGCCGCTGATTCATTTCACAAGACAGCGACGATGCCGGCAAGTGTGTATGTGAAGGAATGTACAGTGTAGAAGCACATAAAATACTGCACCAAGTCGAAGTCTCCCAACCTCTGCAATTGGGTAGTGGAATTCTCTCTCCACAAGCGTGGAACCAACTAAAACTGCAAGACAGGATCTTTATTGGTTGGAGCAGCCACCGCTTCAAGGAACATGTGGCATTTCCTAAATGCTTCAGATGCTGTCGTTTTGGGCACACCACCCACACTTGCACACAGACGGAACCAATCTCTGGGCATTGTTCCCAAAAAGGGCATCAGTATAGCAGTTGCCCAAACAAATCATCTGCTGCGGTGTACGCAAACTGCAAAGCAGTAAAACTGGATCCTTCCCATTCAATCACGGACAGCAAATGTCCTATTTATATCAAGGCAAAGCGAAACAAACAACTGAACACCGATTATGGGAGTGAGGCCTAAACCATTCAACAACAGTGTTATTAAATTTATACAACTTAATGCTCAGCAAGCACGTACAGTAGCGGAGGAAATAAGGGAAAAGGCAAATTAAGAAAACATCGATATACATCGATACCCCGCACTGACTGTAAGCAAGAAAAGAGGAAACTAGCTGCCATGCTACTACTGCAAGAACCATACACCCACTCCAAGAAATTAGAGGCTATCCTCTGACATATAAAATAATTCAAGCAGATGAAGATACTCCCTGGGCTACCATAGTCGTCCGGAACCCGAACATAATGGTCACCAAAATCTCTTCTCTCTACACGGTGTGGGGAGTGTGTGCCCATGTAATTGGCCCCTTAGGTGCCTTCTATTTAATATCACTCTACTGCAGACCCAGTCAAGACATCGGCCCAGCTATTAACTACCTAAGAACAGTTACCACTACTCTACCTAACGCTAAAATCATCCTGGGGACGATGTTAACTGCCGTTCTCCTGCTTGGCACAGCCTCACAGCTAACAGACCTGGTTGCCATAATGGGCGGCATTTGGAATACTTTCTGGCCACCTCACCATTTAATATAATAAACAGGTTATTGGGCCTGTTTATTATTTAATATAATAAACAGGCCCAATAACCTCCCAACATTCTCTAGTACTGTGTGGGAGTCTATAATAGACATAACAATTGCCACAAGATCAATCTCAAGTAAGGTGTCGAGGTGGCAGGTCAATGAAGCCTGGACAACCTCTGACCATAGAGCAATAACATATAGTCTCACAAGAAATATAGATTCAACTCCTACTCCGCACTACGATATCAACCGCTATACCATGAGCAAAGCCAACTGGGAGATGTTCACCACCTCTCCCCAGTCAACAATCATGGATCATAACGACTCTGATATTCACTCCCTGAATCCCAAGCAGCATCAGAAGCTTGTCACTGACATCACCACCCTCTCCTGCAAGCAATCTATGCCCAAGAAAAAAACCTCTTCCAAGTGCTGTTCCATTGTGGTCTCAAACTCGAACGCCTATGCTGGACTGTTCATAACAAGAGGAAAGCTTTTCAGAGAGTTCGCACTTCTTGGCCAGCTACTGATGTGCAAGCCCTTCGTGAAGACTACAAGAGGACTAGGAACCAATACACTTTAACATTAGCATTAGTAGAGGCATATGATGCAAGAAAGCAAACTTATGCAGCATCAGCCAAAAAAAAACATCATTGGTCTTGGATTGAGCATTAATTATGTTCTTTAAATTACAGAACTGTTAAATTGCAGATCTTTATATTTATATCTGAGCTGGAGACTGTAGGGTCAAAGGCTCCCAGTGAGACTCTTGCACTGATTATTAATGTTGCAGTGATTTGGTAAAGTGACAAGAAATGGATATTTTATTGGACAATAGAAATGGGTTGTAGTGAATGTTGTCTAACTATTCTGTCAACTGATTGTAATTGACTTTGAATATCCGTAAATTGTTTGCAGTTGGATAATGATGTGACAGCTGTTTTGCCATGAGTGCCGAAATGAGGTATTGTGACAGTTAGACTGGTTGATGGTCGTTCGGGTTGAGGTCGTTGAAATAAAAAAATAAATAAATAAATAATAAAAAAAACTAACTTAGGGAATTGTGACCTGAAACATAATACAGTTCTTAATGAATACTTTGATGGTTGGACATCTTTGCCTGATGGATTGTTGGATAATGGTAGACAGACTAACGTTGATGGTGTCTATTTAGACTTGAAAATAAATTGTCAGTGTCTTCTGCATCTTTCTGAGAGCTTGGGCTGCACCTGGATTGTTTGCCGGAAAAGAATTGGTTTTGTAATCGATGTTGAGGTTTTGTTTGTCTGTGGAGCTTTTTGGACAGTTGGTCGTCTGTAAAGTGTAATTTGTGGCCTATAAACTTTGTAGTTTTGGTTTTAAGGTTTTTGAGTTTATATATGTAAATAGCTATGTTGCTAGCTCTGCACCATAGAACATTGTAGTTTTGATTTTAATGTTTTTGGGTGTATATATGTAAATAGCTATGTTGCTGGCTCTGCACCATAGAACATTGTTGTTTTAGTTTTAAAGTTTTTAGGTGTTTAAGGCTGTGTCTATATTGACCTTCTATTTTTTTTTTTCTGTAAACTTTTTCACACTTTTCTCTTATTACTCAGGGGATGTCTTTTCTTTCTTCCCCTTGCTTTCTGTCCACTTTCCTTCTCTTCCATTTCCCATATTATTACACTTAAATCCTACTTCCTTTCCTTGAATACCTTGGGGCTCCCAGGCTTGCCTGATAGCCCCAGTAAGAGTCTACTTTTTGGTAGTTGATCCTGGTTGCCTCCACGTGGCTTGGGATGGGAGTCAGGGTGCTGGGGCCCAATTGTCCTAAATTCCGGCACTGAACATTCAACACAACCCACACATAAACTGTACTTGTAGACATGTGTATATGTAATGGGCGGCACCTAGAACGTCTGTTCAACTCCGCCTCGTGTCTCTGTGAAGAACAGTATCACTACAAATGGGCCAGATATGTGTGTGACGTACGTTTGTGTGTATTGTGTGTGTGTTCTGTTGTTCTGTTCTGGCCACTTGGCTACCCAGAAGCATCAGTCACCTGGACAGATGATTCTGGGTACTCGTCCACACCACGGGAAGGTGGGCCAGTTTCAGTAGAGCACGTAACGCCTCAAAAGAGACTCGGACCCACCTGATGTTGCCAAAAAGTGGGCCAGATTCCTCCGGGGGCCCAATCCAGAGGAAAAAGGAAGGAGCGAGAGAGAAAAGAAAAAAAAATAATAATAATAAATAAATAAAAAAATAATAGTAATAAAAAAAAGAAAATAATAATAATGATAATAATAAAGTAAACACAACCCGTGGTGCTGGTAAAAAAAAAAAAAAAGACACGTTGCGATAAAAAAAAATAAATAAATAAATAAAAGAATAAAATAAAATAATAATAAACTAATAGTAAAAGAAAAGAAAAAAAACGCACAGACTGGAGCTGGGGGGGGGGGGAAAGGGTAGTCTTCAATAAATACTCTTGTATCCAGAATAATTCAGATGTGGAACTGATGACCTTTAGGATCAGTGCAGTGACAATTCATGCAGACATGAACCATAGAAGAAAATAAATCAGAGAAGCAAACTATTGTCTCGCTTACACAGTTGGATTTGGTGGATTGTTCTGGTGCGCTAATCTGGCGTTGATTCTTTTTCTGCGAGAAAACACCTCGGAGGCAAAGTTCTGAAGAGTTGAAGATAATTCTTATTATGCAGAAGCATTTCCTCTTTCCCCGGAGAGAGATCTGGAACGTCAGTTCGGAGCTTGACCCAAAGATCGTCGTAGATTGCAGAGTTAAAGAGCAGGTGACTCCAATCTTCTGTATACCCGCAGCTGCAAAGATCGGTGTGATGCAAGCTAAACTGAAAGAGTTTTTAATTGAGAGAGCCATGTCCTGTTATCAGAAATGAAGTTTACATAGTTAAAGAGCACCAGGTTTTAACCGATTTAGAGAGTAAGAAGGTCACATCAGGCAGGAATTTTCTTGTCGTCGCTCCAAGTGCGGTGGTGTCCCATCTGGTCTGCCAGATGCTAATTAGCTCGTTAAACCATCTGGATTTCTCTTTTTTAGTATCTTCATTTAAATTTAGCTGGATACCAAGTAATTGGAAAGGTTCGGTGAAACACAAGTAGTTGCTCTTGACATCTCAAAGGCTTTTGAGCGTGTTTGGCATAAAGGTCTTCTAAACAAGCTTCCATCTTATGGTTTGCCAACTGTTTTTAGTAATTGGTTATCGAGTTTTCTCTCTGATCGCTCACTGAGGGTGATGGTAGATGGCTCTCTGTCTTCTAATTTCTCAACTAATGCCGGTGTCCCCAAAGGTTCAGTTCTTTCCCCCACTCTTTTCCTCTTGTATATTAATGACCTTCTTCCATTGACTGGAAATCCTATTCATAGTTTTGCCGATGATAGCACATTGCATTCCACTTTCCATTATGAGAAACCATGTCCTGCTCAATCAGCTTCAACTTCTCGAAAATCTGCTACCAATTCCTTAAATGCCGATCTTCAGGTAATTCTCCAATGGGGCAAAGACAACTTAGTTGATTTCAACCCTTCTAAAACTCAGTCTTGTCTTATATCTCGCAAAAAGGATTCTTCTGCTCCTATGCTTATCTTTATTGACACTCCGATTTCTAGGCAAAATGATATATCTCTTTTGGGGATTACGCTGACTTCTAATCTCTCTTGGCACAAGCACATTACAAATATTGCTTCCTCTGCATCTAAAAAACTTGGTTTTCTCTTTCGCTCTCGGCGGTACTTTTCTTCCAAACAGCTGCTCACTCTGTATAAATCGCAAATCCGCCCTGCCATGGAATATTGTTCCCACATCTGGGGTAGTGCTCCCAAAACCTCTCTCAGGCTTCTTGATTCCATTTAGAAGAGGGCAGTTAGGTTAATTAATGATTCATCTCTAACAGAGTCTCTCCACTCGCTTTCTCATAGACGTACTGTTTCTGCTGCATGCCTCTTCCACAGATACTTCCATGGGCACTGTTCTTCTGAATTGGCTTCTATAATTGCCGCTCCCTCTGTCAAAACAGTCCGAACATGTGCTGCCACCAGCCAACATCTATTTACTGTCCAACTTCAAACTCACAGAACCAACTTTTCATCTTCCTCATTTATTCATTCAACTGCCGTTTTCTGGAACAACCTTCCTTCATACGTATTTCCTGAAAATTACAATCTACAGAAGTTCAAGTCCAATGTCAACAAATATCTTCTTTCGTCTTCTCAACCTCCAACCCAAGCACGGTACTAAGTACTATAGGTTCTAATACCTCTCGTGTTTGGGGTTCACATAAAAAAAAAAAAAAAAAATTCTGAAGGTATTTGTTTTTTGTGTCGAAAGCAGATGCCACGATAGATGACAAATAGATCCAATGGGAGGGACCCCGCAATAAGTTGCACTGCAGCGGTGTAAACTGTTCTACAGACTCTGAGAATAGAGAGGAGCATGCTCCGCTGGATGGAATTCAGTTTTAACCTCATTTTGGAATTAGTGGCCCGATGAAACCAAGCTCCTGCTGCATAGGTGACTATGGGCAGGAAAACAGCATTATAGTAAAGAAAGGGTGACTTCCTAGAGAGATTCCACTCCCCTCTGGAAATTCGAATAATTGACCCTGTGAACTTTTTGATTTTGGTACTTATGTGAATCAGATGAGGATAGAAGGAAAGCTTACGGTCAATAATGACGCCAAGGAGTTTTGCCTCAGCGACTATAGGAAGCCGTTTGCCAAACATTTTGACTTGGGGGGGCCGCCTGAGATCTAATTTGGATTTAAAACGCATCATTTTTGTGTTCACTGGATTAATTTTAAGTTTGTTAGTCAATGATCAGGTGGAACGGTTAGTTAAAATCTGGTTTGCATTCACCTCCAACACTGCACGAGAACTGCCGGGGACCACAATTGTCAGGTCATCGGCGAAAGCAAAAATTTTGCAATTCTGGAGAGAGTGGCCCAGCCAGTCTTGAAGCACAATGTTCCAGATAAGGGGCCCCAGGACTGAACCTTGGGGGCACCTTCCTAGAGACTTGGAGGAATTTGGACTTGACAATTATTGAGCGGTAAGAGAAATAGTTTTGAAATAATTTGTACATATGAAAGGAGCAGCTGGCAGACCGGAGACGTTCAAGGGCGCTGTCCCACCAGACAGTGTCAAAGGCGCCCTCGAAGTCGACCATAATAGCTAGTTCAAACTTGGATTTAGAATTTATAATGTGCCAGACAAAGTCAGACAAGGCCTCCTCGCAAGAATGACCTGGGGTGAAGCCATATTGACAGGGAGAAAAGAGATTTTGTTGTTGAAACAGAGCTGTTAGTCGAAGAGCCATAAGCCGCTCCAAGATCTTCCCTAGATTAGCAAGCAGCGCAATTGGTCTGTAGGCACATGGATTTGAGGCAGGCTTATCTGGCTTTTTGATAAGACGGAGCAAAGAAACCTTCCAACTGTACTTACCTACACATACACATACTTGCCGGCATTGGCGCTATCTCTTTCCAGATGCATCAGCGGTTTCTAGGAGAAACTCTGGAGACCGCCGTACAATACACGAATACTTTAAATTCTTTACCATTATATATTTCTCTTTCCAAAGTCTGTTACGTTATGGCCTGTCTGTTTCTGAGAATACAACCTTAAAGGGTTACCTGAGCGATATGCAGAAATAGTGCAATTGCTTAAAGTAGGACACGTTCCTAACGCTTTTGAACACGCACCTGTGCTTTTGAAGCACAGGTATGTGCTTCTTTTGGAATCGATGAGCAACGATGGGACAGGTTTGGAGAAAATTTGTTTGAACACGTTTCCTGAAGTGGAAACGTGCAAAATATTCAAAGATGTTCTGAAATTTGAGTGCGTTGCTAAAAAAAAGTTGCGTATATGCAGTGTCTAAAAAATATTGGTACAAACGTTTAGAGAAGGTAGGTAACATCTAAAGGCATGTGAATCCCATAGGAACCCATAACCGGAAACGTCACCGTAAGTCGGTAGACGACGCTGTTCATCAGTTCGTGAGAGGGAAAATTTCTGGTTTACTCATTCAAGCAGTAGTCGCCGCACGAAGAGCATGCATCGATATACGAACTGTGAGCTGGCAGACATGCACCTAGCGTATGGATTAGCAGAGGGCAATGGACGAGCCGCTCAAAGAATTTATGGAGAACGCTTTCCAGACAGACATGTACCGGACCACCGTTTGTTTGCGCGTGTGCATCAAAATTTGCGCGACTATGGGTCATTTAGAGGTAACAAGAGTAGTGCGGGCAGACCACGTTCGACGCGAACTCCCGCTATGGAAGAAAGTGTGTTGAATGCCGTCCAGAATAATCCTACTACCAGCACACGTGCCGTTGCCTCTGCCTTAGGAGTGTCTCGTTGCAGTGTACAGCGTGTCTGGCACGACGATTCCTTACACCCCTTTCATCTCCAAACGGTTCAGTTACTGCTCCTCCAAGATCATCCTGCACGTGTGGCTTTTGCGCAGTGGTTTTTCCAAGAAAGTGTTCAACAAGACTTGAATTTTCCAGCCTATGTTTTGTTTACGGATGAGGCTTATTTCACTCGGGAAGGCTAATTCACAATGCTCATGTGTGGGCTCACGACAACCCCACACGTTGTGCGCCTCCATGCGGCACAACATCGCTTCGCAATAAATGTGTGGGCAGGTATGGTCGGTGACTGCTTAGTCGGTCCATACCTGTTACCATCCCGCATTCAGCTAAATATTGGATCATTCTTGAACAAGTTCTACCAGGATTACTTGACGATGTTCCAGCAAATGTGAGACGCAACATTTGGTTTCAAAATGACGGAGCGCCTGCCCATTATGGAAGGTGTGTTCGTGACCATTTGAACAGGCATTTTGGGCGTCGATGGATTGGTCGTAGTGGACCCGTTGCCTGGCCCCCACGCTCACCTGATTTATCGAGCCTTGATTTCTTTTCTGTGTGAGGCCCTCAAATCTATCGTGTATGAATCGCCTGTGGAGACGGAAATGGATCTCGTGGCGAGACTCGTCTGCGCTGCTGCTACTGTCAAAGAAACTCCAGGTGTGTTCGACCGTGTCCGCCAATCCATGCTGCGTCGGTGTCGGTTGGTTGGTTTTGTTTTTATTGGCGCATTAGCTACTAAGGCTATAATGCGCCAGCTGCGTCGGTGTCACGCATGCATCGCGTCTCATGGTCGAACCTTTGAGCATCTGTTGTAACATCATGAAATGCATCCATCTCGTACTCCATTGTTAATATTATGTCAAATAAATGTTTGCCACTAATTACTGTCTTGTGTCATTTCTGCTTCTTGTGCCTCTGCTACTACTTTCCCGTGACGTTTCCGGTTATGGGTTCCTATGCGATTCACATTCCTTTAGATGTTACCTACCTCCCCTAAACGTTTGTACAAATATTTTTGAGACACCCTGTATATAGTAGGGTAACAAACAACCCTCACTCGATTTCTTCCTCTTCTTACGTTGGGTTAAATACAAGTATAATGTGGAGGATAAAGAGGACTTCAATATTTACTGTTTGTTTGATTCTGCTTTGCTATCAAACAGGTAAGGTGTTTGTGTTTTTCAAGCATGCAATTCTTAGGTGACATTGTATGCAGACCAGGTGACATAAATGATATCTATATTAATTCATTTTACGTAACTTAATATTTTATTTTGGCTCGCAGCATTTCATTATACATTATTATACAAAACGTGAAATGATGCATTGCTAGCCTTTTCAAGATTAACTTACCTGTTCTGTCATACATATTAAATCTGTACCATAAATAAATAATAAGTTGTAAGCTATTCAGAAAGACCAGCATTTTTCATAAGCACAGGACCTAGATGTTCCCACATTCGAAACTGGGGAAAAAAAAAAAACTTGTATTCGTTTTTTAATGAAATAAAATTCTCCTTTCAGTGTTCAGAGTCAAGAGAGATTAAAGAATATATTTGTCTTTTTATTACTGTGAATTGCATCAAGTAATTTTTAATTCTTAAAACTTGCAACTGAAGCAACAACCTCGGTCGAAAAATTTAGAGAGTAAGCATTTTACGAACACAAAAAAAGATAAGAACACAGTGGACGGCGCGCCAAATTTTAAGATCGTTTCAGGCGACAAAATGAAATTGTTCACTCGTATTGAAGCCATCCTGCTTGTGGGAGCACAAGAGTAAATCACTGTTTCTTAAACATTTAGCAATGAATATGATAACCAATTTCTATAACCATCACACAATACTAAGAAAATAACTTGACGGTGATCTAGGGAAATAGGAATAAGTTTCAGTTTAATAAATGATATAATAGATGATGCAATAGAAATTAAAACTTTACACTGTCCTCTCAAAAGTACACAGACACCAGCAATTTCGAAAGAAATGGGAATTAATAATGCGTGGGCCCATCTTTGTTCCAAACGAGAGTACCGTCTTTCGTAGAAGACTTTCAGCTAATCCGCAATAAGGACCAGCTAGAATTTAAACGAATTCCTTCTTCAGTGCAGTCACTATCTCATAAATCGAAGTGGGTCGTGCTAGCTTCGTCATGATTCGGGATTCTATGGGATTCAGATCAGTACTCTAGAACACCCATGCTAATTGTAGAATTTAGTTCTCCTCAAATCAAATATATAAAAACTTGGCTGTGTGAGACAGTATTATCATGCCGAAACATGAACGGTTCTGCAGAATTTTTAAGAGCAGGCATACCTAATGTCCATATACAAGCACTCATGGACAATGAAGACTTTTGTCACTATATCCAACCTGTCTAAGAAGATCCAGCCCACATTATGGCGCTTCCTCCTCCGAACTCTATTTCTGGGACGATGTACATCAATAGATAGTGTTCTTTGGGCATTCTCGAAGCCAAAACTCAAGTTGACGGTAAACACTGCGTAGCGCAATTTGTCACATTATAAATCACTTTCCATTGTTCTACAATCACTGAAATATGAGGGATCATATCCCACTACCCATTAGCAATCATACTATGCAAAGATCGCTCTCTGCCCCACGATGCAACATCAGCGATTTGCCACCGTAGCAGGTTCAATACGGTGGCGGACCACTGAAGTGTGCGGATCTAACAGTATCATGTTTTAATCACGATGAAACCCTCTGGAACTGACATTTGAAGCTCTTAATGTGACGTTTTGTAAGGGCCTTTTCAAGGATGATGATCCTTTACAGCATTCGCTGAACAATATTAGTCCATTTCCTGTCCAGTTAGCTCTATTTGACTGTAGCCCAACTGTTGTATTACTGTCGATTTTCCAACTTTTGACGACTTTGGGAGGCAAAAGTAATCATCTGCTATATCATGGACTGAAAAATAATTTATGTGGTGACCTCTAAGAAAGCATCTTGGATCTACGTAAAACGTAGAATATCAGGCTACTAATATTCTCTGATATTTCTAGCATGTTTTCACATTTGTTATTTATGCGTATGCTCTTCGTTACTTTCAGATGTGGAAGGGTGGGCTTGAATATTTTTGAGAAGTAGTGTGTATGGACTGATAGTAAAAGAAAAAAAACTATATATATTGTCCATCCAGTCTCCTTACCCATTCGTCAGAGGATAGTTTACCATCTTGATCAGTTTCTGCTTCTGCTAGTAAACAACTCCAAATAATTTTGTACACTTCTTGTATCTTTTTATACTTTTTGGATCCTGGTTTCCAGCCATTAAGTTTGCATATGAACTGAAAGCAAAAATAAATTATATCGATCATTTAATGTGTCAGCATTTATTCACGTTACATGTTGGTAATAAACATTACCAACAATAAAAATCATCTTGTGTATTTATTTCTGTTTTTAAAAGTAATTATTCATAAGTGCAAAATATCCACCAGAATGGGTTACTTTCACCGAGCTTTACCTTCTGTTATTGGAAGTAATACAGTATTCTATAATGATGAGCAGTGGAAGGATACCGGTATTGTTTTGTGTATTAATCGCCAAGGCAGTAAGTATCATAAAGTAAATAAGTAATAATTTAGTATATATTGAATTTATGTAGTTTAATATATTTGTGTACGATGAAGATTATAGTGTGGTATTTGTTCACTGAGTCGAATTGGAAGTTATATCATTTAGGACTTAATATGATGTTCCCATTCCACTTTTAAGCCACACTTAACATTTAATTAATATCATCTTGTCAGAAAGTATCTTACTACTTACAATTTAACTTACTACTCTGTGGCTTACGTCATCGCAGGGCAAGCCCAATGTTTAAAGTAAGAAGCTAAGCACTGAATTTACAAAAGCAAGGAATTTCTTATATTTTAATGTAAATTTTGGAAAAAAATATGTCTAAAATATTTATTGCTAAGAAATAAAAAAAAATAAATAATAAAAAACACATATAACGTTAGAATTATGTTAATTTAAATTATTAACAGTATTAGACCTTTTAAGTTATATGAAGTTTGGAGGTATATCTTGTAATTTCTTATGTTTCTGCTGGGGACAAAAACATATGAAAATTACCTAATTAATGCAATAGTCTTAATGCTCACAACAAACTTTGCTTTCTCAACGCGTTGCCCTGATACTTCACTACTTCGAAAAGTGCTATCGCCAAGAGGTTTGTTATTATTTGAAAGAAAGGATCTGCTGTGTTAGAAGAACAAATAAGTCCTGAAAGTGACTGTCATCTTTTAAACGAATAATAATAGAATAAATGCTTGGCGATGCTATTTTTTGAAAGAAGTGCAAAACCAGGGTCACGCTTTGTGAAGGAAAAGTTTATTCTGCAGTAAGAGATAACATCGTTTCTTTTTCTATTATGTTTGTTTGTTTATCATCTGCTGGCTTCCCAAATTATTATTATTATTTATTTATTTGGCTTCCTAAATTATTATTATTATTGATTTATTTGGCTTCCCAAATTATTATTATTATTAGCCATATGGTGCAAAAAAAGGCTGAGGTTTATGCTGTACAAGCCAAAAAAATTCTCCGAGTTTCCCTGAGAGAGAAAGAGAGAGAGAGAGAGAGAGAGAGAGAGAGAGAGGAATCACCAAGAAAGAGAAGAATGATGATATCCAGCTCAGGGTCCTGGGTGTGCCAAGCGCATACTCACTAGATGTGAGCCCCTGGGTAATTTTGCATACAACCAAACCATAGTTTTCGCCAAACTCCAGTCACATTTGATTTTTGAACTTTCTTCCATACTGCTTCGTCCTTTCATGTAGAATACATTCGGCCTACTAAATGGCGCTCAGATTTGGCGAGAAACATTGCAACAATGATTCATTTTCAATTAACTTGGATAACTTCTATTTGGTAGCAGCACGTTCTAAACAGTCTGGTTTCTATCCTTTAAAGATGGAAAGATGATCTGTCTTAAACCCAATAAGCAGTACGCTTAATGGAAAAGAAGAAGAAGAAAAAGATATTCTAAAGAGACAGGCCAGAGCCAAACAGGAAAACGCAATTCTATCTTTCATACCCTCTAACATCAAGTTGTTAGAAGGTAGAAGGTTTCAGGTTACATCGTTATAGGAGTTTCAGAAGGTTTCAGGTTAGAAGGTTTCAGATTACATCGTTATAGGAGTTGAAAGGCAAGCTGGCACATGCAACTGTGGCAGCTTCCTTTCAACGTTATGGTCTGTCTGTTTCTGATAATACAACCTTGTATTAAAGGGTTACCTGAGCGATATGTAGACATAGTGCAGTTGCTTAAAGCAGGACACGTTCCTAACGCTTTTGAACACGCACCTGTGCTTTTGAAGCACAGGTGCGTGCTTCTTGGATTTGATGAGTAACGATGGGACAGGTTTGGAGAAAATTTTTTGAACACATTTCCTGAAGTGGAAACGTGCAAAACATTCAAAGATGTTCTGAAATTTTAGTGCGTTGCTAAAAAAAAGTTGCGTATATATATATAGTAGGGTAACAAACAACCCTCACTCGATTTCTTCCTCTTCTTACGTTGGATTAAATACAAGTATAATGTCGTGGATAAAGAGGACCTCAATATTTACTGTTTGTTTGATTCTGCTTTGTTATCAAATAGGTAAGGTGTTTGTGATTTTCAAGCATGCAATTTGTATGTGACAATACAAATGAATGAGGAGAATGAATGATGAATACCTGAACGTCAGTTCACGTGCCGTCCTACATAAGGAAGAGGCGGGTGATTTGTATATGCAGACCAGGTGACATAAATTATATCAATATTAATTGATTTTACGTAACTTAATATTTTATTTTGGCTCGCAGCATTTCATTATACATTATTATTATATTATTATTAAAATAATTAACTAAATTAACAAAATAATAAATTAACTAATGCTATTAAATTTTATTGAAATTATATAAAATTAAGAGGGCTATCTTATCAATAATGTGGGGAATTTGCCTTCAGCGAGCGGGTGGTTAATTGCTGGAACAAACTTCCATCTGTCGTTGTGGAAGTTGATAGGTTGAATAAATTTAAGGAGGAACTGGCCAGGCATTTGGACGGAATGGTGTGATTTCTTTTATTTTTTATTTTGGCTGATGCTGCATAAGCTCATACACTTGCTTTCTTGCATCACATGCCACTACTACTACTAATTCATATGTTTCTGTAGTTACCATTTAAACTACTGCATTGGTGGCGCCCCTGTTTGTTACAAAAACTGTGGCGCTATACCTGATAGGTGTAAATTTTCTTTTTAATTTCTGGAAAAACGTTTATGGTCTTTTTTAAATTCTTCTTGTAGTCTACCAGTGTTTCATCTTTTATTAATGAATTTCAATACTTATTGTATGTGTTTTTGCTTTTAGTTTTTAATAAAAAGATTAAACATTTAAAAAAGGTGTGTTTTTTATGCCTTTTATTTTAAAAAAATATATAAATTTATAGCTGAAAATTTAAGAAAAAAAGTTTAGACATAATTTATAAAGATGAAACTATTCCAATTTCCAGTTGTTAAAACCGTTATTGGCACGAACCTTTAAACCTGCACATGCTTATATACTTCTTATTTGTAAAATGGATCGTAATAATTTTAAAAAGATTTAATAACCATATAACATTTTATAAAGTATTATTTATATCCACTTTCCAGTATTTTTAAAATTTACTTCAAATTTGGCACACTGTAATTGCGGGAAAATTGAATATTGCAAACTTCTATCCCGAGTTGTTATTGTTGTTATGGTCGTTTAATTCTCTGAAACCATTACTGAACGTCTATATTTGTCCGAGAAATTCTTTTGTGTATTCTTAATTACATTTTACAATAAAAATGAAAAGAGACACCGCAGATTAAGAAATAAGATAACTGTATTTACTTCTGTGAACATGATGAAGCATTGTCTTGACTGTCTCTCTGGAATTCCAAAATTCTCGAGGATGAAAGAATATTCTTCAGAGTCCACTTCTCTAATACCTGTAAGAGACAACTTGAAAAAAATAAAAGTCTTAATAGCCGGAGAAGAGGATTAATTTTATTGAAATAACAAATAGAAAAAGATTGATAATCTAAAAGGTGTGTTTTATTTTCATAAGTAATTTTTAATTTTATTGAAATAACGACAAAAAATGTATTGATTTTTCTTAAATCTAAAGATGCTTTTTGTTCTCATGATGGTGAAGTCTTTTTTGCTTCAAAACACTGCATTGTGATAACTGACACATAATTAATTTTTATTAACTATTACAGATTATCGAAATTGCTGAAACATTTCATAGGCTATAAGCGTAAATTTTAACCAATTAAACTGCAACCTGTTTGCAAATTCCATTCAAACGAATACAAAATATAAAACTGTTAAGAGAATATGGTAGAGGTGTCCACCAACTCTACGAATATTTGGCTTGTCTTATTTGGCACAGATCTGCCTGTTTGGATATTTTTTACGAATTTCCCTTGGCAATGAAAAGTGATTTGGATGCAAGTAATATTCTAAAATAAACTCATGTTCTTTTAAGGAAAACCCGATGTTACGACCCTAACTAATCGATGTTGAACTATTCCTCAAGTATACTGCTGTCACAATGAAACAGCCTTCTGCCACCTATCTAAAAATATCTCACTTTGCACCTGATGATGTCATGTACTCTGTTGCCATAATTGCATCGGTACAAATTGTTAGCAAATAAATGTATATCACTGTATTTGAATTATGCCTATCATTGATGCGATATTCCATTGTAGACAGACTAACTTATTATATTCTTTAAACAAGCAAGCCTAACTTAAGTTAGGCTTGCTTGTTTAAAGAATTTAGAAATGTATACTTAGGTTACTGTAAAATAAGCAAGTTTTCTGTTTATACAAGACAGAGAGAAGACAAGAACATTATACTGTATTTAGTAGTCCAGGAAAGCGGTTACTCAAAGAGCGTGAAATACCGTTGCGCTATTTAATGGACAATTACAGAATTGTACGTGTTTTAATGCTATTTTCAACAATTTTAATAGCGTATCACTAATGAGAAATACTCCCTATTATGTATTAATGTATTAATACAATAAATAAATAATACCCTCCATCACAGATTACATGTTTCTTGGTTTAGTCTCGGTTCGAATCATAGCTTATCTAAAATGTTTCATAATGTAATCACAAGGCCGTGTCTGGTTCCTTTTTTTGGGTGTTTGGGAGGTACCCGCTATTTTATCCTTGAAGTTGTTTTCAGAAGAGTAATTTTGCCGATTTGTTCCATTTTAGTGTACACTGTGGGTAATAATTTCAGTTACAAGTATGAGGATAAACTACACATGTGTATAATGTCACTCTGTTATTCACAATATGGTAAACTTTTGTCCAAGACGTGACGGCGTCTGGCTGCACAAGGGCTAAACTATATCTGATTTTAGCGGTACTACAAAACCTGAAATGATGCATTGCTAGCCTTTTCAAGATTAACTTAACCTGTTCTGTCATACATATTAAATCTGTACCATAAATAAGCCATTCAGAAAGACCAGCATTTTTTATCAGTACAGGACCTAGATGTTCCCACATTCGAACCTCAGAAAACAAAAAAAAAAAAACCTTGTATTTGCTTTTTAATGAAATAAATTTCTCCTTTCAGTGTTCAGAGTCAAGAGAGATTAAAGGACATATTTGTCTTTTTATTACTGTGAATTGCATCAAGTAATTTTTAATTCTTAAAACTTGCAACTGAAGCAACAACCTCGGTCGAAAAATTTAGAGAGTAAGCATTTTACGAACACAAAAAAAGATAAGAATACAGAGGACAGCGCACCAAATTTTAAGATCGTTTCAGGCGACGAAATGAAATTGTTCACTCGTATTGAAGCCATCCTGCTTGTGGGAGCACAAGAGTAAATCACTGTTTCTTAAACATTTAGCAACAAATATGATAACCAATTTCCATAACCATCACAGAATACTAAGAAAATAACCTGACGGTGATACTAAGAAAATAACCTGACGGTGATCTAGGGAAATAGGAATAAGTTCCAGTTTAATAAATGATATAATAGATGATGCAATAGAAATTAAAAATCTTAGGAATAGATATACACTGTCCTCTCAAAAGTATACAGACACCAGCAATTTCGAAAGAAATGGGAATCAATAACGCGTGGGCCCATCTTTGTTCCAAACGATAATGCCGTTTGGAACAAAGCTAGAATTTAAACGAATTCCTTCTTCCGTGCAGTCACTATCTCATAAATCGAAGTGGGTCGTGCTAGCTTCATCATGATTCGGGATTCTTTAGGATTCAGATCAGTACTCTAGAACAGCTATGCTATTTTAGAAGTTAGTTCTCTTCAAATCAAATATATAAAAACTTGGCTTTGTGGGATAGTATTATCATGCCAAAACATGAACGGTTCTGCAGAATTTTTAAAGAACAGGCATCATTGAGTTACCCAATATCCATATACAAGCACTTATGGACAATGAAGACTTTTGTCACTACGTCCAACCTGTGTAAAAAGACCCAGCCCACATTATGGCGCTTCCTCCACCGAACTCTATTGCTGGGACGATGTACTTCAATAGATAGCGTTCTTTGGCCATTCTCCAAGCCAAAACTCAAGTTGACGCTAAACACTGCGTAGCGCAATTTGTCACATTATAAATCACTTTCCGTTGTTCTACAATAACTGAAAGATGAGGGATCACATCCCACTACTCATTAGCAACCATACTACGCAAAGATCGCTCTCTCGCCCAGATGTGTGTGGATCTAGCAGTATCATGTTTTAATCACGATGGAACGCTCTGGAACTGATATTTGAAGCTCCTAATGTGACGTTTTGTAATGGCCTTTTCAAGGATGATGATCCTTTACAGCATTCGCTGATCAATATTAGTCCATTTCCTGACCGGTTAGCCTTATTTGACTGTAGCCCAACTGTTGTATTACTGTCGATCTTCCAACTTTTGACGACTTTGGAAGGCAAAAGTAAACTTCTGCTATATCACACTGAAAAATAATTTACGTGGTGACCTTTAAGAGAACATCTTGGAACTACGTAAAATGTAGAATATCAGGCTATTGATATTTCTTCCATGTTTTCATATTTGTTACTTATGCGTATGCTCTTCCTTACTTTCGGATGTGGAAGGGGGGGTTTGAATATTTTTGAGAAGTAGTGTGTATGGACTGATAGTAAAAGAAAAAACTATATACACAGTCCATCCAGTCTCCTTTCCCATTCGTCAGAGGATAGTTTACCATCTTGATCAGAGTCTGCTTCTGCTAGTATACAACTCCAAATAATTTTGTACACTTCTTGTATCTTTTTATACTTTTTGGATCCTGGTTTCCAGCCATTAAGTTTGCATATGAACTGAAAGCAAAAATAAATTATATTGATCATTTAATTTGTCAGCATTTATTTACGTTACATGTTGGTAATAAACATTACCAACAATAAAAATCATCTTGTGTATTTATTTCTGTTTTTAAAAGTAATTATTCATAAGTGCAAAATATCCACCAGAAGGGGTTATTTTCACTCAGTCTTACCTTCTCTTATTGGAAGTAATATTCTATAAAGATGAGCACTGGAAGGATACCGGTATTGTTTTGTGTATTAATCGCCAAGGCAGTAAGTATCATAAAGTAAATAAGTAATAATTCAGTACATACTGAATTTATGTTGTTTAATATATATTGGTGTACAATGAAGATTATAGTGTGGTGTCCCCTGATTCGAAATGGAATTTATATCATTTAGGACTTAATATGATGTTCCAATTCCACTTTTAAGGCACACTTAACATTTAATTAATCTCATCGTGTTAAAAAGTACCATTTTGGCTATGTATATAAAGTGCTTAGCATCATAATACACAGCCATTTCTGAATAGGCGCCTTAGTCTAAAGTACCATTTTTTAAAATTACTATTCATAGCTTAATTTCATCTGTTTTGCTTGTTTGTTTTTACGTGTGTTTTTAGTATAGTTTCTTGCATCCTGCTTGACAGGGTGTGGCTTTAACTGCCTATCTTACTACTTATTATTTTATCTTACTACTCTGTGGCTTACATCATTGCAGGGCAAGCCCAAATATTTAAAGTAAGAAGCTAAGCACTGAATTTAGAAAAGCAAGGAATTTCTTATATTTGAATGTAAATATTGGAAAAAAAGATGTCTAAAATATTTATTGCAAGAAATAAAAAAAAAACAAAAAAAACCACATAAAATGTTACAATTATGTTAATTTAAATTATTAACAGTATTAGACCTTTTAAGTTATATAAAGTTTGGAGGTATATCTTGTAATTTCTTATGTTTCTGCTGGGGACAAAAACATATGAAAATTACCTAATTAATGCGATAGTCTTAATGCTTGCAGCAGAACAAACTTTGCTTTCCCAACGAGTTGCCCTCATACTTCACTACTTCGAAACAAGTGCTATCGCCAAGAGGTTTGTTTTTATCTGCTGTGTTAGAAGAACAAATAAGTCCTGAAAGTGGCTGTTATCTTTTAAACGAATAATAGAGTAAATCCTTGGCGATACTATTTGTTTGAAAGAAGGGCAAAACCAGGGTCACGCTTTGTGAATGAAAAGTTTATTCTGCGGTGAGAGATAACTTCGTTTCTCTTTCTATTATGTTTGTTTGTATATCATCTGCTGGCTTCCCAAATTATTATTATTATTAGCCATATGGTGCAAAAAAGCCTGAGGCTTATGCTGTACCAGCCAAAAAAATTCTCCGAGTTGCCCTGAGAGAGAGAGAGAGAGAGAGAGAGAGAGAGAGAGAGAGAGAGAGAGAGAGAGAGAGGAATCAACATGAAAGAGAAGAATGATGATATCCAGCTCAGAGCCCTGGGTGTGCCAAGCGCATACTCACTAGATGTGAGCCCCTGGGTAATTTTGCATACAACCAAACCATAGTTTTCGCCAAACTCCAGTCACATTTGATTTTTGAACTTTCTTCCATACTGCTTCGTCCTTTCATGTAGAATACATTCGGCCTACTAAATGGCGCTCAGATTTGGCGAGAAACATTGCAACAATGATTCATTTTCAATTAACTTGGATAACTTCTATTTGGTAGCAGCACGTTCTAAACAGTCTGGTTTCTATCCTTTAAAGATGATATATCTTAAATCCAATAAGCAGTACGCTTAATGGAAAAGAAGAAGAAGAAGATATTCTAAAGAGACAGGCCAGAGCCAAACAGGAAAACGCAATTCTATCTTTCATGCCTTCTAACATCAAGTTGTTAGAAGGGTGCAGGTTACATCCTTATAGGAGTTTGAGAAGGTTTCAGGTTAGAAGGTTTCAGATTACATCGTTAAAGGAGTTGAAAGGCAAGCTGTCACACGCAAGTGTGGCAGCTTACCTTTCAACTCCTATAACGATGTAATCTGAAACTGTTTGGTCGTTGTTTGTTGTAGGGGTTCAGGCGCATCAGCAACTTAGGCCCTATTGCGCCGTATATAATATGTCTGTAAACTGCGTGTGTTCTGTGGTCGATTTGCTATTTTCTGGACGAATAACCCGAATTTCCGGAAGAAACACTATGCTACCCTCGCCTGAGATCAACTAACTCAGCTACACTGTGAAAAAGGTCCATAAAAATTCCTTGCGGCATTGACAGGATTCGAATTCAGGTCTTTTACACACTGTGCGGAAAGAATTACTACGCATCCTTTGACAGCAAATAATTTTGCCCTTGGATCGTCCCCGAGTTTTAGAATGTATCCCGGGTCACTCACGAGAATTGCAAATCGTAACATAATAATTATTATTATTATTTTTTTTTTTTTTTTTTTTTTAAGGAAGCCTGAGGCTTAATCTGCACCAGCCAAAAAAAAATTCCCGAGTTGCCCTGAGAGAGAGAGAGAGAGAGAGAGAGAGAGAGAGAGAGAGAGAGAGAGAGAGAGAGAGAGAGAGAAGTAGAAGGTATCACCAAGAAAGAGAAAAGAATGATGATATCCAGCTCAGGACCCTGGGTGTGCCAAGCCCATCCTCACCGGATGTGAGCCCCTTGTCACTATTCTCTCTCTCTCTCAGGGTTAATACTGTATATTCAGCACATGATAAGTACTCTGGATCTGGCCGACGACATTTTAGCTTGCCGATACCATGGCTGCATTAGTGTAAACGTCAGTGGCGTAACTAGAGTATGTCAAATGTGGCCTTGGCTATAATAAGTGTTGAATGTCTTAAAGGAAATTTCCCAATAACTGAATTTACTATTTATTTTGAAAAATATGACCACGATTTTTAATATTTTTATTATTATACACTGGTGTACAAAACTTAAGGACCAGCACTATTTCTAAAGATTACAACCACAAAATCTTTATTAAGGTACTCTACTAATGAGAGTAGATTCGGTCTCAGCAGCGATTCTGTACGTCAGTTAATCTGGCAAGAGGTTGGCACACGGTATCACCCCACAAACATCACTGAAAGGGATCGATATGGTGGTCGAGGTGTTCTCGTCTGTTCTCACTAGGCAGGGCAGGCGTTATCTTGGATGGACGTACACAACTCCAGAAACTAGAAGGCGGTACTGTAACCGGTGCACGCTACTGTACTGAGGTAATCCTTCCTCATGTGCGTCTGTTCAGATGTGCCATTGTCCCCGAGTTCGTGTTTATGGATGATAACGGAACACCCTATCGTACTGCAGCTGTGATATGCTTTTGGAAAGTTAGGACATTGTTCGTAAGGATTGGCCTGCCCGTCCTTCGATCTAAATCCCATCGACCACATATGGGACGTTCTGGGGAGACGCCTAGCGGCACGTCCACACCCACCAGAAAATGTTCACCAGCTGAAGATGGCGCTGACAGAGGAATGGACGATGTTACAGGAAGAACTTATAAACAACATTGTTCTAAATATGGACAGGCGGTGCAAAGGCTGTATCGACATTAGGGGTGGCCTTATCTCCTACTGAGGACCACCTCTTCCCTTTGTTCCATCTTTGTCAGTGATGCATCGGTATCATGGCAGCCAGTCATATGTTGCTATTTTTGAATAAAGTCTCTCTGTACCGTTTTGTTTCCATTGCTGTGTCGGTGTTGTTTCCATCATCATTTCTGTACCTCACGAGGTTCCTTTGGTATGCGTTTCCCATATCCAGGCCACTCCTATGAGAAGCTACAGGTGAAAACCTGACTGGTCCTTAAATTTTGCACACTAGTGTACAAGGTTGTAGCTTTTACATGAAAGTTTCAACCTTTAAAACCTGCTGTCCTACAAGGCAGACTGCTGCATAGAAAATTATATATTACTTCGATAATAATTTGATAATTAAAAGTATAAAAACTGTTGTTATTTCGCTTTATTGAAACATAATCTGCCTTACGTTATTTTGCGGCCAGTAGAACTTAAATTGTTTGAATAATGCAACTCTCTTAATGCCCACAAACGGTAAACACTTTGCCTTCGCAACACGTTATTCAGGCATTGCATTACTTCCAAAGCGTTTATTTTAAAACCCAGGATCCTGAGTTGGATATCATCATCCTTCTCTTTCTTGGTGATTCCCTTCTACTTCTCCTCTCTCTCTAAGGGGGGCGCCTCCGTAGTCAGGTGGGCAGGAGCAGCAGTGCGTAGCATACGCTTCTTGACTAGACCGGGGTTCGAGCCCTTGACCACCAAATACGGAGGATGCGGAAAGGTCAGGGAATGACCATCGCATTTCCCGGAGCAATATGGCCTTAGTAGCTAATGCTCCTAAAAACCAAATAACATAACAAACTCTCTAAGGGTAACTCGGGAATTTTTTTTTTTTTTTTTTTTTTTTGGCTGGTGCAGTATAAGCCTCAGGTTTCCTTGCACCATATAGCTAATAATAATAATAATAACAAAGTAGTGCAATTGGCAGATAAATCTTTGGCGATGTCATTACAACAACCATTGTCTCATGTTTTAGTGTTGCATTTGTCTAAAAGTAATGCAATACTAGTGCAACTCGTCGTGAAGGCAGGGTTTGTTCTGCTGTTTGCATTATAACCATTACATTAACTGAGCAGTTTAAATCTTGCTGGTTGCAAAAAGAAAAAAAATACAAGAGCGGACAGAAGACTCTAACTGCATGAAATTTAATATACAATGCTAATGTTATATTCATTGTACGGATACTGCATACAGTGCATAGCTACCAGGGTGGTTCCTATGGTATGTGGCGCCCTGGTGCCAATCGAAATTTGGCACCTCCCTTTAAAATTTTCTTCATATGTGTTTGTAAACTTTAGGTTTTCAGGTGCCTCTTGAACGTTGGCGCCCGGGTGCACTGCACCCCTCTCACTCTCGGAACGACTCGCCCCTGAGAGCTATATAGAAGCAAAATAGTTTGTATGAAGAGCATCATTAAACCGCATTACATATGACTTTGTGATTCATTTCACTCGTTAAAATATTGGTAAATATTATAAAATAACTATAATTTAACTGAGCAGGTTAACTTTCTTTTAATATTTTGAATACCTATTGTACGTTATGGTTACTGTTTACTTTGATTTTAATTCCGAACTAAGAAATCAGTTGAAAATTCTTTCACAGAACTTTGTCTTATTTTGAAGTCAGAAGAATATATCTCACTATCCACAAAGTATGTGTGTACTTGTTTAAATTCGTGATGCAGTTAAATAATTAAATTTGAAACGTTCTGATTACTGGATCTTTTGCTTATTTTATTTAGCTTATAGCAATTCCAAAGAACTAGAGAACATATTAAATCAATGTAAATCAATACACAGGGCCGTGTTAAGATGGGAGCAACCACATCTAGGAACCAGCCTTCGGGAGCAGCGCATAATTAATCTCAATGGGACTTTTTCGTAATTGGATAGCGGCGAAATAATTGTTGGGACTTTTCATGTAATGGAAGGGGGGGGATATTCTTGTTCCCACTCCTCCTTTTAAGTCTTGATACGGCCCTGGCCACATATACAACTTAACTTTATCGTTCTAAATTCTGAAAGCAGATTTGATTTTCTTTCATTGCAGAACTATACCAAGAAGCTTGATTTCGTTTACTTCTGCGAATTGTCTGCTGAATATTTCTATTCCGATGATCCATGTGCTCTTGGAAACTTCATTTCGGAAGGCTGCAATTCTGATTCTGTACTGAGACCAGTGGCGTAGCTGCCATGTAGGCAGGCAAGGCAATTGCCTCCGGGCCCGGGCCCTTTAGGGGCCCGGCGTCTTTGGCTGTCTCCTGTTTTTACAATTTTCATTAATTAAGTAGGGGCCCGAACATATTCTTTGCCTTCGGGCTCCAAAAAGGGTAGCTACGCTACTGACTGAGACTGTAAACTAAGTTATGTTGACCGTCGTGAGCTTCTGACTCTAATAAAAAGACAATTTACAACGATCGAATGTTAAATATGTAATAAGAAAACTCTGCTCTATACCCATACTACTGGTCATCCTTTCTATTCCCTTTGTTCTTTTTATGGACAATTTTGAAAGTCATATACCGAAAATACTGTACTTCCTTAGTGTGTTTTGTGATAATTACAGATTTTGTATTATGTATCAACTCTCAAAATTTTGGTTGGATAAGAAATAAATTGTAGTGTTAGATATTCAGAAAGAATTCTAGTGCATTGTATTCTTTATTACATTATTTTTCATTAAATATTTTTCTTGAATCAGAACCACACGTCAGTTACAACATTTTTCATTTAGATTATCATTTTTTTACTTCCCAAAAGGCAAAACAGTTTTATTTCCATTATGTCTTCTTACCGTTCACACACCCAGTATTTTCTTATTTAATTAACATTAGAAAACAGGAAGTTTCTCTAATAGCATTTTTTTTTATTTTATTTTATTTTATTTTTTTTTTTTTTTTGTTGCGAAGGTTTCGTGGGTGTGGACAATCCGATGGTCAACAAAAATCCAATGCTAATAAATGAAGAGATCTTGAGTACTGCGTACAGATCTGGAGGCCACATTTTAGGAAGGATGTAGATTTGCTTGAGCGTGTACAGAGAAGGGCAACAAGATTGGTGAGGGGAATGAAGCGATCTTCTTACCAAGAGAGGCTTAAGTTTTGCAAATTACAGCGGCTGGAGCATCTGACTGAGGTGTATAAGGCCTTGAATGGATTCAGTACGCTGAATTCTTATGGGATTCTTCCACTTGCTCAGATTACGAACCTAAGGGAGCATAAATTCTAATTGAGGAAAGACAGAAGTAGAATAGCAGTACGGAAATTTGTCTTTAGCCAGCGGGTGGTTAATTGCTGGAACAAACTTCCATCTGTCGTTGTGGAAGTTGGTAGCTTAAATGAAATCAGCGAGGAACTGGACAAACATTTAGAGGGAATGGTTGTGTGAATTTGTTTTTTGTTTTTTTTTTTTTCGCTGATGCTACATAAGGTCATACGCTTGCTTTCTTGCATCACATGCCTCTATTACTATTACTATTACTATTTCAAGTTTTTGTTGACATTGAAATTTGGCAACCTTGAAGCGACAGTATTGAGGCGCCAGCTATCAAGAACAGCAAAATTAACACAGAACGTTTCATGTATGCATCCAGGAAAAAATGAATATCTTAAAAATTTGATATCAGAAGTATAATCGTATCATACACCATAAGCTCTTTTATTAACTGTATGTTGACAATTACAAAAAGAACAATTAACAATTTTCTTTTTACGTAATATTTCGTCGTTACAAATGAATAAATACAAACTAGGACTGGACTAGATAAATGCCTCCATAATGAATGCGTCAAGTTCCCTTTGTGTCATTTATTTGTGTTCAATCTAAAAAATAAAAAAAAATAAAAATGAAATACTAATAATTATAATAATAATGAATATTTTAATAGTTCATTCAGTTATATAGTTACGAAAAAAACAACATTAATCAATTAGCCTAAAATAATCGGATATAAATTACCTTTATTCTTCTTATATTAAATATTTATTACAAATGATATTATCTATTAAATTATATTATTATATTAGATTCATCCATGTAAGTTTTAAAACGAAAGCGTAAAACATGCTTAAAAAAAGCTAAAATTTCAGGTTCAATGAATATTAAAAAATTGATAAAAGATAAAACTAAAAGTGAATATAATAACAGTTATCCATCTCTCGTAGAAAGCAAACAAACTCCGAAGGACGTCGTTTCTAAAAGATAAAATTTATTTTACAAATAAAATGAGTTTTTCAAATTTGACTTCGATGCTCTTGCTTGTCACTCTTTTTTAAAAAAAATACATAGTGACATACATTTGGCTTTCGTAGTTTGCTACTTCTTTGCAGCAACATAAGCTGTGAGATTTTCGATTTATCTTTAAAATATCCCCACATTTATTAGAATTATAATTTTTCTGAACACGACATGAAGTTTACCACTGTTGCTTTCCCTCAGAAGTTTAAAACCCTTGGATTTGAAACTTTGATTTCATCCAAACAAGCTCAGAGTTTGCTTTCAATTAAACTTTTCGAGTAATTTTATTGATTAGTGTTCTTTGATGTTTCTATAAAATATCTGTAGTCGGCTGGTGCAGACGGGAACCAGCGTTAGTAGGTGACGAGCAGAATCCTTTTGCTAGCTGAAGTGTCCACAGGACAAAGAGAAACAGCTTGAGAAACACTAGTCTAGATTCTATATGGAATTACCTATAGCGAAAAATCAGACCGTACTATTATTACCGAATGACCTACCAACCCTCAGCAACTCAGACATCATAATTATACTGATCAGTGATTTCAGAATGAAAGAATCTTTTAAGTTTTAATAAAGTTATGCTGGACTTCTTGAATATTGATTCAAGAAGACCAGCATAGACTCATTGACTCAAAGATTCATTGACTCCACCTCTGAATATTGATTCAAAGATATCTGCTGCGTACATTATTCAAACAAGAGGAAGCGGTTACTTTTGACCGCCCACCCCAGGAAACTTATGAGAATCTTATGTAAGCTGTAACGTTATGGCTGTTGACATTTCATTTCTTGCTATATCAAGTGAAGTTAAATTAATTTTCTCCTCATAATTATTAATTGACAATATTCATAGCTCAAAATTCGTAAATCTTTCGTAAACTTGTCAACGTATGGCAGTAAAATAAGGCGTTTCACCGTTTTCTTAAATGCTGTTTGGCTATGTCTTACCTTTGCAAGCTTTTTCACATTCTCTCTTTGTACCGAATCTATTATTATTACCTCCGCAGCCACCATAATAGAAGAAATCACATTTGCCTTCTTGGGCATTGAAGTAGAAAGCCGGGATCATAGCTTTACAATGTCCGGGTTCGGGATGTAGGTTGCAAAATTTGTTCTTGCCATTTACCCCTGAAAAATATGACAAAAGGAGAAGTCAAATAACAGGAAACTTCCCCTGAATGAATCTAAAATTCAATTATATCTTTTTTTTTTTATTAGTTGTTGGCGCATCAGCTTCTATGGCCATATTGCACCTCCCAAAGTTTTTGCATTTTACTGTGATCCAAGCCCGAGGCGGGAATCGAACCCGCGACCTTTGGGTTGCCAGGCAGGCACCTTACCTACCTGGCTAGCCTGGTCGGCCAATTAGATCTACAATAACAAAAGAAAAATATCAGCTGTGGAATATATTGGACTGTAAAGAATTACGCCGTAACAAATCTATCTGGAAATCACTATGAATATAATCGCCTATGATAAGTACAAGTCTTAATACTGTAATGGGGCAGTCTAAAGTTCCCTTTCACAGCTACGCTGGCTGTTCTTCGACCCGATGTGGAAAATGCCTGGGTTCGAATCCCGTGTGAACGGCAAGGAATTTTTAGAAACAAAGACACTCCTAAAAGGTCATCGGACTCAAGGAGCCCTTTCTGTACCCTTCTCTGTAGCTGTCAACTTATGATGGAAATATTTGTGACATTGTGTTGAACGGTGAACGATTGTATCGAATATAAACGAGCAGCCAAGTGGTATATCCGGAAGAGAACTCCAGATTGCAAACGTTAACTTGAGTCATGTGAATATTAAATCCCACTAGGTAGATTGCATGAGCCCAATATTACAATATACTAAAAAATGGGAAGCTATCCCAACGCAGGTTAAAGCACAATTTGAAATAGCATCATAAATAACGCTTTATGTTATTTTATTTTTTTATTATTTATTTATTTTTTTTATTTTTTTTTTCTGTTGACTGTCAGAGTACGCTGTATTTCACACAGTTAAAGGCTTCCTGGTTCGCAGGGAGTAGCTTTAACTGCGCAGCATACGTCATCTCAAGGCAAAGTTAAAAGCTTAAAGTAGAGAAACCAGTCTGAACTTACAAAAGCAAGGGATTTTTAATTTTTATTAATTAATGTCTTTTTAATTTTTTTTATAACAGCATGTGGCGAGGAGGGACGAGAATGTATAGTCGCAGCACTCATTCAGTAATGCATCCCAAAATTGTTGATGTGAGCATCAAAAATATTTATAGCTAAGAAAACAAACATAATTGTTTGTTTTCTCAGCTATATTGAAATTCTGTTAATTTAAAAAGTCAATTTACATTATGTGTAGGATTTAGGGTTAAAAAGAATCAGCCTGCGGGGATCGTTTATTGTCATATTAAGTTGTGCATTACCGTCATTTCTATATACAGAAAATCAACCGACGTTGTGCAGTGGCATCATTACATAACATCTCATATTGTGATTCCTTCACAAAGAGTTGCCTATGTCATTATATCTCGAATAAATAACACTTCCCGAGTAGAGAAGACTATTGTTACGTATTCTGAATGGGTACCACCACCTAGACGGCCGTTTTAGGGTTATTTGGCTGCTCATCGGTGTAACAGCTGATTCACGACACAGTTATGAATTAAGTTCACAATATCAGAGATGCTAGTGGGGTGTAGTTTAATATGTGTAGGGTTTAGGGCTAAAAAGAGACTCGACTACGGGACTTTCCAGCCCTAAATACTACACGTAGTAAGCTACACCCTACTTGGCATCCCTGGTGTTGCGAACATAATTCACAACTGGGGCGTCAGCTGTTATACGGTAACGTCGGGATACCTATCCACCCACCGAGTGGATAGGTATCAAATAGGTGCCAAATAACCCTAAAACGGCCGCCTGGGTGGTGGTGGTGGTGGTGCCCACCCAGAATAAATGACAATAGTCTTCTCTACCTATTCGAGGAATAATGAAATAGGCAACTCGTTGTGAAGGAATTCACAATACAGTAGAACCCGGATAAGAAATTCCCACATAAGAAGTTTCCCGGGTAAAAAGTTTTCCCGCATAAAAAGTACGTGATAAAGAATACATGTACTGTATTATTTTAATGATTTCTTTCCCACTTAATACGTTTTTTTAAATATATAAATTGTTTATTTTTATATTAAAAAAATATAAAACAATATAAACATTTCGGTAATCGAACAAGTTAGTGCATAGCATCAATTTAGTTCGTAGTAAACCACCGAAGTAGGTGAAATGGCATCGTTTTTTGCATCTCATATTGTGAATGCCTTCACAACGAGTTGCCCTGATATTGCACTACCTCCAATAAGCAATGCTTCGCCACTGGGGAAGTTTAATGTTACTTATTCTTGGCGGATATCGCCACCCCTGGGTAGTGGTATTCGCCGAGAATCCACTGATGAAATGTTGTCTATTCGAGAATCCACTGTCGAAGATAGTTTAAAAATGATACTGCGCACTAGCATTTGTTCAATTAGTGAATTTTCCGTAGTCAGAGGCTTTCAGCGATAAAACCTTTTTAGTATAAACATTTTGATACAATGGAAGTGACATATTGCAATTGTTTTCATCGATATCCATAATTGGATACGTCAACCAGGTTAAGAGTTAAGTTCTAATGGTTGTGAACAGTTCTGAATTACTTAATGGTGTTTCTCTGTCTTATTGTAATTGTGACCTTTTAAGGTATGTTAAGACACATCTGTTGAGACATCTTTTCTAATGTTAATTAGAGTCTGTGTCTTCATTTCTCCTTTTTGATAATTATTATAATTATTTATGTATTTGAAAAAATATGCATTACTTTTGGATGATCACTCAATCACAGTACACTGAAAGCATTATAACCTAAAGGGAATTTAGTTATCCAAATAATAATCAGAAATTAGATAGAGGACTCCTTTACAAAGTAAAGCAGATACTATTTAATTTATGATTGTTTTCCAGACATTCATAACTAGAATTTAGCCTTTTAGCAAGACCAATCATTTGGAAGTAGTGTAACACCAGTACCACTCGTTGTGCAAAGTGTTTTCCTGCTATGAGCATAAAGAAGAGTATAAAAGACAGTCTGTGGTAAAGAACTGTCACAGGAGATGAAATATATAAACATCAACGGTTTTATAGACATCCCTAGTCTTACATGAGATGTTTTTGAAAGATATAGTACTATTATATTTTTTTCGTAGGTAGTGCAACTCGTTGTGCAAGCAAAGTTTTTTCTCCTGTGAGTATAACGAATAGCTTGTCAATGGTAATGAACTCTCCCAGGTTTTCTTTAGACATCACTAGCCAGAGGTGTTTTTGAACGATTCATTGATATTTTTTCGTTATTATTTTGAATGATCAAGAGCAAAACACAAAAGGCGATATTCACTGGGGATATTTAGGCACATTATAGCCATAGCAGCTTATGTGCCATTAAACCTCCATAACAACAACAACTCGAGATAGAAGTTTGCAATATTCAAATTTCCCTCAATTACAGTGTGCCAAATTTGAAGTAAATTTTAAAAATACTGAAAAGTGTATGTAAATAATACTTTATAAAATGTTATATGGTTCTTAAATCTTTTTAAAATTATTACAATCCATTTTACAAATAATAAGAAGTAAATAAGCATGTGAATGTTTAAAGGTTCGCGCGATTAATGGTTTTTACAACTGGAAATTGGAAGAAACTAATAGTTTCATATTTATATATTATGTCCAAAATGTTTTTTCTTTAATTTTCAGCTAAATTAATATTTTTTTAAAAAATAACCTTTTTAAATATATATTAAAAATATTTAATCTTCTTATTAAAAACTAAAAAGAAAACATATAATAAGTATTGCAATCCATTAATAAAAGATGAAATACTGGTAAACTGCAAGAAGAATTTTAAAAAACCATAAACTTTTTTTTTTCCAGAAATTAAAAAGAAAGTTTACACCTGTCAGGTATAGCGCCACCGTTTTTATAACAGAGGGGTCACCACTGGAGTAGTTTAAATGGTGGCTGCAGAAACATAAGAATTGATAAGATAGCCCTCCTAATTTTGTATAATTTCAATAAAATTAAATAGCATTAGTCAATTTCATATTTTGTTCATTTAATTAATTATTTTAATAATAATATAATAATAATGTATAATGTCAATTTTAATAATATAATAATAATGTATAATGTCAATAATGCATTAGTCAATTTCATATTTTGTTCATTTAATTAATTATTTTAATAATAATATAATAATAATGTATAATGAAATGCTGCGAGCCAAAGTAAAATATTAAGTTACGTAAAATGAATTAATATAGATGTAATTTGTCATCTGTTTGTAATTTGTCATCTGGTCTGCATATAATGTCACGTAAGAATTGCATGCTTGAAAAACACAAACACCTTACCTGTTTGATAGCAAAGCAGAATCAAACAAACAATAAATATTGAAGTCCTATTTATCCACATTATATTTGTATTTAACCCAAGATCGTAAGAAGAGGAAGAAATCGAGTGAGGGTTGTTTGTCACCCTATTATATATATACTGGACTTTTTAGCAACGCAGTAAAATTTCAAAACATCTTTGAATGAAGTGGAAACGTGTGCAAACAAATTTACTCCAAACCACTCCCATCGTTTCGTCGAATCCAAGGAGTACCCACCTGTGTTTGCAAAAGCGTTATGAAAGTGTCCTACTTTAAGCAACTGCACTATGTCTACATATCGCTCAGGTAATCCTTTAATACAAGGTTGTATTCTCAGAAACAGACAGGCCATGACGTAACAGACTTTGGAGAGAGAAATATATAATGGTAAAACCAAAGTCAGGGTGTTAATTAATTAAATAATATAATTAGACTGCCTTTAGTGATTAGAAACAAAGTATGGCTCAATTACACTTCGCTGGATTAGTTAATGACTAAATTATTTGAAATGTAGCAGTCAGTCACCTGTTAAGCTTATCTTTCCAGCTCTTTTGAGATTATCTTTTCTATTAGAATGCAAGCAACTGAGGAAATATTGTTTTCATTGTACAGTAGCTTTGACAGAATTGTTTAGATAGTGGTGCCTACCAAAAAAAAAAAAAAAAAAAAAACCGCAGATAATAAAATTATGTGATATGTGTTTGTTTATTTATTTATTTATTTATTTTGGTGCATACTCGTGTTTTGGTACAATTTGTTAGCTTTGTTCCTTTTGGCAATACTAATGCTAAAGAGATTTCTGATCACATCTCCAATATTTTTAGTATCAAAATTTTAATATCAAATTAAAATTAGTCTTATTTTTTAATTCAATGGACAAATGCAACTAGCCTAGAAAATATATTGCTGAACATTAGCTTGCACCCTTTAGCTGCTGAATTAGGAAAAAAAAAACGTGTTGTTTTCTACTCTTGCGTTAATCTTTTTCAATCCTAAATCCATTAATTCATGGTAATCCATGGATTTACCATCAAAAAGGTTAATCCAACATTCTTGGTAATCCATCACTTTCCTTGGTAAACTCTCTCATAGTATAATTCATTCCAAATAAGGCACTTTCCTTTTTAATATCCTATAAATCACTACCAAAACAAAATTTTGTATACTCCGACAAGGTCATCCGTTAGACAGAGAAGTTTGCATCTTGGAAGCCATTCCAGGCAGTTAATGTATCAGCGCTAGAGTTAACAATTGTCCTGCATTTTTTGTGCAGATGTAGATGCAACTCGCAATGTGTGTGTTTACAACTGGACACATACAATACCCAGACTACTGGAGGCGACACAGACTCACCAAATGGAGTTCCTATGACGACACCTGGAGTAGACCTTCCCGAACATGACTCATCCACCACAGCAACACTCACGCTGCTGGATTTCCACCAAGTTGTCGGCTCCTACTGACTGGCCGTGTTAGCCGTACCTACCCTGTATTTGCGGGGTATCTCTATCTCTCTCTCTCTCTTTTTTTTTTTTTTTTTGGGTGGTCCTTCCCCCAACTCACTCTTCCCTCTGGTGAGGCATTGGGCATGCCACACTATCAGCAGAGGCCATCTTTCTTCTGTTTCCTACCATCCGGCCTTTTATCCCCTCTCCCCCCTATATTTCTCTTACACAATGCTTTTTTTTTCCTCCTTTTTTTGTGTGGGGGTGGTTTTTCGTCCACCCGCGACCCCACTCTTCTCTCTGGTAGGCACTGGGCATGCCACACTGTCAGCAGGGGCCATCTTTCCTGTCGGCCCCTTCCTTCTGTTTCCTATGCTCCAGTCTTCTGGAGGGTAGGAAACAGAAGTTTCTTTCTTTCTTTCTCTTACAAAAAGGGGTTTGTCTGTTTATATATATATATATATATATATGCCCCACAGGTCTAAATCTAAATACATCAAAATTATTGCCCGACCTATTTGGTCCTAGAACAAGTTATCAGCGAACAACCCTACGCTCTGTTAAAATTACAACCGTTGCTCAAGAAACAGCGATCATCTCATTTCCAAATCTGGTTCTAGCCACTGAAATCCCAGGAAAGTAGGTGGCAGGACCCGCCAGAGTACTATAGCACCAGTGGAACGCTAAGTCAGCCTCCCCGTGGAACGGTGTGGTAACGTCGGGTCCCAGTAGGGGCTCGGCGGCTAATAGACCGGAGGAACAGAGGGCACAACACAATATACAGCACATGACGCCCACATACCTTCAAATCTCTGGCCCGATACAATGTACACCCGCGGAGATGGGAGAAATCCCAGGAGCTGTTAGACACTAACATACCTTACACCCAAGACTACACCAACATACATAGCGTAACTTTGGTTTACCTTTTGCCAATTCTTAATGTTTTTGAACTTGTTCTAAGTCTAAAACTTTTTGCGTATTTTAATTTTACGATCCAGCAATGTTAGAGTGAATGCAAGAGAATTTTCATTCTGATCTGTTGCATTGCGGCCATCTACATATGAAAAAACAATTAACATTTGAGTATCTTACAAAAAAGGGCTAACAGAATATCTGAAATGCACTTCGGAGCAGAATAAACATGTAAACCTGAATTATTTACAGAGACAGAAGTAGAGTTTACTTCAAGTGTCTGCTCAGTTAAAGTGATGTGAGCATTTCTAATTTCTAATTTCAGAACAGCGCCGGACCAAGGTATTTCTGAGCCCTGGGCAGAAAGATTTTTCGGCGCCCTTTTACTAAGAATATACAGTATACATTTCTTGCCTCATCATTCTTCTGTTTTTGGCGCCCTACTAGCCCGTACCTTAATCCGGTTTCGGAACTTGAAAAGCATAATTGAGAGACATACAAAAAAGGTGCATTATAAGCGATCTATTTTGCATTTGGATACCGATGACCTACTTCGTTGTCTTAGGTGATTCATTGAGAATATGAGATCAAAGAGCAGGGTTAGGTGAAGGTGAACCGCTTGAACGAATACAATTGCAAAGAGCACAAATAAATAGAACAAGCTAGCAATGAAAGATTATTACTGGTAGCGATGGAGGAAGACTGTAAGAGAAAGATACTGCTTGCAAAAACGTGAAAGCCATTCACAAGTTCACCACTTCTTTTTCTTTCTCTCCATATACCTTCATCCCCATATTTCGTGGTACCAACGTTGAAAGTAAGCATTGCATTTCTTGGAACAATAGCTCATTGATGAGAAGACACAGAGAAGCTAGTGAATGACCTTGATCCGCCTAAAGAAATTCTCTTGACTTTAGTTAACGCAATGGTCTTAATACACAATCGTTACTTGACCAAATTCGGAGCTTTGAAAGTGAAAAAAAAAATGGGAAAACGAGCTAATTATTAGCTAAACTAAAGAGTTTGATGGTAGATGGAATCTTAAGAAATAAGGAAAGGTACGTGCAGGAAAAACAATAATAAAAGGAGTTCATTGTATATGTTTAATAATAATAACGAAAAAATATTGTAGTTATATGAAATTAAGAGAATTATTTTGTCCTTTCATATTTTTACAGACAGCAGGGTTTAAACAGTCTGCTTAATGTTCAGCAGAACAAATTCTGCTTTCACTACGAGTTGCTCTAGTATTGCACTACTTTCGAATAATCGGCAATCGTCAAAAGGCTAATCGTAGTGCAGTACCAGGACACGCTGGCGTTGAAAACAAAATTTGTTCAACTACATTAACTAGGTAATTTAAATCCTGCTGACTACAAAGATATACGAGTATTAAAAACATTTCTTGGACCAACAGCTCATTGATGAGAAGACGCAGAGAAGCTAGTGAATGACCTTGATCCTTCTAACTTCAAATACAGGAAGTCTTCGTTGTGGTTACTTTCGTTCCTAGAACGACGACGAATAACGAGGACCAATCAACCTCCATATGTATTCTCTGCACATGACATGTATTGCCTGAAAGATATGTTCCAAAGCCAAAAAATATATAATATTAATAAAAATAAATATTTATCTATGTAAATAGGACAGATGTACTTTGAGATCAGATTTCTCAATTTTAATAAAATATAAGATATTACTAAATAAAAAAACAGTTCGTGGCTCAACCTCCTTCTCCCTCCGTGTACATCTTGCACTCTCTCCCACATAATTCGTGTTCTCGAGTCGTTTTACCCTCTAGTATAAACTTCCTTTGAGTTTAAGCTATAAACAATACCACCAGTTTATTTCTGCAAGGACTCGGTTACTGAGGCCTCATTTCAGTCGTTTTATTTTGTTTTCTTTCTCTTTGTAAACTTCTTTGTAATAGGAAATTACATTTAAAGCGATCAAACTATCGATGACTATCATTGAAAGCTTCTTCATTCGCCAACTTCTTAGTTTACACGCTTATGTAAACTCCATGCCTTGTCCATAATTATCCTCATACTAATGTATTAATGCTGCATTTATTTTATTTATAATTATTTTTTTATCTTTTTAATTCTGATTTTTCAAACATGATTTTTTCTGCGAATGTCTCCATCCCCCAAAACCGAACCGCCTAATTCGACTATATGGACGGCACCCTTTTAGACCAGGGGCCCTAGTCAACCTATGGATTGATTTTCTTTCCGAAATTGTCAAAATGTCCTTTTCTTTCCTGTCTTTCACCCCATTAAAGAAAGACAAAATACTTCCTCACGTAAAAAAAATCACTTCCGTATTGATTGTACAACGTATAAAAAGTTATTATTATTATTATTATTATTTCGGAACCCTGGGTGTGCCAAGCCCATACTCACCAGTTGTGAGCCCCGGGGTTAGTGTTTCAGAATTTTGTGAAGCCCATTTTGTGTTGCGGATCTTGGGGGGTTGGGGTAATTAGTCCCCTACAATTATTCGAAAGCATGTTAATTAACCTTTTCGTACATCCATCATTTAAATGTATCTTCCATTGTAACATTTTCAAAAAAAGTGACTCAGCATTTCCTTTTGCTATCGAAATTTCGATAGCAGGTTTATTTGGGCCACCGGATCAGTCACGCAATTGAGTAAACTCATCTTGTGGTTTTTCCGAAACAGCTGAGTTGTCAGCTTATGAATGTGCTAGTGAAAACTGTGCAAATATGGGTTAGTGACCAGCCTAGGTTGAAAAGTTCTTAGGAGAATTGTTTATGAAAAAGTATTGCAAAAGATGTACAAGTTTTGATTGAGAGCATTTATGTTTTGCAACACATGCATCTTGTGCAAATTGTAATAAGTATATTGGGCTGAAACTTGTCTAATTTCTATCGAGTTTCATGTGTAGTAAATACCTTACTTTCTATAAAAGGGAAATCGCATTTATTAGATTTGATTTTTAATGAAAACTCCAAACACGAAAGGCATTAGAAGCAATAGTACTTATTACTATTGTATTGAAAACTGAGAAGACAGGAGATACATTAAAATTGAAATTTTCGGGAAATACAATCGACAGATGTAGGATTGTTCCAGAAAACAGAATGTAGATGGAATAAATGAGGAAGAGAAAAAGTTCGTTTCGGTGAATTTGGAGTTGGAAATTGAATGAACGCAGAGGCCGATTTAACGGCGGGCGCACCGGGCGCGCGCCCTGAGCCCCGACTTCTGAAGGGCCCACGCAAAACCCCAACAAATTAGTTGAACATATTAGTTCAAAACTTTGTGATTATTATTATGCTATTATTAATTATATTATACATATATTATATTCAAATTTTATTGGAAATAAAACATTAATAGTACATAATATTTTTTATTTATTTAAAAAAATGGTTAACATGTATTTTTATTTTCCCTGTCTCTCTCTTTTTTTTAAGGGACCCAATATTTTCTTCTGTGCCTGGGGCCTCAACCGACCTTAATCCGCTCCTGAATGGACGCTGATAGTTACAAGACAGAGAAGGGAAAAAAAAAAAAATAATAAATAAATTTAATAATTCAGTGGAAAATTACAATTTCATGAAATGTTTGGGGGGCAGAGCAAGAGGTTATGCTAGAGAAAATATTTCTTTAAGAATAATCTGCTAATGATGAAAGGATTGACATCGATACTGCTGACTATGTCTGAAGATGATAATTCTTAGGATAATGCAAAGAAACTTTTTAAGGAAGAGGAGACATCCCAATTGTCGTTGATAAAAACAGCGGTCCCGTTCATTAGCATAACCGTCACGAATGCGGTCACACAGAAGAAAAACACTTACTGTATTTGGAATTTTATCCATAGTAAAGATATCAATGGAGACAATATTTTCATTTTGTATTAATCGATGCCAGTTTAGAAAAAAAAAAAAAAACCGGAAGTTCGTATATTGAACAAACACATCTTCAGTTATTCAGAAGACTTCGAAGCTACTAAGATATCAGTTACGCCATTTGACAGTATATAATTTTGTTCTTGGAACGTCTCCGATTTTTAGAATGTATCCCATGTCACTCACGAGTAATGCAAATCGTAACGTAATTGCCACTATTCTCTCTCTCTCAGGGTTAATATATTCAGCACTCTGGAATTGGCCGACGTCATTTTAGCTTACTGATACCATGGCTGCATTAGTGTAAACGTCAGTGGCGTAACTAGAGTATGGCAAATGTGGCCTTGGCTATAATAAGTGTTGAATGTCTTAAAGGAAATTTCCCAATAACTGAATTTATTATTTATTTTGAAAAATACGACCACGATTTTTAATATCTGTATACAGTACAAGGGTTGTAGCTTCTACATGAAAGCTACAACCTTTAAAACCTCCTGTCCTGTCCTACAAGGCAGACTACTGTATAGAAAACTATATATAGGGGCTCACATCTGGTGAGTATGGGCTTGGCACACCCAGGGGCCTGAGCTGGATATCATCGTTCTTCTCTTTCTTGGTGATTCCTTTCGACTTCTCTGTCTCTCTCTCTCTCTCTCAGGGTAACTCGGGAATTTTTTTTTGGCTGGTGCAGCATAAGCCTAAGGCTTCCTTGCACCATATGGCTAATAATAATAATAAAAATAATAATATTACTTCAATAATAATTTAGTGATAATTAATTAAAAGTTAAAAAACTGTTGTTATTTCGCTTTATTGAAACTTTGGAGTTAGGACTATTCTGCCTTCCGTTATTTTGCGGCCAGTAGAACTTAAATTGTTTGAGTAATGCAACTCAATGCCCACAAATGGTAAAAACTCTCTTAATGCCCACAAATGGTAAAAACTTTGCCTTCGCAAAACGTTATTCAGTCATTGCATTACTTCCAAAGCGTTTATTTTAAAACCAGGATCTTGAGCTGGATATCATCAACCTTTTCTTTCTTGGTGATTCCCTTCTACTTCTCCCCCCCCCTCTCTCTCTCTCTCTCTCTCTCTCTCTCTCTCTCTCTCTAAGGATAACTCCGGAATTTTTTTTTTTTTTTTTGGCTGGTGCAGCATAAGCCTCAGGCTCCAGCTTCCTTGCACCACATAGCAATAATGAAGTAGTGCAATTGGCAGATAAATCTTTGGCGATGGCATTACAACAACCATTGTCTCACTTTTATTGCTGCCATTTGTGTAAAAGTAATCCAATACTAGGGCAACTCTTTGTGAAGGCAGAGTTTGTTCTGCTGTTCCCATTATAACCATTACATTAAATGAGCAGTTTAAATCTTGCTGGTTTCAGAGAGAAAAAAATACCAGAGTGGACAGAAGACTCTAACTGCATGTGATTTAATATACAATGCTAATGTTATATTCATTGTACGGATACTGCATACAGTGCATAGCTATCAGGGTCATTGCTAGGGTATGTGGTGCCTGGGTACCAATTGAAATTTGGCACCTCCCTTTTAAATTTTCTTCAAATGTGTTTGTAAGCTTTAGGTTTTCAGGTACCCCTTAAACGCTGCCGCCCGGGTGCAGTGCACCCCTATTATCCTCAGAATGGCCCGGCCCTGATAGCTATACCCATAGAAGCAATAGAGTCTGTGTGAAAAGCGTCATTAAACCACATTACATATGATTTCGTGATTCATTTCACTCGTTAAAATATTGGTAAATATTATAAAATAACTATAATTTAACTGAGCAGTTTAACTAACGGGAAGATGAATCTGTGGTAACCAAAAATGAAGAAAATATAACAATGGTAAAACTAGAGTTAATATTACAAAAATCAAAAACTGAAAAAGCCCAGGCATAGACAATTTGAATAAAGAACTAATAAAATATGGTGGCACCTTATTAAAAATTGCACTACTAAAATTATTTAACATCATATTGCATAAGGAACAGATATCCAAAAATTGTGAAACAGAACAGTAATCAATTTACACAAAAAAGGCTCGAGAAATAACCTTAACTACACGGGGATAACACTGGCATTAGCATTAGCAAGGGCACATGATGCAAGAAAGCAAGCTTATATAGCATCAGCCAAAAAAAAACTACAACCCTTCTCATTTCACTCATTTTTGTCTCCAAATGTTTGTCTAGTTCTGCCTTGAATCTGTTTAAGCTATCAACTTCCACAAAGACAGAGGGAAGTTTGTTTTAGCAAACAACCACCCGCTGGCTAAAGGCAAACTTCCGCACATCTATCCTACAACTGTCTTTCCTCAATTTGAATTTATGCCCCTCAGGCGATTATTCTGAGCAAGAGGAAGAATCCCACAGCATTGAGCATGCTCAAACCATTCAATGCTTTATACACCTCAATCAGATCATCTCGCAGGTGCCTAGTCTCCAGACACTATAATTTGCAAAATTTAAGCCTTTCTTTGTAAGAGCAACCCTTTTTTTTTTTTTTTTTTTTTGTTAGTTGTTGGTGCATCGGCTTCTGTGGCTATAAGCACCTCCCAAAGTTTTTTTTGCATTTTACTCTAATCCAAGCCCGAGGCAGGATTCGAACCCACGACCTTTGGGTTGCCAGGCAGGCACTTTACCCACCTGGCTAGACTGGTCGGCAGCAACCTTTTGTTCCATTCACTAATCTTATTGCCCTTCTCTGTACTCATTCCAACAGCTCTACATCCTTCTTAAAATGAGGCCTCCAGACCTGTATACAGTACTCGAGGTGTGGCCTAACCATTGCCTTATACAAGGGGATAATCACCTCCTTATCCCTGCTAGAAAAATTCCTGTATATCATTGACAAGACACCATGGGCTACTCTTGCAGACCATCTGCACTGCTCAGAAAACTTCATATCTGCCTGCACAATTACTCCCAGGTCCTTTTCACTCTCAACCTCTGTCAGTGTAGTACCACACAGTTGATATGTTACTCTGGGGTTACTGCTTCCCATATGCAGTACTTTACATTTGTCAATATTAAACTTCAGTTGCCACCTCTCAGCCCATCTACTCAACGTTTTTAGATCCCGTTGCAGCAGCATACTGTGATTAGTGTCATTAAAAACCCTGCTGACATCTGCAAACTTGGACATTAAGCCTGATATACCATCATCAATATCATTTATAAATACAGAAAACAACAATGGACCCAACACTGAACCCTGAGGGATGCCACTAATAACATTAGTCCACGAAGAGCAGTGTCCATTGATTACCACTCTGTCTTCTCCCACTCAACCATCCATAGCAGCAATTTGCCTCCAATGCCACACTGTTCCAATTTGTGCATCAGTCTTCCATGTGCAATAGTATCAAAAGCCTTTCTAAGATCCAAATATACGATATCAAAATTATTCTTTGCATCCAGTTCCTTTGTGACTACATCAAAGAATCCAATCAAATTGGTTAGACAAGACTTCCCCTTAACAAACTCATGCTGTGTCCAAGCTATAAATGAAGTCTTGTCTAGATGATCCTACAATGCATCTTTAACCAGTGCCTCCATTAATTCCCCTGGAACAGAAGTTAAACTGACAGGTCTGTAATTATCTGTATCTCCCTTTGATCCTCCTTTGTGGATTGGGGTCACATTTGCACATTTCCAGTCCATGGGTACCTCCCCTGAGTCCAAGGAAGCTGTCATAATTATGGCTCCGGGTTTGCTTACTTCCTTTGCTGCCTTCTTTAATATAACTGGATAGATTCCATCCACCCCAGGTGCCTTTCTTATGTTTATCTTCAACAATTTCTCCTTCACTTTACTCTCAGTTATTTACAAGATTATCTAGCTTACTGCCAGAGTTTAATACACCTCTGGCATTCCCCTCCCTGAATAACTCCTCATGTGTGAATGTAGATGCAAAATATTCATTTAGTTTGTTAGCTACCTGAGCAGTATCATCAACAATTGAACCATCAGTATCAAGTGGACCAATCTGTTTCATCCCCTTCCTTCCTTCTAGAGTTTACACAAGTAAAGAACTCTTTGCTGTTTTTCTTTGCATCCTTTTCAAAACATTTCTCTTAATTTGCCTTTGCCAGCCTAACCTCCATTGTGACTTTGTTACAGAGCAGCTTATATCTATCATAGGCTTCCATGTCACCCATTAATTTATATGTATCCCATGCATTTTTCTTCTCTGCCACATGTCTAATTAGTTCATCTGATATCCATTTATGCCTAAACCTTGAACAATATTTCTTATTTGGTATGAAAAGCCTAGTAGCTTCCAAGATTATTTCTTTGAATGCTTCCCATTTTAACATCATCAGTTGGGCCCACCATATAGAATTTAAATACTGTCTCATACCATCGTAGTCACCTTTACAAAAGCAAAAACCCTTCCCTTTACCCCTGATGGTAACCTCTTTGAGTAAATCCCACTTCAGCACACTGTGATCACTGCCACCTAGTGGTTCCTTTATTTGCAGATTCTTAATGCATGAAGAATCACTACTGATAATAAGATCAAGAGTATTACTCCTTCTAGTCACCTCCCAGACATGCTGCTGTAGAAAACAATCATCCCATAAATCCACAAAAGCCTTGCTAGTGTGTGAGTGACAAACCCACAAATTCCAGTCAATCTCTGGAAAATTAAAATCCCCATTATAAGACACTCTGGTTTACTGGCCCACTATTTCTCTGCACAATTGCTAATTATACTCATCAGATTCATTAGGCCTATAACACACACCTACTCTCATTTTTCCTTTTCCAGTGCTTATGTCTCACACCAAACAGACTCAACATTGCATTGTCCACCAACATCAATTGGATGCACTTCCATAGATTTTATGTGTTTCTTAACAGCATAACCCCTCCTCCCTTTCTGTACACATTGTACTCCCCAAATTCCAATTCTGCACTGCTTATGTCTGTATGACACCACACCTCTGATATCCCAACAATATCTGCCTTTGATGTCTTGACTAGCACTTCAAGCTTATCAAATTTATTAACTATACTCCTAGCATTGGTGTACACACAAGTATACATACACCTGTTTCTACTCTTAGTTACCCTAACACTATTATAAACCTATATAAAAGCCTATATAAAAACTCAAAAGTCTGCATAAAATATTCTAATAGCAACTATCAGACCCAATTAACACCAATAAAGGAGTGAAATAAGGATGTGGACTATCGCCAAATTTATTTAATATCTACATCAATAAAATTATTAAAGAATGGAAACAAATGATTAAAAATGGAATACAGCTGAACAACAGGAATAAAATCCAAACTATATTATATGTTGATGATCAAGTTATAATTGCAAAATCCAAAGATGAATTACAGATGGCAACTAATGAACTGAATAAAATAGGCAAAAAAGTAAGAGATGAAAATCTCCACTTCAAAAACAAAATCAATAGGATTATGTGGAAAAAACATACAAAGAGTCAAAATTGTTATTGATGACAAAATAATAGAACAAATATCTGATTTCAACTATTGGGGAAATTTAATATCAAATGAAGGGAAAGACATTCGCACTAAACTACAAAAATATAATAAAATGATTGTATTTTATTATATATTTTTCCCCATCACTTCAAAATCAGCCCTGTTCTACAGCTGTGAGACTTGGGTCATAAATAAGAAAGATGCACACAAACTAGAAGCAGCACAAATGAGATTTTTAAGACTATTATTAGGCTTTACAAGACTAGACCACCAAAGAAATTTTGATATTCGTGAGAAATTAAAAGTAGATAACATAGTAAATGACATAAAAAGGTATCAGAAAAAATGGATCAGCCACATAGAAAGAATGAACCCAGACCAGATCCCAAAATAAGCCTTTAACTACTGTACACACCTACAGGCAAGAGGGATATGGGTCAACCAAGACAACGATGGCAAGATCAAGACCATTTCCAAGTGCTATTATTATTATTAGCCATGAACCCAGGGTCCTGAGCTGGATATCATCATTCTTCTCTTTCTTGGTGATTCCTTTCTACTTCTCTCTCTCTCAGGGTAACTCTGGAATTTTTTTTTTTTTTTTTTTGGCTGTTGCAGCATAAGCCTCAGGCTTCCTTGTACCATAAGGCTAATAATAATAATAATAATAATAATAATAAGGTGCAAGGAAGCCTGAGGCTCATGCTGCACCAGCCAAAAAAAAAATAAAAAATGCCTGTGCTACCCTGAGAGAGAGAGAGAGAGTGTGTGTGTGTGTCAGAAGTAGAAGGGAATCACCAAGAAAGCAAAAAAGAGAATAACGATGATATCCAGCTCAGACCCTGGGTTTGCCAAGCCCATACTCACCAGATGTGAGCCCCTGGGATAACTGAACAGATATTAAAAGACCTAAGCGGACCAAGTTCATGATGATGAACTATAATTTAATTACGAATTAAACAAATTCATTATTTAATACTATACCCCACAACAGGGAGAAATAATCATAAAGTAATTATTTTTAATAATTTCATTTTTGATGACGTAAATATCAAAATTTTCATCAAAATAGTTTGAGCCATTAATTGTAGATGGCAGCACATGATACGTCATATATAAATATGACGTATCATGTCATATAATTAAAGGGCGCTTCAGCATTTGGCAGAATTTGCTAAACAACAAATAAAAAAGCTAGTGAAAAAGGGATAAACATTGTCTCAGTGTTTGATTATTGCGATGTTTCTTGTATGATTATGAAAGAATTTTGACTAATTTGTATTGGTGGCGTATTTCGCACTGGCAAATTTTGATAGAAACATAATTTGTGCTTTAACCTTTATTTTTTAAGTGAAATATTAGTTGGGATGAGTTATTAATATACAGGGACAGAGATTTCGTATTTATGCCTTTTTAGGAGATTCCCGTTCCCACCTAGCCTTTGCAGTACCCTGCTTTTGAAATTAAAAATTTAGTCACTGTAGGTTCGTGTTTTCATCGTTTTTTTAAGCAAAGTGCATTTCTTGATGGATAAGAAATTTGCGGCACATAAAATCAATATAAACTTTATTTTCTCCGTTAACTTCGAGCACAAAAAAAAAAAAAAAACTTTGTTCTCATGACTAGAAATAAAATGATTAAAAAATTAATTACTAATTACATAAATTTTTATAGGGAGTATATTTTTATTATGTTTTAAAACACATCAAAATATAGAAAAGCAGATGAATGCTAATTTTGATAAACTATTTCGCGAAACGCTGGTTGGAAAAATTAGCTGCTATATGTTCATTGTACTTATGTCATGTATAGTACAGTACTATAGATTACAGTACGTAAAGTGCTTCCATCTACACGCAACGTATAACACTATTTTGATTCAATAACTTCTTTCCTTTTACATAATTATTGCTAAAATTTTTTAAAATTTCAATCAATCGCCATAATAAGAATATCGAATTCTTGATTCTTATGGGAGAAGAATTTACTTAATTTTTTCCCCCAAATTTACTCCATAACGAGATACTTGTCAGTGTTGTCAGGATGACCGGGTTCGAATTCCGTTGCAAAAATTTTAGAGACAAAACGAAACTACCGACAACTTTTCGTATGTGACTGCCAGAGGCGGACTGGGTCAAAAATTCTTACCGGAGAAAACTTGTAGCCTCATACTAGAGTTGATGGCCAAAATCACATAGGCCTCGATTGGAATCCGGCCCACCGAAGTTTCCCTGGTAAGTCTTATGGACAGTCCGCCGCTGGCTGCTGCTTTCTCTTGGTGCGCAATATTTTATATTCTACACACTAACTGACATTTCCTATGTCAGTTAGTGTGTAGAAAAAAATATATCATCAGCATCCTGTAGGTAAAAATATATGGCTCAATGATTGCATCCAACTTGCATTGTGATGGTACCATATCAATGAATTTTTCTATCATGTGCTGCCATCTACAACTAATGGCTTCATTTATTAATAATAAAAGCAATTTTTTTTTTAATTTGTTTTTTTTTTTCTTCTAATTGTTTTCTGTTATTTTCACGTTCACAGCCGGAAACAAAATTCCTTCAACATAAAGAATATTGAAATTTGACATATGTGATTTTGTATTTCTTGGAACAGAATTAAATAACGAATAAATAGATTCATAATTAAACACTTGAAATTACATTATAATATTAATTAAAATTTTAGCTAGTTGTAAAACGATTCATAATGAAATGTAATATAGTATAGTGACACTTATGCAAAGTTTCTTTTGCATATACGTTCAAACCCCAGGGCTCACATCGGGTGAGTATGGGTTTAGCACACCCAGGGTCCTGAGCTGGATATCATCATTCTTCTCTTTCTTGGTGACTCCTTTCTACTTCTCTCTCTCTCTCTCTCTGAAAGTAACTCGAAATTTTTTTGGCTGGTGCAGCGTAAGCCTCAGGCTTCCTTGCACCATATGGCTGATAATAATAATAATAATAATAATAATAATAATAATAATAATAATAATTACGACACGGTACATATACCCCACTCAACCTAAGCGAGGAGTCCCCTTCCAACCAGGAGGCACAAACGAAGCTAAAAAGATGCGCAGAGAAGACACTACAATGATCTCCATCAAGATCGCATAGATAAAATTGCTTCCAATGCATGACTCAAGAGCGAGACGCTCTTCCCCGAGACTGGAGGATTCATGCTCGCCATCCAAGACCAGGTAATCAACACCAGAAACTATAGAAAATACATTGCCAAGGAGCCCGGAGTGTCCGATGACGCACGTCGACGATGTCACCTAGCCTCAGAAACGATCCAACACATCACCGCGGGATGCGGTGATGTGTTGTCCAGATCGAGTACACTCATAGAACGACCAGGTAGCCAGGATAACACATCAGAAGCCAGCAAGGAAATAGCAGTTGATCAAATGAAGTGTACCGTACTACAAGTAAGAACCCCAGGCAGTATTAGAGACTTCAACCCACAAGCTGTACTGGGACCACGCCATAATAACGGATAGGACAGTCCCGCACAACAGACCGGACGTAACCCTTGTGGACAAGAAGGAAAAGGCTACCTATCTGATTGACATAGCGGTACCCAACACTGGCAACCTGCAGAAAACCAATGGGGAAAAAATCAGGAAGTACACGAACCTAACACAGAAGATCAGAGAGATATGGCATATGCAACAAGTTACGACCATCCCGATCATTGTGTCAACCACTGGTTTGGTGTCAAAGACCCTACATAACAGCCTAGCAGCAATACGTCTCCCAGCGAACACCTACAAGGAACTCCAGAAAGTCACAATCCTGAACACCTATAGGATAGTCAGACAGTTCCTGAACCAACAGTAACACCAGAATTTTCAACAAACACCCTGTGTACTTGGTAGCAATACCCGTTACGAGGTGGAACCCCCAATCAGGGAGAAACAATATAAGAGCAATAATAAATAATAACAGCTATGTACTATCTGTACATTTTACCAGTATGCTCCAGGGCTAGCTGGTGTTCTGCCAATATACTCCTAAATTTTGATAAATTCTTAGTTTTTTATTACATCTTTCTAACTCAGGCCTATTGACGTATTATTAGGAGGTCCTACTATTATAGTCAAGTAACAATCAGAAACAGATATCTTTTGCTGATTATTATTTGGATGTGCCGAATGGTCTAGCCCTTCATAACGTACCATTAAATGTATCCCTATATGATAATTATCTATAATAATTTTAGTAATATTTATTTTATTTTATTATTATTATTATTTTTTTATTTTATTATTATTATTATTTTTTTTTTTTTTAGGCTTCTCTTTTGTTAGCGGAAAACAGGCTAGTTTTAACTAACCTGTTTTCTGCTTTTACTTCTAAGTTGCATAATTTTTATACATGGTATTAAACCTGTCAGTACTACTATTTTAGGGGCCCAACGGCTAAATGGTCAGAGATACAACATACCATGACACTATCCATATACTTTTTATAAATCTCTTGCTTTCACAGACCTCTGTGTTACACCTACAATGCATACAACGCGGAGATGGGGGGAACCCCTGGTGCCGTTAGACTTCAAATACTTTACTCTTTACTACTATCTTAATCTACGAGAAAATTTCACGTAAAATTCAATTCCATTTCCTTTTTTTCCCTTTCTCATATATTGGCCTATGTTGCAAGTCGCAACATATGCCAGTAAATATAATCAATCACAAAAACTACATTTATAAAGAAAAATCTCATAAATAACATGTGTATATACAGTATACAGCGGACAGCAGGATTTAAACTGCTCAGTTAATGTAATGGCTCTTGACTTTTCTCTGTTAAATTGAGTAAGATTATTGTATTCTTATTTCTGCAATATGTGCTGAATCTGTTTGCGTGGGCATAAAGGTTGTGCCGCACATACTTTTTTTTTTAGACCGTTTTCCTGGTCCATCCATGCAATTTTCCTCGTGTTCTCAATTTAATCTAAATTTGAAGGAAGGCGGATTACATTGATAGGAATAAAGTTTGGTTTCGTTCGCAACTACTGGTTTTTAATAAAATAAAGTAGCACCATTACTATAATTGATATACCAATCATACATGCATTACCCAATTATCAAAAGTTCAAGTTTTGTTAATTAACCACATTAGAATCAGACCAGAATGTTGACATTCGAACGTTCATTGGGCTGCATCCGCTTTATTATGATATATTCAATAACTTTGGGGGGCACGACCATCCAGTGGTTACAATAGTAGAAGTCTTCTTTTCTTGATCATTATTTCGAAAATGCTATCAAGAAATTATGTGGTGTTAAACACATAAAACCTCTCAATTTTTACTATTTTAATCTACGAGAAAATTTCACGTAAAATTCAATTTCATTTCGTTTTTCTCTATCTCATTATCATTTACCAGCGTGTGCAGTGACCAAGTGACCTCAAATTTTCTGCATTAATGGTGTATTTAGGTCACAGAGTGTCAAGACTAACAAGGGGGTACAGGTTATGCAAAGCGAAGCTCGTAGAATACGAAAGTAAACATGTTAATTCACTTGTTTCCTGAAATATATCTTGTGCTTCTTTAGCAGGACCCAGGTTAAAAATTTCGCACTGATAGACATTAAATTATAGAAATACATGTTCACACTAAATCGTATAATAAAAAATAATATACTTTTATTCCTATACAACTCAGGAGGAAGCGCATTAGTTTTGCACACGGTGTAAATTGGTGAGCTATTAGCGAAAGAAATACCAAATATTTTTGCATATTGAATATTATAATCTCCTGACTAGTAAGATTTTTGAAGATTCATCTAGTTTATGAGTTTTCATTTAAAGTTTTTTTTTTACAATTTAATGTATTCTTTTCAATTATCATTACGTACTGTTATTTTCATGTAGCTAAAATAACTATTTATTTACCAAATTCTGTGAAATGGATTTCATTTCATAGAACTTGATAAATACTGTGTATTTATCAAGTTCTATGAACTATATTAGTATTCCAAGATCTATATTAGTATGATCAGTGCTATCTCGGCTTGTGGCAGTCATGGCTGTGTGCTTACGAATACTTATAGAGAAAGAAACTATCCAAGCCAATCGGATAACTGCAATTAGCCTCAGAAACATTTAATTAAAGATCATTATCAGTCGCTCGTCACGGCAATATCAAAAAGTCTCTCAGGACACTTGGCTAATGTAAAGTTCTGTTCATAGCATTAAAGAAGCGATTCCATTAATTTTCTTTAAGATCATGTCTGGACACTTTTCCCATATTTCCTTCTTGCGGGGTGAATGGACTCTACGACTTCTAGGGCAGTATTTTTCGGATAATGTAAGTGTAGTTTGACCTTGGAAGGAACCCGCCGATCAGGAGTTTGACCCTTACTACTCTTAGGTCAGTCGTGGTTCAGTAGATTGCTGGTAAATGTGACTGAGAAGGGAGGGAGAGAGAGGAAAGAAGCGTGGAAGAAGAAGCTGTTATATTGATAAGAGTACCAATGAACTCACTGAAAAAGGAGGAAGGAATCCATACGCTGGAACTGTAACCACAACTCCTTTTTATTTTAAGATTGCGTGTTAGTAGAGACTGCAGTATCTGTCAGAGAACTGAAATGAAATATTATAAAGATGAACAAAGCCGACAGACTGAATCGTTAGTTCATTTCCTGGAAGCTTAGGGGAGATACGTTCGCCCTGGAAACTTTAAAAATTTAAAACGTAAATGATTCAGGACGGAAGAAGGAAAAAGATTGGAAGAATATTTTTATTGCTCCTGGTTCAGCGGTTCTTAATCTTCTGCATACCAACTCTCTTTTGGCAACGTATATAACGCACCAACCGCAGTCACAAATTTAATTTGAATATTAATTTTCTTATCGGTACAATACATTGTATACGCTCTCATTATTCATTTAATTTAACAATTTTTTTTAATAACAACTTATACCGATTATTAATATATATTTTTAAAATTTCTATACAAAAAGGAATGTAAAATTTAATTTAAAAAAAAAAAAGCACTAAGATATAATCAGTTCTAATCTCATACATACAACAACATTGATTGTAATCACCTGTAGTCTGATAATGCAATTAAATTATTTATTTCATAATCTTGTCAATGTTTTTCGTAAACACAGTGCAAACACAAAATTATTAGAAACAGAGATCGGTTTTTGCGATCTCTCTCTTTCTAATATCAAGCATTTCTTTCGTGTATTAGGATTCTTGTTTTCCAGTGTGGTATTTTGATCGTTTCTTTGTTCTGTATTCCTCTGTGGCCCTCAGGAGGTAAGAGTAAGATTGTAACGTAGGGACAGGAGCGGATTAAGGTCGATTGAGGCCCCGGGCGCAGAAGAAAATATTGGGCCCCTTAAAAAAAAGAGAGAGACAGGGAAAATAAAAATACATGTTAACCATTTTTTTAAATAAATAAAAAAATATTATGTACTATTAATGTTTTATTTCCAATAAAATTTGAATATAATATATGTATAATATAATTAATAATAGAAAAATAATAATCACAAAGTTTTGAACTAATTTGTTGGGGTTTTGCGTGGGCCCTTCAGAAGTCAGGGCCCAGGGCGCGCGCCGGTAAATCCGCCTCTGCGTAGGGATGTTCTCCTCGATTCGCATGTTGGGATCTAACCAGATCACTTCCGAAATTTTTTTTTTTTTCTCTGAACAGATTTCGTTAGTCTTATCTCCGATATCACCAGAAGTGTAGCATATTTTGTCTCTGCCTAATCAGCAATTTTTTAATTTCTGATTAGGCAGAGACAAATTAGGGCACTTGCTCTGCAAAATTACGATTATTAAAAAAAATGTATACGTAGATATATATGCTTACAGTCAGTGGTGGAAATGGATTTTATGAACTAAACAAGCTGGATGAAGGTATAAAAGCATAAAAATAAAAGAGAAAGAAGTGGGAACTCTGGGTATACCTGTTCTCCATTTTCATCATTGCGTGTTGTAAAGATCGATTTTACAGTATTTCTGTTCCTCATTTAGTACCAGTGTAGCACGTCACATGTCTACAGGTGAATGGACTGTGGGAGATTGTCAAGGTCGCTCAATACTTTTATAAGACACGTGCAATTAAACCAGGAAGAGGACAAACGACCAAGCAGTTGACCTTTGCGACTGCCATGAGTAAAGTCTGCTGATAGTAACAGGAAGTGTATAAACAAAAAGGACGAGGGAGGTCAGAGAGAGAGAAAGATGGGGGGGGGTGAACAATTAGAGAGAGACTTTAATACAATATGAGCAAACAGTCCATCTGTAAAATTCACCATTTAACTTTTTTACGGGGGTGCGATACCCCCGCGAGAAAAATGATAAGTAAAAAATAGTAATTTTTTAGTTATTAGTAAACAATAAAAAGTAAAAGGTATGTACTTCCATCAGAAAGGGTGACATAAGTAGTGGTATCAATTTTGGAAGTATGGGAGCACCAGCTAAAAATGCAAAAGGCAAACAAGAAAAGTGACTCTTTCTGGCTTGAATCGGTTCTCAATTTACACATTGCACATGCGCGCAGCAACCACTAAAAATTTAAATTTACACTAAACATTAAAATGGTGTTTATTTTTAATTTTTATTCTAACGATATCGGAGAGAAGTGAGAAGAGAAGTTTATTTTAAATTTATCGGAGAGAAGTGAAGAAATCACTGAAAAGCTGGCCAATTTATATGCCATCACAGTATGTATGTATTATTTATACAAGGTGCAAATAAAACAGGAAAACTCTCCGTATTCCACAGAAATGGGAGACGGAGATTTCTTCGATCGTATTGTAATGCTTTCTCAAAATTTATTTACGAAGACAAAATGGATAACATAAAAATTACGACAATAATAAAAAAATAATATTTATATATATATGTTCATATTTTTGTACCAAAGGTTTTATTGAAATTCGAAATATAAGATTATTTGCGAAGGTAGCCGAAAGATAAAAAATAAATAATTACACTTTAATTACGCTTCAAGTGAATAAAAAGAAATCGGAACTTTTGAGCTTAGCAAAGTCAAATCACATTCCAAATTACTACTCTGGTTTTTAAAATTCTGATTTCACCTTAATAAATTTATTTGTTATTTTTTTATATATATATTTTGCTAATTTCATAATTCTGTTACATTAAAATTAAATTTTCCATATCCGAGTACATCTTTATTTTAAATATCATACATTAAATCAGGTAAGTAATTAATGACATTTGGAACACTGGTATTCTCCAGAAAACTATATTATTTCTGTCCACCGCCATCGACCATTTTCTGGCACCTACTGTATACTATCGATGTCACACAGTAGTAACATATGTTACTACTCTGTGGTCGATGCCGTCCCTCAAACTAAGAATACCTGACGATGCCATTCATTGAAGTAGAGATTCGAAAAATTCCAATTGTGTTTAAGAAGGCTATGAACTTCTTAATGTGCCTGAATAAAGAAGGCCATGAATTTCTGGATAAATTCAATTAATTTTTTCCTTTTCTTTATTTTAGAAATACTGTATAACGTTATTTCCCATTTTGAATACAACGTTTCATTTTGTTTGGGTACACTCGAGATATATATATGAATTTTAATATTTAATAATAGCAAATTAAATTTAATTAGAATATAGGTATGCAGAGTAAAATATACGTATAGCGCCATAAGGTCAAGTATTTAGTTAACCTAAGTTGGACTTCATTGCTATACCCTATAATTAAACACATAATATATAATAAAATAATAATAAATGATAATGAAGCTAATTACTGATAAAAGGATACATTGGATGGTACGTTTTCAAGGCTAGCACCACTGAACACATCCTATCAACATTTTTCTAATTCTCTATTTTCCTACATTTTTAATACTAATTTTATATATGTTTATATATATGACGAAGCCAATTTCTGATTATTATTTTCGATAATTATATTGTTCAGAAAAGTCCAGCAAACGAAGTTGAAAAAGTTGTTTAGTTTTTGAAGGAAGTAAACAAATAAAAATACTAATGGGATACAAATAGTGAACGTCTGATAAAAATATCTTGTACTTTTTTTTTTCTTATTTCAAGCATAAGAATTCGACATTGCTTTTGGGGAGGGGGGAGAAAGTTATGTATATACAGTACTAAGGTCAAGGACAGAACACTGCCCTGCGTGAATTGAAAATAATTTATTAAAAGACAGTTGCTGCTTTCTGACAGGTCGAATAATAAACTAAAATAAATATTTGTAAACATTCGAAGAAGAAATAGAAAGAGAAGAGAGCAGAAATAGTAAAGGAAAGTGAAATTACCGTACTGTTAGGCCGAAGTGCTACAGTCTTCTTCAAAAGTTTTAAAGTGGGATTAGCAATACGTATTCACCCCCATTCAGCGGCTATAAAAGTAGAGGAAGATTGTAATTTGTCCCAGCCGGACGTCTGTGAGAGCTGTATGCATTCAACCTCTCACGTTCCAATCGCAGTACGATAATTGATTACAATTGCAGTATAATTTTGTTGAAAATCGGATGAACACACACACTACTCTATTGATGTCCATAAAATAAAAATGTCTCTTGATGAGCAAATTCTCTTAGCATTTCTCGCTGTTCGTGTTGTGAAAAGTAAAAATAAAAGAAAACAGGATGACCAGCGAAGATGATGGTGTAAATAATGGTTAATATGAAATACTTACTCGAATACTAATTTGTTGGAAGAAATTTATGGAATATTTTAACAAAGGTTCTGTAGATTTGCAGAATAAAGCCGTACAAAAATATTTATTTATTATTATTATTATTATTTATTATTATTATTAGCTATATGGTGCAAGGAAGCCTGAGGCTTATACTGCACCAGCCAAAAAAAAAAAAAAAAAAAAAAAAATTACCTCTTCTTCGTCAGAAAAATTAACCCCAGGGACTCACATCTGGTGAGTATGGGCTTGGCACACCCAGGGTCCTGAGCTGGATATCATCATTCTTCTCTTTCTTGGTGATTCCCTTCTAATTTTAACACACACACACACTCTCTCTCTCTCTCTCTCTCTCAGGGTTACTCGGGAACTGTTTTTTTTTTTTTTTTTTTTTTTCCTGGTGCAGCATAAGCCTCAGGCTTCCTTGCATCATATGGATATTAATAATAATAATAATAATAATAAATGTTTTAAATGGATGGATGTTCTTGGTAACTCCTGATGACTCAAAAGGAGATAAAAGTTTTTAAAAAAATACCGTAACTATGGTATAAATGGCATCTGCATAAACACCACTTTTCCTTGAGTTTTGAACCAATTTAAGCTCTCTTATAAGTTCTAAAATTATTGATCTTTTTCTTAATGAATTCCTCATTAGCCTCAAGATCTATTTGGCCACTAAGACTCTTTTCCTTGCGTTTTTGTCATGATATTCTGATAACTTTACTTCCCAAAGGCAAGCAGATTCTTTGTATAATTCAAAAAATTCTGTCAGGAAAGTTTGTGTATAATTCTGTCAACAAAACGGAATTGAATGGATGGCTCAATTCGCACAATCGAATCGTTCACACACACGCGGGCGCGTGTGTGTGTGTGAACTATGTTGCATCCAACACGATCCTACTACTGTTTTTTTTTTTTTTTTGTAGTTGTTGGCGCATAGGCTTCTGTGGCCATAATGCACCTCCCAAGGTTTTTGCAGTACTTTGATCCAAGCCCGAGGCGGGAATCGAACCCGCGACCTTTGGGTTGCCAGGCAGGCACTTTACCCACCTGGCTAGCCCGGTCGGCTCCTACTACTGTAGCCAACCTAAACTGCCTGCGGTCAAAATCGAACCGATTCAATCAATTGCGCCTATGCACGTTCTAAATCACTTGTTTTGTCGTATCCAACCAGTAATGAGCTGCCAAAATCTTTACAACCGGTTCCCTATAAAACTTTCCGATTTAAGGGATGTAACTTATATCCCTTAAATCAGAAGAAAAAGAAATGGCTCTTTAACTACTATAAATTCGCGTTCCTTTGCATTTGAAGTTTGTTTTCTACACTGTTTTATAAGATTAAAATTATTCGGTTTTGAGATAACGTTATAACATTTGTTGGCGTAAAAATTTTGAATAACAGTTCGCACAAACCGGCTCCAGCTTATCACTGTTTCCAATTAAATCGCACTGCAGCATTGGAACGTGATTGGTTGCCTTTTCTATTTCCTGGAGTCGGACAGACTAAATTATCATCGCGGCCTCGAGTGAAAGCGGCGTTCTAATAAGTGGCTCTGGATTGGCTACTTTGAATGCATAGTGAACTGTGTAAGATCGCTGAGCGTTGAATGGATGTGGCTTCTTTTGATTGGCTGACTGTGAGTCGCATATTCTGCTTCTCTCTTGGCTAAGAGGCCAATCTTTCAACGTTAAGCAAACATATTCATCAGTACACTGATCGGCTTTACTGGGCGCAGTACCTCCATATTTATAAGGCGGTATTGCTATAGTCTGGCTCATAACATTTTTTTTCTTCCATTTATTTGTACACACAATTATTACATTTACTGTATATACAAAAGTTACAAAATATACAATTTTATATACATATATAAAATACTATATTATATATGACCTCCTGGTGCATAGCATTCGTGTATCCCAGAATCAAGGGTGGCTATATACCACCTTATACCACCGCCGATAAAAGGCCGCTGCTACCTGGTGCCCTTCTCTAGGCTCTGGTTTACATTGTCTGTTTGGGCCGAATTGCACAAATCCCGCACCCACCGGAGGTAGTGCAATACCGGTGGATGCCTAACTCGCTTCAGATTACCCTGAACTTGGAGCGAGCGAATAATTAAATAAAATGAAATAAGAAATGAATGAAAAGTGAATCACTAGTGGAGAACATTCCACGAATTATCCTCAGTCCACCAAGAAACATAATTATTATTTAAACAGATATATACAACACTTATTTTAAATGTGTTCAGAATCTCAGAATTTCTGAAAATCCGGAAAACAATATATAATTAGTTTACATAGAATAGACTATGTTTAAGACCACCTCCACATTCAGCACTATCTGGCTCATAACAGTCAGCCCACCGAACCAAGCCTCGTCCATTCAATCCACACTCACCCATCGTAGGTCAATGTGTATTCAAAACAAACAAGGCAGAGCCAATCATCATAACGCAACTTTCTTTCGAAGCCGCGATTGTATTGTACGTCTGCACGACTCCAGAACTAACGTTTCAGAATATACAGCTCTCACAGACGTCCGATTCGGACCAATCACGACCTTCTTCTACTTTTGTAGCCGCCATCAATACGTCCTGCGCATTTTTTTCCCGATCTAAAAAAAAAAATCCGCTTTGGAAGGTTTTAACTTGTGAATACTAGGTAATTTCACCTCCCTTACTATTTATGCTCTTTTTCTGCAATGTGATTTCTATTTCTATTTCTACGTCGGATGTTTAAAAATGTTTATTTTAGGTTATTGTTAATCGGCCTGTACGTAAAGAAGCGGTAACTGCGGTTCTATAAATTATTTAGAATTCGTGCAGAAATTTTCAGATAGTTTTTTTATTAATATTATTAGTTTTCATCTTGGTTGCATTCAAAGCGCGAGACCTCAATATTTTTGGGAAGGAAGGATTCTCCTACGGGCTACACACGAACTCCTAATACATGTATACTCGACATGGTGATTGAACCGAACAATTTAGGCTTAATTTTTTTACGTATAATTTGGATGATCTTTTTTGATAAGACAATGCATGCTTTCCTATTTACTCTGTAGTCACCATTTTTCGATGGAGTCCACTGTTTTCATTATGGTTGTGGATGGAAAAAAAAAAAAAAAAAACTGGATCACTAGTGCAATTCAATAAACCGTCTTGTTGAAGTGCTATATATTTAGTGTTAGCGCATGTGTGTTATTTAAATATAAGGTCTTTCTGCATTCATTAAGTAAAATAACTACTGTATTGATATCGATCAGAATTTCTTATTATGTTCCACAATCTCTTTGTTTTTCAATCTGCATCAGGTATACAGAATATATTTGATTTTGCAACTTCGTACATGTTACATAATTAATTTTATTTTGCTCAAGTTCCAAGTAACTGACTGTAGCTAATCAGTATGCTACTGAATAACTGAAAGAGCTGATCATTGTCAAGATCGATCCAAATTTTTTCAAGGTAGACCACAACTAGTCGTAGTCTAGAACTTAAAAAATAAAATAAAATTCTGCGGAATGAAAGAAAAGAACAGCTACGAATATGAGGTCTACTTCTAGCAATCCTGACTTCCGAGTCTTTAAATATTTTAGTAAACACCGATACCAGACACACTCGTGATCCAGAAATGCATGCGTTACCTTGGCAACAAGAGCAGCTCAGTATCCGTATCAGTATTCAATTAGCATAACAGAATGGTTACTTCGTGTGAGACAAGACACTTTACCTCAGACATACACGAGAATTCAGCGACCTGTGAAGGACGACCCAGTCGACTTTTAAACAACAGTTTTTGAACAGCGCGTGTAACAACGAGCATAGAATTGGCCCTGATTGATAACAGAAAATCCGGAAAAAAGTTTCCATAAATGGCGAAAAAAGAAACTTTAGAACTAATTTATACCTAAAATTTCTTCGACCAAGGTAAGAAAAAGAAAAGATAGTTTCTGAAGGTAGCAGTACAACATCACTTCATTGACACGGAAGAGGAGTACCGAGCGCTCTCCCAGTATGCACAGGACCTCTTCACAAGGAGAAGGGTGTTAATTGCTATACATCGAGACTGATAGTACAGTAACATAAATCGCATAAGACAGAGACAATTCCTGGAAAAGAAAACTGTGGAAGAAAAGAAAATGAACGGAAAAGAAAGGAATAAAGAAAATAAGGAAAAAAGAAGAAGAAAAGAGAATCAACGGAGAAAAAAAAAAAAAAAAAAAAAAAAAAGGGGGGACAGGGATTGCCTCATGAGTGTCCCAATCTGAATCAAGTGGACAAGAATAGAGACAACAAACTGCAGCCTAGCTCCCAAAGCCTCACGGCAGCCTGAAGAGGGCACCCTAGCCCCCTTCACCTTTAAACCCTACTCCCCGGGGGAGACGATTCTCTCGTCGCCCCCCCCCCCTCATTTCCACTCTGGTGGGGCATGGGCATGCCACACTAAACTTGGGGCTGTCTTCCCTATTGGCTCCATATTTCTGTCTTTCTCCCCCCAGACTTCAGCCTTCCCCCCCTCTCTATCTTCACGCTAGCGAAGTCCCACACACCTAAATTTAAATACATCCAAAATATCTTCACCCACGTTCTGGCCCAATTCAAGCGACGTCAACCCCACGATTGACGTTGGCACATGTATGCACGTTGTGTGTACATATATGTGCTTGTATACATGCATATATGCATGCAATATAAATACATTCTTTTTTTTTTTTTTTTTTTTTTTTCTTATTATCCTTTTATTTATTTATCCTTTTATTATTATTTTATTTCTTTATTTATTTTATTTTCTTTTATTTATTTATTTATTATTATTATTTTTTTTTTTTTATTATTATTATTATTATTTATTTTTTTTTATTTATTTATTTATTTTATTTATTTATTTATTTTTTTTTTTTTTTTAGGTCCTAGCCACTGAAATCTCAGGAAATTAGGTGGCAGGACCTGCCAGAGTAACTTAAGTCTACTGGGTTCCTGGTCTGCCTCCACGGGGCTAAGGTGGGGCAACGTTGGGCCTCAGCAGGGGTCCAGCGGCTAAACGACCAGATGAACAACGGTACACGGCACTACACATATACAATATCCATACACTTTTAAATCTCTGGCATTTCCAGTGAACTGGTACACCCACAATGAAAACTACGCGGAGATGGGGGGAACCCCTGGTGCCGTCTGACACTAAATACACCTTACACCTTACACCTTACACCTTAGTACAAACTTACTGTAGAAACGGTTCAGGCCTTTTGATTTTTGGCGTAATAGATTTCAAGGCAAGTTCAGTAATAATTAAAAAACCTGAAATATCTAACCCTTGTTTCAGCTGAGTCCATACATTTGTTTAAACTGAAATAAATATATGGTTTCAGTAGAAACAATCTCTTTTGGTTCGTGTACTCTTCGGCTATATTTAAAAGGCCATGTTATTCACCCTTAGAATGACCACACGATTTAAGTAATATTCATTCATCATCATCGTCTCAAAAGGATAAACCTGTTTCGTATTTTCTCAATAATGATGTTATTGTTTCTTTCGGCTTGTTCTATCTCTCATAAGCTATTGTGATATTGAACGACATCATCCTAGAGGTCTTCGACCTACAGTATCGTTATTATTAATAGAGGCGACTTAAATTTACGGTTCTCTGCCTACTCCTTGAACAACCATCCAATTCTCTGGCAATAGCAAGCAAATCGCGTTTCCTTAATTACGACATTCTAGTTCTCAAATAAATTATGCCGCTCTTTCCTTATGCTATCCGTTTGACCCGTATCTTTTGTTCTTCAATTTCCCATGTGCACTGAAGGGAAGAAAGAATATAACTGGAAAGAGATAGTATGCCACACTGCAGTAGATAAGAAACAACGATCTTCGTTATGCCATGATTTCCTGCATATAATTCGTGGAATTGTAATCCCCGGCTAGTCAAGTAAGTTAAGTTTTGTTTTTTATTGTTATGCATAATATTAATTATATTTGTTCCTTCCACTACTCAAGCCGAAGATCGGATCTTCATGTCGGATTTCTGCGTGAATTGGATCGCATTTCGCTTTTACAAATAAGATAATTGTCTCCACCCCATGATTTGGCACAGCTCATAAATTAGTGTTTGAGGAGTCTTTATTTGAAAACTTTTTCTATCACCTCCTTGTACGCTCGCATCGATATTTTGCCTAGTGCACAACTCGGCGTGGTGGTCCCCCATCTTGTTGAAAATATATCGGGCTGCAGTTAAAGTTGTGGATACAGGAAACCAATAATTCCGAACAGAAATATCTGGCCGCACCAGATATTTCTGTTCGGAACTGTCAAGTACATACAATGTTGTGATATTCGGATTCCTAAATCCTCACGTTACGGCAATGAAAAAAGGATTTCGTCTGGAGGAACACTATAGGGTTCATAAAATGACCACCGTTCGCCATTCCATCATGCAGAGGGCGTCGATTTGAGGAGGAATCATTAGCCTTCGGCGCAGGGATCCTAGTACGTACATCGCTGTAGCAAAAGGAAGATAAACTGCGCATGCGTTTGTTTATTTCTGACCCAGCATGACTGGCCATGCTGCTGTCGATGTGTTGTTTAGTTCACTTCATTTTAGCTTAATCTGATGTAGACTATTGGGAGCAGTTCTCGCCTTCCCGCTCCTCAAAGTGATTCCTGGCAGTCTAGTAATGGATAATGAGATGGATGAATAGAGTCATGGGAAACTCATTCATCATCTCCAGGGCTGTGTATTACATACCAACCTAAATATAATCCCCTAGCGAGTTCGCATAGCGTCCAGCAATATTGTTATTCTTTCTAAAATTCTTACCAATGTGAAGCCCACAGCTCACTTCAACTATAGAACAGGAGCACCCTGAACGAAATTCCGCGTTTTTAGATAGAACGAGATGTAGTACTATGTTAAGAATTAATACTCAATAATACGCGAGCAGTATAATATCAAAATATGTAATAAGTAATTAATCAAACCTTTATGCAAAATAAAATCTCTGTTGAACCACTACTTTTGTAAGATACTGTAAATAATTGCCTCTTGTAATATTGCAAAGCTTTAATATAGTTGGGGAAGGACGTAACGTGGTTGTTTTCCATTAAGATTATTACCACGTGAAATTAATAATATAGTTTATTAGGCCATGGTCTGGTGATGGGTGTCGGTAATATGCCTGAAACGTCACCTTAATGTATAGTAGTTTAGGCGAATAGCCTAATAAATTATATTATTAATTTCACGTGGCGTATAAATGGTATTAAATATATTAATAATCTTAATTGTAAAGGTTGTTGTGTGTTTATAGGCCCATCAGCAACTTAGGTCATGTTGCTTATATAATATCCCGATATAAATATAATCACACTATAAATATAATAAATAAATATTTACATATATAAATCACACTATAAATAAATATAAAATACACACAATTTATATGTCTATAAACTGTGTGTTCTGTGGTCGATTTGCTGTTTTCAGGAAGGAAAAAAAAAAACTTGCTACCTGACTCAGCCACGTTGTGAAAAAGACCCATAAAAATTCCTCGCGTCATTGACTGGATTTGAACTCAGACCTTTCCCCCGGTGTGGGGGAAGACGGTGATTATACCAACTGTGCTATCCAGGAGGAAAATATTGTAAATAATTGATATTCTCGCTTCTTGTATACTTTTCTAGCCGTTCAGCTGTGTAAAAGGAGTAAAAGCAAACACTCGCTGGAAAATACAGAATAATAGATAAATAAATAAATAATAAAAAAAAGTATTCATCTCATTCGTTGATATAAACCAACCATGTTGTGTGGAATTCAGTCCTCTTAGCAAATCACCATGATGTTGTAGTGTGATTATATTTATATCGGGATTAAAATAAATTGTAGTCTGCCATTACAATGGGATTTTTGCTGCCCGAAAGATGTTTCTTATCTTGAGAATTGTTTGGTTTAAAACTGATTCTGATCCAGTATAATTATAACCAAAATTATCTCCGTTGCTTTTATCTATCACGTCGTGTAGTATTTGCAGATTTTGAGTTTAGACTTGGACTGAATACCGCTCAATGCACTGCGCCTTCTCTTTGGGTGACGTAATCATCACTGATTGCTATGTTAAGCTTCAGAGACGCCATCTATTCATTTTGTTCAACATATCAATGAAACTGGGTTTCTCTTCACAAAGAAATCATTTTTTTCTTTCTCATATACTTTTATTGCAATGAAGTCGTAAAGATAATTTGTATTTACTATCTGATAATAGACCGCTGGCAGGACTATGGTAGTACATGAGGCCGACCTCTTTTTTTCGTAAGTAGAGCGGTCTCCTCCCTTTAAAAGTTGAGCTTGGATCAATTGTCGCGGCCCTGACCACCAGTGCACTGTTTCTTTCATTCATGGACAGCCCAGAAAAGCGTGATTTTTAAGGTGAAGGGATTGTTAAGATTTTTAGTGTGATCTCATTTACAGAGAGAGAAAAGTTGTATTCCCTATTGCTTTAAATGCTCACTTAGTGAAACATGCACTTGGAAATTATTTTAAATTCATATATATTTCAAGTTGCCAGTTGCATAATATGATCAGAGTCTGTTTTACAGCCATGCACGTTTTATTCATGAATTTACAGTGACGTTCAGCTTGTTGGCAGTCTAACACGGTTTTATACTCTTTTAAATCACGATTTGCGGCTTCATTTCCGTAGTTTACATTTGGTTGAATACATCGTGTTCCAGTTGAATAATATTTATGTGATGGAAACAGCAGCTGCTTTGCTTCGTGCGGTTATGCACAGAACTGTGCTGTAAAAAAAAGAATAGGATGAAAAAAGTTACGTAACAGGGAGAACAGTCCCGAAGATCTCTTTTGCCAAACAACTAAACGCATCAGATACTTTTATTGCCATTATTAGTTTTTCTTCTTTTTTTTTGGCAACCTTGGAAGGAACGTGTTTTTACATTAGCAGCAGGTGGGTAGAGGTGATATCTCGGTAACGCAGACCTGAATATTTATGTCGCTATCTACAAGTCACGACGCAGTTCACAACCCTTTCTATGAACGCCAACGTCATGGCACTCATCCCCCAGACGTTATCCGCCTACTCACATATTTCTGGCACATGTCCGATTTTAACCGCAAATCGGTCCGATATTTTCTGACTCTTCAATCCAATGCAGTTATAACGAGTTGAAGTAGAGAAATAGTTTGAACTCCATAAATATTGCCCCTTAGAAAGCAGCAAAACGGACTATCCAGATAAAGGTCAAAGGTAAGTATCCGAGAGATAGTACCACGCGCCAGACACAACGATCCTACCTTTCATGACCACACCTATTAAATAAACAAACAACCAAAAAAAAAAAGTCCACGCAATCACTTGGTATGTTGACCCTTTAAGGACTGAAAGTGTACGAATTACAGTACTGTATAAAGTTTCGGCCAAGTTTTCGAAACTCGGGCCAGAATTGCACTTAGACCACAGCAACTTTTAGACACATTTTAATTGGAATTTAAATTTTTTTCCGCCTCGGGAGTGAAAAGCACTATAAATAAATTACAAATAACCTAAATATAATAACCCAAGGTATAAAAATACCTGAGGTCAGAGGAGTTCACAAGATAGAAAAAGAGTACAAAGACATCGCCGTATTTAGGTTAGTCTTTTTTTTTTTTTTTTTTTTGTTAGTTGTTGGTACATCGGCTTCTGTGGCCATAATCCACCTCCCAAAGTTTTTGCATTTTTTACTCTGATCCGAACCCGCAACCTTTGGGTTGCCAGGCAGGCACTTCACCCACCTGGCTAGCCCAGTCGGCTTAGGGTAGTCATGTGGATTCAAACCAGTCTCTCAAACGCATGTACTACTGTACTTTCTTCTCTTGACCACTTTGCTACAGATCGGCCTGAAAATATGCGTTAATTCAAACACTGCTCCAGAACTCTTTCTAGGCAGGGTCCCTTGGTCATTTATTTAGCCATATTTATGAATTTAAGTGGTAAATCATACAATGCACTTCCTTTTAAATCCTGTAGTGCAAAAATTCAGCCGAGAAAATTTTGATCCAAATAACAAGAAAAATATTGCTAGAAAATTTATAAATAAATCAAAATAAAAATTTTGTGTTCTTCTTTCTAAATATTTCAAATGCAATAATTATATTTTACATTTGAGTAGAATTTACAAATATGTTTTTTATGGGTAGGTAAATAGCGTCACGGATGGAGGCTACCAAACTTTTGATTTGCTAAAATTATTGATAAAATTAATAATATAGCCAATCCTATAAAATACTAACAACAGACTCTTTCGAAATTTTTTCCAGTCTATTTAATATTACAAAAATAAGAACCTATGTGAGAACTTAAGAAACATTGAAACTTGGGGATAAAAATCGAAGGTTGTTATTTACGTAGCACGAATACGTATTTCTTTTTATCTATGTATTTTGACTGGGGCATCGTGGCCTCAGTCGCCCATGCGCCATAAAAACCGAAATCAAATCAAATTATCTATGCATTACTCGATAGTATTAGTAAATTAATAAGAGGAGTTTACCTCAATATAGTACGTGGAACACTTCCGTATGATACCCACCAGAAATTAAAACGGAAAAAACGAAAAAATCGACAACTTACCGGTACATTAAAGTAAAATATAAATAATTAAAGTAAAATATAAATAATTAAATAATCAATTTAACACAATTCAAAATCAATTCAAAACAATTAAAATTCAAATTAACGCAATTAAAAGAATCTAACGAAAATATTCAAAACGATTTTCCTTCCTGAAGCTGACAATGCTTTTCGACCGACTGTCGTGATCACAGGAATGAAAATTACCGAATCAGGCTAAACCTGCAACTTAAATAGTGATTATGTGACTTCGCGCATGCGCGTAAAGGTCCACGCATCGGAGATCAAATATGGCCGCCGAACATTAACAGAATTCTCGTGTAATTTAATTTCAACGGTTTCTGCAATTAATAGTCGCGTATAATTACGTTGAACGTTAAGTATTTTGGCCTCGTTAAATAAAAAAGTATGTTTTTCGTTAATGGCATGAAAGGCTAATTCTGACGCTGCTGAACGAGAAGCACGAACTGAGGATTCGTGTTGATTTACACGGATATTAAGAGAAAACCGCGTCGAACCCTGATAAGACGAGTCGCAATCACCGCAAGAAATGTTGTATACTAGATCATTAATTTGTGTTGCGAACGCCGAAAGAACCGAGCGATTGTTCAGTATAGTGTGTAACTTCCGTATAGGCCTAGCTATAATTTTAAATTCGGTATCTTTAAAGAATCTGTTAAGCTGTTTGTGCCACTGTTCAACATATGGGACAGAAATAAAGTATTTTTTGATATTACTATTGTTGATTGGTGCAGTATTTTGTATCCTATCCCTAGCTTGTACCCTAATTCGATTTATTGTGTTAATGGGATAACCCCTGTTCAAGAATCTGCTAGTTAATATTTGTATTTCTGAGTCTAAAGCAGAATCCGTCGTTGAATATTTATAGGCATTTCACGCTTACCCGGGACTCGAACAAAATACAATTTAGCATCTATCGAAAACCCACAAACACCGGTATGCTTCTACATTATAATAGCTACCACCCGTTCACCTACAAAAGATCGATTATCTTTAATCAATTTCTAAATGCCTATAAATATTCAACGACGGATTCTGCTTTAGACTCAGAAATACAAATATTAACTAGCAGATTCTTGAACAGGGGTTATCCCATTAACACAATAAATCGAATTAGGGTACAAGCTAGGGATAGGATACAAAATACTGCACCAATCAACAATAGTAATATCAAAAAATACTTTATTTCTGTCCCATATGTTGAACAGTGGCACAAACAGCTTAACAGATTCTTTAAAGATACCGAATTTAAAATTATAGCTAGGCCTATACGGAAGTTACACACTATACTGAACAATCGCTCGGTTCTTTCGGCGTTCGCAACACAAATTAATGATCTAGTATACAACATTTCTTGCGGTGATTGCGACTCGTCTTATCAGGGTTCGACGCGGTTTTCTCTTAATATCCGTGTAAATCAACACGAATCCTCAGTTCGTGCTTCTCGTTCAGCAGCGTCAGAATTAGCCTTTCATGCCATTAACGAAAAACATACTTTTTTATTTAACGAGGCCAAAATACTTAACGTTCAACGTAATTATACGCGACTATTAATTGCAGAAACCGTTGAAATTAAATTACACGAGAATTCTGTTAATGTTCGGCGGCCATATTTGATCTCCGATGCGTGGACCTTTACGCGCATGCGCGAAGTCACATAATCACTATTTAAGTTGCAGGTTTAGCCTGATTCGGTAATTTTCATTCCTGTGATCACGACAGTCGGTCGAAAAGCATTGTCAGCTTCAGGAAGGAAAATCGTTTTGAATATTTTCGTTAGATTCTTTTAATTGCGTTAATTTGAATTTTAATTGTTTTGAATTGATTTTGAATTGTGTTAAATTGATTATTTAATTATTTATATTTTACTTTAATTATTTATATTTTACTTTAATTATTTATATTTTACTTTAATGTACCGGTAAGTTGTCGATTTTTTCGTTTTAATTTCTGGAGGGTATCATACGGAAGTGTTCCACGTACTATATTGAGGTAAACTCCTCTTATTAATTTACTAATATTATTATCAACGTAGAACATATTGAGTATTACAGCTCTGATTCATACTATCTAATTACTCGATAGTTTATAGTTCCATCGCCATGCATTTATATGATTAGTTTTGTTTAAAATTAATCAAAAATTCAATCACCTCATCACCCGCTTTACTTCTAAAATAGACTGAATCTGGTCGTGACCCTCAGTTCTTTCTCGTGAAGGTACGACTATATTTTGAGGGGAAAAAATATGGTTAAGTTTAATAGACTGACGTTCAGAAGGAGGCAAAGGTGCTCCGAAGGTTTGGGATACACAGAGATATACTGGTGTGCAAAATTTAAGGACCAATCAGGTTTTCTTCTCGTAGGAGTGGCCTGGATATGGGAAAAGCATACCAAAGGAACCTCGTGATGTACAGAAATGATGAAGGAAACAACACCGACATAACAACGGAAACAAAACGGTACAGAGGGACTTTATTCAAAAATGACAACATAGCACTAGGAAGGGGTGGTCCTCAGTAGGAGATATGGCCACCCCTAATGTTGATGCAGGCTTTGCACCGCCTGTCCATACTTACAACAATGTTGTTCATAAGTTCTTGCGGTAACATCGTCCATTCCTCTGTCAGCGCCATCTTCAGCTGGTGAATATTTTCTGGTGGGTGTGGCCGTGCAATCGGGAAGGATTACCTCGGTACAGTAGCATGCCTCGGAACAGACGCACATGGGGAAGGATTACCTCAGTACAGTAGCATGCACCGGTTACAGTACCGCCTTCCAGTATCTGTAGTTGTGGACATCCATCCAAGATAAAGCCTCCCCCAGGGGAGAACACCTCGACCGCCATATTGATCCCTTTAAGTGATGTTTGCGGGTTGACACCGTGTGCTAACCTCTCGCCAAATTAGCTGACGTCCGGAATCGCTGCTGAGACTGAATCTACTCTCATCAGTAAAGAGTACCTTAAGTAAAGATTTTGTGGTTGTATGTTGTAACCTTTAGAAATGGTGTTGGCCCTTAAGTTTTGCACACCAGTGTATAGCATTGATACAACAAAAGATTGAAAAATACCAGTGGTAAAATCACCGCGGGTTCGCCCTCCCACGGGGGGGGACGAAAAGTCATCGACCAGACGGTTGGTTTGATATGGCTGTTAAAGAGCGCCAGGAACCCGTCCGTATATCGAGGGAAGCATTTCAGAAGTTTAATAAAAAAAAAAACTGAACTGTTCTTGAAATGATCGCTAGTTGTCCAGTTTTTATGATGTCAGCTGGCCAGAATTTGTCAGTTGATGGACATCTTCAAAAATGAAAAATATTACCGTAAGTGGCACTAATTTTGTTTTGACGGCAACTGCACTACTCCAACCCCCCCACCCACACACATGCAATAAATAGCAGTGATTCAGGATCATAATTTCAATGGTGACCACAAATTTCGCTGGTTTTCACTTGACCGCAAGTGGGTCGACACTATTTTGACAACGTTTCTCCTGTCCCTACAAAATAATCATGGCGTATTTTCGCTATTTTCATGTGACATCAATCATGCTGTGAGGTAGTACTCAACCCTGAAATCGCGTTGACATCATAAACAGTTGTAACAATTTAGTTCAGTGTTTTCCACATGGGGTCCGTATACCAGTTCCAGGGGATCCGCGAAACTGTGGTCGACTATATATGTATGGTATATGTAGGGTTATATATGTTATACAGGGTGATTCACTACCATTGCGACAAACTTGCAGGAGGTGTAGGGGGCACAAAGACGAATCGGAATCACATAGCATTGCAGGGTCCGAAATGCCTTCGTCATGCGGTAGAGGACGTTGAATGGGAGGTCGCGTGAACAGCGATCCCGCTGGAAGTCAGCATTTGCGAACCGGTTCATGTGTGGACATGTGGACATGTGTATATGTAAGGGCGGCACCTAGAACGTTTGTTCAACTCCGCCTCGTATCTCTGTGAAGAACAGTATCACTACAGATGGGCCAGATGTGTGTGACGTCGGTTTGTGTGTTTTATGTGTGTGTTCTGTTGTTCTGTTCTGGCCACTTGGCTACCCAGAAGCATGAGTCACCTGGACAGATGATTCTGGGTACTCGTCCACACCACGGGAAGGTGGGCCAGTCCCAGTAAAACACGTACCGTCTCGAAAGAGACTCTGACCCACCTGCTGTTGTCAGCAGGTGGGCCAGGAACCTCTGGGGGCCCATTCCAGAGGGAAGAGAGGAGAGGAAAAAAAAAAAAAAACTACCCGTGGTGAAAGTTGTAAAATAAAAAAAAAAAAAAAAACTACCCGTGGTGCAAGTTGAAAAAAAAATAAAAAAATAAAAAAAAAAAAAAAATAATAATAATAAAAGTAATCCATTGTAATATATTATAATAATACAGTAATATATTTATGTATGATAAAAAAATAAATAAAGAAATAAATAAAATAAAAATTGATAGTATGGCAAATTTAGCAAAAAATAAATAAATAAAAATAAAGTAAAATAAAAAAATAAAAAAAAAATAATAAAAAAAAAGAAAAAGAAAAAAAATTAGAATTTAGCCTTTCCCTTCACAAGAGTGAAATCTAGGCTGTAGAATTGCTTATCTGGTTTTGATTGGCATTGGCATACAAGGTCTTTCGCCGGGTAAAGATGCCGGATGCAAAGGCCTGCAGGGAGGAAAGATTGTCTGGAGTCTGGATTAGTTGATCCACGTTGGTTGGGGAGAAGTTCAGAATTTTTCTCCGAAGTTGATCTCTGAGATCCTCATACAGGTCACAGTAAAAAAGAAGGTGGTACCAGTTTTCCTTGCCTCCACAAAAGCATAGGTCGGTAGCGAGAAGCCCCAGTTGGTGCAGCTTTTCATTCAGGGAGCCGTGGCCGGTCACCAAGAAGGACGTTTCAAGGCTGAGAGAGAACCAGGATCTTGCAGTTTTGGTCATCGCAAACTTTACCTCGGGGAGGAATCTTTTGGTTACTGCGCCTTGTGGCGACGTATTCCACCTGGTTTGCCAGATGTTCACCAGTTCGCTGTAACATCTTGTTTTTTCCCACTTCTCATCTGCAGTGAGATTAAGCTCAATATCCAGAATACAGGTTGGTATTTTTTTTCTGATTCTGAAGCAGAGCCCACGGAAGATTGTAAACAAATCAAGCGGGAGAGTTCCCGCAATTACCTGAATAGCTGCCGTGGAGACAGTCCTGCATATACGGTGAGTGGCCAGAATCATTCCTCTTTGGATGGAGTTCAGTTTGTTTCTCATTTTTATGATAACTGCACGGTGGAACCAACCGGTTCCCGAGGCAGTAGGATGGACGAGTATTCAAACGTTGAACTGGCCGACATGCACCTCGCGTATGGAGCTGCGGACTGTAACGGACGCGCCGCTCTGCGCTTGTACCAGGAACGTTTCCCGCACAGGCGTGCTCCTCATCATACGATTTTCGCACGTGTGCACAGAAGGTTACGCGAGACTGGTTGTTTCACGAGAGGTACCATGAATCGAGAGCAAACGACGAGGACGCCAGACAATGAGGAGAATGTCCTACGTCTTGCAGAAGGCAATCCGAGTACGATTACTCAAGCGATAGGCCAACGATTGGGTATTTCCCAATCCATTGTATGGAGGATACTGTCAACAAACCAAATGAGTTCATACCATCTGCAACACGTCCAATCATTGGAGCCTGTGGATTATCCACTCCGGAGGACTTTTGCTACTTGGTTTCTTCAACAGATTGCGGCAGACAGCGCATTTGCTGCGTCCGTATTGTTCACGGATGAGGCAAGTTTCACAAGAGAGGGAACCTTTAATCAACATAAAGCCCATTTGTGGGCTTTGCAGAACCCCCATGGTACGCGAACAAGTGCAACTGAACGCCGTTTCTCTTTTAATGTTTGGGCCGGCATTGTTGGAGACCACCTCATTGGACCGTACTTTTGCCCCCTCGCCTGGACGGTAGGGCATACTTGATCTTTCTACAGCAAGTCATGCCCGAACTTATTGAAGAAGCACATGTTCCTCAGTCGTTGCCGCTCAATGTGGTTCTAGCATGATGGGGCTCCCCACATTACACTAATGACGTCCGCCAACACCTAAACGTTACATTTGGACAGCATTGGATAGGTCGTGGTGGTCCGGTTCATTGGCCTGCTAGATCGCCGGACCTATCATGCCTGGACTTCTTCTGCTGGGGTCAAATGAAGACATTGGTGTACAAGATCCCCGTTGATTCAGTTGAAGACCTCGTCGCTCGCATCTCTGTAGCTGCCGGGGAGATTCGAGACACGCCAGGAATCTTCCAGAACGTTAGGGATTCCATGCGGCGGCGCTGTGAAGCCTGTGTGACTGCTTCTGGTCGAACTTTCGAACACCTTCTGTAGCATGGCTTTTTGCCAATGTAAAACTTGTCATTAAAATGATTTCTGTTACACTAACGAGTTGCTGTTTCTGTTCTTTTTCTTTGCTTCTTTGTTCACGCGACCTCCCGCATGACGAAGGCATTTCGGACCCTGCAATGCAATGGCAATGTAAAGTCCATCACGGCAAGGGGTTAACAAATAGGGTTGGGTCGGAATAAGAAAATAAAGGTTAAAAGGAAAAACAAATAAAGGATGGGTCGGAATAAGTAAACTTTGGCACCATTTGTGTATTGCAGTTGTTCTTAACCCAAAATGTATCTCGGACCGGTAATTTTTTTCTTTTATAAACCGGTAAAATAATTGTAATTATAACTAATAACTAATAATACGCTGATCGAAAAACGTTTCCGCAGATCGTTAGTTGAGAAACACTTGTATAGTATGCGGAACACACTCCGAGAACCACTTTTAGTCAGAGCAGAATTGACATCTATATAGGAAAGGTTGCACTGGGACCCCCCACATTACTTTATGTTAAGAATAGTGATGCATAGTGATGAAAAAATGCATAAGTATTATTTATTTACATTTAACACGTCAAGCAAATTAATAAATAATAGGGACATGATTAGTTAATATTAAGGGACGTGTAAATTATTTTATTAAAAATTAAAGGTCTCACAAAACCTGCATCGAGTCCTTCATGCACTGGTTTATCGTAGATCACAACGTATTATTTTGCTTCCACAAATATTATTAGTAAAATTATTAAAATGACCTGATGATGACGATGCAAGGAGGCAAACGTATTCTAGATTTGTTAAGGAAAAATAAAATCATATTTTTCCATCGTCAAAAAGTGCCTATCTAATTCCTCCTTGAATTTTGCCAAACTCTCGATCTCGGCTACCCTTGCAAGGAACTTATTCCAACGAATGACAACACGCTGCCCGAAAGTAAATTTCGTAGGATGTAGTCTGCTATCGCTCCCTAATATAGCTGCGCCCTCTAGTTTGCTGTTGATCCCTTTATAGCTGTGTCCCCTGGTCATGTTTATACACTTCAAATTAACCTCACTCCCCCTAGGGAAGTGAGTAGCTAAGCTCTGCAAACCACTTCTTCCAAACTGTTCTTCAGAGGGGTTATGCTCTCAGCACTTCGTTGTACATTCTCTAGAAGTTCTATTTATATCTTTCTTTAGATGTGGCCTCCAGACTTGGAGAGAATTCCAAGTGTGGTCTCACCATCATTTTACAGAGAGGGACAATAACCCTCTCTGTAAAATGATGTCAGCGAAAGTTTAATGCTAAAAATGTCAGCGAAAGTTTAATGCTACCTTGCATCTGGTAGTGTTAAATTTTAGCGGCCATTTTTTAGATCATACCTGTAATCGGTCCAAATCCATTTTGAAGCACAGAGCCTTATTCTGATCGTTAACCACCCCTCCCAACCTTTAAGTTGTCAGCTCCAGTTAATAGAGCTATAAAAAAAAAAAAAAAAAAAAAACCCGAGCCCTTTCTCCTTTGACCACCGAAATTCCTTTGGTTACTGTCTATTTATTGACATTATGATCACTCCCCCCCCTATCGATTCCTAAACTGTCACTACTTTGATCTTTAGTGAAAATTGAATCAAGGGTATTGATCCTTCTTGTGCTTTCTTCCTGCTTTCTAACATATTGAAATAAATAGTAATCTTGGTCAGTAGTTACAACCGGTGTGCCACGATATTGAGGAAAACTTCATTGAATTCAATGGCAATCACCCTTTACATGCACCACAGATATTAGAGTATTTTCACTGAAAGTGTGATTTGAGTGATAAAAGGTTGGAAACCGCTGAACCAGATGACTCAAGATGGCTCGCCCATTCAAGTTGCCTAAAGAGATTTATGGCACTCTTCGGAATCGCTTGTAAAACACCCCGCACTATCACCTTACTTTACTACTAATCATTTCACACGAGATGGCCTCATCATTCGCCTGCACTCGATCAGGTCTGGTAATCGTCTTGTTGCTTTCAATCAGCTTTTAATAAGCAGCAAAAACCTTCGCTTCTTCCGATATCTCCTGAACACACAGCCCGTATTTCCAGGTAACTTATTCCATAAATGCATTTTTGCAGGGGTTTTCAATCTCTTTTGTAAAAAAATTATCTCTTTGTCTGTCTCAGTTTTTCGCCGCCCCTTTTATACTTTTTTTTTAATTTCACCAATTATGCAACATACAAAATGCAGTATAATAATAACCATAATGTGGGGTTAATTATTATATAAAAATATCTACATTTTTTAAACGGCATTCCACTCCCATTTCCATTCTCTCGTATTCGTTCCTCACGTCTACAAAAGTGATATTTGACACAATTATTTGTGTCAATTATCACTAGGTGCCGCCACCAGATCTCATTTAACGATGAATACAGTACATCTGAATGTTGCAAAATAAGTAAAACGTATTTCAGCACAGTAATCAAGTTACGCATGCTAGTTTCGTTTACTTCAAGTATATTCCACTTGATACAGAATTTGCAAGGGGTCATTACATGAAAGCAAATAATTTTCATGACATTGCATGCATGTCATTCTACATGCATTCAATTGTTCTTTTGAAATTCTTATTTAACGAATATGAATTAAATGTATTACCAACAGTATATACGTAAGTATGATGGATTAGGCATTTAATTATTTTAAAAGCTTACGTGCCAGAATCACTTATTCATCGTATAATGGCAAGTTAATAACACTAAATGCGTTGTCCACAGCCACTCAGCAAACGGAAGCCAATTTAATTTACCAACTGCAGTTGGTGAAAGTGGAAGCTGACTTTTATTTTACTTTTTTTGTTTTTAATTGAAAAAGTGGGCTTCCAAATTCTCGTAAAAGAAGTTTCTTCCATATTTGGTGACGTCTAGTGTCTTCGATTAAGTAATAGCCTTACTGAAATAACTACGTCTACATGAAAGATCCTTATTTGGCGAGAAACTGATTTATTTTTTAAGCAGAACAGTATGCCTCCACTTGGATAAAAACTTAATTTATCACTGAATATCGCACACCCAAATTAAAAATATCACACACTTAAGAATTGTTGACCGATGTACCCTGTTGCAAAGTGTATCCGCTACCGGCGATCAACTACTATCGCATGGGAGTATTATTTTCAAGGTTCCATTAGATGGCGCTGCAGACTTATTTTCAGGCTAATTGGTTTATCAGATAAACCAATCAATGCATAGTCCCTGAGGAACCAAGTTTAAAAAGGTCAGGTGGCAATGTGTTCTCGCATATTTTATCTGTAAATTTACATATGTATTGTAAAGATTTATTTCAATGTTTTGTGATAACTGTGCATTCTAGTAGGCAACGTGTGGAATTTATTTTCTATATATAAATCATGATCCTGGGCCCATGCAATTTTTAATTGTTATTTAATTTGTGGTAATTAGACTGTTGATATCAGGAGTGGAACAGCTTCTGTAATACATTCACTAGAGACACGACCGATTAAATTAACCTGTGAGATCTTTGCTGGCTACAATTTAGACTGGTGATGAGCATAATCTAGTGATTAATAATCGATTATATGCAAATTTGTCAATTATGAAACCTACGATAACGATTATCGTGTGTACTTGTAAAGACTGAACAGAACCCACGTGATAACAGTACTTTATGTATAATTTTGATAACATCAGATCGAATTCCTGTTTGTTTGTTTTTCTTCTTATTGATATCATTTCGTAATCATCTACTTTGTATATAACCGATTATGAACGTGCCATAATTCATCGATTAGCACATCACTAGTTTAGACTTGTTTGCATCTTTAGTATATTATTATTATTAGCCATATGATGCAAGAAAACCTGTGGCTTATGCTGCACTAGCCAAAATAAAATTTCTAAATTATCCTGAGAGAGAGAGAAGTAGAAGGGAATCACCAAGAAAGAGAATGATGATGATATCCAGCTCAGGACCCTGGGTGTGCCAAGCCCATACTCGCCAGATGTGATGTGAGCCCTGGGGTTAACTTCAGAGTGGTTGCCTAATTTGCAAAGAACTTTTGAAACAGTCTCATTATCTTGTAACTGAAATATATTTTCAATAGTCTGCTCAAGCAATTCTGGATAAGACAGTCCGGGGTTCTGGTACACATTTTTAGATTCCCTAAAATAAGGTCGGGGAGGATCCTTGTACCAACAGTAATCCTATTGGTGTGTTCCAAGTAGTGGTCAAGTGAGAATCATTGGTGTTGATTACATGGGGGAGGGGGTAACGGTTTCGTTCAACATTTAATCCAACCTCCTTAAGGTTAAAGCTTCCCTTCCCACTACCTATATTGTTCTTGTTATTATGTTCTTTTTGTTATTATAGATATCACAGTATTGAATCAAGGAGGAATGCTTCTTGAAAAGTCAAAAAGCTGTTACAAACAGTTTAATTTTTTGATTACTTATCATTAGATTATATACTGAGATGCTTGATTGACTGCTACGAAAGTGAGAAAATCGTTTAATTCAATGATTGTTTTGTGAATCAGTAATTCCAGAACGAAAAAAATTCTCATTCATATGTGGTACTGCTTCGATCTTCGACATTGAACAGATAATATTGTTGAAGGTGGAACTCGAAGCTAAATAGCATTACAGGAAAGAGAAGTCCTAATGTGGTGTACTCCTTACTACAGAACCTCAGACAGAGGTGGAGTTTAAAGAGCAATCATTACAGAGGCGAGAACTGGCATATATTAAAAAAAAAATGAAATACGTAAAATCGGATTTAAAAATTGGCAGTATTCTTGAAAATTTTATGCTGATAATGACTAAAAACAACATCCTCACAGTCTTGGACACATTCAAAAACTGGAGAATTATAGTGGAAGTTCGATTTTCCGTCAGGGTTTAAAACCTAGTGGGTAATGGATTAAAGTAAAAGACGGATTATAGAAAAACACGTTTATTATTCATAATTTGAGGTACAAAACAGATATTAAGTTAATTGTGCGCATATATATATATGCACAATAAAATAAAATAAAGTAATAAAATCTGTGTTAATTCTGCTTCTACCTGGTTTTCGGTGTTAATGAAGTGAAACCAATTTAAGCTGTCCACTGCCAGTCACTTCTCAGATTCCTGGTGTTTTTTTAACAGAGGAGAAAGTCAGAATAATCACGATTTCCTCATTTAGGAACTCATATCATCCATTATTCATGTCGCTTTCTTGTAACCAGGAACACTTACAAATTTGTAAAATATCAGAACTCGTGGGTAAGTTATAATTTTTTGTGATCTCCATCTCACTTGGATGGAGATAGCATCATTGTTCCATCCTGTTCCAGCATCATTGAAGAGCTTGGACCGGGACTTTTTCCAAAGCATGTGCAGTGTCGTGTATCGCACTTTTTTTTTTTTTTTTATATATATATATATATACATGTATCACACCCCTGTACATTTTTCCAAAAAAAAGTCAGAACATAATATCACTTGCAAAAATAATTATAAGATTCTGAACTTGCACTTCTTGGTCCAGTGGTTGGATTAATGATGTGGTGTTCGATGGGAGAAAGTGGCAAGTTACATTTCCGTCATGAGACTCTAGATTGCTGATAGGCTGCATTATCAAGCAGTAAAATTACTTTCTCTAATAAACCTCTGGGACTTTAGCCGCAGACGCAAACATATAGTCAAACCAATCCAAAAATTGTCTCATCCAAGCATCTTTCTGTGCAAAGTAATGTATTGATAACAGAACAACTTTTTTTCCCCTCCAATAAGTAGAGAAAGTGATAACTTCCTCTACTTGTTATTGGAATCATTATTACCACTAGCATTAGAATACACAATTATCGTGATTCTTTCTTTTGCATTCTAAGGTAGATCTGGGCCAATTCGTGGGGCGAGCACACGACACACTGGCCTCGAGTGCCATAATTTTGGAGACGGCAAAATTGTGATGTGACTGGGGCGGCGAAATATCTGGAGCAGGTGACGAGGCACGTTTTTTTTTTTTTTTTTTTTTTTTAATAAAAGATCTTTCCCATTTGGGCCGATTTCATCGTAGTTGCACTTGTCCGTCAGTTAATCTTTCATTCACTAGGCCCTACTACTTAATAACTGGACATACTGGACATGGACCATCCAGTAGGAACTATGTTAATTCCTGCTTACACCTTTAACTCAATGAGAGCAGCTGATAGCGAGTGAAGCTGGAATCGAGAATTGTGATAACAGAGAAATTCTACTTAATAACATAAATGGCTGGTCCTTTTTAAGCAAATTTCGTCCACCCACGCTAAAAATCATCAGAAGCTGGTGCTTGTGAAGTTTAAATTATATACAGTATTTGAGAACGACAGTGAATTATCGAAATTTATATTTAGAAATAATTTTTTTTGCAAGGGTTAGAATTAATTTGGAACATGGTGTATTTTTTACGTGATAAGTCTTATTTTAATATTAAAGTTGATATTTTAATTTGATGATAAGTTAGTGGTATGATAATATGATGCATCTAGTGGATATAGATAAGAAATGAGTGATGCAAAGTAACTTGGCAGAATCACGCCAACAAATATATTTACGTGGAATTTACAGAGACGTAATATTCGCCGAATCTCATCATTACAGTCTCATCACGTGATTAATCCACTGCCTCGAAATCAGCGTTCAAGGTGCAGAAAGCTATACGGAAAGCCTCCTGGGGGATGCGTCATTGCCTCGTGGCAGATGCGTCGTTATATCATACCGCAACCAGCAAGTTACAAATTTGACCTTGACCGGTATTTAAAAGGGGAAAAGTTAGACACATAGAAAAACCATGATAAAAAAAAAAAAGAGCTGGTTACGTCTAGATCGGCGCATTTGTGAAACTTTCACGGTTCTAGTAAGACCCTGGCACGTATTCCTGCCACACGATGCAGTTATTTATTTTCTTTTTTCCCCCTTCCTAAGTGCAGCCGATCTTTGCTGCATTGCACCGCAGACAAGTTCCCGAAAGCAACCAGCGACACAAAGTATGACGCACTTCTCAGCGAGCTCGTAATTTTGGCCCCCATCGGCGCCACGGACTGAATTGAATAACTTGATTGCTTGCCAGGAACCTTAACTATAAAGAGAGAAAACAAAAGTACCGAGGAAATAATCAGAAGTGGAGTGTGTTGGCTGGAAAACCCGGAAATTAATCCTCGTTTTATAGCCGGACGAAGCACTAACTGGAATCCGTGGGAATATCAGCATTCGCTTTATTACCTCTAAAAAAATACGATGTAAAGTTTTTGTACAACTTTACTAGCATGAAGATCACCTTGACTTTTTGTTTGTTCTTTTACCTGGATTTCTGTTCACTGACTAATGCTATTAGTGTGGATTCGCGCATCAACTAGAATAAATACTGTTCTTTATATAAACTCATTTTTTTTAAAAATACTATAAATTAAAGACAGTGACGATGAACCCAATTAAACATCTATTGAATCGAGGATTCAGTTAAGCCAGTCTTAGGTAGAGTTCTTTTCCATGAGTTATTTCATTTTTTTTTAGTCCGCTAAACTTGCAAATTGGCACGTGAACACACACTTGTATAGACATAATATATGAGAAATATTTCGTCTAGTACAGTGATGCCCAACCCACAGGCCGCCATTTAAGTGTTATGTCCCCCCCCCACAAGAACTTAAAACTAGCTTGTCACCAAACACTTAAAAATATCTGTTTTCAGTAATATTCGATTTAACCATATTATTACAACCATGTAATAAGAATGTTATTATTATCTTGCATTAATGGTGTCGCGTATAGTGTCATGTCATGTTGGAATTTCATATTTAATTATTACGTATGAAAAATTAATTTGTGAATATAAGCTGTTGTTGTTTGGTTTTTTAAGGAGCATTAGCAACTAAGGCCATATTGCTCCGGGATATGCGGTGGTCATTCCCTGACCTTTCCGTATTTGGTGGTGACGGGCTCGAACCCCGGTCTAATCAAGAAGCGTGTGCTATGCACTGCTGCTGCTCCTGCTCCTTCCCACCTGGCTACGCAGGCGCCAATGTGAATATAAGCATCGATTGTGGCATAGCGTTCAATGCGTGAGTGCAGAAATGCACAGGGGTTTGAATGGATCGTGGTTCAAGCTCGCGTGACTGCTAAATACGGTTAACGATTGAATTCGTTGTCAAAAGCAATTAATTGTAAACTCTTCTTACCTAGTGGTAGCGCCCAAGTACCTAAGAACATAAAATTATATCCTATTTCAAAAATGCATAATTTGCGGTAAGGCACTGTTTTTAGGGCCTGCGAACTTCTACATGTTCTCTGTTTTGGTCCGTAGCCTAAGAAAGTGCTACTGACCTAGCACCGTATGAAGTGGCGCACTGTGAACAAAGTAGTGGATGCGCTAAGGAATTCCCATCCCCCCAAAAAAAACAACCGTCATGTGGACTGTAAAATTTCAACATATTTACTTAATATTCCAGAATTTTGACTGAAATATGAGTAGATTCACACTTTGCTTGTTAGATGCTGTATTCAAATTACCTTGTTTTTTCTTTTATCACATGATTTTTAGTAACCTCATCTTCAATGGGTAGTACACAGCTTTCCTTGTTGGTAGCAAATAGATATTTTTACTACTTTTTCATAGGCAAGGAGTAAATTACGAATTAAGTTAAAAATTTCAGGTGAAATTTGTTTTGAAATGGAAGATTTTAATGTCTCTTTATCTGCAAAAAAAAAGCTCATTTAAAAATTTATATCACGAATTTATTTTTAAAATGTTCTAACATTATTCTTCCGCTCATTCTCTAAATTTATTGGCGTTTCAAGTAAATACCAATGAAGTAAAAGAAAATATAACCGAACATAAAAGGTTCATAGCACGGTTAGTGTATAACACAAATACAGTACACCAATTTGTAATTTAAATTCAAATCATGTTAGAATGAACATATAAAAGAGAATGCGCATGCAAACCTTTATATACGGAAGATTTTTAAAAAAATAATAAAAATAAATTAGCGAAAATAATGGACGCTGTTTATTTAGTGGTGGAGAATGGGCTACTTTGGTATTTCTTAAGATGCTCACGGAGTTGTTGTTATAGGGTAACTTCACATAAAATGAACTGCAGTATTTCATTTCATCTCGAACTGATAACAACGGCGAAATTAAGAAACTTAAAAGAGACATCATGTTCTAGTACAGGGAGGGAAATGCGGGATATTTTCTATGACCTCGCTTCGTGGAACATGGATTAAATTCCCTGATGTCTGGTCGCTTTATCATAGACTTGAAACATCTTTGAAGTGCTCCTGTCTCATTGACACCGGTAATAAAAGAATATGCAATTATTTATTATTAGAACATAAACAAGAGTTTATTGTTGGGCATTGCATAAAAACTTAGACAATGGTTTCTAATGCTTACCCTTAGTTTAGTGTGGAATGAATAGCAGTTTTCATGGATAATAAAAGAACTAGTTAAAACCAGAAAAGCGTAGACGCGATAAAAAGGGAAAGGAATAAACACGAAGGCAAACGTACACCCGCATCCTGCAAACCTTGTCCTACATTTCAGCCCAGGTAAACACAGTATTGAATGAAAGGGGAATGGAGGGAGTCGAAGGGTGTTTAACTGTGCATTTCATGGAAGGATGATAAATGCCAACTTTATGCTGCGAATTACGATGAAAACTTTAACGAGCTCGTCAATATTTTTTTTTCTTGCTTTGGTGTTAACAGCAGTAAAATCTACCGAAAACGAGAAATTTAAAACGCGCGCTGGTGGTTGGTGTCTCGATCCGCAATAAAACTATGTTCGCACTCGATTCTTGCGTTTGCTAATTATTGAGGTCCATGACTAATCATATCTCTGGCCTGTTATGTCATAATTAAAATTTAGTTTCTTTCTAGAGGTCTCTGACCTGACTTTTTATGTCTGATTGTAATTGGTGACTTATTCAGCGAAGGCCTTTGCTTCTCGCAGTCTTGGACAAACATGACGCAAAAAATATTTGATTAGGAAAATTCCCTTTCTCAACTGTCATCAGATTACACGAAATTCAATTAATAAAATCCTACTTGAACGTTACGCCCAGGCACACACACACACGATTTTCAAATGTCAAATCTAATATTAATTTAAAAACGTAAGTTAAGTGTTTTAATATATAAAGAGTGGGCGACCTTTAATTTAGCAACTGTGCTCACCAAATTCTTAAATCTTAGTCTGTGTATTCATGCACACTTGACTCAGTGAGTGCGTCTAGCGGCTTTGTCCGACGTAATCGATTTGCCGTAGAAAGTACTTAAAAGTTACTACTCCCTGACTAATCGAGCCACTCCCTTTTACTGCGGGGAAGCCCGAAGCGAAGGAAATAAACGTTTCTTTCTTTCTTCGACGATCAAGCATTTCGTCTAATTTTTTATTTGATTCCAGGCATTACAGTAAGCGAAAAAGAAAGTGAAATTTGTGCAAACGTTATTTTAATTATATTAAATGTTTCGTACTTATTCATGTACTCTGAAAACACGAGTTTTCCCTGCCTTGTATACCGTATCTAAATATTGTTCAGTTTAATTTAATTCTTATGGATTTTAATTTACTAGGACTAGCAAAATGTTATTACTTACTTAAACTGAACCACCATCTACGTTACCTTTACTTTCTGGGCAAAACACGAATTTATGCCCATGTGTCGTCTGGTTTTGTCAGAAAGACAGAATACATTTTAATCTTTTTTTTTTTTTTTTTTTTTTCCAGCATGTGGGTAGTGAATTTAGTTTTACTTAACTATTCCGTCTTCTTTATAACTTTTTTTTGTGTAATTTAACGTAGCTTATTAATTAATGTCTACTCTTTTTAACTAATTACAATTCTTTAATTAATATGTACATTATGTTTACGTCACGTGCTCACATACAAATTTTACTTAAATGGTTCTTGCAAACGGCTTGTTATCTAATAAAATAAATTATTGTAACTAGTAATAAAACATAACAGTCTAATAACTTTTGTTTCCTTACTGAGTTACGAAAACTAAGGCAAGAGTGCAATACCAAAGGCTTTAGAGGTGATCCCAGAAATATATAAGTAAAGCAATATCACTTTGCTATAATGTTATTTCAATGGAACGGACGTGTACCAGGTACACTTCCAGTGGACTAACGTTAAATTCTTCTCTGCATAAAGCAGTTTTGTATTGACGCTAAAAACTTTTTTTCTGGTGTTATTCCAAAAATTTTGTAACGAAAAACCGTTACGGAAGTGACGTCGTCTTCAGCTTCTGCCAGAAGCAAATTATTGTAACTTGTATTGTTTCAATCATACTTGTATGATGGCAACAATAATTTATCTTCTACTGGACCAAATTTAATGAAATTTTGCACGGAGTAGTAGTAAAATTGTAGTAGCTTTTCCAGGATAGTGGAAAATATCAATATCAAGGAACTCTTCACGTAATAAACGGGATAATGTGGACATATAGCATATCGTTGGAAAGCTAAGGAATTTAGAAACAGAAATATTAAGGTTTTAAGATACAAAAAACTTTCGGAAACTGGGAAATTAACCAGATGCGTTAATTCGAAAACGCATCTGGTTTCAAGTCACCTGGTGTTTTCAGATTCAATGTAAGTTTTTTCTTTACAATTAAACTCTGAGTCTGGAAAAGAGTTCTGCACATTTATGAAAATATTCCTCAACTTAGACATGTCATCAGATCTTTCGATAACTACTACACGTAATGGAACAACTATAGATGGTGTATTTAGTAAAAATACACAATGTAAAAATTATATATCCTACTTTAGTCATCACAGACCAATACTTTCAGCAACCGATATGTAATTATTATTAATAAAATAAAAACTGTTATATTATTATCCATGAATTTTATTAATTAAAACGTTTTTAACGCATGCCTCTTAAATGTAAAACACGTTAAGCTGGACACATTATGTACCTGGTACAGAATTTTTTAATTATAGGAAATTGAAAATTAAAAAACAGATACATCAGAACGAAATTGGTACATTCTTCGCTCTTCTTCAGTCATATTTTGTTCTTGGGCTGTAATCACTAAGCCAGGGCTATTGAAACTGTGAGTTTCGATCCCCCAGGAGGATTGCAACCGATAAAGTTTTGTCATTTGTCTTGATTAACGCATAATCACTGCATTAAGGCAAAAAGCAATCGGTATATCATTTCTTGCCCAAAGCTAATCAGGATGAAATCATTGGTTTTATTCATGGGGTCGCAGTATCCCAAAGTTTGAGAATCCTTACCCTACGTTGCAGCCTTTCTTCTGTCTTCGTAGTTCATGATATGAGTAGTAATCAACATTAATATCGCCATGATCTACAACAGTTTTACGTCATCCATTAACAAGATATGTTACATCACGTTTCGTCTGCTGTTAGCCAAGCGTAAATATTCTTACATCATGGGCTGTATATAACTATACTTCCTGTATAAATAGCTGTCTGCACAAGTTCGTAAAACAATGTTACGACACATTGCTTAGTAGTTGTTTGCAGTCGTCTCCATCAGTCTACCTTATACAGTACATTTAGATCCAGAACAGAATACATTTACAGTATATTGTTCCAGTTCGGAATATAATCAGACAACCATAAAAACATTTTTGAAGGCCACTTTTAGGTGTTTTCAAGCTAGCATAACCCTTTTATACACATATACATATTTTTTCCCTCCTGTTTTTGAAGTTAATAATTATGAAACAATATTTTCCTCATTCGTCCTTCGTATAACATGCGAAGTATTTCTAGGAAAACGAAAGGAAAGTTGAAGACGGCATATTTGAAGCCATTGTCGTTTCATTATCAGACAATTTGTCTCATTAGCGGACAACCCACTTGCACGCAAACACACACACCAAATAAATACTGTACTTGGATTTGAGACTTCTACAGGGCGTTCGGAATGTATGTTAGCCCCATAAGAGTAGAATGTGATAAATGCGAATAAGAAAAGTCTCTAACAACAGTTACTCAATCTAGTGTTTGCGTGCATACGGCCATTTTCGTAACACAAAATTATAACCTTCAGGTGCAGGGGTGAAGATCGATTCGGCATTGCAGCAATGATGGCAACTACTTCATCTCAGATAGCTCGAGTTCCTCAGTCGTGTGGTAATTGAATACCTATAACTCATGGTTTTATTGGTGTGCGGCCTTTCATATAACGAAAATGGCAATTCATGATTTGGCACTTTAAAATGTCCCCTATATTCTTCAACAGTACGTCCCCTCCCTGCGCTGTTAAGTGGACTGGTCAGCCATTTCTTACATCTCTATAATACACTAATTTTTTTAAAATCCAGGATCCTTGGAGATTCGGGGTTTTCGGATTTTAGAGAGGTATGTCTAGTGCAGAGGTTGCCAAACTTTTATGCCCCCTTAAAACATTTTTTACATTTCACGCGTTCCCCCCATCATCCAGAACAAGTGCAAATAAAGAGATCTGACATAAACTTTAGCTGTGAGTATACATGCTTTTATAAAGCAATACATTTAATCAAAGACTGAAGTAGAATACGTTTCGTACCTGGATTAGTTAGTGGGATGGCTTGTCCATATTTCATTAAAAAAACTGCTTCATAAAAACAACACACGTCCCCGCGAGGGGACGCCCCACCCTTTGGGAAGCCCTAGCCCAGTGATTGAGCAGTTTTGTGGCAGCACGTTTTAATGATGCTACCTTCTAATATTTCCAAATTGTAAAATATTGATTTTTTTTTTTTTTTGGTAAAATGTGCCGCATTATAGAAAGGCAGAAGATATTATTCCAAGTTGCTCGCTTGGAATAATAATAGACAATAATTTCCATTAGCATCATCATCAGCCATTTTCAAACCACTGCAGGATGAAGGCCTCTCCAGCAACTTTCCAGTAGCACGTTGTGTATAATCTATATTTCAATATACCGCATAAAACTAACTTCGAAATTTTTAATTTTTGGAGTGGGACTCTTCAAACACTCCACAACTTTGGAGACAACAATATATTTGAAGATATTGACAACAAAATTTGAAGATATTGACAACAATATCTAATAGAAGTTGCAACTTTTTAGTACAGCCATTAGTTGTAAGAGGAGATTTATATAAGTACTAAAACATCAATCTCATTTGCACACATTGTCCCAGCTACTCGAACTGATGTACTGTACTTGTATTAGACATCAAGGGATACTATCCTTGTAATAATTTTGGTTTCACTGGAAAATGAATAACATCCTGAATGACTGACGTGATAAGGTTTGTGACTGCTATCTGTCGCAAACTTTCTTTACCCATCTTGGCCCAGAACGAAACTTGCGCAGTTCATCCAATCGGAATCTAGTGTGTAGTCCAGTTCATTCAAATGAAAGGGGCGATCAGTGATATGTAATGTTTTTTTATTATGTTTTTATTATATAATATATATATATATATATATATAATATAACAAAAAAAGTTTTTTGTTATATTATATTTGTTATTTTATATTAACTTAGTTAGCTTAGAGAGTGATAATTTTTTCCGAAATATGCAAAAAGTTGATCATGTCAGAAGTTTTACGTAGTCATGGAAGGGATTGTTTCTTGTGAATTTTGCGAAAAGGAGCCGAAAACGAAAATCTTACAATCCCTCTTTTCAAAGCAGTTGAATGCTTTGAAAAGAGGAATTGTAAAAATCGCCTAAATCAGACCATGCAGCAGCATGGTCTGATTTAGGCGATTAGTTTAACAAACTACAGTATATATTAATTTCACGTGGTATATAAGGTACTGTATTCATTATAGTAATAATCTTAACGGAAAACAACCACGCAACGATCTTCCCTAACTACAGTATATTAAAAACGCTTCGTACACGGATTAGTGGGCTGGTTTGTCCATATTTCATTAAAAATATGCTTAATTAAAACAACAAGTGCCTCGCCCCCTAAAACAAGCTTACCCCAAGGGTGGCGCGCTTCACTATTTGGAACCTTCAAGATTATAGCAAATCAATTGATTGTTTCGATTACTAATCATTTCATTATTCCCGTTACTATTTTTGAGGTGTTTTAAATTGCTAGGGATGATCGCCTAGTATAGACAATTACCAGCAATTCAAATTAATATACAGTGATTATACATGTAGTAAACTGCCAAAGGAATTTTCAAAGTTCTGGAATTTGAAACACATTACTGTACTTTCAACCATAAAATCGGATAATGGCGTCCATTCAAGGCCATTCCTCACAGCCCCCCCCCCCCTTTTCGTCAATTAAAATACCTTCTTACAGTCAGCATGAACACGAAGACTCAAAGCTCCTCATTACAGCTCCCGACTTTGTGCTAATAAACGAAATGCCTGCTAAGGAAATGACAGTCCCCCACCTATAGGTGCACATTCAGGGGAAATTCAATCCTTTTCTCCCACTTCACCCTATTTAATGCATTAAACCAAGTGGATTTGGAGGTGAGCGTTGTCTAAAAGGAACGTTGGCTGTTTAAGATATATTAGTAAGGTAACAAAACTTGAAGAAATTATCTAAAATCTCATATATAGCATTATAACTTAATTGTAGGTTAGTGCAAAAGCATCATTTTAACGTAGCCATCTATCAAAGTAGTTTAATTAAATTGGCATCGTTTTGGTTATATCTCATATTGTGAATGCCTTCACAACGAGTTACCATGGTTGTTATTTGTTATTTGGTTTTTAGGAGCATTAGCAACTAAGGCCATATTGTTCCGGGGATATGCGGTGGTCATTCCATGACCTTTCCGCATCCTCCGTATTTGGTGGTCACGGGCTCGAACCCCGGTCTAATCAAGAAGCGTTTGCTTCTGGCTACGGAGGTAGTTTCCATGGTATTGTACTACCTCGAATAAATAACACTTCACCAGTGGAGATGACTACTGTTATTTATTCTCAGCGGATACCTTAGCATGGGGCCTTTGCCCTTAAATATTTTGGAATTTAATTTGTTTAATTATTAATGAAATAAATTCATAATTTTATTTATTTATTTAATTCAGTCCCTGTAAATACAGAATGGTGTCTTTATATTCTTTAATTTGAGGCCATTTTTATCTCCAAATTTGAATGTTTAAAACAGTAATCCTGCCTAAACTAGTAGATGAAATATTTAGATTACATTCATAAACTAGAATCAAATGAACGGGCTTAATGCTCACCGCGGAATAAACTTTGCCTTCACGATGAGTCGCCATTCTATTGCACTATTTTCTGAAATGAATAACTGCCGAAAAGGCAGTTTATCTGCCATTTATTTAAAAGCTGTCACAATGAATAAAGGATCACCGAATCATCTGGTCTTCAGAAGCGCTTAAAATTTTCCAACCGCCTGAATGCATGTTTGCTGGCCGTTTTCAGCATGTTAAAACACCGGGTTATGGTTTATGCAGTTAATACTCCACAAAAATTAGAACCAATCACTTAATCAACCTTAATTACCGCGTTTGTCTACAAATGGGTAATCCATTAGGGTTACCATGGTATATGATAATATACAGGAAATAATAAGTAACCCTAATGAATTACCAATTTCAGTTTAAAGGTAAACGCGTGATCAGTTACTTGCGATCACGCGTATGACCTGGATTTAAATACGCGAAGTACCGAACTTTGTACTTGTATTCTGACTATTTGGGGACAAAATGCAAATACAGGAGCCCAACAAACATGTTTGATATTGCTGATTAGCTTGTTTATTCGGAATTCAGGTAGGAATCCTGTTTATTCAGCCTCTCAATGTTAGCAACATGGTGGGAGTAAAGAGATAATAGTGAAAGCTGTAATATTAACTAAACTATATTATGACCATATATCATTATCAAAGAAATGTATAACAGCTGTGTTAGTCTATTGATATTCGAATATATTATTGGTGTTAAAGGCCCCAAGCGTGCTGTCCTAGCCGTATTATGTGTTCGCGGGTAGATTTACACGTTGTGCGGGCTGAAAAATCTAGAATAATTCGCGGGGAACCCTACACCTTCCGCTTAAAGCTGGCTGACTTAGTCTCCATTGAAGACTACTTAAGAAATTCTTCCAGTATCGACCGAAATCGAACCCAGATCTTTCCAAACAAATAACTGACGGCGACGTGTGCCGACTTAGCTGCCACGAAAGGCCAATATTTATAGTAAGGGAAAAAATTGAAGGAGGCCCAAGGTCACGCACTCCACAGAGTAAGTATGGAGTGGTACGCCTAGTGAATGATCTTGAATCGGCTGTTGTTTTTCTACTTACTGTAGTGTATTGGCCTCTGTAGAAAAATGGCCCCATTACCGATTAATTCACTTCTTTCGGTTGGCACTTGCAGTTAACGATCAATCCCGAAACTAATTCCATAGAAGTCGATGGCCTTATCACTGCGAAATAAATAGAATCTTCTTTTATTATTTTCGCTGAAATTTGTAGCGTGAAGGGTGTCCAACCAAAGAGATGTGATGGTAGAACATCAAATCTTTAAAAACTAAAATGGTTCACATCATTTTCACCAAAATCTTCACGACTTCCGTATGATGCTCAAAAACAGCCTATGTAGTACTTACACAAAACATTCCTGTAAGAGTCATCGAAAAGAAAGCAGAACCTTCAAGAGTAGCTAAACTCCGCCACGCTCTTATTGCTTCCTCTTTTTTTTATGTTTCAATCCATTCGTTCCGAGTATATACTATTTCCTCCTTCATTCTACGGCTGAAGACTGCACCTCGGGTGGGAGATCACCAGTGAAAGTTGCAAATGGTTGACCTTCACTTCTCCACTCTTGCGAATCGAAGCGTGAAACGGTAGTGGCCATAGTGTTGCAACTTTTTCTTTGTACAGTCCAAGTTCTTGGTTTTTCTATTGCTAAACACGCATCCAGAAATACCAGAATTCACCTTCAAGCCTCTCTTTGCATGAGGTATCTAGTACATACAACAGAAAACGCAGGTGACGCAGTTAAATTTTGTTGAATTTTATGGATAACCAATAAAATTCTGTCTACCCCCATAACACAATTACAATTCAAAAAATGGTTCTTTAATTCTGAAACCAATCGCTCGTTCAAAGTCATCACTTTCTCCTAAGTGCTGTAACTGAACTCCATAAGCCAGTGATAATATGAGCAAGGTAGTCCAATAGTCACTAAGTGACTAGTGAGAGTTATCAGTTACAGCTGTATTCCATATTTATTTTACTGTATCAGTATGATACTGCCATTGTTCATTTATTTAGTATTGCCGCTGCATTCATTATTTACGCGATCCGCATATTCGACTTCCGTCAATGAATCATGCTTTTATCAGAGAAGGCACACCGAGAAAACAGGCAGTGGTGTGCCAGACAGAATGACGCCATAAGAAAGGACTGGTCTCTGTCTGCTTTTAATGTCAAATGTTAAGCCGACATTTCGTCTTTTCTGTCTAGAATTGAATGAACAAATTTTGCCACACTTGCAAACAGACCTACCATACTTAAATCTTCACTTTTTAAAATTGCAATAACTTTGTTACACCTTAAAGTCCGAAATTTTTGATTTATTAAGATACCCTGTCCCTAAAAAATTCTTTAATGTGGTAGAGGGAAACTATCAACAAACAAGCTTCCAGAGGCTCCTGCGTCGACTTATCAAAACCACTGATAGGGCATTGTCAAAGTCGACAGCTGTTTGCTTTTTCACACAACAGAAACATACGGACAAACGTCTGCAAGTTCGTTGTCATGACGATATTGAATGGTAATCATTGTACTGTACAGCATATCCAGGGGGACCAAACCGCTGACAACCGATTCTGTCTGACTGGAGGGGAGGTGGTGGAGAGTTTAAAGTTACATTTATTCAGTACCGTATATCGAAGAAGATATTGCATCTTGCTTAGCAGATGAGTTGGATTTATATTATTCCAAAAGCGCCAGAAAACAAATTTGTGGATAAAATGTTCTAGTTGCAGCGTCCAAAAAAGCGTTATGGGATTTCTATATTAATACAATGCAATAGTCGTACGCAGCAAACACAAATATTCTTACACCTATGTGTAATTACCATTTTTTAAATTTAAACTTCCGCAAGAATATTCCTTAGCACTCATAATTAATCTAACTTGCTTTTTCTTTTTGTTCATCTTTCTTGAAACAAAATTTCCAAACCTGCATGGGTTATGCGAATGTAGCATAATTATTGCTACATTCGCATAACCCATGTCGACTCGTCTCTACAGGCTACGTAGGCGATCGCCTAGATTTGTTTGCTATGGGGGTTTTAGACACATCAACGACCTAGCTGTATTCCGCCGTATATATATCTTGTCTGTAAATTGTATCTTCTATGGTCGAGTTGCCTGGTTTTCTGGACAAAAACTCAAGTTTCCCAGAGAAGAAACCATCCTGAGACCAACTAATTCAGGCACTTTGTGAAAAAGGCCCATAAAAGTTCCTCACGTCATCTACGGGATTCGAACTTAGGTCTTTTCCGCTCTGTGTTGGGAGAACGGTGATTCTACCAATTATGCTATCGCGCGAGGTCTGATCATCTAGGACGCCAACAAACTTCGGCAACTATCTTAAGATTTTGCGATCGCATCGTTGGCCCAAGGTGCCAGTATCTGGCAGATATTTTATCTGTTAGCTGTAATAGGAACCAACATATTTCTGGTAAAATTCCTTTTCGTGCAGACTTTGATATGGAAATTTAAAATGAATTCTAACGTGGTGATTAATGACCATGATTTTCTATTTAAATGGTATTTCTAACTTTAAATGAATCCCAAAATTAAAAGATTCGCATAATAATATGGAGTCAAGCTTATTATTTTGTTTTTAGAATATACTTCTGTATTATTTATAGAACTTCATGCCTGTTCTAGTGGACTAAGCAGAGCATGCCACTAGCAGAAATCATACCGCCGCATACACCGAGTTCCACGCAGGGCCGGCTTTAGGGTAAGGTCATATTGGCACTGGCTTAGGTATGCCAAGGTTCCCAAACTTTAGCGCAAATTGGTAAAATTAATCATTCTAAAAAATGAAAATCTTCGTATCGGTGGAAGGGGACGCTATCAGTCAATGTGGCCAAGGTGCACCATATATCCTTGAGTTAACCCTGATTCCACAGAACTTTCAGACTATATTCAGTAGCGCGTTTACGCTTAGTGGCGCCTGGCGCGAATTTAGGTGGTCCACTATTTGTTGGGTTCATAAAGTTCAAATGTTTTATTTTCAGGAATTGTACTGACACATTACTATAGTAAAAAAAAAAAAAAAAAAAAAAAAAAACATACAGAAGCAGATTAATATAGCGTATCATGCATACTATTTGCAACAATTGCAGAATCTTAAAATGTCACTCATACCCTCTCTACGCGATCTTCACAAAAATGGGTTGGAAGACACCAAACGCTCTTCCGGTTCATCATACGCATTGATAATATCATGTTCTTATTTGATTAATTAAAATAAGATTTTTAATTAGAAAAAGAATTTGATTTCGTGGCGACTTAAAAACAATTTACTTATCAATGAACGAATTAATGAGAGTATACTTAGAGTATATTTTAAACTCTAAGGTATACAAGTCCCAATTAAATTCTTATATTCGATGTAGTCTATAAGTTTAGCCAGGTCAAAATGTTAAAGTGACACTGCTTTGCAATTATTTGTGACTGCGTGCAATAAATCATTCATCTGAAGTAGAATTTTTTATAGACTAATATATAGTGCTATTAAAAAAAAAAGGTTCCAGACGCAATCTCTGATTCTTCTCTATTTACGTTGGACTCATTCACTCTCTCTTCTTAATTATTTTGTTTTAAATTAAAATTATTAGAGGTTCGAACAGGGCTATCTTTAAGCACGGTCCCACTCGGCACTTTTCGAGGTCCCAGATGGTTAGGGGCCTCAAATAGTTATCTCCAAGACGCGCTCCGCTTTCTTAGTGTGTACTTTCAAGGTCTTCAACTGACTTGGTATCTAGCCTTTGTTGAACATTCCGATTATCGTTTTATCAAAGGATATATCTCCACAACAGGATGGATTAGCAAGAATATGTGTGCGGGATATTTTCTGTGGAACGGTTATTAGGAATAGGAATAAAAATAATGTCCGTTTTGACCCCCCCCCCCCAGCTGGAATAACTGAGATGAAATTTTTAACATTCTCCACCTGGCCAGTCCGCTTTCGCATCGTAACATCTACGGTGACTGACCCCAGAGATAGGCTGCCACTATTGGTACCAGAAGTACCCGCAAAATCTGTGCACCGAAGATGTTGGATGCACCATTTAATATCTAGTGCACATTATAACCAGCCAGGACCCCAGAGATAATACTGCGGAATGCAGGTTTGGAATAACGAAGACGACCGGACCTACAAAACGTCTCTGAATACATGTCGGAAGCACCGGCCCCTCAAGCTGAGACACTTTCAAATAAAATAAATTCATGATTACTATTGCGTGAAGATATTTCTGTTACACATCGTTAACTCTCGACATAAGTTGCAAAAATAATCTTCCGTTATTTGTCCTTTTCCCTGATATTGTCTAGTCCTATATTTGTTATGTTTGCGCACGCGAGTGCACATTACACACATTCTCTGAGTTCAAAGTGAATGAAGAAAATCAGTCCCGATTTCCATTTAATATTTGCATCTTCTGAATAGCTTAGAACAATTGTTAAAAACGCATTACAGAGGAAAGATAATGGAATTTCTTGTGTATTACGCTATGGTATTAATTTATAAAAAAGTACGACGGTAACCGGACTTTAATTGCGAATAGGAGAGTAACAACAAAACAAGATCATGATGGAAGTTGCTACATCTCCAGAATTTTGGAAGCTGTGGATTATCCTTACAACGTCATACGCTTTAAGATCATTTTAAGATCAGAAACAGCACTGGACCTGTTTTCTGTCGATAGGTGATCGATTCCTACTGGCTCAGATTCTTTCAGTAATTTATCGACTTGAATCACAGTCGAAATACTGAAATATGTTAAAATGCAGCCTCGTCACTGTCCCATACATCTATGCCATTGGTGGATGAAGCACACTTCGTACTGACCATATGACTATTTGTGACTGATAATGTGACTGTTGAAACAATTACTTTAAGTTCAGGTTAATTATAAATTGTAAATTGGTCTCCAGACTGAATGGGCTGATGGAGTGGTGTACATTACAGTCATAAACTTAATTGCCCTTTATGCCTTATCATTATTATTAAAAAACCCTTTCTCCTTTATGAGATTTTTTCCGCCCCGTGACGGGTACTGGTACAGTGTGCATGGGGTGGTTAGTTGCGTCCGATTGCTATTATTATTATTGTTACTATTGGTCGAGAAACTCTCTTACTATCCTACAAGTAGTGTTCTGTACCATAGCTTTTCTGGAGTTCCACGTAAGTGTTCTGTATCATAGCTTTTCTGGAGTTCCATGTAAGTGTTCTCTGGGAGGCTCTTTGACACCATGCTGGCGGTTGACACGGTGATCGGGATGGTCATTACTTGTCCCATATGCCACATCTTTGACTTCCTGTCCTACGTCTGAGTACGTCCTGATCTTTCCCTCGTATATTTTCTGGAGGTTGCTGGGTGCAGGCGCTGCTATGTCGATCAGGTGAATAGCCATTCCTTCTTGTCAATAAGTGTTGTCTGGTCTGTTGTGCGGGCTCGTCTTGTCCGCTATGATGGCATGGTTCCAGTATAGCCTGTGATTAAAAAATAACTAAATAAAATAATAATAATAAATAAATAAATAAATAATAATAAAATAGGACGTCATTATTTTGAGGAAGTTTTTCAGTCTCAGTCCTGTTGACTGGAGGGCAATCTGTTCATGTTTTTGAGTAGAAAACAGCAAAGGAAATTGTCTTTTGCAGATAATCATGAAGATTACATGGAAGGATGTGCAAAGGAATAATCTTAGGGGATAATTAATCCTTTCCTTCTGGTCCGGTTTTCATTGGACCATTCGTTGGTTCCCTGTTGTGTGTGCATAAAGGGTTCTGGACATCACCGGCTCCAGCTTGCATATGCTACTATATACGGCCATCGCTTCGGTTATTATAATAATAACAGGTCAACCCCATCATTCATACTGCAAACTTAATTGGCGACTTACGATGACTTTTATTTGATAGAGGACTGCCGCCCCTGACCACCTTTCCTCCCCTCTGGTCAGAAGCTCCAAATTAAGGGCAATAAAACCCAAATCATTGTGAATTTTTGAACGTGACAGTTCTTCGAACAACAGCATGAAAAGCCGTTCACAGATGTATATACTGTACATATAAAAACAATCAGCGAACTCAGTCGTGTCGCTTTCGGTGATCCCGTGTATGACATTGTGCACGTGCGCCGGAAATAGTCATGCCATTATTATTTCTGCCGATCTAAGGGGCTAATTACGCTCTCTTGAGTTGTGACAGACGGGAAACAATAATGGTTGTAATAAATGAGTAGCTGCACGTTCACGTATCGTATCAGGCGGTCTCACATCAGTGAACGAAAGCAGTTGCACAAACCATTTTGTGTAATAGAAGCATGGTCCCAAAGGAATGAGTTCCTTTTCATACTTTCTGATCTCGGCTATTAGTAGTGAAGTGTTAGTATCAACCTCCATAAACTTGTCTCTTTCAAATTTCACCTAAAAAAATCGCTTTTATTGATCTTTTAAGTGAACTTAAATCGATAGAATTGCCGAATGATCCAGAACATCACTTCCGCGTTTTACATCACCTTGCGGCCAAAAACAAGGAAGGCAAACATACCAGCACGTGCAGGTGCTAAGATGAACGTTAGGCGTGAGACCTGATCAGCTACTGCACAGAGGCACAACAGGGGTTAGGTTCTTCCGGTTCGCGGACCACTAGTTCAACGACTCTGTGGAATGTTTCCATCCTTTTGTGACCTGGTTAACTTATTAATTCTAAGCAGTCGGTGAAGGGAAAAACACAAGACATCCCACACATTAACTAAACAAAAATAATTAATAAAGAAAAGGGCAGGCCGCAGAAAGAAAATAGTTCAACTTATTAGTTTGCAGGATTCTACGCAGTTATTGTATATAATCATTAACCTACAAGGTTTCGAATTGGTGGATGTTCTGAGATCGTTATATGGCATCTTGCACGCTAACCTGAGCAATTAGCTCACCAAACTTGCTGGCCTACTGAATCGTTGAGAATGGTATAATTGTGTAATGTTTTTGGTTGATTGAATTACTTCTTGGGTTAAGCAGTTTATTTTTAAAGTCAAATTTGTTGCATAATAACTGCCCGATAACAGCTTACATTTGTAAGTGAATTTCCAATTAAAAAAATAAACTGGTGTTTCAGTGATCGTTTTGAAAACGGAAAGCAAATTATCTTCAGTTGTTGACTGCATTCACAGTTTAAAGTACGTTTTCTACTTATCTTTCGGTCAGATAACGATGTTACTTTAATTTTTCCTGGCCTGAAATCTATGCAGCTTTGTGAAACTGTAAAGTTAGCAGACGATTTGCTTTTGCTCAAAAAAGGAACAGCAGACGATTTTTAATGATTTATTAACTCCATTATTATTTTACCGACATCAGGTGATGCAATAGAAAAAGGAGTGTGGTAAAGGCGGTGATAATATATAAAGCGGTACTAAGAATGATCAATATTCAACTTTAGGCAGGTGTTTCTATGATAAACCAGCTGGCACTTCAGCAAGTTATTCTCTTTCACATTTGTCCTTTAGCAGTACAACTAGTGAGGCATGGCTTGATAAACTGATGTTTCTTTTGGACAGTAGTACAGAAAAAGTAATGAATACCAGTGAGTCACCGTTCTCATTCCATCCCTCGTAATTTAATACTCATGCACACATTTATTATTAATAGTGAGGTGCTTCATCTAGCTCGCTTGTTGGTCACTTCCCTGTATTTGTACGTACTTTGCTATACTAGAATTGAATCTCCGTCTCAGTTTAGTGGCTTAGTCACTTAGCACTCGTTTTGAGGCCTGTGAAATTTCTAGCTGCTTTTCATTGGTTCGAGCGCTCGTGGGTAGCACAGTTCATAGGATCGCCGTCCTTCCCAACACCGACTGAAAAAGACCTGAGTTCGAATCCCGTCGATGACGGGAGGAACTTTTATGGGTCATTTTCACAACGTGACTGAGTTAGTTGGTCTCAGGCGAGGGTAGCATGGTTTTTTCTTCTGGAAACTCGGGTTTTTCGGCCATCAAACAGAAAATCGACCTTAGAACACGCAATTTAGAGACTATATACAAGGACTAACATGTCCTTAGCCGATGCTCCGAAAATCCAATAATAATAACAGTGGTTATTATTATTAATAATCAACAGTGGTTTGAATTGACTTGTCTGAAGCAGAATTGTGGTGGTTTCTCCTCTCGAATAAGCAAGCTGATATTGCGCGACAACAGATCTGAACATTTTGGAAAGGCACTGGACAAAAACACATTGGTTTGTACAATTCCCCTGCAGTTAAAGGCTTGCCTTCTCCGAAGGTTTACAATGAAGGGAGAACCCTAACTGTCTTCATTCAGTCATTCATGTACTTACAGTGAATGAACAGTAGCGTATACAGTTCGTTAAAATCAAGAAAGTCGTGGGGTACGTGAGGATGTATTCCGAAAAGTAGAACACTCATGATATCTTACTCGGTCACCCTACTAGCGTTATATTTTTCTTTTGCGGCTTATAACACTTATTTCTCGGTTCTTTGATACATAAGATGGTTTCAGTTCTGTATAACCTTGTTATCCAACCTAGTGAGTCTAAAATTGACATGTGTTCATTTTACTAAACAGTTTTATCTGGACAAATGGGTCACAGTGGCTGGTAGTCATCAGCATAACAACCTACATTAATGATAAGCAAAGGGTTGTTTAGAGTTTACGCTGAAAAAAACCAATGTGTTATTATATTGCGTTACGTGTTATATGATTGTTTCCTGTTTTGCAGGATGAAAAACTGAATTTCGGGAAAAAAAACCATAGTCCTTGCTCGTTATAGATCAACTAGTCTAAGGTGTAGGGGGAGGTGAAAGCCTCACGGTCTTAACATAAGTGGATTCGTCACTTCTGCTAACAGTATGTACGTAATTTGTAAACTTTTATTCTTTCTTCTAAACGAAAAAAGGATAAGACGAAGAAATCTGAGAATCAAGGAGAGATAATTTAATCTTAGAAATTAATTAGCTTATTATTAGTAGTAATTTATTTAAAAAGCAGCACCAGCAGGCCACTGAATAACGACTCCCTGAATATAAACAGAAAATAGGAGAGAATTACGTATGACAGAATTACGCATGCGTAGTACTGAGTGGCATTAATCCTGTTTTATTATAAAGAAGTGGTCGATTACTTATTTTGACGAAGAGCTTGACCATAATGTTTGTAAAATAAATGACAGAAAACCTTTGACGATACCAGGATATTAATTAATTTTTCTCAAATACACTTCCAGGAATTCGGGAACTAATATTTATTTGAGAAGAAATCAGCCAGTCGAATGACATGATCGATGATGACTGCGTCATTGACAGATCTGAGTAAATCGTCAAATAGGTCCAATATAAAAGCTCTCTGCCTAATATCCTACATATATAAGTAATTTTTATTTCACAAGGAACAGACGTGCATAGCGCGGAATTTGTCACGCGATTATTTCCGCGCCATATGACTTAAGAAGGGAGGCGGGGAGCTATGACCTAACTATAGTAGTATAGAATTCCGCAAAAAACGCAGGCAGAACCCCGTGCTGCCAAAACCGTCCAAATGGGACAAAAATATCGAATTTAAAATAAAAGCTTGGTAGCAGATCTTTTTTTTTTTATGTCTCATCTTCCAGCAGATTCAATAACACGGAATTAATAATTTAAAACGTAATAAGTCCGACACTTTACAATCTGGCACGTTTATAAAAAAAAAAAAAAAAAATATATATATATATATATATATATAGCAACCCGAAATGGGATGTCATAGCAATTTCATCTGGTTCCTCATCAGATAATAAGTGGTCTCTAGTGCGAACAAACAGGCAAAACAGCTGTAAAGAAGTTGTTCGATGGAAGATGCCATGCGGTATACGAAATGGGAGTTTTCAAAGTTTTAATATCGTTAAAGATATGTTTTTTGTGAGTGTTGTCACTGGAGGCTTGCTATCTGATGAGGGATCGGTTAGTCTGTTTCACGACTAACCGATCCCTCGTCATTTAAACAGTCAAACTTTTGGCAAGGTCATTTGTTTGAAGTAGTGCAATATCCAAACATGTAGACATTGTATATAGTATCTTATGTAGGGCTACACCTGAACGCCAGTTCAACTTCTGGCCACTTTGCTACCGGGAAGGCGATAACCTGGAAAGCCAGTGCCCGTCTACACCAAGAGGAGGTGGGCTATAACTACGCATGTACCTTGCCAACCTCGACTGTCACGTACTGAATGCTCAAAGCGCATTTGGAACCATTCAAAAGAAATCCGTGCCGGCAAGCCGGCACCAGCACACGCGCACACACCTTTTCCTCAGGAGACAGGGCAGCAGAAAATGAAGAAAGAAGAAAATAGCATAAAGGAGGGGGGGGGGGAAGTGGAATATAAAGGATACTGCACTACCATGTCTTTATCCGTTGCACTTCCAAACAGTCCACAAAGCCTAAAAGTCACAACAGCAGTAAAACAAGTCCAGCAAGTTCAAAATGTAAATCTGTTAATCCGGAGTGGTATCAGAAGTCACTAGTTGATGACCATATCACTATGCAGAGCAATGATCAAGACTGCGTCGAGTTGCGGAGATGCATAATTAAAGGAAAACCCAATAAATACATCTGATCACAAGAAATGCAACGTCTGTTAAAATCCTGTTTGGCGTGTTTTTAAAAAACAGCAGAAATTTTGTTCATGAGGTCATAAATACGAGAGACGAAGCAACAGGATGTATTCACATCCTGGTGCCATTTACATTTATAACGTGTTTACAATTTGATTGCTTGCATTAACATTGGGGTTAAATGTCTTCCTCTGATTAAAAATAGCACTTCAGAAGGTTTGAGGCCTAGAAATTATTGATGGATGAAATGAGTAGCTTCTCACATCCAGGAGATAAGATTGCTTAGGTCCTCATAAAGATGGCATTTTTAAAAAAGGAATGAGTGGAGTCTTCAGGCAGCCCGAATGGACAGGAAACAGTATTAGAAAGTCTAAACTGGTAAAGTTTCGCATTAAGCGAACTATGTCCAGTTAGTATGTAGGAGGTAAACAGTGAGGGTGAAAACCATTTTCTTGTGGATATTGGACGTGTTGTTACATTGGAAACAAATTGGCAGTACCAGTACAACTCGTTGCAAAGGCAAGTTTGTTTTGGTGTTGAGAGAATTAAGACCATTGAATTATATTATTTGATACAGTTTAGATCCTGCTGGCCTCAAAAGCAAATGAAAGGACAAGGTAGTCCAGCATCTTATAATTTCTGTCTAAATCCGTATAGTTTTAATGTATTATAACAAATTTCTCTCATGTGGTTCTATCTCTTATTCAGTGAACTTCTTAACTTAGCGCGAACTGCTTTTACAAATTGCAGCTACATGGCTAGCGCTGTCTTAAAGTGACGTAAAGTCATTTTAGGAAAGCTGAGAGCAAAGAGTTAGAAAGTTAAAAATTAAAAGTTGCTGGTGTAGGTACAGCTGAGAAAATGTACGCTTCATTGAATCTGTTGTTAATCTTTTCCATGAACAGCAAATTATTGACGAGCACAAAGAGAACGAGGGGTGTACCTCAAGGTGGGGTGATGTCGACAACCCTCTTTGCAATCCTACTTGAACCATTCCTCGCAAAAAATCCAAATTTTAGTTACTTCCCTGATGATCTAAAATTCTTTATCAATTCAAAAGACCCCAAACAGATACAAAAAATTAATAATGAAACCTCCAAGCAAATTCAACAGTTAATTGACTTTTTACAGCGAGCTGGACTCCAACTCAACAATGCCAAGTCAGCCCACATGACAATCACGAAGAGGAAGGTCAAGAATGACATTCGAGTTACGGTTATTGCTGAGTCAGTCCCCAAAGTTTCATCTCATACTGACCTGGGACTAACGTGGGATGAAGACTTAAATTTCAAGGAACACTTCCTAAAGGCAAAGAAGAATACATATGCTGCTTTCTGGGCTATCCGCCAGGAGCTCGCAGGCTGTCACAACACCAAACTGATTGGACAATACATTAATAGATGTCTCACACCCATACCACTATATGCCTCAGAAATCTGGTCCTCTGCATCTACCTCTCGATGTAATAAATTTCTATCAATGGAATATTGGATTCTGCAGTGGCTGAATCGTCTGGGAGGGAACCCCTTCACCATCTCGAAATCCATTCTCCTAGTCAACTTAGTCATGACCTCCTGGAAGCTCATTGTCCTCAAAAAAAAAAAAAAAAAATCTGTCAACGCTTACCAAGCTGCTAACTCGCCATATTGATGCCCCATCAATAAAAGATATCATCGCACTAACAAGAGGACGAAATAGAAGCCATCACCTACTTAGGATGAAGCTATCAAACTTGGACTCCCTAAAAGGAATGTTCCCATGTAACACCATGGAACACTTCAACACCTTCTCCATTGATCCTGTAAAATTTGAAGTCAGTAAAACCTACAGAAGCCAAATTATAGACCAAATCTGGACTAAATCACCAGGATTGCTGTGAAAATTGAGCAGTTTTTATTAGAAATTTGATGATATGAACAATTAAATGCAATAATGTAATGAATATAAATAAATCTGTTATGTTAGTTGCTGATAAAGAAGTCAACCTATGTATTTAACTCTTCAATTATCAAGATTATGTTATTTCAAAGTGAATACAATTAAGCAAATGTATATATCTATTTAATAGTTATTATTATACAATAATTATATTGTAAAGATCTGAAAATTTGTACAAAAGTGTATAATGTATATTTTAAAATTTCTGTACACCCTCCTAGCCCACTTGCTGTACAGGGAGTGAACCTTGTGTTAATAAACTGATAGTAAGTAAGTAAGTAAGATTTAATTCCACACAACTAAGATCCCCCCCCCCCCGATTATAAATGGTTTTGTCGGTGCATGATGAGTAAAGTAGGGGAAAACAACTGTCGGCTCAACGACTTATGGAAGAGGTCTGAGTGACTTGAACTCGCCTGTTTTTTTTTTTTTTTTTTCCTTGCTATAATTGTATATATAGTTGGCTGCAAAAACGAAACTTAGCGATCTTTGTTATTACGTGCAAGAAATTGATTTGAATTTCTCCACAGTCAATTATTAAAAAAGCAAAACGTAATGTAAGCTGATGAAGATTGTCTCGTTATAATAATTATTCCTCAAGAAAAATAGTTAATTTTTATCTTATTCTCCACTGCGAGAGTATTTTTATCTATGAAACACATCCATTGATAATCTGACATTTGCTGAGACTACGTCTATTGTCATTTGTTCATATTTAACAAATTGAACGGCATAATTAAGTTCAGGGCAAAAGCTTCAAGCTATGAAAGTTATAAAAAGTCATAGTACATGTCGGACATAGTATATAGCTGTGAGCAAATTGAGTTTGTTACTTAGTGCGTCGATGTCATATTGTGGAAGAACTTTACCACAAGTTGCCTTGGTATTTCACTACTGTAATGAGATACCAAAAAAGATGGAAACGGTGCCTGGGTAGTGGCATATACAGTACTTTAAATAAAAAATAATATACTTTTCTATTAGAGCAGTTCTTTATATTTAGTGTAGTGCAATACCAAGGTAACTCGTGGCGAAGAGCCTCCACAATGAAATCGATTCCTTAAGTAGCAAACTCAGTTTGCTCACAGAAGGAAGCTATATCGATATGTACAAATTGAACTGGTATTAACATTTTAACCACTATTTTTATCTTTTAGTAAATATAAACGTTTACCAATATAAATAATTTCAGTTTTTCGTCTTTAATATTCATTGAAATGGGTTTCTCCAAAGCTGCTGAACCATTAGACACATCTCTCTAAAATCTGGCACCTCACAATCCTCGAGGGTGCCGCATTTTTTTATTTTTGTTATCCAGTTATTTTTATGTGTAGATCTGAAATTTTCGTTGACCGCTGACCAGCTATTTAATGGATCAAATTCCATTTATCACCTTCTGTAACAATTTGCCATATAATTGAAAGAAAATCTCAGTGTTCAGCTCAGTTTCTAGCGTTTTATGTACGTATGCACATTGTGAATTTTTTTGTATGTTTGCCTTACATAACGAACAGATGTGTATACGGGAATTTGAGATACTCAGATGCACCTATTAAAAATATCCGTTGAGCTTCAATCTTTCTAACTTAATCCAATTCGACTTTAATATACAGAAACTCTTGCGTGCCACAGTTTGAGGAACACTATTGTACATAAACATAAATTACGGGACTACAATTGTTTGCTATATTACTTCATATGTAACATAGCGAGGCTCCACCCACTAATTTTTGTTCGTAAGTTAATCCGTTCACACATGAATGAAAATGATACCGCATTCTGTCACGTGCTATTATATACTGACACCAACCGGTGAATTGTGGCCAGTACTTTTTCAGTGCCATTTTTTTTTCTTCAAAAGACAGATGTTTCGAAGTTTCGTGGTTGATCGTCGTGTTACTGGTACGATAGCGCGGCTGTTTTTAATGTTCGCATAATTGGACAGTCAGTTTCCCAATTGATAGTAAGATAATTCTGGGTAAGTACAAGTGTGTATGTGTGTGTGTCTGACATCTTTGAAAAACGAATTCTAAATATGATAATTTAAACAGTCTTTAAAAAAAAAAGTCATATCGCGAACAAAACGATTTATTTATTATTATTTTTTTGTTTCTTGCAAGTAGTACAGTGAAGGAAAGATGACAAAAGCTGATGTTTATTTAGAGGTGATATAAAACGGTACATGAAGAAAATCACTGACCTGCTTGAATTCCAAAGAGATAAAATTGTTGGTGTACGTTTAGCAGGGGCATCGGTGGATAAAACTGCTGATTTCTTTTGATGTATTCAGAACAACTGTATCGAAAGTGATGTCTGCATTCACCAAGTATGGAAAAACAAAATCTGATAGGACGAATTGTGGCAAAAAATCGAAGCTGACCGAAAGAAATCAGCGAACACAGAAAAGGATTGTAGTCCGAAAACAAAACTACTGCCTCAAAAATAATTGCAGAATTTAATGTGAGTCTCAGCAGTCCAGTTTCTAGAAAAATAGTTCGGCAAGAACTTCATAAAGCTGAAATTTATGACAGAGCCCCTACTGGCAAGCCACTCGTTACCAATGGTAATGCTAGAAAGAGGATGCAGTGGTGCAAGGAGCAGAAAACCTGGACACTTAATGATTAGAAACATGCCACGTTTTCAGACGAATCATCATCAGAGAGAGTATACATTTGGCGAATGCCTAAGGAAGAGCATTATCCCGATTGTCTCGTTCTAATCATCAAACGAGGCGGATCAACAATGGCTTGGGCAGCAATATCTTGATATTCTTTAGATCCTATCATCATCCTGAATGGGAAAATTACTGCCACTGATTACCTTGATATTCTGGGTGGCCAGATTCATACCATGGTACAAACATTGTTTCCCACAAACGACGCCATGTTTCAAGATGATAATGCTGCAATACACACACAGCAAGATATGTCTAATTTTAGTTTGAGGAGCATGAAACAGAGGCTAAGCATCTGCCACGGTCTGCACAATCACAGACTAAAACTTTATTGGGCCACTATGAGCATATTTGGAGAGAAGGGTGAGAAGCAATTTTCCTCCAGTTTCATCATTTAAATAGTTTGAAACGTTCCTCATGAAGAATGGTCCAGTATTCCTTTTAAGACAATTCAGGATTTATTTTAATCTATTCCACGTGGAATACAAGCTGTTTTAAAAGCAAAGACACCAGCACCATTTTAGTGACTACTTGAACCCTAATCACAGGTGTTTCCATTATTTTGTCAATCCTTGCATACCTTAACATTATTTAGAAGCGCTGGTACATTTAGTTCATCATACAGATGTACACGTGTGGAAAAAGAACGTTAGGTAATGGATCCTTCACGAAGGAAGTTAGGCAGCCGTATCACGATTGGGTACTAAATTCTTTGTTTATTACCTAGTAAGTCATTACGATTGGGCACTACATCCCTTTTACTATCAATTAGTCATAAAACAGTTGGATTGTGCCTGTGGAATAGATCACAGTGTATATAATTGTTGCACGAGTTGTCTAAGCTTTTTCTCTGTTTCAAGTTAAAAGTTTTTCATTTGTATCAACGTATGGAAGTTAAACGTTATGGAAGTTAAATGTATAAAGTTGATGACATGTTTGAACAGAAAGAGATAAATTTGCATTCTGATAGAAAATTATAAATTTAATGAAACAAAGATATTACAGGGTACAAGTTTAATTTTCCGGTGCACTAACAATAAGTGCAAATTTAATTGGGTTTTCTGTTTCGCTATCGGCGTTATTGTTCTTCTAACAGCTATTCTTTCAGCTATTCTGAAATCTGCACTACCATGGAATATTGTTCCCACATCTGGAGCGGTGCCCCCCAAAACCGCTCTCATTTCCATTCCATCCAAAAGTGGGCAGTTAGGTTAATTAATGACCTATCTTTAACAAAGATGGGTCATTCTCTTCCCTCTACTCTCTGTCTCATAGACGTTCTGTTTCTTCTGCATGCCTTTTCTATAGATACTTCCATGGGCACTATTCTTGTGAATTGGCTTCTATAATTCCCGCTTTCTCTTCCAAACCAGTCCGAACACGTGCTGCCACTATTCAGCATCCTTTTATTGTAAAACTTCAAACTCACAGAACCAACTTTTCTCTTCTTCTTCTTCATTTATCCCTTCAACTTTCGTTTTCTGAAACAGCCTCGCTTTATACGTGTTTCCTGAAAATTAAAATCTACAGAAATTCAAGTCTAACGTTAACAAGTATATTCTTTCATCTTTTCAACCTTTAGGTGTTTGGAGTTTTCATAAAAAAAAAAAAAAAAAACAAGATTGTGGTGGGATGTCTATTTAATGATGTATAAATTATACGTAGAATAGTATAATGGATCCATTGTGAAGAAGAACGCTAGTAAATTACCAAGGTGGTTGCTACGAACTTAATTTCATCTTCCCCACAGTTAAAAAGAAATAGATGCGTGAAATTCAGTGCATAAAGGAGTGAAACGACTGCCTATTGTTTTAATGATTGGTGCTTAATGACACCTTTCATGGTTATATGGTACTGGTGGGAGTGGAATTGTGCTAACGATTCTTACGCTGTTACTTCATAAAACCAGTCAAATCACGTTTTATTCCTCTTACCCACACCAGGTTACATGATACTGCTTTACTTTTCGACTTTGTTTCTTAACCAGAGGTCCTCTTCACGGCGATATTTGAAACCTTATGTTCTGTCCTCTCCATTCCATACGATCATATCACTCAAAAATTAACCCATCCGGTGTGTGTTCTGAACAGTTTCGTGACACGCAGCTGCTGTTTACTGTTATTTCTGCCAAGTTCTTGTATCCACTTTTCTTATTGTGACTATCACCTCCACAAAAGTACTTCATTTTCAAAATTTATCTTTGTTCGTCACTCTTCAAAGAATAAAGAGTATGAAGTTCAGAGTAAGAACGGAATTTGTAAGCTCTCTGTATCCAGAATGATTGCTTGCGTAAATAGATTGGGCGGAGTTCGCTCCACTCTGTGGGTAAAGCTAGCATTAGGATTTGAGCCAGCTTAAAGGACACTTCAAAGCGTTAGCAATTTAATTCCCGGCGTGACTTTTTTATATCTTTTTTTTTTAAAATATCAGCAGTCGAACAGGTAGGTTCTTGGCAACTAGAGTATACGGCTATTTTAAAGTACCTTCACGTTGCGTGAACTTCCTTGGATTTTTTATTTTTTATTTTTATTTCTTTCCGTTTGATTATCGTGTAGCTAAGTGAAAACGTGGTACAGTCGTTTGACTTCATAGGAATGTGGAGAAGGATCTTTCGTATATTATGTCTGAATCAAATACAGAAAGAAAAAAAAAAATAATAAAAAGACTTCATTTCATTTTGGAAAAAGTAAACCATATGAATACAGTTTTTAACATCTGTTAGAAATGAACATTTCAAACAAATGGAAAAATGGATTTTCAGGTTTTACCCATCTTGTTCCAGGTAGATTACTGGCTTATAGTAACACGTTCAAAATTTTTTGTACAAAATATCAAAGCTGATAATTTTTTTAAATTTATTTTTTTGGCGTGTGCTAGATGAGTTTTGCTTCATTGAATCGTGTTACCAGAACTAATACTGAATACCTTAACTCCATCACAAGTTCTAAGTGGTGCTGTCTACTGACCGACCGTTTTTTTAAGGTAATCATTGCCTTCCATTGTTTTCTGTTGCCCTTGCAATTTTACTCTTATTATCTTCCACTTTTCAGTTCCCTATCGACACCATTTAGTTCCGGTGTTCATTAACTGTCCAAGGTCTTTTATGAAACTGTAATTTTCTACATACCTTTGCCTCCCACTAAAAGCTCTTTCTGCTGGTGCTACATTTCGCGTCATTTTTACTCCACCCATTCATCACACCAGCGTCCATGTTATGCACCATTACATATACACGTGACAAACCACATCCTTTTGAACCGGAGCAGCTGCAGATAACACTGATAAATGAATAAGCATTTCGTCACAGGCAGCACGATTGAAAAATTATATTTTTCAATTGTGCATGCGTGTGCGCACGCGTGCAGTTCGATAACTTTTCCAATGTCAAAAGAATTTAACGCCAAAACATATTTGGTAATTTGATATTTTACCAGGGGCGGTCCTAAGTAGGACTATAGCCCTCCTTTATGATGAAAATAACGTGGTTTTTTTTTTTTTTTAACTGCTGTATGATAATAAAGGGTGTACCAGATCATTATCTAGTAGCTTCATTTCTGACATAATAAAATTAGGCTATCCAGTTTCATTTTTTTCCCCTTGATAGTTATTACAAACATCGTAGAACTTTTTACGAAATGAATTGTATTGAAGTTGTATTATAGGCCCAAAGTAACTATTTGGGTTAGTATTTCAGGATTAATATTTAAATTAGAGGGCAACCTTTTTCGATCGTTGGTCAGTGTGTGGTTTCTGCAGAATATGATGGGTCAATACAAATTGAATGAATATGCAAACTGGAACTTAGATTTGTATACAAATTATATTTTAAATAATTCCTTTCTTGTACTTATACGTAATTCCTTTGTAATACTTATTAAAAGTTATAGACGTGGCGAATGCAATTCCAGAAGTTTAATATGCATGTAATCCTCAACGTATGCATCTCCCAGGCAAGTTATGTTTATTTGTTCTTGTTTATACTCCGGCACGATCACCAAGTCAGTAGAGTTTACAATAAATCGATCAATACAAATTGTTAATCGTATTTAGCAGTCACGGACTCGAACCCCAGTCCACTCAAGGAACGCGTGCTATGTACTCTCGCTCATGACCACTCGACTACGTATTTTTAAAACATGCAAACGCCAAATCTTTCTAGACACATTGTCACATCAGTGGACCAGTCCCAGTGGAATCAAAGATTGGTGTTCCCCGCTGCCATGAAGACCAAACAGTATTTATATTGCATGACCCTTAAGAAAATTATTGGAATATGAACTATTGATTGATACTTGCTTTCTTTGAATTTTATTGTCAGTAAATTTCTATTAATCAGAATCAAGTTGATGAACATTGGGTAACATTTGCATGGATAAGGACAAGAAGCCTTCCCAAACCTTCAGGTGGGACATAATGTGATTTGCATGTCATCGATTTTTTTTCTGATTGATTAGACTGATTTAGCATTTATGGGTTTTCATGGGTTTCTCGACAAACTAAATATAAATTTCATTTATGAAAATATTTGTTCCTGTGGACATTTAGAACTTAATGCTATGCTAACAGGTCAAATGCAACTTTTGTAATATATGAAAATTTTGTTGGAACTGATAGCTAGCAATAAAAAAATAACAAAGATTATTATATTTAATTTCTACATTTTTAAGTTCATATACATTTTCAGCAATTTCCTCTAATTTAATTGTAAATGAAAACTTGAATCGGAATTTTTTGATTTTCATGTGTATGATACTAATGTGTATCTTCGTAAACATAAAATAGGTGAATAAATTTTCTGTTCATAAGATCAGAGGAGTTCAGAAGATAGAGAAAATACCAGAACATTGCGGTATTTAGTAACCCCGCGTTCACTGAAACTTGTGTACAAATGTACCCTACTGTTTAAACTCAGCTACAGCGGCACGGCCCATAACCATCCTTTTCTCATCCGTTTATGGCGAGCTTGGCGTAATCACATCTTGATCTCAATTCGTTGTGGTTGCTTTAAAAATAGTTTACAGTTTTTGATATGTTAAGTGAAAGGTATGACGTGGGAGTTAATAATTAAAATTTGTTTAAATTTAATTAACTACACTTTCTGAGCCAACAACTCGTTTACTGACTGTAATTTTGAGAAACCCTGCATCCAGGCCATTCAGTACAGTATTTGGGATTCAGTTATCAAGCCTCTTCAAAATATAACCACTGCCTTGATATGGCGATTAATGAAGAATTTGTCCTTCTCTCTCTCCTCTCCTTTTTATTTGAAGGCAGTCTTATTTTAGTTTTTGAACTGACTTAATAACAAAATAGGTTCAGAATCACCTTTGCAAGTAGTAGTCTGTTTGACGTTTAGAAGACTGAATGTCCTTGATGTAGGGTTTCTGAATATTATAGATTAAATTTAATCCAATGAAATCATAAACAAATTGTGGTATTGAAATCGTGTAATTATGTGTTAATCACTTAATTTAAGCTCTTTTTGTGAAGCCGGAACAAGAGGCCAAAAATTTGTTCAATCCAAGAAAACCTAAACATTTAGCATCCCTAGCTTGGAATTCATTTTGTACTCAAATAACAGAGGAAAAATCTTTACTATAACCATTTAGAATAACTCTGCAACATTGTCGAACTCGTAATAGACAAATATTTTTCATAGTATAATCTCAAATCAGGAAGAACAATATTGGCCTAGCAGGTATGCTACTCGTTCAGAAATAAGTATTCTTATATCCTGTTCCTTTTTTTTTTTTTTTTTTTTTGATTGTATAAATATATAGTGATAACGTTTGCTTCTACGGAAACTTGAAGTCTCATGTATATATAGTATGTGCATTTGGGAGTCATAATTAAATAACCAACAAATTTATAAATAAATATTGTAAATATTATAAATAGTATAAATGTCACAAGCCGGATTTTATGAGCTTAATGCTTGAATAGTATTTATCATCTTGTGCGTAACAAGCTTTTCATTATATAAATCTAGGGAATAGTTACATTTAATTATCCATTTCTAGGTTAATTAAATGTAACTATACTTGTATAATTAAAGCGTGTGTTTATGTTTATCGTAATGAGTATTTTACCTTTCACACGTAAAAACTAAGTTAACATTACATCCATGTGGATATAATGATACCTCTTATTGCTAGATTGTTTCTCAGTCTGCACGTGCAAGCAAAGCACTAAACAACGCGAACTATAATCTGAATTTAAATATTATGGATATGAAAATGATAAATATTTTGTTGGATAACACGAGAATTATTTTTCGGTTACAGTCTGGCAATTCTAAGAGAAGCTATTTATTATCGATTACGAACATATGAAAGCGTGGGTGAGCCAGCGCAACCCTAAAAGGATACAACAGCTGTTACACGTTTCTACGTACGGAGGTCATAGTACAGGCTGATGAAGGAATAGCTGAAGACCTGTTTCCTGTAGTGAATGTAGCTTATAAGGTCACATTGTTTTTGTGTGTAGCTATGTGGGTGTACACAAACTAGAATTCTGTGTTAAGTGTATGTATTCATAACGAGCGTGGGTATAAGGGCTTTATAGAAAATAAATAATTCCTCTATCTAAATAAAGAGTTGTTCAACATCACGCAAAATTTGTGAAATAGCAATAATTAAGCAGAACGCACCCATCACTTCATTTGACTATATTTTACGGAATAGTACCAACATGTGTGGATGTAGTGCAAGTGATAATCTTGGGTGATAGCGAAGGCAAATGGTGGTTTTCTAGTGAGACATGCTGAGGAAAGAGGTAGCCCACCCAGTACTCCCTAAGTCAAAATAATTTAAGTACTTCATTTCGCTTTCAGAGCTTACTTTATTTACATCTACATATTTTTCGACTCGGATAAGCGGGAGGGGGGATTCTTAACAAGAAACAACATCGAATTGGGGAGAAACATTTATCGGATTTCTTTTAAAAACGTGGCCAAGTTAATCGGTCTCAAACAAGGGTCGCATGATTTTATTTTCTGGAAACTCGGGTTTTGTTTGACAAATAAATAAACCAACACAAGAATATATGATAAACACAATATACTAACACCTCATAACCCTAATTACTTTACCGCTTAACACTCATCTAACCATAACATAACCATCAAGATGTATGGGGCTGAAGTAAGTTTGTACCTGAACTATTTAACTAGGCGCGGATATCTGGAAGTACTGTGCGTCTACTGCTGATAATTCTCAAGTGGAAATAACTGTGTTGATCTTTTGTTCACTCCTTGTAGAATTTATGAAGCGAAAGCTACGATCGATACCCTACTACGGGAAGACGCCGTAAGACAACGAACAATGGAGACTGTGTCCCATTCATGATTTCTTGTTCGCTGTCTGCCTGCAGCTTTGAATTCAGGGGAGAATTCAGATTCAATGTTTGTAATGTATGACATTTCCGTAAAGCTCCAAATGCAAGAAATAATTTGTTGTTGTATCCCTTAGAGTATTTCGATAACTTGCTAAGGAAATTGAACGATATGACGACAAAAGCGAATTTTGTGAACTTCATAGTTGGATTTTATTGATCACATTGTGTAAAGCAATTTCAATATAAACACTAAACTACGAATGAATGCTTAGATGAAAAAGGAAAAAAAAGATTGTTTCCATTGTTTTCTTCAAAATTATTTTTTAAAAAAGATAATAAAGTATAAGGATGCATTTTTTAGTAAAACAGAAAGAATTGGGTGTCTTAATATGATTAAAGGTTGATATGAAAATAATGAATGGATTTCAGAAGATTATGTTGCCATTTTTAAAATAATTGAAATGTTTGTAACTCTATAAAATTTATCAATTGGACTATGGAGTTCAATTGTTGAATTAGGCGCTGAGGTCTACAACAGCATCTGGCTGCATAATCTTAAACCAATCAAATTGGTCAGACAAGATCTTCCCTTAACAAATCCATGCTGTGATTGAAGTATAACTGCACTCCTGTCTTCTGCATTACTTCTTTAACCAGTGACTGCATTGTTTTACCTGTAACAGAAGTTAAACTAACAGGTCTGTAATTACTCTTGTCACCCTTTGATCCCCCTTTGGGAATGGGGATACATTCGTATATCTCCGGTCCACAGGGATCGCCCCTGAATTCAAAGATGCTCTCATGAAGGACCTGTGGGTAATTATGCAGTCAGGTATGAAGTTCTCGGAGTAATGCAGACAGGCTGCCAGGATAGCTTATGGGGTTTTGTCAATGATATATGTACATGCATTTTGTTAGGGCGGAGGTGATTATCCCATTGTATAAGGCATTACTTCTTTAACCAGATGTGGTAGAACCACATCTTGAGTACGGGTCAGGACGCCTCATTTTACGAAGGATGTAGAGCTGCTGGAAGGTTACAGAGAAGGGCAACGAGATTGGTGAAGGAACAAACGGGTGCTCTGATCATAAAAGGCCTATTGGAGGGGATAGATTGGTGAAATGTATTTTTTTTTTTTTTTTTTTTTTTGGCTAATGCTGTATAAGCTTGGTTTCTTGTATCATTTGCTACTGCTAATACTAATAGTTGCATCTTTATTATATACGTATCTTTTATTCCAGGTTCTGAGAGGTGTTTTTGTTCTTGTACAGTGCCGTATCCAATAACGAACACAACATTTAAAACAAACAAAACTTTATTACAAATCCCAATCCAATTTTATACGATTATTACTCGTATATTTATTAAAAGGTAATAAAATGTTTTAACATTTTGCATTTTAATAGTATAAACAGTAAGTATTTATAATAAAATGCTATTTAAATTTCAGCTATTGCAGTAAACGGTTATCTAAATCTTAAGCTTGAATGAATAACATAATTCTGAATATTAAAAAAGTTTTATATCTACTGAAAAGACAAGATAATTTTAGTCACTTGTCTTGGCTTTCTGTGAGTTGTAGTCCCAGTCATCCAGTAATGTAGATAATTTATAATGGGCATTTAATGTCGTTAAGCTTTTAAGGCCAAGAGAAAGTGCTGAAGAAATTTTAAATCTGTAGCGCAGTCCAATGATGTCTGGGTTCTAGACAAGAATATGTAGATTTATCTAAGACATTGACTTGAGTTTTATTTCTATCGTATGGTCATAGGGAGAGAGGGGGGGAAAGTAAGTAAAAAATAGTTAAGTAGTTTATGCATTGCGTCTTTTTGTTGTTCTCTTTTTTGTGTTATTTATGAAATAAGATCCGGGAGTTGAAGCCATCAGTTTGTTTGCCGAAAGTGTATCTGTTACCACCACTGTTTAAATACTATCATCAATCATCCCTGCCTTCTGTAATGACTGTTCGTCACATGAAACATGAGATAGAAGGGGTATTACTCTTCGTGACTTGGTGTCCTCAATGTCCCGGATTCTTTCTTGACCTTTTGAGTTTGTATACTTGCCTCACAAAAAAGCTGACTCCAGACTGTACAAACGATTCACAGAATCTTTGGTTTAATGGAAAAAAAATGTCGGATTTTAATTTCACATTCTTAGTTAGTGTAAGATTTATCCTAAATAGCGGATAAATAAAGCTGCATGTTAACACCGTATTTTGCATGAACGTTACTCTCATAGATGCCTATACTACGCAGAAATACTGTAATGTGAAGATAAACTCCTTAGTCACATCGATGTATACACTGATGTGACTAAAAATCGTATAAAATTTTAAGGTCGACTTATACCGCTGCGTATAAAATTCTTAACTTGACTTAAAGGCACGTGTTTACGGTTAGAAAGATATGGATCAATACCAGTATACGTATTTACAATTTATTCTATACATATATTTACACAAATATACGTTGTTCTTTACCTTTTAAAATCCAATAAATTGTTCATACGCTTCACCAGACTAAAACAGTTAATGTCGGGATTTATATTTTCGGATTTACTTTTCGAAAGCGAATATGGGATAGCTTCGCTTTTACTGTACGTAGCACAGTAATTTCTTTAATTTGCTCAAGCCCTGGCCCAAAGAATGACCCCCATACCCCAGGATCCTGCACTTCTCTTAAACTTTTAATGAATTATATTAGTGTTGAATTTAGCTGTTAAAAATAGTTCATCAACTCCGTTCATTGTTTTGTTCTCAGATACACTGTTATTGATTACTGCTAGTGGCCTTATTATAATAAAATAAAGTCTCACACTGATCGCCCATTCATTACGTTATTTTAAATGGGGACAAAAATTCTCAATCTTTTAAACAGTTAGCTGTATTTCATAAAAAAAAAAACAGATGAAATAAACAGTCTCTGCGCTGCACCGCATACAGAAACCAGCTGTTTTTTAAGAGACTTCCTACTCCCTTCTTTGTTTCTCTCGATCGTGCTCGCTTAACAACTGGAATGAGACGTTCTAAACTCTTGTTAACTACGATTGGTCATGCCACCAGTGTATTATATCTCTATAAGTGTGTTCAGGGCCGATTTGCATGTTATGCGTACTGAAAAACCAGGAAGGACGTGGAGAGGGTGGACGAATCGTCTTCTTCCCTCTGAGATTAGTAAACTACAACTCCAATTGAAGAAGCCTTTAAGAATTCCTACATTAGCCGACAGAATTCGAACACAGACCACTACAAACGATTGACAAGTGGTGAAACCACTATACTATCAAAGGATGAAATTGAGGTAAACGTGATGACAACTTTATGACAGTATTAATAGTGGCAAATGATCTAACGAAGCAAGCTTATATAGCATCAGCAAAAAAAAAAAAAAAAAAACCTGCCCGCCTCATTTGTGTAATCCTTCCTTAGATTTATTCAAACTACGTAATTCCAGAACACCATATGGAAGTTTTGTTTTCTAACAATCAGTTACTCTCTGGCTGAAAGAAAATTTCTACACATCTATCCTGCAACCATCCTTTTGCAATTTAAATTTATGTCCCCTTATCCATTTAAAATCTTAAACACTTCAATCAGGTCTCCTCGCAGGTTTCCAGACGCTGCAATTTGTAGAGCTGAAATCTTTCTTGGTAAGAGTACCCGTTTGTGCCTCTGCTTAATCTTGTTTGCTCTTCTTTGCACTCCTTCTTACAGATTTACTCCCTTCCTAAAATGAACTACCAGACCTGTATTATCCCACTACAGTGGGATAACTTTCTTTTGTTTGCAGTTCCAGAAATCAACATATCAAGCTAGTGGTTACCTCGTAGCCACAATCTGCATGTGCAGAATTTTGAATTGTGCCTAAATGTTATTGAGCAGATGTACAACAAAGACTTCGCAATAGTTTAATCTTCACCGATGAATGCCCTTTTTTTTAATGGATTAGTGAACAGAGGCCGAAATTGAAAATTTTAGGAAATGGAACACTCGTTAATAAAACACCTTACTTTTAATAATCAAGTATGTACATAACATCATCAATGCATGTGATGAATGGATCCGAGCGCATCGGAACGTCGTTCCGGTCCATTCCGAATCATGCTAGTGGATAAACATACAGTACTATGTGATTGTGCCAAGGTGAATGTCTTTTCTGCTCTCAAGTCACACGAAGTTTATGGTCCATTTTTCTTCGTGATAAAAACGATTACCAAGGTTGTTTCTTTCCACGTTAGAAAGCCTTCTTTTACTACAGACAATAAAGATCCGTCCATATACATTTGCCCTCAGATGGTCCAATTGCCCTACTGCGTATTGAATTGTCTCTAAGGATCAGGTTTATCAGATTTCATTCAGCGCCTTGGTATTCTTTACCAAGGTTCAAAATACACGAAGCTATTGTGTTCAAATCCATAGGACCACAAAATACGGTAATGTTCTTGTATTTCGTAAACCTCTCTGACTATGTGACTGGCAACTCAAAAGCAGTAAATTCAAAAGGATTTCGCAACTTATAAAGTTATCCACTTTTGAAATGACGCCTGATCTCTCATGCAAGAAACTCGATCAAAACGAAACACAAACAAACAAACAAACAAAAAAAGTAATTTTTTTCCTTCTTTCTACGGCAAAGTAGGCTCTAATCCACAGTAAACCCTCCCCCCCCACAAACAAAAAAACCTCGTGTGCACCTATTCCACAGCCTGAATAATCTGGGATTTTTTTAAGCTTAAAATTTCAAGAAAAAGAATATTAAATTTTTTATTCCTTTTCTTCAAAATTTTTGGTTACATAAATTAATTTAAAATATTCTTAAATTTTCCCCATTCCTAATGATTACTTGCAAATCATTACTAACCATTTAATCATTAAGATGAAATGTCGACCTGAACAGAAACGTTAGCAGCACTTAGCTAATTAAAAAAAAAAAAAAAAAAAAAATGTGTGTGTAGTTTATTCTGACTTCTTTGGTTATTTTATGCTTATGAAGCATACATAAAATTTTTTTCTTAATTAAAACCTTTTCTGCTTTTCGAATTCACTCCTACTTTACTGATCCACCCCGCCCCGAATTGATTGCAGTCAACTGCAATAAATTCTTTTATTTATTTTATTTTTTTAATATTCTGTGCCGTTTCTGTTATTTTTTTTTTTATTGCTTTCCACCGTGTAAAATTTATATTATTATTATTATTGTATACATGTATAGTATTAATACTCTGTGTATTCAGTTGTGAAAGATCCCTCCCCTCCCCGCCGGACTGCATGAACAGCAACGCCATCTCATCATACCACCACTGTCTATTAGTCTTTTGTCGCTGTTCATTTTTCTCCCCTTCGTTGGCGCTGGCACAATTTGGTATGAATTAAGGATTGTACTTTTAAATTGTAATATAATCTATATTTATCTTACTAAAACATTTTTATTGAGTCAACTGATCATATCTCGGATAGTTGTCAGGGTTTTAATCTGAAGTTATTAATTAAATATATGTTTATATACTGTACATTCCAGTGTTATGGACAACTAACATTTATGATTGCTTCCATTTTAAGTTGCTGGAATTGCTAGGAATGTGAATTGTGTTCTAATAAGTGATCTCCAAGTGATACTGTTCACTTCTAAAAGTTATTTGATCAAAGCAGTTATATTTATCGTGTACCAAGTATTTAAATTACAGGTTGTAATAGAATCGTGTTATTAGGGTTGGCATAATTTCTGTTATCATCAAAATTTAGATTTTGTAGATAACTTGAGCATTACCTTCCACGAATTCGTTTTAGTAAATTTATACTGTTGTGCTAAAATCGCATTTTCCCGTATTACTCTATAAAGTGGATCTCAGTTTAATCCAGTTGTACGTAAATTGTTTAACATATAATGGCTTTGTTTCTTATGTGAAGTTATGTAATAGTCGTGTTCTTCCCTGCTTTTGATTTCTCATCAAGATTGGCGAAACGCAATTCCGCAGACATGAACCAAGTTCCTGGCGGGTTTCAGAATAACAATCACGTGGTGGCCACAGCAAACAGATCGATATCTATGATAAGCTAAGCTACGCGTACTCGAGGGATTGCTTCAAGGGTATAAAATTACTTTAAGTATGAAAGAGAAGCAAGTTGGTTACCTGGGAAACAGTAAGCATTTTGGAAGGCTGAAACGTTCACGATGGCGAAGATTAATGAAAATCCCCTATCCTCGAGAAATTATATGTAAAAGATAAAAAAAAATAATAATAAAATAATAAATATAAAAAGGTATTGCAACATCTGGTGAGTATGGGCTTGGCACATCCAGGGTCCTGAGCTGAACACCATCATTCTTCTCTTTTTTGGTGATTCCTTCTACTTCTGACTCTCTCTCTTCAGAATTTTTTTTTTTTTAACTGGTGCAGCATAAGCATCAGGCTTCCTTGCACCATATGTCTAATAATAATGATAAAAATAGAAGTGCAGAAATTTGCCTTCAGCCACCAGGTGGTTGATAGTTGGAACAAACTTCCATCTGTCGTAGAAGTGGACAGCTTAAATAAATTCAAGGTGGAATTAGACAAACATTTGGAGCGAATGGATAGGTGAAATGGGAAGGGTTTTTTTTTTTTTTTTTTTTTAACTAATGCTGTATAAGCATATGATGCTTTCTTCCATTATGCTTTAAATATCAGCGCCTAAGGCCCTAAGCATTTTTGGTTGACTTGTAATGAAACTTGGTTGAGTTTCCGTAGCCTAGTGGTGACGTGCGAAGGTACATAAGTACACGTGCTTTGAGTGAATGCTTCGGGGTTCAGGTCCGTGACTGCTAAATACGGTGCTGTTTCTCGTGTTCTCTATATCTTGTGATTTTCTCTGATCATGTGGTCGTCCGGAGTATAAACAGAACATTATTAAATTTCTATTAACAGAGCAGCGAAACTCAGTGGCCCTAAGGAAAATTATTCTGCTATCCTTCCTTCCTTGCTCCTAACTACTCTTCTTTAAGCAGAAGAATATTTATAATTACCAAATCGCCATTTAATGTATAAGATTAAATGAAAATGATATTTCAGCAAGCTAATTAGTGTTATGTCAATCTTTACCATTGTACTGCCCAAGAATTCTTTACAGCAGACAACCACACATTATTATTAATATGTTTATTTGGTTTCTATATTCACCACTGTACAGCCAATTGGCTAAAGGAAGACTATAGTAATTGTCCAAGACGGCTGTTCCAGCAAGTAATTTGAGCTTCATTAGTGGAAGAGAATGCACCTATCATTGTAATGAAACCAGTGCTTGAGTTCCCATAAATAGTGAACTAGTTCTAGTTCAGTGCTCAAAACATGAACTATTTCCAATTCTTGTTCTGCTGTGTATATAAACACCAACTTGATAAGCTCCAGTTCATTTAAAAAGGAACTTACTAAGTTCCAACAGTTCATTAAAAAAAAAAAAAAAAACACCTGACACTCGCATTGGCAATGTGACATTGCCAATAAATTGTGCACACTTGATTGTTAAAAATAAGATATTTTATTAAAATAAGATAATTTTTTTTAAAATTAATAAATTGCTTGATAAAATAAAATAAGTTCAACGGGAAGCTGTTCATATAACTAGGTGTCCCAAAAAGACCAAATTCTAGGAAAAAATCTTTAAATAAAAAAGTGCAAATGAAATAAAGATGTTATTGTTTCAGTATCTGCCTTCGTACAGAGGGAATATGGCTTTATTCATCTGAGAGTATATAATCCATATTTAACCATTCCTGGAAATTATTTCTGGGGACGGGTAGTCAATTCTTTTTTTTTTTTTGATTTGGTAGTTGTTAGCGCATCGGCTTCTGTGGCCATATTGCACCTCCCAAGGTTTTTGTAGTACTTTGATCCAAGCCCGAGGCGAGAATCGAACCCGCGACCTTTGGGTTGCCGGGCAGGTACTTTACCCACTCGGCTAGCCCGGTCGGCTAGTCAATTCTGTGGGCGTCTGGTAACCGTAATTTAAATTGCTTATTTAATGCAATACTGAAGTCTTAATGAGTTGCCCATGGATCGTACTACGGAAGTGGCTCGTCCATATTGGCGAACTAGGAGGTCGTTGCCAAAAAAAAAAAAAAAAAATGGAAGATGGGGAGGGGGGTGGCTGTTTCAAAAGACTAAACACTATATAACAAAGAAAAGAATTGTGCACTAGGGGTGCCGATTTCATGGTTCGCCTTGGCTATTTCTCTTCCTTTATTTTTTTGCAAAGTATTCCTTTTCAAGTACCCGCACTACCACAGTTTTGATTGCATTTTTTATTTTTTTTATTTTTGTTTTGCCACTGCGGCAAGTTTATTTAAAAGTTCTAAACAACTGAACAGATATTTTTATGCAAACATCAGTGAACAATGGTCAAGAAAAAAAATGTAATTTAGCTTGTTTGGATGAAATCAAAAACTACCACAATTAAATCATTTTCTGGAGATATTAAAACTTGCACCACATTAATTGGTTGATGCCAATGGGAGGAGACCTCTGAGGACCATGTTACTCAGTAGCGTTTATTCACCCTTTTCTCTTGTACGAGAACACGGAGAAGTCTCCAATCCCCATGCCTTATATCATCAGTACGCTATTAGTTGATGGCTCAAAAAGTTTCCTCTTCATTTCTTCTGAAATTGCTGCTTGATTATGGCATATAATACATTTAATTTTGTAAATTTCATTACAATTTCATTTCGTATGTGTATCCCCCATCTGTTGGGGGTGGTCTTGGCGCATTATAGCCAAAGCTGCTAATGCGCCAATAAAATCCAAATCCAATCCAAATCTGTTGTGGTAGTTTGTCTAGCGCCGCACCTGCGTGCGTATTGGTTACAAACAAGATGACCACAAAAGGTTTAATCCGGAATTTCTTGAACACTGAAAAATACATTCATGGTGGAAAGGAACCAGCTTGCATGTACATGTTCCCTCCAAGCTATGAATGAGACACAGTTGTGGTTTAACTTATAAGATGTTAGTTTTTTTTTTTTTTTTTTTTTTACACTATGGCATTTCACATTTTGGTGAGTTGAACCACATTGAACTGCATTATGCTGCACCAACAAAGTGCCAATAAATAAATATATAAATAGCCTGTTGTATAACGAGAAAAATTGAACAGCATTGTTGTATAAGCTCATCCCGTCCAGAAGAAGGATGGGGTTTAACAATGTAAGGTAAGTTAACAGAGTGCAATAAGCAAAACATCATACAGATAAGTTCTGTGAGGACAAGTTCTACAGAAAGGAAATCCTTAAGAACTGTTACCAGCCTATGAACCTTTGATCACCTGCTCCTGGGCATTGTTGACTGCTGCATTTATCTCTTTTAACTTTTACCTATCTGTATAATTCTACAAACTTTGTTTTGTTCTCATGCATTTGTAATTTGAATTCTTGTATTTTTCGGGTCGAGCACGCATGTACTCTTGTGTACAATGGTACATGTGTTCCTCGCATCTCAGTCTGTAAATTGCACACCCTTCTGGCACATTTCCGTCCCTGGGTGACCCAGGGTTGCGTGTTGTAAATAAACTAATCTTAATAATAATAATAATAATAATACAGAAACTATGGAAGGAAGTGGGTGGATGGGATATCACATTACAAATAAGTGACACGTTTCCCTTTGGGGATATGTTGCTTAATTGTAGTGTAGCACTGGGGAAACTGATGATCATCATCAATGCCACTTTAAAATTTTTATTTAAACTTCTCTTGAAGATAATTGAATATGCAGGCACCTGGGGTGGATGGGATCTATCCAGTTATATTAAAGGAGGCAGCAAAGGAAGTAAGCAAACCCTTAGCCATAATTATGAGAGCATCCTTAGACTCAGGGGAGGCCCCACGGACTGGAGATGTGCAAATGTATCCCAAATTCACAAAGGGGGATCGAAGGGTGACACGAGTAATTACAGACCAGTTAGTTTAACTTCTGTTCGGGGTAAAATAACGGAGTCACTGGTAAAAGATGCATTGCAGGATCATCTAGACAAGACTGCAGCAATATTTCAGACACAGCATGAGTTTGTTAAGGGAAAATCTGGAGATATTAAATTTGATTGGGTATTATAATGTGGTTACAAAGGAACTGGACGCAAAAAATAATTTTGATATCATATACTTGGATTTCAGGAAAGCTTTTGACATATTACGCATGGAAGACTACTGTACAAATTGGAGCAGAATGGTATTAAGGTTAAGTTGCTACAATGGATAAAAGGATGGTTAAGTGGGAGAAGACAGAGGGTGGTAATCACTGGGTGCTGCTCTTCGTGGACTAATGTTATTAGTGGAGTCCCACAGGGTTCGGTGTTGGGTCCACTGTTGTTTTGTATATTTATCAATGATATTGATGAAGGTATATCAGGCTTAGTGTCGAAGTTTACAGATGATACAAAGGTTGGCAAGGTTGTTAATGATAGTAATGGCAGTGTGCTACTGCAACAGGATCTAGAAAATTTGGGCAGATGGGCTGAGAAATGGCAATTGAAGTTTAACATTGACAAATGCAAAGTACTGCATATGAGTAGAAGTAACCCTAGAGGAACGTACCAACTGTGTGGTACTACACTTAAGGTGGTAGAAAATGAAAAAGACCTGGGAGTAATTGTGCAGTCAGATATCAAGTTTTCTGAGCAATGCAGACAGGATGCCAAGGCAGGTCATGGAGTTTGTGAATGATATACAGGAATTTTGCTAGCAGGGAAAAGGAGGTGTTTGTCCCTCTGTATAAGGCAGTGGTCAGGCCACGCCTTGAGTACTGCGTACAGGTCTGGAGGCCTCATTTTAGGAAGGATGTAGATTTGCTTGAGCGTGTACAGAGAAGGGCAACAAGATGGTATGGGGAATGAAGGGATCCTCTTACCAAGAGAGGTAAGAGGATCCCTTAAGTTCTGCAAATTGCAGTGGCTGGAGACTAGGCACCTGTGAGGTGATCTGATTGAGGTGTATAAGGCTTTGAATGGGTTGAACCCGCTGAATTCTGATGGGATTCTTCCACTTATTCAGATTACGAACCTAAGGGGACATAAATTCAAATTGAGGAAAGACAAATGTAGAATAGATGTGCGGAAATTTGCCTTTAGCCACGGGTGGTTAATTGCTGGAACAAACTTCCATCTGTCGCTGTGGAAGTTGATAAGTTAAATAAATTTAAGGAGGAACTGACAAACATTTAGAGGGAATTGTTGCGTAATTTTTTTTTTTTGGCTGATGCTGCATAAGCTCATACGTTTGCTTTCTTGCATCACATGCCACTATTACTACTAACGCTTTTATTTAATTTCATATTAATGTCCATTTAGTTTATAGAATTTTTTTTGTAATTAAATAACCCAATCTTGTAAATTGTATTAGATTCATATTCTTTTTTTTTTTTTTTCTTTTTTCTTGGGACTACACCTCTGATTATGTCATGCGGCACCGTTTGGAAATGTCTAAGTTGAATTCCGTCGATGACGCAATTCGTTTAGCCGAACTTACTTACATAAAGGGTCATTTTCCTGCTTCTTCCCCAATCCCTCAAAATAGTCGGCCAATAATTATTTAATTCGCAATTCAAGAGCATATTTTCCCGAACCTTGCGCCTATTACTGTGGTTGCAATGGCTGCACCATGCGAGAAAGGCTACACTGAATCTTGTCGAGGTGAGAGGAAATTTTTACAAGGTTTTTCACACTGGCTGAATTAGTCGGTCTGGGGCATGAATTTCACGGTAACAACCTCCTTCCCCGGGAACTCGTGTTTTTTAACCAGCCAATCTGGTCATAGAATATAAACATATAATAATATAGTGTAAAATAAATAAAATATATAATAGAAAATAAACACAAAATAATGCACAATATATTGACATTTCAGAGCCTTAGTCAATGGCGGATTCAGGGTAGGGGCACCGGGGAATGTGCCCCCCTGTCGTTTTTCGGAGAATATGCATGCATCAATCGTTTAAATTCCCTTTACCAACAAAAAAACATTTTTTTTTTTTTTCATTGTTAACATAGGGTTTTATCTATTTTTGCATTGTGGCCCAGCTATTTTCAACTGACTGCAATTGGCAACACTGATGCTGATGTGATCGCCATTCTAGGTCGAGGCGTCACGCAGCTTGGTCGTGCGTAATGTTGACTTCAAAGTGATTCAGACTTCAGCTGTGTGCCTCTGTCCGCCAAACACAGTATGTTTGAGTGTCGTATTTATTTTGTTCTGTGCATTATTTTGTGCCTTGTTTGTGCACAAACACAAACAAGGCACAAAATGGTGCCCCACTGTCATATTTTTCTGGATTCGCCACTGGCCTTAGTGTCTCTGAGCAAAACTAACAACTAAGAGCATACTTGTCAAGTGTTCTAGTCTTCCTCGGAATATTTTCGGAAATTATTTGACTTTTACACAAGTTTTTATTTTCCATCCGTATGTCGGTCCAGTTGCGATCTGTATTTTTCATATATAGATCTATGACTTAGTTGATGCGAGCTTCCAAACTGCACTATGTGCCTACTAATCTCTAGCAAAGTACAGTGTATGTCGATTATATATAATCTACTGTGTGGATTTTCCGATTGGCTTTACTATATCCTCATCTATGTTTTGTGTCCTTGACTTTTTTTTTTATGCTTTAGGTTGTGCAATCAAGACTTGGATGCAAACAAAAAATGCAACTCTTTCCAAACATGAAACTCGGTGCTCATTTTGTTGCCACAGAGAGCTGTAACCCGATACGGCTGCTTACATGTTAACACGACTTTGGTTTATACTTGAGGTATTATTTTCTTCAAGTGTATCTGTCGTCAGAAGCCTATTCCTGAATTAAAAAAAAAAAAAAAACAATTCCTTCCGTTTCACTATGTGGAAAAGTTTAGAGGGGGCTATTCACAAACTACACTGGTGTGCAAAACTTAAGGAACAGTCAGGTTTTTGCCTGTAGCTTCTCATAGGGGTGGCCTGGATATGGAAAAGCATACAAAAGAAACCTCATGAAGTACAGAAATGATGAAGGAAACAACGAACTCGGGGCCAGTGACACCTCGGAACAGACACACACATGCGGAAGGATTACCTCAGTACAGTAGCGCGCACCGGTTATAGTACCGCCTTCCAGTATTTGGAGTTGTGTATGTCCATCCAAGATAACGCCTCCCCAGACGAGAACACCTCGACCGCCATATCAGTGATGTTTGCGGGGTGATACCGTGTGCCAACCTCTCGCCAGAACAGCTGACGTCCAGAATCGTTGCTGAGACTGAATCTACTGAAGGGACACAGCGTACTGTCCTTCGGGCAAACAGTCCACCGTTGTGGAGTCGCCTGGCCACAGTAAACCGCGATATCCTGCGTCCTGTGCAGCAGGTTGCAGTGGATCCCGCTGTCTTGTGTCGGTCACTCTTGGCCTGCAGGAGTATATAGCGATCATCATTGGGCGTTGTTTTTCGTGGACAACCACCACTGCTCTTTCGAACATCTGTACCTGTCCTTCTTCCGGCACCTCCGTAGCCAGGTGGGAAGGAGCAGCAGTGCGTAGCACATGCTTGTTGATTAGACCGGGGTTCGAGCCCGTCACCACCAAATACGGAGGATGCGGAAAGGTCAGGGAATGACCACTGCATATCCCGAAGCAATATGGCCTTAGTTGCTAATGCGCCTAAAAACCAAATAACAACTGAAGGCCGACCACGCACGTGAGACGATGCTATGGGCGGTACCGAACTCTGCAGCCATACTCCTCGCACTTCTACCTTCCTCGAGCTTCCCAATTATTCGACCCCGGGTAAAGTCATCCAGATGTTGTCTACTGGCTGTTTCGTTGTCTGTAGCCCTGTACGAAACCAATCGAACGTCTGTAACAATCGTGCTCACCATTCGGTAATTTGCACAATATACTGCTGTTGTGCTGCTTTTATCTGTTTATGTGAGCCCTGTCATTACGATTCAGATTTTTGCATGTGCACCAGCTTTCTACTGAACGGCCACAGTTATGCAAATCGCCACAGACTGTTTCGTTTGATTTTGTGGTTGCAACCTTTAGAAATAGTGTTGGTCTTTAAGTTTTGCACACCAGTGTAGAAAACACTATTGTTTAACTTTTTGTATCTCCTCCACCCTCCGTAATGCTTCCTAACAAATTTTTAACTACCTCCAATATTACGTAATTTTAATTTGCATCCTCTTCTAGCCAAGTTTAAACAGATATAAATCTAAGTCGCCATCTACAACGACACAGTAACGTGACCACTGCGCATGTTCTTAATTATGATAAAAATGTATGAAGTCAATTCAAGTAAATGTAGGGCAAAAGCCACATGTAGCTCTCGCAGCATGGGGTTTTTGCCTAAATTTACTTGATTTTTATTTACTTGCTGCACCTTCTAGCATCTTACATAATTGTTGCGTTAGAGGTCCTCGCAAATCGGGCCCTGACCACTCTCCAAGAATGGGCAAACCGAAATCAACTCAAAATATCCTCCACAAAAACAAACTCCATCCTACTAAAGGGACGCCTTGATCTTAGGCGGCCTCCGCAAATAAAAATTGGGCAGGAAACAATCAAATTCTCTAACCAACTGAAATACCTAGGCGTGATATTGGACCAAAACCTGTCATTTCAGGACCATCTGAAATATCTCCGTAAAAAAATAAGACGCTACGCAGCCATGGTTGCCAGGGTCACGCGTAAAGAATGGGGCTTGAAAAAGCGAGTCCTCAAACTGTTCTACAAAGCTATCTTCACTCCGATCGTCACCTACGCATCCGGTGCATGGTTTCAAAAAACTACAACAGCAGTAAACAGACGTATCACGGACCAAATTCACAGATCCATCCTCCTAACCATCACTCGCGCTTGCCGCACGGTGAGCACCCACGCCCTGCAAGTGCTCGCAGGCACTCTCCCGCTGGACCTAGAAATCATACAACGCGGCCTACTATACTACCTAGACAAAGGCACCCCACAGACTTTTCTGGGGTTCACTATTGACCTAGCCAGCAACAGAAATGTGGAAAAGAAGAGGATACAAACTCACCTGCAGCAGGCATGGCAGGAAAGGTGGAGCAACTCTCAAAAGGGAGAGATCACAAAGAAATTTCTACCCAATATTGAACAAAACTACACAACCTCACCCAACTGGTTCTCCCCAGGTCTACAAGCAACGTACCTCTTAACTGGACACGGAGCTATAAATGCCAAACTGTCTCTACTTGGGATTCAGGTTGATCCAACTTGCACTTGCGGGGGGCTGGAGAGCTGGCAGCACCTAATGTATGACTGCAGGCTCTATGAAGACCTACGTGGTGTTTTCCTCACCAGAATCCACTACTTACCACAGGGACAAGAACATCACCTCCTAGACACGAAGGAGGAGTATCAAGCCTTCTCGGATTATGCACAGGCACTGTTCACGAGGAGGACGACGAGGAGAAACCAAATGGCCGCAGCCCACAACCCACTACCATTATAATCAAAGAACATCTGTTCTTCAGCTCACCGGGCTCCCTTGCCTGGTGCCTTTCCACCCCCTCCCCTGCGCCGGTGGTGGGACGGTCCCCCCGGCGCCCCCTACTTTCTCCTGGTGAGGCATGGGCATGCCTCACTGACTTCTGGGGTTGCCTACTCTATCATCCCCATATTTCTGCCTTAACCCCCCCAGCCTTCAGTCTCCCACCCACTCTATCTTTATGCTAGTGAATGTCCCACACACAAAAACGTAATTATGTCAAAATTCCCGTTCGCCCATTCTTTCGGCCTTTATTATGCAAGCATTATCCCCCTCACCTAACGATCATCAAACCGACGATGACGGATATATGTCTCTGTCTGTACATACGTGCATATAAAAGAGCGCGCGCGTTTTTTTTTTTTTTTTTTTTTAGGTCCTAGCCTCTGAAATCTCAGGAAATTAGGTGGCAGGACCTGCCAGAGTGAAACTAAAACTACTGGGTTCCTGGTCTGCCTCCACGGGGCGAAGGTGGGGCAACGTTGGGCCTCAGCAGGGGTCCAGCGGCTAAACGACCAGATGAACAACGGTACACGACATCACACAGATACAAAGCCCACACACTTTTAAATCTCTGGCATTTCCCAGTGAACTGGTACACCCACAATGAAAGCAACACGGAGATGGGGGAAACCCCTGGTGCCGTCTGACACTAAATACACCTTACACCTTACATAATTGTTATGGTAGATTAGATCTTCCCATTGCCTATTTACCCAACGATGAGACCCATTTGTGGGGTTTCCATCGGTGGATAAGTAAGCAGCGCGAAGCCGTGGTATTGGTATTGACCTACAATTTTAATATGTAGAATATACTTCTTCATTGGGGCAGTGCCTTCAATTTAGAATGATCCAGTACCGAGGTGACTTGTGGAGAAGTTCCTCCACGGTACGAGATCGATGCACTGAATGGCAGAGAAGGGCAACCAGATTGGTGAAGGGAACAAAAGTGTGCTCTTAGCCAAGAAAGGCTTCAGTTCTGCAAATTGCAGCGTCTGGAGACGATGCACCTGTGGGGAGATCTGGTTGAGGTGTTTAAGGCCTTGAATGGATTGAGTAAGCCAAACGTTGATGTCGTTCTCTTGCTGAGACTACGTATGCGAGGGGGCATAAATTCAAGTTGAGAAAGGATGGTTGCATTAGAGATGTGTGGAAGTTTGCCTTCAGCCTGTGGGTCGTTGCTTGGAACAAACTTCCATCTGTTGTTGTTGTGGAAGTGGGTGGTTTGAATAGATTCAAGGAAGAACTAGACAAATTCTTGGAGGGTATGAATGGGTGAAGCGTGTATTTTTATTTTATTATTATTATTTATTTATTTTATTTATTTTTTTTGTTGGCTGATGCTATATAACTTGCTTTCTCGCATCATTTGACAGTACTACTACATCTATTCCATAGAATGAGCATGCCCTACTCGTACAAAATTAAATCACAGTGCGATTATCACTTAGATTCCTTACTTAACTTCTTATAATACGATAAATAAATGAAGTGCACTTTGACAACTGATTACATTAAAGTAAGAATTTTAAAAATTAATTCTTACAATTTTAATCGATAAAAGAGGAATAATGGCGCACTCCTCTATTTTCTCTTTCAATAATTGGTACTTTCGCAATATACACGTTGTATTTGCATGTTGTAGTAGTAGTACCATCGTCCTGACATAACAAATGAAGTTATCACACTTTATTATGTCTTCTAAAGTGAGATTGAAGTGGGTAGTCTGAATAAACTCAAGATGGAACTGGAAAAACTATTAGAGGGGATGGGCAGGTAATATGTTTTTTTTTTTGTTTTTTTTTTTCTGATGCTGTTTAAGAATACTTTCTTGCGTCGTTTCTAATACTAATACAGCAAATAACAGTAGACCGTGTAATTTTTGTGACTACCTATAGATTCGAACACGCAGCATAACGTTGAGCATAACCCTTGCTCTCTCTCTCTCTCTCTCTCTCTCGAGGACCAGTGTTTCAGAATCAGATAAAACAGTGTATTATAGTTTGTATTTAATTCTGTCTCCCATTTCAACCTTTGGATGTGATATTATTATAAAAATATTTCATGTAGTAAAAAAAGTAAACTAAATAAAAAAAAAAAAAAACCTCCTCAATTTGGGATCAAGGTTTGAACAAAAAGTTCGGTGAATGCTGCAAAAAGTTAATTTTAATTCATTGATGAATGTTAACAGAGTTAATATTCTTCAATATAATCTCATGCAACTGTACGCTTGTTCTGTCGAGCCTGCCACCAATAAAAACTTTTTTGGTCTTCTTTTTGTGAATGCTTTTAGGCCGTCCGTCGTATTTCTTTGGCTTTCTTGCATCGAATCAAATCCTGTTTCTCATACGTTTTAATTTTGAGAATACAGGCAACCCCCGTAGAACAAGGTACTTCTACAACACGATTTCGCTCTAACACGTTAGAGAATTTCGATAAACCTCGCATAATAGGGTATTTTTGAGCTTTTGCACGGGGAAACCCTGCTATTACGTTGGATGTAATTTTTCAACATTTCCACTCCTTTGAATCCTCGCTGTTGACTCACTAGTCAAAATATATATATACTGTATATATATTGGGAAATCCCCGTGTTACGGTCTGTGCTGTTGAACTTGTGGAAAAATCTTGATTTCAAGGTTTTATTACTATTGGATAGCACACCAGGCCATCCAAAAGATTTAAGTCATCCAAACGTTGAAGTTATTCCTAACGCCACAGTTGTACTAGGTTAATACAACTTCTTTTATTCAGCCATTAGATCAAGGCATTATATCCACCTTTAAAACTCATTACATCAACAAATCGTTACAATGGATTTTGGAAAAATTTATTCCGAATCTGTTGAAGTAATGGAGGCGTGAAAACATTTCTCAATAGCGAGGATTAAAAAAAATTGTGCACTGTATCACAATCATAGCTTTATCGCTGAAAGAAGTAAAACTGTCAACAGGTGCGTGTTGGAAAAATGTATGGCCAGAGTCAGTTCATTCAGGAAATATGGTCCCACCGGCGGAAAACGGAATCGGTGCGATAGTAGAACTTGCTACGTTTTGATGATATGACTACTTAAGCTCTCGTCGGTAGCAGAGTTGATAGAATCGCCCTCCTCCCCACTTACTACTTTACTCCACGGTGCTACGGTCCTTGTAGAACCTTGGCCTCCTCAACGATTTTTCTCCAGCTGTCTCTTTCCATGGCCATTGTTCTCCATCGTCTCACCCTAAGCTGTCGTAGGTCGTTCTCTATGTCGTCCACCCACCTCCTTCTCGGTCTTCCTGTAATTCTTCTTCCTCCCGGTTCCCTTCCATTGCTTTCCTTGGCCATCTGTTTTCCTCCATTCGTGTCACGTGGCTGCCCATCTAAGTCATGAGCTCTTTATCACTCCCACTATATCCGGTTCTCTATACAGTTCCTTCAGCTCTTGGTTTGTCCTTATTTTCCACTCTTCCCCGACTTTTACCGGGTCAGAGATTTTCCTTAATATCTTCCTTTCCCACACATTTAAAGATTTTTCGGGCTTTTTATTAAGCACCCAAGTTTCACTAGCATAAGTCACGATAGGTCGTACCATTCTTTTATATAACACTAATTTCGTTCTTCTAGAGAGAATGGTACGACCTATCGTGACTTATGCTAGTGAAACTTGGGTGCTTAATAAAAAGCCCGAAAAATCTTTAAATGTGTGGGAAAGGAAGATATTAAGGAAAATCTCTGACCCGGTAAAAGTCGGGGAAGAGTGGAAAATAAGGACACATTTTCCCTGCAAAAACAAGCATCTATTACCAGTATTAAGACGGGCCTAAATTTCTGGGGTGTTGCTACTCTCATGTTGAATCACAGCTCCCAGATATTTGAAGGATTCTGTTCTATTGAAACTATACTTCGCGTTTGCCAGATATGTTGGGTACTTTCTCTCCTTCCTACTTATAATCATAAAATTCGTTTTATTTTCATTTACCTTCAACCCAACCCTTTCTGCTTCTTTCTCAAACTCTTCAAAAGCTGTCCTTAGAATATGTGGGTTTCTGGAAGTCATAACTACCTCATCTGCATAGGCTAAGTGCTGGTAGAGTCTGTTATATATGATCCCATTGGAGATGGCTGATATTTTCTTCATAATCCTCTCCGACACAAAGGTAAAAAGGACATGTGACAAAGGGTCCCCATGTCTTAGCCCTCTCCCCACTTCGAAGTACTCAGAGAGATTCCCTTGCACCTTAACCTTGCACTTGCTTCCTTCCAGCATGATTTTCGTCAGCCTTACAAGCTTTTTTGGTATGCCCAGGCTTCCCATCGTTTCCAACAGCTCCAATCTATCCACACTATCATATGCCGTGCTGAAATCGATAAAGAGATGGTGCAGATCTACATTATATTCGTAGCACTTCTCCAAGATCTGTCTGAAGGTGGAAATATGGTCAACAGTCGACCTTCCTGCACGGAACCCACTTTGATATTCACCAACTATTCCTTCTGCTAGACTTGCTATTCTTCTAGTCAGGATGAAGGATAAAATCTTATATGTTGTACTAAGTAGGGTAACCCCTCTGTAGTTTCCACAAATTAGTTTATCTCCCTTCTTGTGGGAGATAAACTAATTGGGATGATTACTGCTGTCTTCCAGTCATTTGGCAATTCTTCTCTTTCCCATATGTCCGATATAAGCTGATGTAATTTTTGGATCAGTTTCTCGCCACCTGCCTTTATGAGTTTTGCTGGGATGTTATCTTCTCCGGGTGCTTTGTTATTTTTAGTCTTTTGGACTGCATCCCGTACCTCTTCTATTGTTGGGCCCAAGATACCTTCAGCATTATCTGTTTCTTCTTTCTCTTCTACAATTTCTTCTGGGTGTGCCTAAGTAAGGCACAAGTAAGGAATTATTAAGTAAGGATTAAAGTAAGTAAGTAAGAAATTAAAATGCTTTAATTTATTTATTTTTGTTACACAGAGCATTAAAACTATGATAAATGAATTAGCTTTCGGCTGGGTGGCAGCCTTCATCAGATTAAAATACTTTGAATGGCAGTTAGAATAGTGATGCACTGCCAGGATGGTACGTGAGACACGTGGTTAATTGTTTGTTGATGTTTGTGGCTGTGACGTATGGTGGTGACGTGGCCAGCGTTTGTCTATGGACAGAATTACTGTTTCTGTGATGGGGTTAAGTTGACAACCACTGTTCCTGTTCAACGAGGTATCCGAGCATTTTATACTTAACGATTCCAACCAGGTGCGCCTTAGGTAATGGTGGGACTTGTCTACAACCACGACATCGCGGTGTGGGTCGATGTCGTGGTGGGTTGTCCAGACATGCTCGGCAATAGCTGAGTGTTCTACATCCGCCAAACGGATCGCCCTTTTATGTTCTGAGAGGCGTTTCTCGAGACGACGACCAGTCTCTCCAAAGTAGCAGCTCGTGCAGTCACGGCAAGAGATGCGATAGACCACACCACTCTGTAGAAGGGTGGGGACAGGTGTTTTTATGTTGGAAAGGAGAGAACGCAGTTTCTTGCCTGGGAGTTGGATGCACTTTACCCCATGCGATCTTAGGATTCTACCGATCTGCTGTGACAGGTTGGGGTAGTATGGGATGAATGCCCTCGTGGAAGACTCGTCACTGTTGGCGTTGCTGTTGGTCGTCACGTTGTCGCGTGCTTGTAGATCACATCTGTTAAGGACATCGATGGGGTAGCCACACCTCGTAAGGTCTACTTTGACTCTGGTGATCTCTTTGCGCCTTTCATCTGCAGAGCTGGAGTGTGTCCAGGCGCGAGTTAGCAAGGTTCGGGCGGTTGAGAGGAGGTGGCCCCGTGTGTGTGCTGACTGGAAGTTGGTAAATTGGCCAGCACACATAGGCTTACGATAAACCGTCGTCTTCAAGAATGTGTCTTCGCGCCGGACAAGTGTATCTAGGTATGGTATAGAGTTGTTCGACTCCAGCTCAACCGTGAATTTTATGAAGGGCGACAGTGAGTTGAGGTGGGTTAGGAGTCGCTGACTTGAGTCTCTAGGGATCACTACGAACACATCGTCTACGTAGCGACACCAAAAGGCGATGTGATCCGGTGCGTGTGTAAACGCACGTCCCTCTAACTCCTCCATCACGATGTTTGCTGTGCCCGAGCTGACAGGGGAACCCATGGCTGTGCCATGTATCTGCTGGTAGATTGAACCATTAAACATGATTGCACCCCCTGTTAAGCACAGTCTGAGGGCGGCGGAAATGTCATCAGGCGTCAGCTTAGTTCTGTCGCTGAGGGTTCCATCATTGTCCAAGAGTTGTTTTGCGCAAGAGATGGCAAGTTCCACAGGGATGGAGGTAAAGAGTGATACGACATCGAACGATGCCATGACTTGATCTTGCGAGATGGATATAGTGCGGATCCTTTCTATGAACTCAACACTGTTGGAGACGGTGTAGGTGGTCTTGCCAACTAGAGGAGAAAGAAGTCTCGAGACAAATTTAGACAGCTCGTAAGTCGGTGATCCACAGCAGGATACAATAGGTCTTAGTGGCGTGCCTTCTTTGTGCACTTTCGGCAGGCCGTAAAACCGTGGGATCTGACACCCGGAGGCACGGAGGTGATTACGGGTTGACTGTGTGATTTTCCCTTGCTTCAGCCAAGTGTTGGTGAGGATATTCACCTCTGACTCCCATCGTTCCAAAGCCTTGTTGGGGTCGATGGTTAGGGGTTTGTAGACGGTAGTGTCTCGTAAGAGCAGTAAGGCTTTCGCCATATAATCAGTGTGGTTCATTACAACTGTACGACGGCCTTTGTCCGCCGGTAGAATGACGATGGACGAATCCCGTTTCAGTGCCTTGAGGGTAGAAATCTGTATACGGCTGAGGTTTGAAGAGACGGGGCGAGCATGGTGTAGAACTGCTGCAGTCTTTAAGCGGATTGCGTTGGCTACATCTTCTGGGAGGCGTGATAAGCTTGCTTCCACACCCAAGGCGATGTCGGTGATTGGTGGGTGCTTTGGAAGAACGGCAAATGTCATGCCAAGGTTCAACAAGTTTGTTTGTTCTGCAGATAACTGCTTGTTGCTTAGGACAGAAACGTAAGTTCAATACTTTGATTAATGAATCCCGTCAATTTCGGCGCCAGCGTAATGCCCCTCCCACAAATTGCACGGATTTCGTATTGAACCTAAGCAACAAGCAGTTATCTGCAGAACAAACAAACTTGTTGACCCTTGGCATGACATTTGCCGTTCTTCCAAAGCACCCACCAATCACCGACATCGCCTTGGGTGTGGAAGCAAGCTTATCACGCCTCCCAGAAGATGTAGCCAACGCAATCCGCTTAAAGACTGCAGCAGTTCTACACCATGCTCGCCCCGTCTCTTCAAACCTCAGCCGTATACAGATTTCTACCCTCAAGGCACTGAAACGGGATTCGTCCATCGTCATTCTACCGGCGGACAAAGGCCGTCGTACAGTTGTAATGAACCACACTGATTACATGGCGAAAGCCTTACTGCTCTTACGAGACACTACCGTCTACAAACCCCTAACCATCGACCCCAACAAGGCTTTGGAACGATGGGAGTCAGAGGTGAATATCCTCACCAACACTTGGCTGAAGCAAGGGAAAATCACACAGTCAACCCGTAATCACCTCCGTGCCTCCGGGTGTCAGATCCCACGGTTTTACGGCCTGCCGAAAGTGCACAAAGAAGGCACGCCACTAAGACCTATTGTATCCTGCTGTGGATCACCGACTTACGAGCTGTCTAAATTTGTCTCGAGACTTCTTTCTCCTCTAGTTGGCAAGACCACCTACACCGTCTCCAACAGTGTTGAGTTCATAGAAAGGATCCGCACTATATCCATCTCGCAAGATCAAGTCATGGCATCGTTCGATGTCGTATCACTCTTTACCTCCATCCCTGTGGAACTTGCCATCTCTTGCGCAAAACAACTCTTGGACAATGATGGAACCCTCAGCGATAGAACTAAGCTGACGCCTGATGACATTTCCGCCGCCCTCAGACTGTGCTTAACAGGGGGTGCAATCATGTTTAATGGTTCAATCTACCAGCAGATACATGGCACAGCCATGGGTTCCCCTGTCAGCTCGGTCACAGCAAACATCGTGATGGAGGAGTTAGAGGGACGTGCGTTTACACACGCACCGGATCACATCGCCTTTTGGTGTCGCTACGTAGACGATGTGTTCGTAGTGATCCCTAGAGACTCAAGTCAGCGACTCCTAACCCACCTCAACTCACTGTCGCCCTTCATAAAATTCACGGTTGAGCTGGAGTCGAACAACTCTATACCATACCTAGATACACTTGTCCGGCGCGAAGACACATTCTTGAAGACGACGGTTTATCGTAAGCCTATGTGTGCTGGCCAATTTACCAACTTCCAGTCAGCACACACACGGGGCCACCTCCTCTCAACCGCCCGAACCTTGCTAACTCGCGCCTGGACACACTCCAGCTCTGCAGATGAAAGGCGCAAAGAGATCACCAGAGTCAAAGTAGATCTTACGAGGTGTGGCTACCCCATCGATGTCCTTAACAGATGTGATCTACAAGCACGCGACAACGTGACGACCAACAGCAACGCCAACAGTGACGAGTCTTCCACGAGGGCATTCATCCCATACTACCCCAACCTGTCACAGCAGATCGGTAGAATCCTAAGATCGCATGGGGTAAAGTGCATCCAACTCCCAGGCAAGAAACTGCGTTCTCTCCTTTCCAACATAAAAACACCTGTCCCCACCCTTCTACAGAGTGGTGTGGTCTATCGCATCTCTTGCCGTGACTGCACGAGCTGCTACTTTGGAGAGACTGGTCGTCGTCTCGAGAAACGCCTCTCAGAACATAAAAGGGCGATCCGTTTGGCGGATGTAGAACACTCAGCTATTGCCGAGCATGTCTGGACAACCCACCACGACATCGACCCACACCGCGATGTCGTGGTTGTAGACAAGTCCCACCATTACCTAAGGCGCACCTGGTTGGAATCGTTAAGTATAAAATGCTCGGATACCTCGTTGAACAGGAACAGTGGTTGTCAACTTAACCCCATCACAGAAACAGTAATTCTGTCCATAGACAAACGCTGGCCACGTCACCACCATACGTCACAGCCACAAACATCAACAAACAATTAACCACGTGTCTCACGTACCATCCTGGCAGTGCATCACTATTCTAACTGCCATTCAAAGTATTTTAATCTGATGAAGGCTGCCACCCAGCCGAAAGCTAATTCATTTATCATAGTTTTAATGCTCTGTGTAACAAAAATAAATAAATTATGAATCCAGAGCACGCAGACGTGTTTTATTATGTACGAATTAAAATGCTGCTTCCAAACTTCTGTGATCTCCACTACTCCCCCCACTATTTTTCCTTTCTTATTGTTACACAGGTTAAGACGGGACTGGAAACCTTTTTTTACGTTTCCTACTTTATTGAATTTCCTGATCTGCCCTCTGTTGTATTCTTCTTGCATTTTTTCTATTCTTTTCTTTTCACATTCTCTTTTCTTTTGTCTACATACTGACTTTGCTTCGGCTCTTTTGACCCTGTAATCCTCAGTATTCTTTCTAGTTCTCTCTGTAACATTTTCTGTCTGGCTTGGTTTCGTTCTTCCAGGATCTTCTCACAGCCCTGATTGAACCAGTCATTTCTCACTCTTTTATTCCACTCCAAGTGCCTCTTCTGCTGCTACACTCAGTGCTTCCTTAATATCTTCCCATTTTTTATTGATGGGCTCACCATCCTGTTCTTGGTGTTTCTCCAGTTGTTCCTCGACTTTTATTCTAAATCTTTCTAGTATATTCATCTTCTTTAAGCTTATCTTGTTGATATCTTTTCTTTGTTGTCTCTCCTTTCCCTCTATATACCTTTGATAGCCTCTTTCGCAGACGGCACCGTACCATAAAATGGTCCGAATCGCAATCTGTCCCCCTGTAACTCCTGACGTCCATTACATCCCTAGCATGACGGGTATTAATGAGGATGTGATCTATTTGATTACGTGTGACACCATCAGGTGATTTCCAAGTTTCTTTGTGGGTATTCTCATGTGGAAAATTTGTGCTACTAATGCTCAAGCCTTTCCCTCTTGTAAAGTCTATTAGCCTTTCCCCATTTTCATTACTTGTTTCATGTAAGCTGTTTCTTCCTATAGTTGGTATGTGCACTTCCTTTCTCCCTACTTTGACATTGAAATCCCCAAGGATGAGTTTAATATCGTGTCTTGGGACCTCATCTAATGTTCTCTCCAGTGCTTCGTAAAAGGCATTCTTTGCTTCATCCTCTGTATCTTGTCTGATCATGAATGTGTTAAAAAAGACTCCTTTAATCCTTAGCGTACATATTCTTTCATTGATTACACTGTAACTCATCATTCTTGCTTTAGTGTCTTTCTTAATCATAAAGCCTGTCCCCAGAATGTTGTCTCTGCTTCCACTATTTATTAGGGTGTAGTCTCGGAGGCCTATAATTTCTAAGTTTCCCCATCTTATCTCTTTTAATGCTGCTACACTTATGTTATATCTCTTTCAATTCTTTTCCAATCTCTTGCTTGTTCCTGGTTGCTACAAACTTCGGACGTTCCACGTAGCCACAAAAATCTCTTTAATCCTTTTGGCTTGCTTTGGTCGAATTCCATTTGAGACAGTCCGGCTATTTCCTTGAGGTTTCGTAACGTTATGTTTGCTTTCTGGGATGGGGTTGTTAGCCCCACGTTCAACCCCCAACCTGGAGGACCAGGGTTGGGTACTCAGACTCTTAGTCTGAGTCATCACCTGTAAACTGTCCGGCATGGAAGGACCTGCTGGTAATAAGACTACCGCCGTTTTAGCTCACAGAATCATTTGGCCACACAAGCCCACCACTACGACAAAGTGGAGATACCTTCGGGGGGGGGGGGCTGCTCCCCACGCCAGGTAGAAAAGACCCGAGTTCGAATCCCGTCGATGACGGGAGGAATTTTTATGGGTCTTTTTCACAATTTTGCTGAGTTTGTCGTGCTCAGGCGAGGGTCCGACAAACATGCATAGTTTTTTTCTCCCGGAAACTCGGGCTTTTCGTCCAGCAGAAAATCGACCTTAGGACACACGCATTTATAGACAATATACGCTGAGTAACATACCCTTAGTCGCTAATGCTCATAAAAAAAAGATATGATTACTGAAGACGTTCAAGAATTACTGGTAGAAAAAGAGGCTGGCGAAGCGGATTTGGTGGAAATGGCATCGGAGGTAAAACTAAATCAGTTCAGAGGATGATAGCGCAGATGAAAATTCTAAACTTCCAAATTTTAAACTAAAAAGCATACGGGAAGGCATAAAGTTAGCCGAGCAATTAGAATGTTATTTTTTGAATGCAGATTCTTGAATGAAAGGGACCTCGAGTTCAAAAGGGAACTTCAAAAATGCTTAGTTCCATACGATGAAATTCACAAAGATTTATCAAGCAAAATCAAACAAACCCAGATTACTGATTTTTTTTAAAGAGAGTAGAAGATACACGAAATCTAGAATGGTGTATTTTTGTTAACGAAATAGCTTTTGGAACGCATCCCCCCTTTTTGTACTTTTTCTTAGTCCCGTATAACAGGTGTTTCGCACAACACGACATTTTATAGGAACCTAACTACCGCGTTATACGAGGGTTACCTGTAATCAAAAGTTGCTTGGTGCTAAATTAGAAGAATAAGGGGTATGGCAAGATTGGTAATGTTTTTATCAGTTACATTGTTCAAATTTCGTGATTTTCAGTACTGAGAACAAGGAGGTGGGGGAGTTTCGCTCATAGCAACTTTCAGATTATTTACACTTAATAAGTAATAAGTTACACTTGATAATTTACACGTAATAAGTTAAAACTTGGTGCACATGCTCAAAAGATTAAGCAGAGCTCATTCATCGAACTTTTTGATAAAACTGTCTCTCGTATGTTAATAGTTACGCATTTAGTTGCGTTAAGTTTTTGTTTTTTTTTTTCACACTTTTGGTTTATTTCTGCATATATATACAGTATATATATTTCTTTGTTGTTTGCTTGAATCGTATTTTAATAGCGTTGCTCACGTTGACTTGAAACTAATTATTTTTATTTTAGTCATAATAGATAAATTAGCCAACTGTAACAGTACAGTTCTTGACGATTTGCTCTTTGTATTTCGGTCATAAATATTTCTGAAGAATCTTTTGTTAACTGGGTAAATACTTTGAGAAGATATTTAGCAATTTTCATAACTGCTGATGAGAATTAATTTGAATTGAGCTAATTAGTCATTATTGAAATCTATGTTATTTTACATTTAATATAAGGAAATGCGCATTATACAATATTAGCGGTTTATAAGCCTGGTACGTATATGAAAAGTATATATCTCCTGCTGTTGTTAATGTATTTCGCCGATATCCTACCACGTACAACCTTATAGCCTTCAAACGTGCACGAGCCAAAGCACGCTACATCCGTCGTCAGAGTCAAAAGGAATCGTGGATCCGTTTTACATCATCTATTAACCAGTCTACCAACTCTAAGGTAGTCTGGGATAAAATCCGGAAAATGAAGGGAAAATATACATCCCACCCTTCTTCAATCCTAGATTATAATGGATGCGCTATTGCAGATCCAACTGCAATAGCCAATGCTCTTGGGGAAACATTCTTTAACATCTCTGCAACATCTTCGTATTCCCCAGAGTTTCTGGTCCTGAAATATAAAATCGAAAAACAGGCACTTAACTTTAAATCTAAGAGCATTTATCCCTACAACGGGGATTTCACTATTCAGGAACTGAAAAGGGCCCTCGCTCTTTCCAAAGCAAGTGCCGTTGGACCAGATGGCATCCATTATGAAATGATTAAACATCTTTCATCAAAATCTATGGATTGTCTGCTCCTTCTGTATAACAGAATCTTTACTGAAGGGCAGTTTCCGGACTCCTGGCGAAAGGCAATCGTTCTTGCCTTTCCTAAGCCAGGAAAGGATCCAAAAGTCACCACCAATTATCGTCCTATTGCTCTGACTAGCTGTCTGTGCAAAATCCTGGAGAGAATGGTTAATTCTCGTTTAATTTGGTATCTAGAAACAAATGACCTTCTCTCCAACATCCAGTGCGGCTTCCGAAGAAACCGGTCCACTTTGGACCATCTTATTAGAATGGAAGCATCCATCCGGGATGCTTTCCTAAAACGGGAACACTTGGTGTCGGTGTTCTTTGACATGGAGAAAGCGTATGACACAACTTGGAGATTTGGCATTTTAAAAGACTTACATAGCCTAGGCCTAAGAGGGCATCTGCCCGTTTTTATTCAAAACTTTTTGGCCAATCGATCGTTCCAAGTTCGTGTGGGATCCTCACTCTCTCGCTCCTTTAGCCAAGACGAGGGAGTACCACAAGGATCAGTACTAAGTGTCACGCTTTTTGCCATAAAAATAAATTCCATCACAGAACAACTTCCTCCAACTGTAAACAGTGCCCTCTATGTTGATGACTTTAGCATTTTTTGCCAGTCGTGCAACATGAGGGTTATTGAAAGACAACTGCAGAAAGCCATTGATAGTCTGAATTCCTGGGCACTTAAAAATGGCTTCAGGTTCTCGCCGGAGAAGACCGTTTGCGTACACTTTTGTCGCAAGCGTAATCTTCATCCTGAACCCGAATTAAGGCTCGGACAAAATGCTATCCCAGTAGCAGCAAACACAAAATTCTTGGGACTCATTTTCGATAAAAAACTAACTTTTTTGGATCATATTCGTCAACTCCGCACAAAGTGCACACGTGGACTTAATATTCTCCGCTCGCTCTCCTCTACATCTTGGGGAGCAGACCGATGTACCATTCTTCGGCTCTACCGTGCACTTGTGCGATCCAAACTAGATTATGGGTCCCAGGTATATTCCTCAGCCCGAGACAGTGTCCTGCGGTGGCTGGACCCCGTCCATCATCAGGCTATACGCATCGCTACTGGAGCATTTCGAACATCTCCTGTCCAGAGCTTATACGTCGAAGCAAATGAACCACCGTTATCACTTCGACGTAAGCAGTTGTCTCTAAAGTACGCCTTAAAACTGAAATCCCTGCCAGACCATCCTACGTGGCCATTCGTTTTTGAGCCACGATGGGAAAATTTATACAATACTCGAAAGACTGCCAATCGTCCTTTTGGTATTCGTTTCCAAGATCTACTCAAAGAACTTAATATGAAGGTAGACAAGGTTGCCCAAACATCAAAGCAACCCTTTCCACCCTGGCATGCTCGTGTCCCGGCATGCGACTTGTCGCTTAGAAACTGGGGAAAGTCGGACACTCCATCATCTGTCTACCTGCAGCTTCATTCAGCACACCGAATTGAATATTCTGACTTCGCGCCAGTCTACACAGACGGTTCGAAGTCGGAATCATATGTGGGATCTGCTGCTGTCTTCACAGACAGCACTATATCAGAGCAGATTCCCTCTGAATGCAGCATATTTACTGCAGAGCTGCACGCTGTAGAGTTAGCCTTGGATCATATTAGTAAATACCAATACCAACGGTTCATTTTATATTCTGACTCTCTTAGCATGTTACAGGCTTTAATATCTGTGAGGTATAATCCTCATCCAGTTCTGTCTAGCATTCAGCAGAAGATTCACGTTCTCCATGAACGCGAATATGACATCCGCTTCTGCTGGATTCCCAGCCACATTGGGATTAGGGGAAATGATTTGGCTGACGCCGCAGCCAAATCAGCAATCCCGAATAAAAACCGCTGCCTGTTAGTCCCCTATACAGACTACAGGCAAATAATACACGAGAAAATACATTCCCAATGGCAGGATTCGTGGAATAGACAGACTGCGAATAAATTATATCGTATAAAGCCTGTAATTGAACCGTGGCAGTCTAGTCTGCGCAAGAATCGTAAGGAGGAAGTTGTTCTAGCTCGTCTCCGCATAGGACACAGTCATCTTACACATTCTTTTCTGCTGAGGGCAGATGACTGTCCTATGTGCGAGCAATGTGACACCATTTTATCCATTGAACATATTTTATGTGATTGTACCAGTTTTAGAAATGCTCGTTTTACCGCTTTTAACCATCTGACCGAGCCCCATACACTCAGTCAGATTTTATCTGACAATGACCATGTGTCTGCTATTTTTAATTTTCTAAAATCAGTAAACCTTTTTACCAATATTTAAAAAAAAAAAAAAAAAAAAATCTTATTGTTATTTACTGATATTTGTCTTTTACAACTTATACTTGCTTTTTTACCCGGACTTAGTGACCTAATTCTTTAGGTCACCGAAAATTTTACCTTTTATAACAAGTTTTTGGCGCATTATAGCCTTAGTTGCTGATGCGCCAATAAAACTCAATCAATCAATCAATCAAGCTGTTGTTAATGTTTAATATTTTAGAGATAGAATACCCTATATTGAGTACAGGGAACGAATTGGTAAGTAGTTATTTGAAGGTGATTGTTTCATGAAGGAATAATACATGTACTGTACTTTGTGTGAAACCTACGTTACAATAGCTTGCTTGGAACATTTCTTCAACAGGATGATAAATTTTGATCTGCCTTCCTGTCTTGACCGATGCTCGACCAATCGTCTAGTCAGAAACAGGCTCTTGTGGAAATTCCGTATCGACAATGCGGTATTAGTGACGAAACTTTCCTTCCTCCCGTTTGTTCCGCGCCATCATTCATGACCTCACTGTAAGGTGACACAACGACGTACTAGATCGTTTTCTTGTCGTTGCGTTGCTCGCATTGTAACAACTGTAGGCCTGGTCATTTAAAGACGAAGGTATTTAAAATAAATGAATAATATATCAAAAATGAATTTATCCAAAAGTAAACCCACATGTACACTGCTGAAATTATCAGAACTACAAAATTTACCTTCAGAATATCCTCGTATTTTAGCATTCAAATATTTAAAATTAATTGTTATTATATATATTATTGATAATTTTAATATTAAAAATACAGGCAGTCCTCGCTTTACGAGTTTTCGCTTTACGAGCGCGCGCTAGGAACGAATTAACTCGTAAACTCGAGAACTACCTGTATTGAATATTACATGGAACTGAAAATAATATTAACCTGGTTTGTCTTTAACATTTTAATGTAATTTTAGCATTCAAATGGTTACTACTTGTTACAGTTTCCTTTTCAAATCCAGTCAGTGACGAAAAATTTAGACCCCACCTGAGAGGCGCTGAAACCAAAATGAGTGAAATATCACACAGATTTAAAACAAGTTAATTAATTTACGCAGTGCGTTACATTACAGGCGCGTTGAGTTTTTTTTTTTTTTCGTATCAATTAATTTAATTTTTTTGTGATTAATTGAAGCGAAAAGTATATAATTATCTCCTTATCAATTAATTAATTATAAGATTATAACTTTATAGAGTACAGTACTTATCAGTTCTTTAAACCTAAACGTTCAATTTAATTACAGCTGTATATATCTATAGTAGAATGTGATAAAGAAAGAGGGGAGACAAGCTGACGAAACCTGAAGTCAAAACTATGGAAAAAATCGGTAGGTACCTGAAAAATAAAAATAATACATTAAAAGAAGTACTCAATGCTGTAAATCCGATGATTTTAATGTCATCTTCAAGGGTTAACCGTCAAAACCACAGCAAGAAGTAAGACCTCTGTTTCTGATATGAAATATACGTAGCACGTGGTTAAAACAATGAAACCATGTTGAAAAATTGAAATCATAAATTTAATGAAACCATGTCGAAAAATTGAATCACGAATTTAATGAAACCATATTGAAATCATTAAAAATCAATGAAACTCTGTTTCAAATTTCAACATGGTTTCATTGTTTTAACCACGTGCTACGTATATTCATGTCAGAAACAGAGGCCTTACTTCTTGCTGTCTTTCCTTTGGTTTTGACGGTTGCGTCGTGACGAAGACGTTAAAAACATCGAATTTACAGCATTAAGTACTTCTTTTAATGTATTATTTTTATTTTTCAGATACCTACGGATTTTTTTTCCATAGTTTTAACTTCCGGTTTCGTTAGCTTGTCTCCCCTCTCTTTTTACCACATTCTACTTATCTACATTCCATTATGGTCGTTGGGTTCTTTCTGCTACAATCAGCAGTGCCTCTAGTCCATAATCCATTTTAATATCATTCTTAATATCGCTGTAACCTTTCTCTACAACATCTTATTATTAATACATTATATATAAATATTTTTTTATGAAACCCCAAACACGAATGGTATCAAAATCTATAGTACTTAGTGCTGTGCATGGGTTGAAGGAGATGGGATGGGACTGGAAACTTTGCTCCGAAGCTTAAACATGAGTTTCAACACTACAAATGAAGTGTATCTCTTTACGAGTCTTACATAACAATACATGCGAAGCGTGCAGGTCTGAAGCGAACAATAATACAATTTGTATTAAAAAATGATAATAATTGCCGGATTTCTATTTGTCTAATTTTAATGAAATTTGTAAAGGATCGACAAGTATTTTTAAGGCCGAAACATCGAATTTCATGGAAATCCATTTACTGCGATTCCTTCTCTTACGTGCGGACGGACATATATCTGCATACTCACCATGGCGAAGATATATGTGCGAACGCACTAAAAAAAAAACTAATATATGTGTGTGGAAGTCTGGCTTCCTTGCATTCATCATTTGGTAGCTCTGTATTTGCCAGTTAGGATTGCTGCGTTATATTTGATTTAGACAAAATACATTATTATCAGTTTGACATACGTTTGCTGATAAAGATAACCCGCCAGCTGATTGAGAAGCCAGTAATCTTCAAATCAGTTATTCTGGCAGTGGTTCGGATTGTTTAAATGTATAGCGCAGGCATAAAATATAATAAATAAAATTTCTGTTTATACTCCGGGACGACTACACGTTCAGAGGAGTTCACCCACCCCTTCACAGTGCGGAAGGCCGTCGAGGGAAGTGGGGGGGGGGGATAACGAGTCCAGAGCCAGGGCTGGCTCTCGAACACCCTGTTTATGTGTGTGTGTGCTGCGATGGAGGAAGAGGAGGACAATGTGTTTGTATTAATTGTATCAGTAGTTTCATTAATTTATTGTAATAAGCAATTAATTAGTTAACCTAGGCTTGACATTGATTGATTGATATTTATTAGTTAAAGCGGTCCCAGCCAACCAATGGCAACGCCGCTGTCAGTTACACATAATTTAGCAGTACTCTTATATATTCTCTCTCCTGTTTGCTCAAGTACAGAGAGGGAAAAAACCTGCCATGACCAAAAAAGATTGATATGAACAAACTGGAAATAATCAAATTACATAAAAAATAAATACAGTATACATATAATTAAATTTCAGACAAAGTCCAAACTTCATTGGAAAGAGCTACATCTGTTCAGTCTGTTGGAAAGCCAGTAGCGCCAGAAGCTGCCGAGAATAGAAATGCCAGCACAAGGAGTTGGAGTTGCAGTGGATATAGCAGACTCCAGCTCCACGATTTCACAGAACTTTAGGTAATTCGGCACTACACCACACCGGATTACAAATCCAAGGCTTTCAGATGCAGAAGAGCCTTCCGCCTAGGCCTGACATTGGATGAGGGGCTAAAATTCCAAACAACACTTTACCAAAACTAAAACGTATACTGCGATGTGGGGATTAGGCACGAGCTTGTAGGCGCCACAAGCCCAGGTATTTCATTGTATTCGGCTTTTCTCGTCGTGGGTAGTTCCGACCATTGGTTCAACCATTGGTGCATCTCCGGTGAGTTAGGTCCAACATATCACGAGCCTTGAATATTGGATAATGAAGTGGATGTCTAGGGTGGCAAGGAAACCATCTTGGGCCGTCCCAAGATGGTTTCCTTGATCTGATTCTTTGGAGAGGGAGGACCACTTATCTAAACATCAAAGTATTAGCTTGAAATAATTACGAAGATTATAGAGCCTCTGTCTTGACAATATCATAATGCTTCTAGCATAGTCATTAACGCGAGGGTGCAGAAGTGCACGCGGTTCGAGCAGGCATGACTACTAAATACGGCGATGTTCTTGTATTCTTTCCCAATCTTGTGAAATGCTCTGGCCTTGTGGTCGTTCCGGAGTATAAACAGAAAATTTATTTATTAGGTCGCCGTATCCGAATGGTCAGGCGCGAGGACGCACAACTACATGTGCTTTGAGTGACTGGGGTTATAGCCCGTGACTGCTAAATACGGTGCTGTTTTCTCGGATTCCCTCTATCTTATGAATTCCTCTAACGGTGTGGTCATTATAGAGTATAAACAGAAAATTTATTTATTTTTTTTTTTATCATTAAGGGCCACTAAGGAGGGGGTTACAACTTGAAAGACATGGAGTGCCTAAACGGAGCATTTCCTTTCACGCTATGATTATATTTAATAAGTTAAATATGGCCCCGGTAGCCATGTTAGCAAGAGTGCAAGGCTGTACTGATTGGAGCGTGCGGGGTTCGAGACCAGCTGTCTGTAGTTGTGAATTTCCTTCTCAGTATCTTGAGTTAGTCAGTCTCAAGGCCGGGTGCTATTAGCAAGTCAAATCCAAGGATCTTGATTAGAAATGCATTCGAAATAAAAAAGAAAATAATAAAATAAATAAATATTATTTCGGAGAAATTTTGCAATAACATTATGTGCGAGTGCTAAAGCAGCTAAGGTTACGAGATGTCAGTATATTGTGTCTGTAAATTTTGTGTATTCTGTGGTTTGAGTTACCCGTTTGATGAAAAATCCGAGTTTCGGAAAGTCGGGGTGGGGGGGGACACAAAACGCCACGTAACTCTCTCTCCTGAAACCGATTAACTCAGCTAACTAAAAACCCATAAATTCCTCGTATCATTGACGGGATTCTAACTTTTTCCACCTGGTGTGGGGAGGAGGGTGATTATATCCACCGTGGTACCCGCGAGGACTAATGACATAGCCTACAGTAAGCTAGCACAAACATACCAGCATATCCTTCTTAACTGAAATAACTTTTCTTAAAAACAATTAAAAATAAAATAAGACGATAATCGTGATTAAATTGACATTACATATGAAATTACTTCAGCTAATTACTGAAAGATATAGTCATTACAATGGTATGAAGTTTGTATATATTGTATAGTAATTGGGTATGTACTATTAATCATAACTACTAATTATTAATGTAATTGGATATGTACGCTAATAAAGTGTGTCTGTTAATGTAAAGGATTGCAAAACATCTATATATTAATGCATTACTTATGAAACATTGTGTTACTGTATTTCATTAGATATGAAACATATTTGTCGCACATATTGTTATTAACCATATATGCACCTTTCTAGCCTGCTCTCTGTGTCAGAGTTTTCGTTATTGGAATAAAACAATGTTTTATATATATATATATATATTACATCGCCATACTGGTAATTCAAAAATAATTATATTATACACATCGTTTACAAATAACTTATGAATCTTGTACAGATATGAAATCAAATCTGGTGATTAGGATTAGTAGGGCATATGATGCAAGAAAGCAAAAAAAAAAAAATTAGCATTCTGGTTTACAGAATATATGTGGAAATGTAATCAGCAAAGTAGCTCAGCCTTTCATCATTAGGCATAACAGACAACCACAAAATAATTGAAGACTTCATTAGAGTTCAAAAATGGAATTAGAAATAAAACATCTCATTCCTTCTACTACATCTGATTCAAATTTTTATATTCAGGAACTACACTTGGATTTTTCTGTACAAGTTTCCCCATATGAACAAATCAACATCCAATAATATTAGTTTCGTGCCGAAGAGAACTTGACATGTATTTTGTATAGTCATTCTGAACACCAACTGTAGATTGCAACGTTAATACTAAACCTAAGGTCTCTTTGATTAAGATATCAATTGATTTCTTAACAGAACAGATACTATATGTTTTATGAGATTTAACTTTTTATGGTAGCTGTCGTATTTACTCGGAATTTATTTACTAGATACTTGAATTCCTCCTTTCCATGCTCTTTAACAACTGTAACAAACCAACTTTCGGGCCTCCTAACTCATTCGTTCCTTTCGCTATTGTTTTTGTAGTAGTACGGTTTTAGGAACATCAGCGACTAAGACTATTGCTCCGTGTATACTGTGAAAATTGCGTGAGTTCCGTGGTAGACTTTCAGTGTGCTGGGTGAAAAACTAGTTTCCGCGAGAAAAACCATGCTACTCTGCCTGAGACCGACTAACTCAGCTACCTTGTGATAGAGGCCAATAAAAATTTCTCTCATCATCGACGGAACTCGGACTCAGATCTTTTCCAGTCGGTGTGTGGACGGCGCATCTACGAAACTACTCTACCCACGACGGTATCCATCTCGCCGTGGCAAAGCTAGTGCTATGGTAGTTTCACCGCCAATTATCCAACTAATTTTATAAACTGAGTGGTTACCCGCAGTACTGCTCCTGCTTCTCTGTGGCAAGGGTTGTTGTTGGTTTAGAGATTTATCAGGCCCATCGGCAACTATGGCCATAGTGCGCCATGTGACAAGGGGATCCTCCGTGGCACCTTAGTTGGCACTATACATCATTGTCTGCTACTCGTTTGGAGTAGTCAGGGATCGATGGGAATCAATCTCTGAAGGAATTTCTAAAATCCTCTTAAATTGAGGAGGTAGTTAGCCAATCTCAGGAGGAGGGAGTAAGATTCCCTGTGAGTTATTCCTGGTTTTTCATCCTGTATAACATGCAAATCGGCTCATGAACACTTCTATAGGCAAAAAAGATATACAATTATAAGTAACAAGCTCCAGAACCTTTAAAATAAAATAACTTGAATTTTTATTTCTGTGGTAGGACCAGTAATATTGGAAGTAAAAACAAATTCACAGGGTTAAAAGGGAACACGTGGATTACAGAAAGTTATCGATCACTTCCGCCTCTGAATTCATCTTCTTTTAGAGACAAGACACACTAAACCGACTTTGACTCATCTCATTCCAAGTGACCAAGAAACAGAACTGATGGAATTGGCACTGCTTCTAATCATCCATTCTCAAAATGTATAAGTACGTTGAACGTTCTCCCCATTTCTTATTTAAAAACGCTTCAAAAATGCTGCTGGATCACCTAAAATGTAATGGACTCCTTTCTGAAAACTTACTATAGCAAGTATGAATTACTGATAATCCTTAGGTATATTGAGACGTTTGAATGATGCAGTAGTCCATATTCCACGCTAAATATCCCAAAAAGCAGTATTGTATTGGATTTAGGCATTACCCAAATGTTACTTGAAGCCTCGCTGGTCCTTCTGTGTGAATATAATTTTAATGAGATATTTTGGCACCTCTTCATTTGCTTTCTCATAGGGCTTCATGTAAATCTGGTCCTGCTGAGAAGGTGGCCTGTCTGAATGGGATTATTAATGGATTTTAAGCTTCTCTGAAGAACTACAAGAACAGAAAGTTGTACTTAATGTTAATTTTCGTAGGAGAATTAACATCTAGAAAGGTGGCTGTCTCATACTTAGCACAGTAATATTCTGAAAATTTCTATAAGCTCTTTCATTAACGGTTAATGCTTGATATGTGAACTGTGGTCAGTGGGTGGTCAGGAGCGGGAGTGCAGTAGCACGCGCTCTTTGAGTAGAGCGGGGTTCAAACCTCTGACTGCTGAATACGGTCGATCTGCCAACCCGCACTGGACCAGCGTGGCAGATTATGGTCCATTTCCCTCAGCATGAATTGTTGAGGAGGCTTCCATCCTGCAGTGGGTTGATAATGGCTGCACTTTACTTTACTTTTTACTTATGTGAACTGTTGTATACGATTTTACACCCTTAATTTCATTAGGTGCTTCATGTTCCAAAAATTTGGCCATATTCGACAGTATGCAGAGGGGGATGCTGTGTGCACATTGAATTCCCTCTGAATACTGTTTGAACATGGAACGCAGACAGAATGCACAGTGAAAACAGTATTTTAAAACTTAAAGGGTAATCTTTCAGCTTGTTCCAATGTCTGAAATCTGGAAAATGGGGGGGGGGGGTTATATTTATACACACATTTGTATAGGATAGAAAATAAAGTAACCTGTCAAGAAGCAAGGAAACGAGTTTTACACATTGTGTTAAATTATTCATGCGCAGTAGCAACACAAAAATACAAATCAGTAGGAAATCAAAGAGTAGTATATGTACCAACAACAAAATCCTGTCGATTCCACAGCATTCTCTTAATTAAACAACGTTATGGATCACGCCAGTAATATCCCAGTCACGGTACTACTAACCGGTGCCTGTTACTTTGGTATCCATATCTATTTTTCCAAAATCAGACATGTTCGTCAACTGAACTAGGTAATGTTTTCTTACAACTACCCGCTGCTTTCTTTTTGTTGGGCAATAATCTATTATGGAGTTGATTCAGAAAACCTGGGAAGCGTGGTAGAGACTTCACTTGAAAAGCATAATATGCTGCTAAATACAGGCTCTCAAATTATATCCGCTTTCCGCCGTAGCCTAGTGGTCAGGCGCGCGGGTGCATAAGTACACGTGCCTTGAGTGACCGGGGTTCAAGCCCGTGACTGCTGAATGCGGTGCTGTTTCTTGTATTCTGTGTATCTTGTAAACTCCTCTGACCTTTCGGTCGTCCCGGAGTATAAACAGAAAATTTATTTTAAATTATTTTAAAGGTTCAACCTCGGCTATTGACCTGTCGATATGTTCCCCTACATTTTTTCTAGAGGTTTAGATAGTTCCTTAAATAGCGATCGTTTCACTATAATTTGCGAACTTTGCACGCACAGAACCTTATCAGTAGACAGTTGAGTTTAATGGAAATTCTCTAAAGCAGACTGGTATAAACGTGTCCAGTACTGTAATATATGATCAGATCATTCAACGTCAACCTACTGATCACAGTATGAACACTCATTTTAGCAGCTTCTGCTGTTGGTACATTGCAAATCACTTTTGTATTAGAGGCCATGATTAACATCTGTTTCTTAATAGCATCATCAGTAGGAAGCACAATCGCTGAAAGTTAATAGTTGGGGAAAAAGGGGGGGGGGAAGAGGACATGTTTCTGCTGACCAGAAATTGACATATGATTTAAAAACTCCCTCTTGACCCATCGTTTGTGTATGTGCAGTCTGTGTTTTGCCGTTGTTATAAGTGTTATCTTGTACGAGGGGTGATCATTTAATTCGCGGACTGGTGCAAGATTTTATAAAAATGTTCTTGTTTATACTTCGGCACGACTACCAGGTCAGAGGAGTTTACAATACACCAATCAATACAAATGTTAATCGTATTCAGCAGTCACGGGCTTCAACCCCAGTCCATGGTTGTCCACCTTATGTTTACCTCGCAGACTTTCCATAACTGCCGTTACAGGCGCTCTATCTGATTGCCACTGAGCAGACTCTGTGTGCATGCCAGTACTTGTCAAACTAGTGTTGCGTTAAGAGTTTTTTGTTTTTTTTTAGCCGCGTTTCAGACTGGATTTAAATGCATCGGAAACGGTTAAAGATATGAATGAAGCGTATGGCAATGATATCTTGGTAGGACGGCCATTTCCTATGTGACATGGTTTCTCCAATCAGTGCTAAGCACCATACAGCTAATACTGTGCAGGCAGTGATTGCTGCCTTAGGTGCCGAGGTTCTGCCACATCCCCATTATTCACTGGACTTAGCATTAGCATTCGTAGAGGCATATGATGCAAGAAAGCAAGCTTATGCAGCATCAGCCAAAAAAAAAAAAAATAAAATAAAAAAACCCCGCTCCCATTTCACCACTCCGTTCGTTCCAAATACCTGTCCAGCTCACTCTTAAATTTATTTAGGCTATCAACTTCCACAACAAACGATGGAAGTCTATTCCGCCAATCAACTCCCCGCTGGTTAAACGCAAACTTCTGCACATCTATCCTACAACTGTCTTTCCTCAATATGAATTTATGCCCTCCCAGGTGATTATTCTGAGCAAGAGGAATAATCCCATCAGCATTGACCATGCTCAAACCATTTAAGGATTTATACACCTCAATCAGATCACCTCGCAAGTGCCTAGTCTCAAGATACTGTAATCTGCAAAACTTAAGCCTTTCTTCGTAAAAGCAACCCTTCGTTCCATTCACTGATCTTGTTACCTTTCTCTGTACTCGTTCCAACAGCTCTACATCCTTCTTATGAGGCCTCCAGACCTGTATACAGTACTCAAGGTGTGGCCTGACCATTGCCTTATACAAGGGGATAATCACCTCCTTATCCCTGCTAGAAAAATTCCTGAATATCATTGACAAAACACCATGAGCTACTCTTGCAGGCCGTCTGCACTGCTCAGAAAATGTTATATCTGCCTGCATAATTACCCCCAGGTCCTTTTCATTCTCTACCACTGTCAGTATAATACCACAGAGTTTATATATTACTCTGGGGTTACTGCTTCCCATATGTAGTACTTTACATTTGTCAATATTAAATTTCATTTGCCACCTCTAAGCCCATCTGCTCAACGTTCCTAGATCCTGTTGCAGCAGCAGCGTACTGTCATTTGTGCCCTTAACAATGCTGCCAACCTCCGTATTGTCTGCAAACTTGGACATTAAGCTTGATATACTATCATCAATATTATTAATGAATACAGAAAACAATAATGGACCCAACACTGAACCCTGGAGAACTCTGCTAATAACATTAGTCCACGATGAGAAGTGTCCATTGATTACCACTCTCTGTCTTCCTCCACGCAACCATCCCTTTATCCATAGCAGCAGTTTGCCTTCAATGCCACACTGCTCCAATTTGCGCAGCAGTCTTCCATGTGCAACAATATCAAAAGCCTTTCTAAGATCCAAATATATGATATCAAAATTATTCTTTGCATCCAGTTCCTTTGTGACTACATCATAGTATCCAATCACATTGGTTAGACAAGACTTCCTCTTAACAAAACAATGCTGTGTCCGAGCTATAACTGAAGTCTTCTCAAGATGATCCTGCAGTGCCTCCATTAATTTATCTGGAACAAGTTAAACTAACAGGTCTGTAATTACTTGTGTCGTGCTTTGATCCTCCTTTGCGAATTGGGGTCACATTTGAACATCGCCAGTCCATTGGTTCCTCCCCTGAGTCCAAGGAAGCTCTCATTATTATGGCTACTTGTTTGCTTACATCCTTTGCTGCCTCCTTTAATATAATTGGATAGATCCCAGCCGACCCGGGTGCCTTTTTTATGTTTATCTTCAACAATTTCTCCTCCACTTTCCTCTCAGTTATTACAAAATCATCTAGCTCACTGTGAGAGTTTAATTCACCGCTGGCATTCCCCTCCCTGAATAACTCCTTGTGTGAATGTAGATGCAAAACACTCATTTAGTTTGTTAGCCGCCTGAGAAGGATCATCAACAGTTGAACCATAATATCCAGTGCACCAATTGATTCACCCCTTTGCTTCTAGACTTTACATAGGTAAAGAACTCTTTGCTGTTTTTCTTTGCATCCTTTGCCGAAGATTTCTCATAGGCAAGCCTTTGCTTGCCTAATCTCCTTTGTGACTTGGTTACAGACCAGCTTATATCTATCATAGGCTTCCATGTCACCCGTTAATTTATATGTATCCCATGCATTTTTCTTCTCTGCTAGACATCTCATTAATTCAGCTGACATCCATTTAGGCGTAAACCTTGAACGATATTTCTTAGTTGGTATGTAAAGCCTAGTAGTTTCCAAGATTAATTCTTTGAATGCCTCCCATTTTGAATTTGCTGTTGGTAACATCATCAGTTGGTGCCACCGTATAGAATTTAAATACCGTCTCAGACCACCGTAGTCGCCTTTACGAAAGCAAAAACTCTTCCCTTTATCCCTGATGGTAGTTACCTCTTTGAGTAAATCCCACTTCAGCACACTGTGATCACTGCCACCCAGGGTTCCTTTATCTGCAGATTCTTAATGCATGAAGAATCATTACTGATAATCAGATAAAGAGTATTACTCCCTCTAGTTGTCTCCTGAACATTCTGATGTAGAAAACAATCATCCACAAAAGCCTTGGTAGTGTGTGTGAGAGACCAACCCACCGGTGCCTCCTTCAATTTAGACATGGGCCCCCTCAATTTAGATCATTCGACGGCATCCACCCTGTCCTTCAAGCCCTCATATAGGCCCATAAGAACGCTGAGTTCTCGCCTGATTTCCTCACACTTCTTACATCGCGCTCACACAAAGACATTCCCCCTTGGCAATATCATGTTTCCACGTTTCTTCCTGTTTCTATGTCTGAAGAAAGCTCTGAAAGGCAAGCGTTTTTCTTGTCCGACACAACGATGCTCGCAGAGTCACTACGAAAGCACATTTCCAATCTTTCCAAAAGACTGCGAATTGCTTCCGTTGTGACCTGCAAGAAGCATTTAATGCGTGGGTACGACGGTGGCGAAAGTGTGTAAAGTTCAAGGAAGAGTATTTCGAGAAGGAGAAATTCACAGAAGATTCAGATGATGAAAATTAATATAAGATCTTGTACCAGTCCGCGAGTCTGCGCGGGTAGCACAGTGGTATCGTCACCGTCCTCCTCACAACGGGTGGAAAAGGCCTGGGTTCGAATCCCGTCGATGACGCGAGGAACTTTAATAGGCTTTTTTCACTCCGTGGCTGAGTTAGTTGGTCTCAGGCGTAGATAGCAAGGTTTTTCTCCCCAGTAACTGGGGTTTTTTCGTCCAGCAAAACAGGCAAATCAACCATAGAACATACGCAATTTACAGATTACAAAAATACGGGTTAATGTATTTAATTACGGGCAACCCTAAAATAATTTGATTTTTTTTTGTACCAGTCCGCGAATTAAATGATCACCCTTCGTAGTTTTCACTAAAGAGCACCTACTAGAAAAGTTCGTGTTGAATAGTCCCATGTCTTCCGTTATGTTACCATTATGTAATGTTACCATTATGTCTTCCATTTGTGATAGCTGCTTAAGTTTTGGTAAACCAGTACGGTTTTCTCAATGGATGCCTTTGTTATAGAAGTATATACTTGGTTCCCTAATGTTTTCAGCATAAATATTTGTCAACTTTAAGGTTTGAAAAATCATCATCATGAGCCATTTTCTATCCACTGCAAGATGAAGGCCTCTCCAGTTCCTTATGTTTTGTGCAATGGCCATCCACTTACTGCCCACCAACTCTTGAATTTCATCTGGCCATCTCCGTTGTTGTCTTCCTGGTTTTATTTTCGCTCCTCTTGGATAGCATTCTGTTATTTTCTTAGTCTACCTGTCCTCATGTCTTCGAGCTGTATGCTCTACTCAAGTCCATTTCAGTTCTTAGGTTTGATTAACCAAAGCTGTCCCCAATCTCGACCAGAAACATGATACAGTGCTGGCACCATGTGTGTGGTCGAGGTCGCGGGACCTTTTATTTATTAAATGCCACATTTAAAACTAATACGGTGTATCTTGCAGCTCCTCTGTACATTTCGCATGGGTGTTATTGGTCGAGGTGTATTAGTCTGTGTGGTATCGTCACCGTCCTCTCCACGCCGGGTGGAAAAGGCCCGGGTTCGAATCCCGTCGATGACGGGAGGAGCTTTAGTGGGCTTTTTTCACTCTGTGGCTGAGTTAGTTGGTCTCAGGTGTAGATAGCAAGGTTTCTCCCCCCCCCCAGAAACTGGGGTTTTTTCGTCCAGCAAAACAGGCAAATCGACTAGAGAACACACGCAATTTACAGACAAAATAAATATATGGGTCGATGTAATCATTTACGGGGGACCCTAATATCATAATTTGGTCTTTTTTTGGTTGGTCGAGGTGTATTGCTCTCTAAATTATGCACATTTTCACTGCCGTAAGTTATAGGAAAGGAGAATTTGAGAGCGGGTTCAGTGAGGTATCCCAGGACTATAGCTGGTTCTCGACATCCCCTGCCTACGTACATAATTATTAGTTTTTTTTTTTTTTTTTTTGTCGTTTTAAAACAGTTGCCAAATATCCGAATTAGATTTGTACAGCCACCTAGTCATGTCGTGGCAGATATTTTTTCACAAGCATATGTTTGTTTTACCATAAATGAGAGATAGGCCCTTGCGGATTGTACAGTGATTATGAGTGCCTCCAGCACCGCGTGGAAAAGGAATCCAATTTAAAATATATTATTTTTATTTCGAATCCTGTTAACGACACGATGAAATTCTATAGGCTTTTTCATACTGTGGCCAAGTTAGTTGATCTGCAGGTAGAAATCCCCCTCCCCTGAAAACTCGTTTTTCTTTTCTTTTCTTTTCTTTCCTTTTTTTTTTTTTTGTTTTGTCTAACAAAACAAGTAAACAACCACAGAACATGTGCAATTTACAGACATTATACTTGGATCTATGAGCTGCCTTTGGGTAACTCATAACTCGACATTTTTTTTTATTAACTGCATGGTGCAAGGAAGTCTGAGGCTTATGCGGCACCAGCCAAAAAAAAAAAAAAAAAAAAAGAAAATTCCCTGAGTTCTCTCTGAGAGAGAGAGAGTCAAAAGTAGAAGGGAATCACCAAGAAAGAGAAGAACGATGATATCCAGCTCAAGACTCTGGGTGTGCCAAGCCCATACTCACCAGATGTGAGCCACTGGGGTTAATTGTTTGTTTTAGCTGGAGGTTATTGGTGAATTTCTGCATATGGAGAAATATAAATGTATAAATTTAAGGGGAATTCATCTGCTCACATGAATCTGGCGGTCTAACATCTCTATCAGAGTTATTCAGTATAGTATTACCTGTATTGAGGAATTCCAGTTTCTGTCTTATTGTTTCAGCTGATATACCCATGCATATATTTTTATTTTTTTTTAAATGTGACAGAGCTGGGACTAAATATTTTCGCACCATGTCGAAATTTGAAAGAATTATAATGCTTATTGGAATCGTTCTTTTTTTTTTTTAATACAGCTACGATTGTCCGCCCCGCAAAGAGCTGCGCCCATGTCATTTTAGTCCTTTCATAGCCTAGTCCTGGTTTGGTTATGGCTTTTAAAGAAGCACATTATAACCTTGTGCCACTTTTATTACTTATTTAAAAGGTTCCTTCGGAAGTTACTTAGCTTTTAGAAATCCAAATTGGTATTATAAGTTTTGTCTAATTGTTTTCGCAGTTTGGAAGTAATATATGCATTTGCAGTCCCCATTGCAAGTATATTCCCGTTGGTGCGTTATGATTCCCTTTCAGTATTACTACGCAATACGTCGCCAAAGTGTATGTCACATTCAGTTAAGAGAACGTCTCATAGAGGGCGCGACTTCCGGTCGTCCACCCGTTGCTAACCGGTTGTGCTGCCACTCCTAAGGTTCCTTACCTGGTGCCTCTGTTGCTGCAATGCTTTTACTCGTTAGGCTTAAATATTTATCTTCTTCCCCCATTTAATTTATATAAAACATCTTCTATTAAAATGTCTTTCTGGATGCTCTTCGCCTCTGGGTTTTATACTCGTATTCTAACAACACGTATTTAAATATGTGCTCCTGTGTGTACTCTGCTGTTGTGCAAATGTGCCTGCTGTCAGGAGGGGATGTCTGTAAACACTTGCCGATCGATGCTTTTCGAAGACAGAAATGATATTAGTTTTCATGTCGTGTAAGTGCACGTTTAACTGACTATTCTTAAATTGAAACTAGCATGTTATGTGAGATATATATATATAGCATACTTGGTTAATAAATATCTTAATGTAACTGGATCCATAGCATCTAATCATTTGTACTTGAGGCTTAATGTTTTATTATTGTTATTATTAATATTATTTTTTTATTTAGAATGAAAAGCATTTTAGTTCTTAATTAACAATTGTCATAAATATTTACTTGCCAACTTTACTGGATCAGGACAATCTTGATGCAAAAGGGGGGACTGTATGTAATGAACTATACGTTTTTATTATTATTTTTTCATAAATCAGAATACTAGTAAATTAATAAATTTGGACACTGCTGCATTTGAATCACTTTCCCCCCTCACCTCATGCACCATGAGATTTTGGTCCCTCCCACCCTGGCAAGACTTTGTATATTTGAAATTTATGTAAGAAATGTATGTGTGTATTTAAATATAACATAACGTAATTATTGCTGTTTTTGATTTAACTATAAAACTTTCTGCTAAAACCCATTTATTTTTCTTTGTTATTATTGGTTAAATTTAGGATCTAAAAAGCATTTTTACACAATTGCAATCAAAATCCTCCACAGCAGAAAGGTCCTACAGAAGACCCAACAGAAAGTAACCATTGTTGGAGAATCTGTTGTTATAGGAAACATTTTGTAAAAAGATAGGTGTAGTAGAACTAGAGTATGTAAGAAATGTATGTGTGTATTTAAATATAACATAACGTAATTATTGCTGTTTTTGATTTAACTATAAAACTTTCTGCTAAAACCCATTTATTTTTCTTTGTTATTATTGGTTAAATTTAGGATCTAAAAATCATTTTTACACAATTGCAATCAAAATCCTCCACAGCAGAAAGGTCCTACAGAAGACCCAACAGAAAGTAACCATTGTTGGAGAATCTGTTGTTATAGGAAACATTTTGTAAAAAGATAGGTGTAGTAGAACTAGAGTATAGCTGCCAGAAGCAAAAGTCTGATGTATCGTAGCAATCATCTTTTAAGGACACAAAAGGTGATATTATGTACATTGGTACTAATGATGTTAAGAGTAGGAGATCTAAGTAGTTATTTAACAAGTACAGGGCAATGTTGAGATAAAGTCATGAGTTAGGATTAAAATTGAAGATGTCTGCAATTCTACCTAGACACAATAGGAGGGAGTACATATTATGCTTCTCTCACGGGTAGTGCAGTTAGTAGAATCGCTGTCCTCCCTCCCCACATCGGGTGGAAAAGACCTGGGTTCGAGTCCCATCGATGACGAGAGGAATTTTTATGGGCCGTTATCACAACATGGTTGAGTTAGTTGGTTTCAGGTGAGGGTAGCATAGTTTTTTGTTGAACAAACCAAAAATCAACCTCAGAACACATGCAGTTTACAGACAATATACATGGAACAACATGACCTTAGTTGCTAATGTTCCTATAACCCAACAGCAACATTATGTTGAGAGCCCTTGTGAACCATTTTGGCAGTGGAGAGACTGTACAAGTTTCAGTGGGTAGAATTATTCTCAGCATGATCTGGACTTGTTAGCAACAGAGACTGTTTCTACAGGAATGGGATACACTTAAATGGAAGGAGTGCAAGAATATTTGTTGATGCTATCGAGGCAGTGTTAAGTGGATCAGAAAACTGCTAGCTTGAATATATACAAACTAATAGTTTAACAGCAGCAGTAAGCAGACATGAAATTGATTATTTCTCTGCTTCTGTTGAGAAATGCTGCAGCCAGGAAATCAGTGGATGGGAGATTACAAGGTCTGCTGATGGCCCACATGAGATGTGTTAGAGTTACAAGGAGCAAAAACAGGTGCACATATACTTGCATTGAAATTAATGCTAAGGAGTATAGTGAATACATTGACAAATGGCAAGTACTGCATATTGGGTAGCAGTAACCCCAGAGTGACATACCAACTGTGAGGTACTTCACTCACGGAAGTCGAGAATGAAAAAGATGTGGGGATAATTGTGAAGTCAGATGTGAAATTTTCTGAGCAGTGCAGACAGGCTGCAAGAGTAGCACATGGGGTCTTGTCAATGATATACAGGAATTTTTTTTGGCTGATGCTGCATAAGCTCATACACTTGCTTTCTTGCATAACATGCCACTACTATTTTGCTAGCAGGCATAAGGAGGTGATTATCCCCTTGTATAAGGTAATGGTCAGGCCACACCTTGAGTACTGCATGCAGGTCTGGAGGCCCCATTTTAAGAAGTATGTAGAGCTGCTGGAATGTGTACGGGGGAGGGAAACGAGATTGGTGAGTGGAACAAAGGGTTGTTGTTACCAAGAAAGGCTTGAGTTCTGCAAATTGCAGTGTCTGGAGACTAGGCACAAGCAAAGTGATCTGATTGAGGTGTACAACGGCTTGAATGGTTTGAGCAAGATGAATGCTGATGGGATTCTTCCTCTTGCTCAGATTACTCACCTGAGTGGGCATAAATCCAAATTGAAGGAAGGCAATTATAGAATAGATGTGTGGAAATTTGCCTTTAGCCCACGGGTGGTTGATTGCCAGAACAAGCTTCCATCTGTCGTTGTGGAGTTGACAGCTTAAATAAATTCAAGGTAGAACTAGACAAGCTTTTGGAGTGAATGGATAGGTGAAATGGGAAGGGGTTTTTTTTTTTTTTTGGCTGATGCTGTACAATCTTGCTTTCTGTTATCATATGCCTCTACTAATGTTAATGCATTTGAGGAATTTGAAGTATCGGTGAGGTCATCAAAGGTGGACATTACAAGAATGCCAGACACATGCTGCCACTCGGACATAGGAGAAGGGATGTGGAATTTGAATAATATGGAGAGTACAATATTTATGGGAAGGATGTATAGGGAAGGAAGGGGTGGAACAAAATATGCTCCTGTTTAAGTACTGTATATAGAATCAAAGACATTGCAAACAATTGACATGGGTGGGCAGCATAATGTTGAATCAGTTTGTTGTACCATAAGTATTGAAAAAAAACAAAAGTACGGATAGAAGTTGTTATAGGCCAAATGACTATGATGAGTATAATTATCCCTGCACTGGTTGTGCAAAAAAGTAAAACTCCTGTGCCTGCAAAATGAAAAATCAACAAAATATAATTCAAAATTGTTAAAAATTAACAATTTTGTGATGTCACTTCTAATTTTAATCTTTTATAAACAGAACCATGAAAAATCAGTGTTCTATATTAAAAACATATTTTAAACTAATTTTTGAAAATTAAAACTAACTTTAGCTCTGTCAGAAAGTAAATACAAATTAAAAAAATCACACCCTTCTACCTACACTTTGATTCAAGGAGTACAAATCATTAACAGCAGTGCTTGCTGTGTGAAACTTGAAGTGCACACATGAGCAGTTTGATTCTAGACTGTGCATTGATGTCTTGAAGCCAAAGAGAATAATTGATTGGAGGAAAGATTATTATTATTATTATTATTATTATTATTATTATTATTAGCCATATGGCGCAAGGAAGCCAGAGGCTTATGTTTCACCAGCAAAAAAAAAAAAAATTCTGAATTACCCTGAGAGAGAGGAGTGGGGGGGAGAAATCACCAAAAAAGAGAAGAATGATGATATCTAGCTCCAGGACCCTGGGTGTGCCAAGCCAGAAGCCCTGGGGTTGCAGCAGTAAAGTGAAATTACTGTCAATGTCTCTTCATGACATGCCAGTTACCATGTAATTAGGTTTAACCACAAATTTTTACTAACTAATTGTTTGATAATTAACAGACATTTCTACAACTAATTTAAAGAACCCATTTTCAACAGTTATTAGGATTTCATGGATGGAGTAGGTGAAGCACAAATTGCTGTTAGTTGTGTAGGGTCGCATGTTGAGTAATGCATACAGGTCTGGAGGCCTCATTTTAGGAAGGATGTAGATTTGCTGGTATGGGTGTTGGTGAGGGAAACAAAGGGATGTTCTTACCAAGAACTTAAGGCCTTGAATGGTATGAGCAGGCTCAATGCTGATGGGATTCTTCCTCTTGCTCATATCACGAACCTGAGGGGATCATAAATTCAAGAGGAAAGACAATTGTAGAATAGATGTGTGGTAATTTACCTTTAGCCAGCAGGTGGTTGATTGTTGGAACAAATTTCCATCTGTCATTGTGGAAGTAGACAGTTAAAATAAATTCAAGGCAGAACTAGACAAACATTCTTTTCTTTCTTTTTTTTTTTTTTTTCATAAATAAGTATTCTGTTTATACTCTGGAATGACCATATAAAGTCATAGCAGTTCAGATATAAAAGAACATCACTATATTTAGCAGTAATTCTGGTCCAAAATCTGTTAACTTTTTTTTTTTTTCTTGATTTTATCTTAGGTAAGGAAATTTGCTGATTTCATCTGCAATTTTATTATTCTGTTTTCATAGGTCACTTTAACATGACTAAATTGTTTTGATGCATAATTTCATTTTTTGAAATTATAAATTTTGTCCTATGATTAGTGAGCAACACACAAAATTTGATCCTGTGATTAGCGAGCAATGGACAGAAATTATATTATAGAATTATAAGTAGTATATTCATCTTGAAATACTTTGTGTGGGGGTGGAGACAAAAACATTTGCATGATAACAATAGGGATATCCTATTCCTAATTAGTCCTGGGCGTTATTTCACTCAATAAAATCTGCATCAAATCACTTGACCCTTTTTACAGCTGTTAAGTGGCTGGTCATGTAATGGTTTTTAAAGGATCAGTGGTATCTCGAAAACAACATTCCCCTGTTAACCATTAATTGATGATTTTAAATTCGAAATTTATTCTACTGCCCTAAATGGAGTTAAACTTTTACTGTAATAATTTCTCAAGCATTTTTTTTTTTTTTTATGGTTTTCGTACAGAAATTGCATGTGAGGACTAGTCAGGTGCCCTGTTTCTGTTTTTGTAACTGTTTGGCTTTTTGCTTGAAGAATGAATGGTACTAAAAAGTACTGGCACTGCTTTCAAAAAAATACTTGTCAAAATATATCTGTTGCTTATTTCTTATTATAGCTTCCTAGGTTAATAATAAATACATTTATGTATGGGGTTACTTCATACCCTACATGTATCCCAAAATCTCAAGTTTTCATATGTGTGTGTGTGTACCTAATGGCTTAGTATATTTAGGATAAATTTTACCTAGGTACTTAATAAACATGTTTGTGTGTAAGTTCTCAGGGAAACTCAAATTTCAGTATATTATACAAATTGGGACCATTATTATTGTGAATAAGATAAAATCACTTTTGGATAATAGAATGACAACTTTTTAGCCAATTTTTTGTAGGGATTTGGGATGTATCTATTCATGTATAGTATTTATACCTACAGTAATTGACATAAAAAGTCTGTATAGAGTAATTTTAAAAAAGTATTTTATTAAACAAAATACAGTACAGTAGTATGTATTAAATGTGCATTACATGTAGAATGAATTAAATTAATAAATTTTTATTCTTTATTGTCACTTAATAAAACAGTTTAAAAAAAAAACACTTAACAAGTTTGCTTTTTTAGGCATGTTAGCATATATATTTAAAGTGCATTTTGTGTTTACCATGTCTGTTTGTCTATCCATCTGCATGTAATAATTTAATTCATAATGGATTGATTTTCATTAAATTCTATATTTAGCTCTTTTAGAAAGATTTGTCAAGCCATCCCAAATTTAACTTTCTTATCAAAATCAAACAAATAGAAATCCAGCAGTTATTATTTTTTGTCTGTTTGTTTGCATATAATAGCTCAACTCCAAGTGGATGGATTTCTCAGAATTTTATTTCAGTCTTTTAGGATGATTTGGTATTAGCAGTGGCAAATGATGCAAGAAAGCAAGCTTTATACAGCATCAGCAAAAAAAAAAAAAAAAAATCCACTTCCCACATCTACAGTTCCAGTAGTTTGTGTAGTTCTTCCTTGAATTTATTCAGACTCTAATGAAAGTTTGTACCAACAGTCAACCTCTGTACATCCATCTTTCAACCATCCATCCTCAGTTTGAATTTATACTCCCTCATGTGTAGTCTGAGCAAGGGGAAGAATGCAGTCAGCATTGAGCTAGCTCAATCCAGTCAAAACCTCAAAATCTCTTCAGTCAGATTACCTTGCAGGTGCATAGTCTCCAGACACTGCAGTTTGCAGAACTGAAGCCTTTCTTGGTAAGTCCACCCATTTGTTCCCCCTCACCAATCTCGTCGTTATCCTTCTCTGCACCCATACCAGCAGATCTACATCCTTCCTAAAATGAGGCCTCCAGATCTGTATGCAGTACTCAAGATGTGGCCTGACCATTGCCTTGTACAATGGGATAATCACCTCTTTATCCCTACTAGCAAAATTCTTGTTTATCTTTGAAAAACCCTGTTAGTTGTTCTGGCTGCTAGTCAGCACTGCTCAGACAGGCAGCCAGAGAACTTCATATCAGACTGCACGATTAGCTCCAGGTGTCTTCATTTTCCACTACAATCGGTGTAGTACCACACAATTGGTACATAAATCTGATATTATTGCTACGTGTATGCACACCTTTCATTCGTCAATGTTAACTACCATTTCTCAGCCCATTTGCCTAATTTTTCTATATACCTTGATTATTGTCATTATCCACCCTGATAGCCTTTGTATCATTTGCAAACTTAGGCATTAAGCCTGATACACTATCATTATCATTTGGTACAGAAAACAAAATGGGCCCAGCACCGAACCATGGGGGACTCCACTAATAACATCAATCCATCAAAAGCAGTGTCCATTAATAATCACTCTTTTTGTATTTCTCATTCAAACATCCGTTTATAAAGAATAGTAATTTTTGCTTAATACCATGCTGCTCCAATTTGTATAGCAATTTTTAAGTGCAAAAGCTCTTGTGAAATCTAATTAAATGATATCAGAATTATTTTTTGCATCCAGTTCCTTCGTTATTGCATCAGTGTTCAATCAGATTAGTCAGACAAGATTGCCCCTTAACAAATCCATGTTGTGACTGCAGCATAATTGCATTCCTGGACTTAAGCTAACAGGTCAGTAATTACTCATGTCCCCTTTTGATTCCCTTTGTAAATTGGGGATACATTTGCACATCTCTGGTCCATAGGGACCTCACCTGAATCCAAGGATGCTCTTATAATTATGGCTAAAGGTTTGCTTACCTCCTTTTCTGCCTCCCTTAATATAATTGGATAGATCTCATTTACCCAAGGTGACTTTTTTATCTTTAGCTTCAAGAATTTCTCTCAGTTATCACAAAATGATTTAGCTCCCTGTTAGAGCTTGATAATCTTCTGGCATTCCCTTCCCAAAAAAAATCTTTGTGTGAATGCAATTGCAAAATATCTATTCAGTTTGTCAGCAATATGCTCAGGGTCAAGAGTTAGACCATCTACATCATATGGACCAATTTGATTTAATGCCTTCCTTCTTCTAAGTTAATAAAAGTAAGCAAGTCTTTGCTGCTTTTTGTTGCATACTTTGCCAAATAATGCAAAGAAATCATAATTTATATGCATCTAATGCATTTTTATTCTCTGGCCACGAGTCTTGTTAATCTGACAACCATTTAGGTCTAATCCTTGAACAGTATTTCTTAGTTGGTATGAAAAGTGTATTAGATTCTGTGATTATTTCTTGGAATGCTTCCCATTTAAAATTTATCATCACTTTGTTCCACTGTAAAGAATTTAAAAACTATCTGAGATTTTTGTAGTTATTTTTATGAAACCCCTTCCCTTTACCTTTGATGGCAATTACATATCAAAGTTAATCCTACGTCAGTATACTGTGATCACTGCTCCCTAGTGGTTCTTTTATCTGCAGATTCTTAAAACATGAAGATTGTTGCTGATAATCAGATCAAGGGTATTGCTCTCTCTCGATGCCTCTAACATGCTGTTGTAGAAAACAGTCATTCGGTAAATCACAAAAGTCTTGATAGTATGTGCATGACCAATCTAAAAGTTCAGTCAGTATCTGAAAACTTAATCCCCCATTATAAGACATTCTGATTTGCTGACACACTATTTCTCTGTATAGTTGTTCATTATATTCATCACAGTTATTAGGCCTATAATACGCTTCTGCTCTTATTTTTGTTTTCCCAGTGCTTATGTCATACTAGGCTGACTTAATGTTGCACTGGCCAGCATTGTCAGCTGGATGCACTGTTTTAGATTTTATGTGCTTTACTCCTCCCCTGTCTGTCCTTTCTGTACACAGTGGATTCCCCATATTCAAATTCTTCATCTGTTATGTCTGAGTGACAACATCTCTCCAGTATCTCTACAATATCTACGTTTGACTATTTAACCAGTACTTAAAATTCATCAAATATATTTACTATGCTCCTAGTGTATATTTAAATACAGTATGTGTGCACCTAACTGTTCTTACTCTTAGTTACCTTAACACAGCCTGTATTTTCTCGGTCCATGAGGATCCTCAGCGGGCCTTGAAATCCCTGACACCTTTCTTTCCATGCTACTGCATTTTCAGTTAGAAGCAGTACAAGAATCACTTTCACCTCTGCTTGTAGCTGTTATTAATTTAGTGGTGTTTGTATCTCCCCTCAACCAGGTTAGTAATTAGCTGACCCACCTAATACTGTCTAGATAGCATCAGCAAATATTCTTGCAGCCTTTCTATTTAAGTGTATCTCATCTGTGTAGATGCAGTCCCCTCCTATTAAGAAGCACAGATCATGCTGAGAAAAATATATCCCATGCACAATCTCTACAGGACCAACTTGATTGACAAGGCTCTCGTCATGTTTTGTCTGGGTATAATTGCAAATACTTTCAAATTTAATCCTAACTCAAGACTTTTTCTCAATGTTGCCCTACTTTTTTAAGTAAGTTCTCAGATCTACTCTTAATATCTTTAGTGCCAACATGTACAAGATACCACCTTTTGTGCCCTTAAATATACCTGCTCAACATTATCAACTTTTGCCCCTGGCAGGCATGCCCTGTTTCTATTCTGCTTATCCTTTTTGCACAATATATTTTCTGTTTTCCTGAGAATAGAGTTGCAGACAACTACCTCCCATGGGACTGGAGCATTCTTCTTTAGGGATTTCTCCTTTGTTGCCCGATATGTAAGTGTATGCTGTGGCATTAGAGTAGGCAGCTGAGAGCTTGATGGGCCCCCTGAATAATAATACGTATTATGCTGGCAAGTTTATATTATGTATGTAGATAAATTACCCAATAAAGTTTTATATTATATGTATTATGATATACCACTACATTTTTAAAGGTATTAATTAGTTATAATAGATATAAATTTATCTGTTAATTAAATTCTCAGCTAATGACAAAAGATATATGCCATGTGTTAAATACATACCTCAAAAGTTCTAATCTAGAACTTTTGAGCTACCTATTTACCACAATTAAAAAACTACAATTCTGCTATCATGCACTACACTATTTATTGACTCTTCCCTTCAGACCAATAGAATTCCAACAATTATCATTTCTCTTTGTCACACATATCACATAGACTATCCATTGGAAGAGTTCAGGGAAGTGATTATATCAGCTACTAGACTTTTTATGGCAACTAAGAAATACTGTCTCAGGTTAAATCTAAATGGATTTCAGATGAACTGATGACACTTGTGGCAGAGAAAAAAAACTGCCTTGGATGCATATAAATTATCAGGTGACACAGAAGACTATGATAGATATATACTAGTTTGTAATTAAGTAACAAAGGAGGTTAGACAAGTTAAGGCAGCAGTTTCTGGCAAAGAATGCCAAGAAAAGCAGTAAAGACTTCTTTACTTATATTAACAGCAGAAGGAAGGAGTTTATTATTAGCCGTATGGTGCAAGGAAGCCTGAGGCTTATGCTGCACCAGGCAAAAAAAAAAAAAAAAAATTTCTGAATTACCTCTGGAGAGAGTAGTAGAAGGGCATCATCAAGAAAAAGAAAGATAATATCCAGCTCAGGACCCTAGGTGTGCCAAGCCCATACTTACCAGATGTGAGCCCCTGGGGTTTGAATCACATTGGTCCATATGATGTTGATTGTTTAACTGTTAATGATCCTGCTCAGGTTGTTAACAAACTGAATAGTTAATTTGCATCTACATTCACCCATAAGGAATTTTTTAGGGAGGGGAGTGCCAGAAGTTCATCAAAATCTAATAGGGAGCTAAATGATTTTGTAATAACTCAGAGGAAAGTGGAAGAGAGAGAGAGATTTTTGAAGCTTAACATAAACAAGGCACCTGTGGTGGAAGAAATGTATCCCCTTATATTAAGGGAGGCAGCAAAGGAAGTAAGAAAACTCTTAGTCATAATTATGAGAGCATCTTTGGATTTAGGCGAGGTCCCTATGGACTGGAGATGTGCAAATGTATCCCCAATTTACAAAGGGGGATCAAAAGGTGACACGAGTAATTACAGAATTGTTAGCTTAACTTCTGTTCCAGGTAAAATGGACTCTGGTTAAAAATAGTAATGCAGGACCATCTAGACAGGAATGCAATTATACTGCAGTTATAGCATGGATTTTTTAAGGTGTTATCTTGTCTGACTAATCTGATTGGATACTGTGATGCAGTAACAAAGTAACTGGATGCAAAAATAATTTTGTTATTATATACAGTACTTGGATTTCAGGAAAGCATTTGATACTGTTGCACATAAGACTGCTATGCAAATTGGTGCAGTGTGGTATTTAAGGGCAAGTTTCTGCTATGCATAAAGGGATGGTTGAGTTGCAGATAACAACAGTTTCGTTTTTAATGGACACTGCTCTTCATGGACTAATGTTATTAGTGGAGGCCGTCCAGGTTTCAGTGCTGGGCCTAGTGTGGTTTTTTTATTTATTTATTAATGATATTGATGAAAGTATATCAGGCATCAGGCTTAATGTGTAATTTTGCGGATGATATAAAGGTTGGCAGGGTACATAGTTAATGACAGTATTCTGGGTGTGCTACTGCAATGAGGTCTAATAAAATTAGACAGATGAGCTCAGAAATGGCAGTTGAAGTTGAACATTAATGAATGGAAGGTACTGCATATGGGTAGCAGTAATACCGGATTAATGTACCAACTGTGTGGTACTACATTTAAAGTAGTGGAAAATAACTAGAGGGTAATCGTGCAGTCAGATATGAAGTGCTCTGAGCATGCTGACAAGCTGCCAGGACAGGTCATGAGGTTTGTCTGTCATATGCTGGAACTTTGCTAGCAGGGATGAGGATGTGATTAATCCATTGTAAACGGCAGTGGTTGGGTTGCATCTTGAGTATTGCATACAGTTCTGGAGGCTTCACTTTAGGAAGATGTAGAGCTGCTGGAACGGGTGCAGAGAAGGGCAACAAGATTGACGAAGGTAAGAAAAGGGTGGTCTTACCAATACAGGCTTCAGTTCTGCAAATTGCAGTGTCTCGACACTAGGTACCTACAAGGTGATCTGATTGAAGTGTTTAAAGGTTTGAATGGATTGAGCAAGATAAATGCTAACAGCATTCATCCTCTTGCTTAGGTTATACACTTGAGGTAGCATATTTTAAAATTGGAGAAGGATGGTTGCAGGATAGATATATATTTGTTTGGAGATTTGCCTTCAGCCAGTGGGTGGTTGATCATTGTAAAAAAAAACTTCCATCTGTTGTGGAATTAGGCAGCTTGAATGAATTGAAGGAAGACCTAGACATTATTGAAGTGGATAGACAGGTGATATGGGAGATTTGTTTTTAAAAATATGGTGCTTTGTATGCTGTTGCTACTACTACTACTAATAATAATTTACTGTTATTGTAGCTGAAGTACTGGATATTATGCTTGTTGCCTTGCATGGATTGGAGGAATGAATGGGCAATAAAGCTGTTGAGCAGAAATAAAATGTTTTTGGCTCATACATGAAAGTTGTTGCTGTGTTTTTTTTAAAATCAGGAATTATTACTATTTGCCAATATGTGTGAAATGTAGCACATTGTGTACAGTAACTAACTTGTTATATTTATGATGCTGCTGCTGTTATTATTTATTTAGTATATTAGCACTTAATAATTTGCCTTTAGCCAGTGGGTGGCTGATTAATTACTGGAAAAAACTTCCATCTGTTGTGGATGTTGATAGCTTAAATAAATTCAAGGAAGAACTAGACAAACTTTTGGAGTGAATGGATGGGTGAAATGGGAATTTTTTTTTTTTTTTTTTTTGCTGATGTATAAGTTTGCTTTCTTGGATCATATGCCTCTACTAATGCTAAGGATGTTTCCAAGAAATAGTTTCCAAAAAGATTAAGATGATCACTGTTGAATTACAAGTTTGGGCAGAGTTCCTGTTCATTGATTCAGCAATACACTGTAATATACACAACTTAAAATTTGTCCCCCCCCCCCATTTGCCTGTTTGGCTTTGTTAATCAGACATCAGAAGCTCGGATAATTAAGGTCATACTAGACTGAAACGTTCTTGAATGGTACTGAAGAGTGGGAAGACTGTGTGTTCTGGATTATTGGGCAAGTTTTATCCCAGTGTGTGTGCTCCCACGTCATTTTATGTCATAGTTCAGTGTTTGAGCTGCATGACTCAGTGTCAGTTTTTCAACTGGTTCTCTGTGTGTAGTCATTACTTGGGATTCTGTGTTGAAGAATAAATTTTTGCAGAATTTATTTATAAATATTAACTGAGTAAATAAGAGTGAGATTTTATTTAGTTAATTTTGGGTTATTTTTACTCTGTAATATTCTTGTGCAGTAAAAAAAAAAAAAAAACACATCTGGTTCTGCCGAAATTAGGTATACTTTGTGGGGCTCCATAGCCTACGAAAGATTGATAAACACGGCTCTATGTAATATCGTAGCCGGCATATCATTAAATATGAAATGAATCTCGATGGCTTGGCCGATCCAAATACATTTTGTTTTTGATAGGTCATGGTATATTTGGCATATACCATGACCTATAATAATAATAATAAAAAAATTGGTGGCCTCCACAAATTTGTTCTTTTATTAACATTATGATGATTAATATGTTAACTTTGTATTCTGTTGGTCTGTTTCCTATTTACGTAGCAGAGGTAAAAAGTAAAGTGCAGCCATTATCAACCCACTGCAGGATGGAAGCCTCCCCAACAATTCATGTTGAGGGAAATGGACCATAATCTGCCACGCTGGTCCAGTGCGGGTTGGCAGATCGACCGTATTCAGCAGTCAGGGGCTTGAACCCCGGTCTACTCAAAGAGCGTGTGCTACTGCACTCCCGCTCTATGAATTATAACACTTCTCCCTGAGCAGTGGCAGATAATGAGGTGGGGGGGGGGCTGTTAAATTGATCAAATGCTGTGTATTTTATATTAAGTTGTATGGTAACTATTTGTGTTATTAGTATTAATGGTGGAAAATGGTGCAAGAAAGCAAGCTTATACAGAATCAGCAAAAAAAAAAAAAAAAAAAGTTATGTATATTATATCAACCTTTTCATAATAATAAATGTAATTGTAAATTCTGAGATTAATTTTCAGTTACATTTATTATTATGTCACTCCACCCCAGAAAAATAGTATGGGTTTGCCATTGCTCCTGAGACTTATAAATAGCCCTCCATCTGATCTTTAACAATCATATTTTACCCTACTAACAGCCAAGACAACCCCACTGGTGATCGGGTAGTTTTGAATTCTGTGCTTGTGTTGGTGTAATATGGCTTTAAATTGCTGATGCACCTAAAACTGTATAACAAACAACTGGGCTTATGAAAATTATATTTTGATTACTGCATGTTGTTGTTGTGGGGTAAGAAATTTCATGAAAATGTGACGAGAGATTATGCAGATAAGTGGTGACTGCTTTTAAAACAAGGTAAAATGTGTTGTCAAACAAAAATAATTCTGTTAGTTACTTTCTGTTATATTATGACTATATATTGACATAATGTGGTTTTTATTATTTATTTATTTATTTTTTTTAAATAGGCTAGTTTTTGGATGACAGTTTTTTGACCAGTTTTCTGAAATTAAAGTAGTTTTTTTTGGATTGCGAATATATTTAGGTAAGGTAGCTTTATTATTGTTTTCAAGCTCATTGTAAACTATTCTTTCTTTACTAATTGTTTTATTTATCATTGGATTATTTCTGGAGAAATAGTTTGCCCTGCAAATTTGTGATTTATTTCAAGAGATCAGCTTTGTCATGTATCTTTCTATAGTTCTTGGCTGTTATTTTAATATACTGTCATAATAAATAATTTGAGCAGTAATATCAGATGAATTTAACCTTTTGTCATTGTGTGTCTGACAGATGCGACTTTATTTATTTTTATTTTTTTGATTTGGAAATAAAATCTGTCATTATGTCATCCTACTTACTGATCCCACAAGTTTTCTCTAAATGATGATGTTTTATTTTCAGAATATGTTTTTAATTTACTGAAGTTTTGAGAGGTTAAAAGTTCTGCATCTAATACTTGCTATACAAGTCACTGCGTTTATCTGTTTTGAAATTGGCTACAGTGCTCAACGACCGCTCATCTCTTAATGCCAACAAGTCTCCCCATCTACCCCAAAGGGTCAGGTATGGATATGAATTATGGATAATGTATCTGCACAAATGGCATTTTGTAATTTAGCCCTCATTTTTCTGAAAATTTCACTTTTTTGGGGTGGGGGGTTTGTCAGAAATTGTGGGTGCAAATTTTAATATAAAATAAGTGAAAAATTGCATCAAACCCAACAAACTTTAGACAAAAAAATGGGATATAAATTTTGCAGATCATAATACAGCCATTCCCCGATTAACATAAGGGTTGCGTTCCATGGCACCAAATACGGAGGATGTGGAAAGGTCAGGGAATGACCACCGCATATTCCCGGAGCAATATGGCCTTAGTTGCTAATGCTCATAAAAACCAAACAGCATTCCACTTAACTCTACATAAGTCGGATTTTATGTAAGTTGGAATTTTACCCTTTCTTGTGCAGCACTCACAACTGTGCTCGCTGAATTGATTGAATCAAAAAAGAAATGTTCGACGAACATGTGAATAGAATTATTTATTCAATTTTTTATCTCATGCTCAGGAAAAATTACAAAAGTGTGCAATTTAAAAAATTATAAAATTACAAAAAAAGAGGGGAGACAGGCATAACGTCAGTAAGTTTTACCTCGAGCATTGTTGCCAGAATCGACGTCTTCAGCTGATAAGTACGCCGCTGCGGAGGTTGAGGACTGTGGAGATTTAGAAGGGATCGGCTGCTCAACCTTACGAAAGAAGATATTAATAAATGGCTGGACAGTGGCTTTTTCTTTTCATTGTAGATTTATTTGTAGCAAGCAAGCATATCATTCACCCCTCTGTTAACTTTTAAGAATCATTTGCTGTCAGGATCCATCTTCTCAAACCTCGCCATTGCCGATGCAATTTCCCGAAATGCCATTGCCATCTCTCTGGTGATGGAGCTTCTCAGCTCCTCATTTGGTTTATTTTGAGCTTCGTCAGCATTTTCTTCTTTCACTATTGCTGCCTGCAAGTCAATAAGTTTTTCGTTAGATAATTCCTTCTCTTCTTCCTCTATTAACTCCTCCACGTCTTTGGCATCAACCTCCAACTGAAGTAGCTCTGCAACCTTTACAATCTTATCTGTAACCTCTCCGTATGATTCATCTTTTTCAAACTGTTCGAAGCCTTTTACATGCCGTGGGCATATTTTCTTCCATGCGCCATTTAAACAACTTTTAGTAATTTCCACCCAGGCCTTATTAATGTTTAAGATGGCGTGGTAAATATTGTAAGATTTCCAAATGTCTCTTAACATAATTTTTCTCACCGTCTACTGCAGACAATGCCTGAGCAAATGTTGTATGTAAATAGTATGCTTTTAAATTCGAAATAACAGCTTGACCCATAGGTTGGATAAGTGAAGTTGTGTTTGGTGGTAGAAATATGACTCTCACTTTCGAATTGAAATCATCTAGATGCGTAGGATGTCCAGGAGCATTATCTAATAGACACAAAATCTTGAAAGGAACATCATTGTCTTTACAATATTTTCCAACATCAGGAATGAAGCAGCATTTAAACCAATCCTCAAAGAGAGATTGTTATCCATGCTCTCTGGTTCGATCGGAAATGCACGAGTAGGGTGGCTTTATTGATGCCCTTAAATGCATGAGGATTTCCAGAATGGTATACAAGCAGTGGTATTTATCTGTAATCTCCTGCTGCATTAGCCCCAAGTAAAGTATGACTCTCTCTTTTTGAAGCCTTGAAACTTGGCATTGTCTTTTCCTCTTTGGCAATGTATGTTCAATCCGGCATTTGTTTTTTTCAGTACAGAGCAGTCTCATCAACGTTAAAAATTTGCTGCGTTGAATAGCCACCTTCATTAATAATTTTTTCCAAGACATCACAAATTTCTCTGCAGCTGCAGAATCGGCACTTGCGACTACACTGCATACTTGAATGTTTTGGAAGCCAGCACGATGCTTGAACCTATTAAAGCACCTGTTGCCACGAACTTGTCTTGGGGTTCGCCGTACTTATCCTTAATATCTTCATAAATACTTCTTGCTTTTGCTTGAATGGCCATGGGACTCAGGGGCACTTGCTTCTGAATCTGATTTTCCATCCATATTATTAACAGCTGTTCCATCTTCGTATAGCACCTGAATGCTGTTTTGTGATCACTGCTGTTAAAGTGCATTGATCCTTTGACATGTTCTTTTATACGCGCACTGCCCTTTAAAATAGTATTCACTGTTAAAGCAGCGAGACCTAATTACCTTGCAATAGATGACAAACTTTGTCCTGCTTCATGCTTCTTAATCATTTTCATCTTCATTTCTAAATCAATTTTGTTTCGTTTCCTGGCACTACCACCACTTGCACTTTTTGTTGGTTGCTTTCCCTTCATCATTGTAATACATAAATAGGAATGAAGAGAATTTTCAAAAAATGTGTTTTTTATATGATTGAAGATTTCAGCGAATTCCTATTATTCAATTAGATAAATTTAATTAATCACCATAATAACGTAAAAACCCACACAATTTCTATTATCGCAAATGCAATAAGATCGAGTTTACTACCCATTTATAATTAGATGCACTAACAGAAAACCCCAATATACCGGAAAGTTCAAATTGTTTTTATTGTTTTTTGGTCATGACCTCCAGAAAGTGTTATTGGGTTTACATTACGATATTTTCACAATACCGCTATTTATCCCTACAGATGCAAAATACGTTTCCATATTTTTTTCAGTTTGTACCGGCCAGCAAAAACTTACGTAAAGTCAAATTTTCGTAAGTCGAGCGTTATGTAAGTCGGGGAGTTCCTCTGCACTGTTTTCACTTAAAAAAAAAAAGACAACTAAGTTATTTCTTTTTTTAAACCAGTATCCAGTAGACACCACATCAGTATTTGTATTTTATTTAGGGGTGTTACCAAATGAGAATCATAGCATACTTCAGTAAGTGCTATACATTAGGAAATTTAGGATCAAATAATTAGTTCTGTTGCCTTTTGTGAAAGATTATTAAATTTAATTAATATTCTATTCAGAACTTTCCTGAAGGAAGCAAAATGTTTGCAGCTTCAGATATTTAATGCTATTCGTAGAGGCACATGTGGAATAAAAGTTGGCTTTCTTTGTTTTACGCTGGTCTACGTTATTGGTTTACAAGTATTTGTAGTTTAACTCCCATCACTGGTGCAGTGACTGCCACTCTCTGGGTTGGTTGGTTATGCAGACCCTCCTTAAATAGTAGATTGCATTCCATTCTCTTTGAGCAGATTTTCTTTGGACATATCACAAAGCAAGGATGGCAGCAAAGTAAAAACTGTGGCTACTAGTTAATTCATAAGTGGTTGACACATATTGAAAATTTCACTTTGAAGCCATAAATCTTTTGCATGCTTCAGCTATTTTAGTTATCGTTATATCCCCCTCTTCTCTTTTACAGGTTATTTCAAGTTATATGGAAGAAAACATATTCATTCAAGAGGGGATTCTGTTTTAAATTGAAATATAACAATCTAGTTTATTTAGCATGCATCCAAAACAAATGCCAGTATTCATTTCTTTATTATTTATTGCACATCTCTTATCAGATCATGATGTTGATAACTTAATGTAGCACAAATCTGAAATAACATGGATATGTTGAGGAACAAGAGTTGAACCTGCATTATAATCTATCTATATTAAATTGAAAAATACTATAAAACATTACTGCACATACCAACTTCGTTATGTCATGCAGCCTAATGAAAAATACTTTAATTAAACCATGTATTTATAGTCATTCTGAAGGAATATGTTACGGAGTTATTGTTTATAGTTATGACTGTATCTGGTGACCAGAGCAGGATACTCGATTATATTGCAAACTTGTTATAATGAGGTGTCCTACTTTTGTGAACATGAAACTGGGGATGCCTGTAATGAGAGGGGATAAAAATAAAAATAAAGTTTTATAACATTTTACCATTTCTGTTTTGTTTTATACTCTGACATAATCAGATCAAGGATTTACAGTTAATCATTTTGACAATGACTGCATGTGAGCTTGAATCATATGTGTCTGCGCTAACATTTGAGTGGTCTAGTGTGAGCACTGTTGTGTGCGATCATTCAGCTTTGTCAGGCCTGTTTGTTTCGTTTCGGTAGTCCAAATTTTCCTGCATAAAAATGTGTTCAGTAGCATCATTTATTCCTGATCAGCATAATTAGACTTCATTTATCTGATATCAGTTGATCTGATTTATATTGTTATTTTAGCATTAGCATTCGTTGAGGCATATGATGCAAGAAAACATAACAGCATCAGCCAAAAAAAAAAAAAAAAAAAAACCCTTCCCATTTCACTGATCCATTTGTTCCAAATGTTTGTCTGGTTCTACCTTGAAATTATTTAAGCTATCAATTTCCACAACAACAACAGATGAAAGTTTGTTCCAGCAGTCAGCTACCCGCTGGCTAAAGGAAAATTTGTTCACTTTATTCTACAACTGTCTTTCCTCAATTTGAGTTTATGCTCCCTCAGGTTTGTAATCTGAGCAAGAGGAAGAATCCCATCAGCATTGAGCCTGTTCACACCATTCAAGGCCTTATATATCTCAGTCAGATCACCTCGCAGGTGCCTAGTCTCCTATAATTTGAAATCCGTAATATTTAAATACATTAAAAATGTTTAATTGTCTAAGACAGACGAATAAAGAATGAATATTAGTGAACACTATGTGATCTACACATGCAGCAATGTGTAGATCACATTGCTGCATCAATTTTTTTTTTTTTTTTTTTTTGGCTGATGCTGCATAAGCTCATACACTTGCTTTCTTGCATCACATGCCACCACTACTACTATATTACTACTAATGTGACTAAGTAACCAAACCATATGGGGGGGGAATCAATGTTCTGTTTATACTCTGGTGTGACCACATATATCAGAGGGTAAACTCATGTGTCACTGCTAGCATACCTGCATTAACCACCTGGCTGTGTCGGTCTTCACTACTTTTGTCTTTGTAATAGGTGGGGTTTTTAAGTAGGACTTTTAAGCAGTTCTTTTGTGATCAGAATGAATGGTCATAAAGTGTCTGTGTCTACTTTTTCATCTTTGTAACAGATGAGATTTTTAATTATAAAAGTGAGACTTTTGTAAGTAGGACAAATTTGTATTAAATGTGTATGATGATATGACTATCATTCACATTACAGAAAATTTATGCTGGGGTAGTGAAATATTGAGCCATTGCACGAAATAGGGTTTAGAATGTTCATATCAACCTGAACATGTTGATATATGCCTTGTGTATGGTGCTGAGCCCAATATCATCTTTTGCTGTGGCAACATTGCAAAAGTAAGTGTTTATCAACATCTGCCAGAACCTAAGGGAAGAATGAAAATTACTGAGAACAATGACTGCACAGAGTATTCGGAGCCTCCTGTTAATCCCTCATCCCATAAAAATGAAATGTGATAAATGTGAATGAAGAAAAAATTCGCTAACAACAGTTATTCGTCAAGGATGTCTGTGTGTCCTTTAACATTTTTGTAACATTGAATATGTGCTGCCATATACAGGTGGATATACAGAAACTTTGCTAGCAGGGATAAGGAGGTGATTATCCCTTTGTATAAGGCCATGGTTAGGCCACATCTTGAGTACTGGAGGCCTCACTTTAGGATGTAGATCTGCTGGAATGGGTGCAGAGAAGGGCAACCAGATTGGTGGAGGGAATAAAAGGCTTCAGTTCTGAAAATTGCAGCATCTTGAGAGAGCAGGCACCTGCAAAGAGATCTGATTGAGGTGTTTAAAGCTTTGAATGGATTGAGTAAGCTGAATGTTAATGGTATTCTTCCACTTGCTGAGACTACACACGTGAAGGGGCATAAATTCAGGTTGAGGAAGGATGGTTGCAGGATAGATGTGCGGAAGTTTGCTTTCAGCTAGCGGGTGGTTAATTGTTGGAACAGGCTTCCATCTGGCGTTGTGAAAGAGAACGGGTTGACTTTAATTGATATATTAAATGTTAATAACCGAAAATTTAATCAGATGCAGACACTCCCTCCTGAATGAACTTCTTTTTCTGAAGAAGTCAGAAATTTTCTGTTAAGTAAAGGTTCTATGTTTCTCTTAAGGTGTAAAAGGGTTTCTAATTCCTTATCAGAATTAGCAAATTAAGCAAGTATTGAGGCAGCTCCTGCCTTCATGTAATTTTATTCACTTTTTTAAAAGTACACACAGCTTTCTCCGACTACCCTGTCCTCTTTGCAGTGTGCTTTTGATGTGTCCTCTCCCCCACCCTTTTGAAACCAAAATGGTGAAAGATTAGTCTGTTTTCTTGCATAATTTTTAAACAGAACTTTGAATTTACTGTTAGTTTTCTACAGTTGTATTCCCCCCAGAGTTATGTATCCAACTTCCTGGCATTGGTGTTATTTTAGCCACACTAGGAATGGATCATCCAACTGTAAATTCAACCATACTCATTTAGAGTGAAGGAGACTTAGTCATTCGGCAAGACAGGAGGCTGTTAACAGTACAGCCAAGTATGGTCTGATGATGGGTTCTGGCAAGGTTCCCAAAACATTACCTAATAGTGTAGTACATTTAGTCAGTAGGGCTAAATAAACTAACTAAAAAAATAAATAAATAAACTCTTATACCAAGAGGTATAAGAGTGGTTATTTCTCTCAAAATAACCACTCTTATACCTCTTGTCATAAGAGTGGTTATTTTGAGAGAAAAATTTCATATACTGATTTCAAAAAAAGAAAAAAAAAAAAAAGCTGATGCTTCTGTGTGCTCTGTTTCTTTCTTTTACAGTTTGTGTATTCTTTCTGGCTGAATTGATTGCAGCAGTTATACTGCAGAACTGTATGCAGTTGTTAGCTTTAGATAATATTAACATTCACCATAACACCAATAACTTAATATACATTGATTCATGAGTGTGAATATTTTCAAAGTATTTTCAAACCTTTCAGAGTATTTTCAAACCTCTCATCTCAAAATAAAATGGTCTGGATCTAGTTTAAACTGTTTATAGAATAACAATCATTCAGCCAGTTTTTGCTGGATTCTAGGGTGCATTGGCATAATGGATATTGAGAGTGCAGATCAGGAAACCTAACACCATGGCACCCATAACTTACAAAGTGTCATGTATAGATTTTCTGATACCTATGAAAATAGTCCATAGAGCTCTGTGGTTAAAAAATTGGAAGGCACAATTGAATAATGAACCAGAATTGTGTGGAACTCTAGGTTCAGGCAAAATAGACAGAAGAGTAGTTTTGGCAAGGTTATGCATAGAGCACATGCACAGATTTAATCCAATTGTTTTGTCTTGTGGGGATTGATTCTTTCCCATCCATGAATTTCATCACTACTTACAGTTAAACACATTCTCTTAGATTGTATGTGCTATTCCAATATCAGTAAACTATTTTCTCTTTATACTTCAAGACCTATGGTGGTTTACTCATGTTATTAGAAAACTATGTGAATCTAGATGCACATGGGTGATTGATCTCCTCTCAGTGAATTTTTATAGCAATGGGAGCTAGAATGCTTTTTCATGGAATTTTGAAATTTTACAAAAACAAACTTTGTACATAAATGTTTTAAAATAATAAGTTCTTATTTTGAATTTATTGCCCAACACTAGAATAAAATTATAGTCAAAAATGAAATCAGAATAAAAAAAAAATAATAATAGTAATAAATTGTAAAAGAAATAAAAAGATTGTAAATAATACCTTTCATGACTTTTTTTAATGAAAAAATATCTCCCTCATCTATTTATATATTACTTTTATTTGGTTTTGTTGAATTCTGGGTCTGAATTTCACCGAAATTCTTCAATTTTGGCTTTTGTAAACTGTTTACAATTAGAACGCGGCACAGATACGAGATGGCTGCATATATTTGAAAAATTTCAAGACAGTTATGTTATTGTTTGAAGTGACCTTCAAAACATAGATCAATGTATGTACTGGTGAAAGGGCTAAACGGATACAGTTTCATGAACTCCTCTGATGCAACTCCATTTCATAGACATCATAATACATGAAAAGGCAACATTTTGGCTCAAGTTGCCTTTGTTGCCTCTAAATAACTATACCACCCAACCCAACTACTACTACTTGAACTGTATAATTTTTTATTTTTGCATTACTTTTTCACACAATGAAAACTTGCTGCTACATTCAAATTATAGACAAATTACTGGATAGGATGGAGAAATGAAGTTTTTCAACTTGTGCTGTATATAATCTTTGCTTCATTGCATCATGTTGCTATTGCTAATACTTTAGGCTGCCATGATGTTTGAGGTTAAAATGGTCCATTTCTGAAGTTCAACATAAATTCCAAGTATTTACAGACTTTTAAAATTTCAATTTTAGAGACTGCAGCGATTATACAAAAAAAGAATGTGCAACATAAAAGGTTTGAGGAATAAGAAATCACCTTGTATGGTTTTCTTATTTTATTTTAGACTTTTCCTACTTTTGTTTTCATATTTTCTGGAGGGTAAATTGAGATGTTTGTTGGGGAGAGAGAGAGAGAGAGAGAGAGAGAGAGAGAGAGAGAGAGAGAGAGAGAGAGAGTTCCATAAGTCTAAGAATGACCTCAATAATTTGGAATTTCTTGTGTTCTGTATCTGCAAAAAACCTAAAAAGAACCTAGTATAGAATTTACTCGCTGTAAAAAATTCCTTGCTTGTTTCCAAAATATGGTATTTTTGATTGAAAGAAATTGGAGACAATGAGAGAGAGATCAACTGTCTAATTTACAACAGAGTTTCTGGCTTTTTTTTATATGAATCTATAAACTATCACAATGTTCTTTTTCTGATTAGTGTTAGCTCATCAGAGAAGTTTTGTATGTCCTGTTGACTGAAGCTTAATTTCTAGAGTTATCTTTACAAAAATGGGTTCTATTTGTGTTGCCACCTTATTGATTAAAGTGACTAGAAACAAATGCTAGATTTCAGTTTTGGAGCTTAATGTCAAATGTATTAATTTTATATTAAAAAAAAATAAATGAAGTAAATTTTTTGATACCAACATAAGGAATTAATGACCAAATTCTCTGATGTGATTGTCCAACTGTTCTGTTTCTCCATGTAGTAATAAGGATATAAAAAATTAAATAAAAATAAGCTGCATGATTATAATTTTTATTATATTAAAATATTTATTATCTTTCGTTATTACTATTTTTAATCTAGAGAGGGAGAGGAGCGCGAGCGAGCACAGCTATGGAATTTACAATCAAGTGTACATTATGAAACTAGAGCTTAACCAAAACATTTTATTTTTCTATGTTGGGGGTGGGAGGAGTAAACTTTAATAATTTAATAATTTTTCAGTATGAAATTACAGTTATTGTAAAAAGATCATTGCTATTATTTAAATATTTATATGTGCCTTATTAACAAAACAAGGCTTTTAATAACTGTAAAAGCCTTGTTTTGAACTTTATGGATTTCCAGAGTGAAGATCTGTTGAAATAATTGTCCTTTATAAATGTGTTATTTTTTCACCTCTTAAAAGTAACTGCCCATTTATCCACCTTTTTTTGTGGATAAATGGGCAGTTACATTTGTTGAAATAACCTATTTCAACAAATGGGGAGGGAGGGAGGAGAGAGAGAGAGAGAGAGAGAGAGAGAGAGAGAGAGAGAGAGAGAGAGAGAGAGAGAGAGAGAGAGAGAGAGAGAGGGGGGGGGTTGGGGGGGGTTGATAGTTATTAATTTCAGGCTTTTTAAGCTTGCTTTGTTTCCTCTTTATTAGGAATGTTTTTATAAGAAGCAGCCTGAATTAGAAAGAATCAACTTTTGTTCTTTTTCAGTTAAGGATGCCATTGAAAGAAGGATGAGAAACATGTTAACACAAGAAAGCAGAAAAGAATTTAAACCGTATATTGATATGTAAATTTTTGATACATTCAAGCTTAATAACAACACTTTTTTTTTTTTTAACAAATGACTTCAGTAATGTAGCAACTAGGAGAGAATTTGGTTTCTTTGAAAATTTGCCCAACATGGCAGTATTTTTTATATAGCAGTGAAATCGTGCAAGAATAGAATTGTTTCAGGCTTTGGAGCTTAAATAAGAAATGTGCATATTTTAAATGGGAACTTTATGGACTTGTGGAATGAAGATCTGTTGAAATAAATAATTAATTTTTCCCTTCTTAAAAGTCTCATTTTTGACAAGTTATATACTGACTTGCATTTTCCCTTTCTTATCTGATAAATCTTATATTTGTGCACATGTCTTGCCACTACATGAATAAACATTCTTCGACAATTGAATTGGCTACTAAAAGTGTTCCAACTTCCCCTAGCATAAGCTGTGAGATTCAGAAATCGTCGACACTTCCTTCAAGAGGTTCTCATGACTTTCTCTTTAGTACTCCAAAGAAAAAGGCTTCCAGTTCTAGTTTGTCAAGCTTTTTTAGAAAGTTATCACCAAAATTGCACAGAAATCAAAAATTAAAGGATCGACCCTGGATAGTAATTGAATTTTCACAACAAGAAATTGATGGTGCTTGGTCTGATAATACTAGTGTGGGGAGTGATCACTCATTTGAAGTTGCTGCCAGAAGTAAAGATATTTACCTTGCATCATTAAAAACCTTGAAGCATCCTCAAGACACTGAAACTACATTAAATAACTCCTATTTAACAGAAACATCTGGGGAGATAAATCTTTCAAAGTCAAGTTGTTTTGACAATGCAGACTTAGAAAAGTGTAATGAGAAGGGAACAAATTATCATATAGAAAAATCTAGACAGAATCGATCAAGTATCATTGAAAGATCATTTTTATCTCGGCTTTCTCCTAAAAAACCATTACAAGATGTTAAACAGGTTTGGAAACATCTCACAAAAAGTAAAAAGGCAAGTAAAAATAAAGCAGCTACACCAAAAGCATCTACGTCTGATCACCCGTTGATGAAAATGCAAAGTGAATTGCATCGCCAAAATAAATCAACAGATGTTATACAAGTGTTCATCAGTGGAGATGGCCTTGACTCAGAGAGTCAGGTATAAATATCAATAGGAAGAAAGTAGATATGCATGCCCTTCATTTTTGCATAAAATGCATGTGAAGTGTATGTGTGTGTGCACGCACAGTGCTTTTATGTATACTGTGCTATTGTATTGACATTTAGTATGTTTCATATTCACACTTGCATGTTTGCTTCATGATGTTCCTTGTATATTGAATTTTGCTTATTACGTTTGCTTGTATATATCAAATTATAAATTTATTAAGCAAATGATTGTATTTTAATTTAAAAGTCTGCTTTGATTGAGTTTTTATTATAAAGTAATAGAATAATTATGCTCTTTGTAAACATTGGTACCTTTTATTCTTGTTCAGTTGGTGGACCACTGTTTTACTTTTTTTTTTTTGCTGATAATCGGTTAAGTATTGCATGACTTAATATTAGTAATTATACAAAGATACTTCAGTGTTTTGCTTTGAGTTGTCAGGTGCTTTCAAAATTGATGTGCATTTCTTTGCTGAGTGCCACTAGCTTTAATTTTAATAATTGTGTTGGACCTTGTCGTATTGTGTTTAGTGGGTTGTGTGCAGCCATCACGGGAGTTAGATTTTTGTAATGTATCTACAGGAAGATTAACAGTTATATTTGTTCCCTCTGGATGTTTATGTACATTATGAATTTTATTGGATCAGCAGTTCTGATGATTTTCTTATTTTATTATTAAAAATTGTTTAGAGTACTTTAAGTAGTGAAGGCTGTTGTAGTGAAAATTTTGGTTGACATAATCGTGGCATGTAATGCAAGAGACCAAGCATATGAGCTTATGTAGTAGCATCAGCCACGGAAAAAAAAAAAAAAATTTCATACAACCACTCCCTCTAAAAGTTTGTCCAGTTCTTCCTTGAATATATTTAAGCTATCAACTTCCACAATGACAGATGGAAGTTTTTTCCAGCAATTAACCACCCACTGGTTAAAGGAAAATTTCTGCATATCTATTCTACAGCTGTCTTTCCTCAATTTGAATTTCCCCTTAGGTTCATACAAGTGAAAGAATCCCATCAGAATTCAGCATGCTGAACCCATTCAAAGCCTTATACACCTCAATCAGATCACCTCGCAGGTGCCTAGTCTCCAGCTGCTGTAATTTGCAGAACTTAAGCCCCCTCTTCCCTTCATTCCCCCTCACCAATCTTGTTGCCCTTCTCTGTACACGCTCAAGCAAATCTACATCCTTCCTAAAATGAGGCCTCCAGACCTGTACGCAGTACTTGAGGCGTGGCCTGACCATTGCCTTATACAGAGGGACAATCACCTCCTTTTCCCTGCTAGCAAAATTCCTGTATATCATTAACAAAACCCCATGACTTGCTCTTGCAGCCTGTCTGCATTGTTCAGAAAACTTCATATCTGACTGCACACAATTACTTTCAGCTCTTTTTCATTTTCTACCATCCTAAGTGTAGTACCACATAGTTGGTATGTTCCTCAGGGGTTACTTCTAACCATATGCAGTACTTTGCATTTGTCAATGTTAAACTTCAGTTACCACTTCTCAGCCTATCTTCCCAAATTTTCTAGATCCTGTTGCTGTGGCGCATTATAGCCTTACTTGCTAATGCGCCAATAAAACCCAACAACCAACCAATCCTGTTGCTGTAGCACACTGCCATTACTGTCATTAACAGCACTGCCGATCTTTGTATCATCTGCAAACTTCAACACAGCCTGATATACCTTCATCAATATTGAAAAATATACAAAACAACAATGGACCCAACACCGAACCCTGTGGGACTCCACTAATAACATTAGTCCATGAAGAGCAGCGCCCATTAATTACCACCTTCTGTCTTCTCCCACTCAACCATCCTTATATCCATTGTAGCAACTTACCCCTAATACCATTCTGCTCCAATTTGTACAGTAGTCTTCCATGCGCAACTGTGTGAAAAGCTTTCCTGAAATCCAAGTATATGATATCAAAATTATTTTTTGCATCCAGTTCCTTTGTAACCACATCATAATATCCAATCAAATTTGTCAGACAAGACTTTCCCTTAACAAACCCATGCTGTCTGAATTATTGCTGCAGTCTTGTCTAGATGATCCTGCAATGCATCTTTAACCAGTGACTCCATTTTTTACCTAGAACAGAGGTTATACTAACTGGTCTGTAATTACTCAAGTCACCCTTTGATCCCCTTTGTGAATTGGGGATACAATTGCACATCTACAGTCCATGGGGACCTCCCCCGAGTCCAAGGATGCTCTCATAATTATGGCTAAGGGTTTGCTTAGTTCCTTTGCCGCCTCCTGTAATATAACTGGATAGATCCCATCCACCCCAGGTGCCTTTCTTATGTTTAACTTCAACAATTTCTCCTCCACTTTGCTCTCAGTTATTACAAACTCATTAAGCACCCTGCTATAATTTGATAACCTTTCTGACATTTTCAATCCTAAATAACTCGTCATGTGTCAATGTAGATGCAAAAATACTTATTCAGTTTGTTTGCTATCTGAGCAGGATCAACAACAGTCGAACGTTCGAAGTGTTATGTAATCTTTCAGTAGATAATTACTGCTCGAGAGAGAGAGATTTGCACATAACCACTATTGATAAGTTAAAAATAATCAGCTTTGGCAGGAGTTAAGTAAAAGAATGGGATTACACATAATTTTAGAGCACTTTTAGACTGCCTATGTTAGGTGTACAAAATCAGCATGTAAGATGATTTTGTTTGTTTATCCTGATCAAGTATTATTAAGAGTCATAACAAAGATAGGTATGTTTTTTTTTTTTTTTTTATTCTTAAAATTAGGTTTCCTAGCTGTATTAAAAAATCACATTCATTTACTTTTTGTACTCATTTTTATAAAATAATAAAAAGTAGTGTTTTTATATATATGAGGGGTGATAATTTAATTTGCGAACTGGTGCAAAATCTTATCCTAATTGTCATCATCTGAATCTTCTGTGAATTTATCCTTCTTGAAATACTCTTCCTTGAACTTTGTACACTTTCACCATGGTTGTAACCACACATTAAGTGCTTCTTGCAAGCCATTTTTCGATAGACTGCGAAGTACTTCCGTTGTGGCTCTGTGAGCATTATTGCTTTGGATGCAAAATGCATGCATTTCAGAGTTTTCTTCAGAAGTGGAAACAGAAAGAAATCACATGGGGCTAAGTCCGGTGAATTAAAAGATAAAGGGGATGTGGCAGAATCTAGGAACCTATGACAGTGATCACTGCCTGCACAGTATTAGCTGTATGGGGACTGGTGTTGTCTTGATGGAGAAACCATTTCATACTGGAAAGTTCAGTTACACCAGAATATGATGGTCCTACCAAGCCACTCGCTGCCATACACATTTCATCTCTTTAACTGTTTCTGATGCATTTAAGCCCTGTCTGACACAATAATGAATCGCATATTGCTATTCAGTCTGTATGTCTGACGTGATACGTGCTTCAAAACAATCGTCAGTGACACGTGGCTACAAATATTCTTCATGCAACACTAGCTTGATAAGTACTGGCATGCACACACAGAGTCTGCTTAGTAGCGATCAGGGAGAGTGCCTGTAGCGGCAGCTATGGAAAGTTTGTGCAGTAAACATAAAATCTTGCACCAGTCCACGAATTAAGTGATCACTCCTCGTAGATTGTTTTAAGGTTAAAATTTAAGACTGCTACAATTATCAAACCATACTTCTCTGTGAACTTGGCACATTAATTGCCGTGTTAGAAGGTTTGCATACCAGCTTGGAAAGGTTACCGATCCATGGTTAAATAATTAAAAAAGAAAGAAAAGGTTATAGTTATAAGGCGTTTATGAAGTTGCAAAATCTTGCTTGCTTGATTATAATATATTTTAGAATATGTTTTTTACTGTTAAAGATAAATTCTCATTTTGGCTTATAAGCGCCATTGAAGTTCCACAACTCTATCAAATCTTGTGGAAATATATATGGTCTCAGCAAAAACTATTTCACCAATATTTCCATATCAGTGAAATACTGTAAGTCTATATCAATTGCCCCTGTGGGAGCATAGGCTATTTCCCAAACTGCCTGCATTTCTAGTAAATAAAAATATTTTGGTTGTTTTTTTGGACGGACAAACAATATTAAAATATGTTAAGAGAAATGTTACGGATGATGTTAACAGCTGTTGTAGTGTATTGTGTTGGTTTTAGCGTTTTTATCCAGAAACTTAAATTAGGATAGATATTTATAGAAAGATTTTTTATTAGTAAAATAATAAGAGGAGTTTACCTCAATATAGTGTGCAGAACACTTCCGTATGATACCCTCCAGAAATTTCTGGAGGGTATCATACGGAAGTGTTCTGCGCACTATATTGAGGTAAACTCCTCTTATTATTTTACTAATATTATTATCAACGTAGAACATATTGAGTAGTACAGCTCTGATTCATACTATCTAAGAAAGATTTTTTTATACTTCCATATTTGTATGATGTGTTCTCTGTCAGATGCTTATGATCATCATCCTAATCTGTCACACTCAGTGGATATATAGGTAACTGTGATGGTAGATCAGTCCTTCTGGACTGTTGATTTGGCACATTATGGCCACAGCTGCCAGTGTGCCATTAAAAACCAAATCATCATCATCATCCTTCTGGACTGTCTTCCATTCACCATTTTCCTCCATTCTATCCAGTTTTCTGTTATTTAACCCTAACCAGAGTAAGCTCTCCTACCTATAATGCTTGCTTGATACAATCATTTCCTTTTGATCTGCCTCTGGGCTGTTATTATTCACTTCCATTTTGAATATCTGTTTACCTGATTCTCCTTTCTCATCTTTTCTACATTCTGATACCATCTTAAGTTTATTTCACTTACGGTCCTTGAGGCTTGTGACAGACATTCTCTCAGTTATGACAACCTGAGCTTTTTACCTGGGAGTCTAAAACGGTGATGGAATTGATATTCAGGTGACACTTTACTTGATTGGACTGAACTTCAGCAAAGTTCAGTCTTTCTGTGACAGCCAAATCTTCTGCTTGTACCTTCACAAGGGTGGGACTGTTAGTAACCCTGGGTGCAAGTCCTGAAATACAGCACCTAGTATACTGGAGTTGACCACCCAGGTGTGAACCAATGTAGAGGTTGGAGAGTTCAAGAGAAAGGGTGTAGACACACCCCCTCCATGTCACCAGGCAATTCTAAGTGGTAGATGACTCATCAATTGGTGCAATACCACCACTTTACTTACTGGATGCTTGAAGTGGTGAAACTCATGTTAAGTCTCAAAAGCAAAGCTCCAGCAACCCTATCCCCCCAATCTCTTCCATCATGCCGTATGATTGATAATGTCTTTTTTTTTTTTTTTTTGAGGTTATGATTGGCATCATGCCATGATCCAATGTTCCTTACATTTTGAGGGTATAACTCTAAAACAGCATTCATAGGCCATCAGCTAGATAGTCCACTAGACCGTACCTATTAGTAACTTTCTAGGAGTTATCTGAATCAGCTAGCACATCTCATTGCCTTTGCTCTGTCAGGTAGTGACTGGAGGGAGTCAGTGTGTGTACATTGGGGGGGGGGGGAATTGTTGAGGCCACATTGTGTCAAGGGGCTGAATATATTTTTGCTATATGTACATGATATCCAAAAATTTCATTACTTTATAGATGTCCACCCTAACCTTTTCTTTTATACTGAATACATCTTGCATAGTCAAACTAATAGAACAAACAACTGTGAAAACATCTAAACCTCCCAAACACTTACATCTTCATTTCACAAATACATGTATATATGGTCTCAGTTCCTATCTCAATGAGCATATGTGTGCTCTGATATCACATGTCAGAGATTTAGTAATTTGGAATCTCCTCTTTTTGATCTTTGTAGCCTAAAATCGCTATACTCCATTATGTCAAATTCATCTGTTTCTATTGCTTCTGTTGTTCTCTCAACTCCACTAATCACTTGGAACTTTGACTTCCTCTCCTTGAAACTTTAGTTTCTTCAGTCCAATTTTCCTAACAACGAGGTAATTTTCCATGGCGACTTTCATGTTCACAACTCCAGCTGGTCGAGAATCAGTCAAAAGCTTCTGCATCTTGACAAATAATAATGATCGTCAATTATAAATGAACTTGCACAGATAGTTCATTTACCTACCAGAAAACACCTGATTGTTTTCTCACGAACAACCCTTCCAAGTACACGGTTGAAGAGTGGTTCTTTATGCACCTCAGATCACAACTTCGTGTTTGGTCTGTTCTTCAATGGAGCCTTTCTCTCATGGCCATTCTCAACCTTGCATTGTTTGGAATTACAAGAATGCATAATGGGATGATCTGAGATTGGATATTCTTCTTTTCCTTGGTTAGATTACTGTTTTAAATCTTTCATTGTCAGTGTTTACTGAGATTGGGTCAGTGAAATTATTCTTGTAGGGATGAAATCCTTTATTCCACACTCCACCTTAAAATCTCGGCAAGATAATGTTGCATATTGCAATTGGCTTGCATCCAAATCTTCAGGATCATTTTCTGCCTACATCAAACATGCAACAAATTTTAAACTGTTAATCGGTCCAAACTAGATTTTGAACAGGCTAAGAGTAGAGAACTGACTTCTTGTCAAAGCAGTAGTTGAGCATTCTAGTCTCTTTTCAAGCTATTGGCTGCAACTTTTGCTCATCTGTACTCCTACCTCTTTTAAAACCCAATAGTGCCACTTCAGCTAAAGATAAAGCCGACCTGCCAGCATCCTACTTTTTCTTCTAACTCTTGTATCGATGATCTTGGTAAATTATCTCCTACTATTCCCAGTACACTCCATTCAGTAATTCTTGTGTCTTTCATCAAAAGAATGTCAAAAGAATTTTGTACATTCTCAATGCCAAGAAAGTTCCAAGGGCCTGATGGCATTTCCCCAATTGTTTTCAAAACCTGTGTTTTTCAGCTTATTCTTTCTCTGTGTTGCCTTTTTACACTTTGTTATTCCTCTGGTATTTTTCCTTCTACTTGGAAATTTGCTTATATCCAGCCAGATCCTAAAAAGGGAGGCAATCCTACCCATCGAATTATTGTCTCATTGCACTGACTTCTACTCTTTCTAAAGTAATGGAGAAATCCATTAATTTCCAACTCTTAAATTGTCTAGAACCGTCCATCTGATCAATGATCACCAGTATGGATTCCATCTGTAGTAATCCTCTGGTGATGTACTAACTTATTTTACCCATCTATGGACAAATTTAGTGAAAAAGTTTTTGGTGAAACTCAGAAGTTGCCCTTGACACTCCAAAGGCTTTTGATTGGTTTATCATAAAGTTATTCTAAATAAGCTTCCTTTTTATGGATTTAAAATGTTTTTTGCAATTAGGTGTCCAGTTTTCATTATGACTGCTCTCTGTGGGTGATGGTTGATGGCTGTCTTCTAACCTCTCCACTAATGCTGATGTTTCCCAAGATTCACTTCTTTCCCCACTCTGTCCTTCTTTGTATTAATGACCTTCTTCCATTGATTGGGAATTCTATCCATAGCTTTGCTGATGATAGCCCATTGGATTCTACCTTCTAGTTTCAGAAACCTTACTCTGCACAAATAGCTTCAACTTCTTGAATATCCATTACCAATTCCTTAAATGCTGATTTCCAGGTAATTCTCCAGCAGGGTAAAAATAATTTAATTGATTTCAATACTTCTAAAACTCAGTCCCGTCTTATGTCTTGCAGAGGAATTCTTCTGTTCGTATGCTTACCTTTGATGACACTCAGGTTTCTAAATACGATCTCTTTTAGGAATCTCTCTTGGCATAATCACATCACAAATATTGCTTCCTCTGCATTACTTATCTTCTAAGCAGCTACTCGCTCTGTACAAATCTGTAATCCACCCAACCATGGAAGGTTTTCCCCATATCCTCTCTCAGGCTTCAAGACTCCATTCAGAAGAGGGAAGTTAGATTAATTAACGACCCATCTCTTACAAAGTCTCTCCACTTTCTGCCTCGCAGACATTCTCTTTCTGTTTCATGTCATTTTCTATAGATAGAAATGATCTGTGTCCAGGAATATTAACCCAATTTCTTTTTGGTCTACTGGCGTGGCCAGCTTTTTTGCAAAGTCTTGTGGGCATCTCCTTAGCCAGATGGGCAGGAGCAGCAGTGCGTAGCATACGCTTCTTGATTAGACCGGGGTTCGAGCCCATGACCACCAAATACGGAGGATGCAGAAAGGTTGGTGAATGACCACAGCATATCCCCAGAGCAATATGGCCTTAGTTGCTAATGCTCCTAAAAACCAAATAACAACAACGTCCTGCTTTGGAACTGATTCCTATCCATATTCCACGGGCATTGTTCTTCTGAATTTGCTTCTATAATCCCCCTTCTTTCTTTCAAACCAGTCCGAACTCATGCTGCCACGTATCAGCATCTTTTTACTGTCCATCTTAAAACTCCCAGAACTAAGTTTTCTTGTTTCTAATTTTTTTCCTTCAACCTTTGTTTTGTGGAAAAACCTCCCTTAACATGTATTTGCTCATTTCAACATAATTCGTGTCTAATGTCAACAAGTATTTTCTTTCTTTCTTCTTATTCTTCTCAACCAAAAGTCAAATTTGTCTGTTTAAATCCCATAAAGTAACTGCACAAATTAGCATTGATTAGTAGAGGCATATGATGCAAGAAAGTACACTTATCATCAGCCAAAAAAAAAAAAACAAACAAACAAAAAAAAAAAAAAAAAAAACCCTCCCATTTCACCCATCCATTCACTCCAAATACTTGTCTAGTCTGGCTTGAATTATTTAAGTTTTCGACTTCTGCTATGACAGATGGAAGTTTGTTCTAACTATCAACCACCTGGTGGCTAAAGGCAAATTTCTGCACATCTATTCTACAATTGTCTTTCCTCAATTTGAATTTATGTTTTCCTCTTGATCAGAGTAATCTGATCAAGAGGAAGAATCCATCAGCACTGAGCTTGCTCAAACCATTAAAGGCCTTATACACCTCAATTAGATCACTTCACAGGCCTAGTCTCCAGATTCTGCAATTTGCAGAACTTAAGTTTTCTTGGTAACAGCAACCCTTTGTTTCGCTCACTAATCTCATTGCCCTTCTCTGTACTCGTTCAAGCATTTCTACATACTTCCTAAAATGAGACCTCCAGACCTGTATACAGTACTCAAGGTGTGGCCTGACCATTATGTTATAAAAGGGGAAAATTACCTCCTTATCCCTGCTAGCAAAATTTCTGTATATCGTTGACAAGACACCATGAGCTACTCTTATAGCCTATCTTGCACTGCTCAAAAAACTTCATATCCGACTGCACAATTACCCCCAGGTCCTTTTCATTCTCTACTACCCTGTGTGTAGTACCACACAGTTGGTAGGTTACTCTGAGGTTACTGCTGCCCACATGCATATGCAGTACATTACATTTGTCAATGTTAAACTTCAGTTGCCACCTCTCAGCCCATTTGCTCAACTTTTCTAGGTCCTGTTGCAAGCTAAACTATCATTAATTTATAGTAGTGTACTATCATTGACAACCCTGCCAATCTTAGTATCGTCTGGAAACTTAAGACATTAACCCTAATATATCTTCATCGATATCATTGATAAATACAGAAAACAATACTGGGCCCTGGGGGACTCCACTAATAACATTAGGTGTCTCCGTAGCCAGGTGGGCAGGAGCAGCAGTGCGTTGCACACGCTTCTTTATTAGACTGGGGTTCCAGCCTGTGCACACCAAATACAGAGGATGCGGAAAGGTCAGGGAATGACCACCGCATATCCCCAGAGCAATATGGCCTTAGTTGCTAATGCTCCTAAAAACCAAATAACAACAACTAATAACATTAGTCCACAAAGAGCAGTGTCCATTGATTACCACTCTCTGCCTTTTCCCACTCAACCATCCTTTTATCTATTGTAGCAACTTGCCCTTAATGCCATAGTGCTCCAATTTGTACAGTAGTCTTCCATATGCAACAGTATCAAAAGCTTACCTAAAATCTAAGTATATGATATTAAAAATTATTTTTTGCATTCAGTTCCTTTGTGACCACATTATAGTATCCAATCAAATTTGTCAGATGAGACTTCTCCTTAAACCCATGCTGTGTCTGAACTATAACTGCCATCTTGTCCAGATGATCCTGTAGTGTTTCTTTAACTAGTGACTCCATTACTTTTGCTGGAACAGAAGGTAAACTAATAGGTCTGTAATTAGTTGTGTCACCCTTTGAGATCCCCCCTTTTTGAATTGGGGACACATTTGCACATCTCCAGTCCAAGGGGACTGGAGTTGTGCAAATGTGTCCTCCTCTGAATCCACACCTCTCTCATAATAATAGCTAAGGGTTTGCTTACTTCCTTTGCTTCCTCCTTTAATATAACTGGATAGATCTCATCCACCCCAGGTGCCTTTTTTATGTTCAGTTTCAACAATTTCTTCTCCACATTGTTCTCACTTAGTACAACATCATTTAGCTCCCTGCTCAAGTTTGATAAGCTTCTGGCCTCCACTTCCCTACAGGTATTCCTCATGTGTGAATGTAGATGTAAACTACTCATTCAGTTTGTCAGTTACCTCAGTAGGTTCATCAATAATCGAACCGCCAATATCAAGTGGACCAATTTGATTCATCTAGAGTTTTCATAAGTAAAGAAGTCTTTGCTGTGTTTCTTTGCACCCTTTTCTAAAGATTTCTCATAACTTACATTTGCTTACGTAACCTCCTTTGTGACTTGATTACAGACTAGCTTATATCTACCATAGTATTCTGTGTCACCTGATAATTTATATGCATCCAATCCATTTCTCTTCCCTGCCACGAGTCTTATTAGTTCATCTGACATCCATTTAGGCCTAAACCTTTAACAGTATTTCTTAGTTGGGACATAAAGCCTAGTAGCTTCCAAGGTTACTTCCTTGAATGCTTCCTATTTAAAATTTACTGTTGGTAATATTATCAGTTGATCCCATTGTATTAAAAACTGTCTGAGACCATTGTAGTCACTTTACAAAAGCAAAAACCCCTTCCCCTTACCTCTGATGGTAGTTACATCTTTAAGTAAATCCCACATTAGCACACTGTGGTCACTGCCACCTAGTAATTCCTTTATCTGCAGATTCTTAATGTGTCTATATTGATGTGCACTTTATTAAGGGAAACTCTCCCCTGTATAATGCAAGAGTGTACTGAGAGGACATATGTGATTCATAATGAATCAATTAAATATGAATAATACTGATTAAACCACATGATTTTTTTTAAGTGAATTTTAATGCTTAAACAGTTTTATTATGTAAATTAAGTTAAACTCCCATGCAATGGAACTACTTACTAATAGCTAGTGTATAGAATACTGTCATCGGGCTTGATTAGGAAAGATTTGCCAGCTGTTATCTTTGCATGGTAGAAGACTTGGTATTATTCAGATTTAATTAATTCATTGTGTCTTATGTTTTTGTAAAACTTACAACTTATGGAAATGCAGTATATATTTCACAAGAAAATTTGGGGGTAAGTATTTTTAGTTTGTTGTTATTTGGTTTTTAGGAGCATTAGCAACTAAGGCCATATTGCTCCAGGGATATGCGGTGGTTATTCCCTGACCTTTCCGCATCATCTGTATTTGGTGGTCACGGGCTCGAACCCCAGTCTAATCAAAAGCGTATGCTACGCACTGCTGCCCTTGCCCACCTGGCTACGGAGGCACCAAGTATTTTTAGTGGGCATTTTTATAATTTCAAGCTATTATTAATGTGTAGTTCAATCAGAAAGAAAAGTAAATTTTCTGGTTGAACCAGTGTTGAACTATGACTGTGGCAGGGTACTGTATTGTTTTAAGTTTTGTCATGGTGTCAAGGGGAATGATTCCCATAACATCAAAAATGCGTCATGGAAACAGTAAACAATAATCATTTATTAGCCGTTTTATCATAATTACTTAATTAATAAAAATCTCAATTGGTGCAGTAACATTGCTGGATGATCGGACCATAAGACGTAGCCAAATTTTATGAACAGAATTTGGAAAAAAATATCTTATTGCATGTATTTGAAATTCAAATTCAAAAGTAATTGTATATTTTCTGGGTTTGAGGGGGATTGAAATGTCTTTCATCTGCCTTGTTTTCATATTCCCCGAGACAATTATCACCTTCAATTTGAAGCCAGTAGTGTACAAAAATCTCTTTTGCTTTGTACCCATTTCATTAGGATTACAAATTTATAACAAATTAAAACTAGTGTACTCTGCAAAACACAGCCGCACGAGCTACTAAAGAGATTTTTTTCCCTTTCCACTAGTGACTCATTGATTTATAGGATTACTGATTCTCAAAGGTAATGGATAAGGTCAGTAAAATGATTATTAATACTAGTAATGCAGACTGACTGCCCCCCCCACCTTATTGTTGCACATTTAGATCTCAGTGGGAAGAAACAAGATGTGGTTGGTAGTTAGTTTCTGATACAGGGCCAACCCCAAAATTTGTGGGGCCCTGTTTAAGAATTACTTGCAGGGCCTGGGTTCTGTGCAAAAATTGCATTTTTAAATAATGTCCTATGTTTGATATCAAACAAAACATACATGTTGAGAATGAAAAATACGTGCTACTTCTAGCAATTTTCAAGTTGACTTGCACAAGTGCTCTTGGAGTGATGGTAATGTGGGTAACTAGACATTAAGATGGCAGTAGGCTCGTTGATAGAAATGGAGAAACAATGTGGATGATATTATTTAGACCATTTGAGTGTGGCCCCCGTTTGACAGAACTGGTTAAACATGCTTATGGCTGGCATCAGTCTCGTATATTGAAGGTAAGGCAAAGCTGCATGGCAATTTCTTGTAGTCTTACAGAGAAAGGTTTCCTGAAGGAAGGTTTTTTTTTTTTTTTTTTGTGTGTGTGTGGAAATAAAGGATGAGTTATAGTGAGATGGGCAAGGTTACACCCAAGTATGTGCTAAGCAGTAACCTGAGTTGGTTGGCCCTTTCTTGCATGTCCATAAGATACCAGAATCAATCCCCTCCCCCATGATCCATGTCACCATATGTATGTGCTAAGGACTTTTAACAAATATTTAATTTTATGTTAATGAATAAGTATTTATCCTTACAGAATTGATTTTGGTAGGAGCTCACATAATATCTTATGTGCATTCATTTAATGCTTCAAAGTGGTAAATATGAACTGTAGGTTCCCATCATGTTCAAATCCAGGTTATAATTTTTGATAAGGAAAAAAAAAGTGGAATTTAAAATGTATTTTCATTTTTTTTTTTAATTCTCATAAGTAGGTGTGCCATACGATTTGTCACTCTTGCAATGTAGTCTTATTTAACAAAATTGCTGCATGCATCTATTATTCATTTGGACCAGGCGCCTCCATAGCCAGGTGGGCAGGAGTAGCAGTGCGTAGCACACGCTTCTTGATTAGACTGGGGTTCGAGCCCGTGACCATCAAATACAGAGGATGCGAAAGGTCAGAGAATAACCACCGCATATCCCCGGAGCAATATGGCCTTAGTTGCTAATGCTCCTAAAAACCAAATAACAACAACATTTGGACCATAAGGCACAGGAGAATTTTAAGCAATATTTTCCATTAGTAAAAAGCACTCTTATGGTCCAGCAAATATGATAATTAATAGATGACATGCAGGATGATGTAACATAGTCTTTAGTAGCTGATAAGAATCTCAAAAGTTTCAGTGGTCATTTAATATATATTTTTTTATATAGGTACTTGTTGAGGTATTACTGTGCAACAGGCCCCCCTATAGTGTAGATGATCCGATATAACATGACAGCCATTAGTAGTAGTAGTAGTAGTGGCACATGATGCAAGAAAGCAAGTGTAGGAGCTTATGCAGCATCAGCCAAAAAAAAAAAAAAAAAAAATCACACCATTCCCTCCAAATGCCTGTCCAGTTCCTCCTTAAATTTATTTAACCTATCAACTTCCACAACGACAGATGGAAGTTTGTTCCAGCAATTAACCACCCGCTGGCTAAAGGCAAATTTCCGCACATCTATTCTACATCTGTCCTTTCTTAATTTGAACTTATGTCCCCGTAGGTTCGTAATCTGAACAAGTGGAAGGATCCCATCAGAATTCAGCGTGCTCAACCCATTCAAGGCCTTATAGACCTCGAATCAGATCACCGCGCAGGTGCCTAGTCTCCAGCCACTGCAATTTGCAGAACTTAAGCCTCTCTTGGTAAGAGAATCCCTTCATTCCCCTCACCAATCGTGTTGCTCTTCTCTGTACACGCTCAAGCAAATCTACATCCTTCCTAAAATGAGGCCTCCAGACCTGTACGCAGTACTCAAGCCGTGGCTTGACCATTGCCTTATACAGAGGGACAATCACCTCCTTTTCCCTGCTAGCAAAATTCCTATATATCATTGACAAAACCCCATGACCTGCCCTAGCAGCCTGTCTGCATTGCTCAGAAAACTTCATATCTGACTGCACAATTACTCCCAGGTCTTTTTCATTTTCTACCACCTTAAGTGTAGTACCACACAGTTGGTACGTTTCTCTGGGGTTACTTCTACCCATATGCAGTACTTTGCATTTGTCAAGGTTGAACTTCAGTTGCCACTTCTTAGCCCATCTGCCCAAATTATCTAGATCCTGTTGCAGTAGCACAGGATCTAGATTACAATGTCATTTGCAAATTGTTGATGGTTTAAGTACTCTTCATTCATATTGACTCCTTTCTGTGACCAGTCTAATCTTCTGAAAGCTTTCTCAAGGGCAACAGTAAATAACTTTGGAGATAGTATCTCCTTGTTGAACTGCTTTCTCAATTTTAAATTTGCTACTGTCTTTGTCTAGTCTAATAAAGGAGATAGCATTCTCTTATATTTTCTTCAAAATCATAATATATGGGGTATGTATGCCTTGTCTTTCCTGGTGCCTCCGTAGCCAAGTGGGCAGGAGCAGCAGTGCATAGCACATGCTTCTTGATTAGACCGGGGTTCAAGCCCATGTCCACCAAATACGGAGGATGCAGAAAGGTCAGGGAATAACCACCGCATATCCCCGGAGCAATATGGCCTTAGTTGCTAATGCTCCTAAAAACCAAATAACAACAACAACCTTGTCTTTCCAATGCCTGAAACGTTGCCTTATGCTGTATGGAGTCAAATGCCCTTTCATAATCCAGAAATGCCAGGGTGCCTCTGTAGCCAGGTGGGCAGGAGCATGGGTAGCACACACTTCTTGATTAGACCGGGGTTTGAGCCCGTGACCACCAACTACAGAGGGTGCAGAAAGGTCAGGGAATGACCACTGCATATCTACGGAGCAATATGGCCTTAGTTGCTAATGCTCCTAAAAACCAAATAACAAACAAATGCGAGACAAAATGATGTTTTATATTTATTTGCTTTCTCCATTAGCTGCAATATTCGTGAAGGTGATCCAGAGTTGAGAATCCTGTCCTAAAGCCAGCTTGCTCTTTCAGTTGATTCTCATCAAGAAATCTTTCTAATCTGTTAGTAATGACTCTTGTGAACAATTTGTAAATGTGGCATAACAAGCTAATTGGTCTATAATTTCCAGTTTCCGATTTATCTCCTTTCTTATGCAACAAAACTTTGATTGCATTATTCCTCTGCTTGGGCATTATGGCTTTTCTAATGCATTTTGTGAAGAGGCTTGCCAGTTTCTGTGTCATGTCTCTTCCTCCCAATTTTAATAACTCTACAGTAACTTCATCATCCCCCAGGGATTTCTGGTTCTTCATTTCCTTCAATGCATGTTCTACCTCATTGGGAAGGATATCAGGTATGTCTTAAGGTAAACACTTGTCAGTGTTTACCTTACGACATACCTTGCTCATCATTTGTCATCTTCAGTTCATCACGACAAGTATTTCTTGACTAATTTTTAATTCTTTGGATTTCTTTTTACCTATAGGTTTCTTGGACTTTATTGCTTTCAGAAAGTTGTAGTATTCCTCATCGATATCTTAGGTCCTGAACAGTCTGCAGAAGCTCAAACTTGTTCTTAAGTTCTAGTACATACTGCCTTTTCTCCTCATCTGTTATCTCAAAGACCTTCATATTATTTACTCGAGTCAGTTTTTTTCCTTTCTTTTCTTACATCTATATCGTGTGCATCTTACCATTCTGTGATCACTTCCAACTTTACCTTGTTCAGAATGGTAACGTCATAGTAATAGTAATCGTGGCATGTGATGCAAGAAAGCAAGCATATGAGCTTATGTAGCATCAGCCAAAAAAAAATTCAGACAACCATTCCCTCTAAGTGTTTGTCCACTTCCTCTTTAAATTTATTTAACCTATCAGCTTCCACGACAGATGGAAGTTTGTTCCAGCAATTAACCACCCACTGGCTAAAGGTAAATTTCTGCACATCTATTCTGCAACTGTCTTTCCTCAATTTGAATTTTATGACCCCTTAGGTTCGTAATCTGAACAAATGGAAGAATCCCATCAGAATTCAGCGTGCTCAACCCGTTCAAGGCCTTATACACCTCAATCAGATCACCTCGCAGATGCCTAGTCTCCAGCTGCTGCAATTTGCAGAACTTAAGCCTCTCTTGGTAAGAGGATCCCTCCATTTCCCTCACCAATCTCGCTGCCCTTCTCTGTACATGCTCAAGCAAATCTACATCCTTCCTAAAATCAGACCTCCAAACCTGTACTCAAGGCATGGCCTGACCATTGCCTTATACAGAGGGACAATCACCTCCTTTTCCCTGCTAGCAAAATTCCTTATATCACTGACAAAACCCCATGACCTGCTCTTGCAGCCTGTCAGCATTGCTCAGAAAACTTCATATCTGACTGCACAATTACTCCCGGGTCTTTTTCATTTTCTACCACCCTAAGTGTAGTACCACACAGTTAGTACGTTCCTTTGGGGTTACTTCTACCCATGTGCAGTACAGGCTGGCCTCGATTAACGTGATTAATTCGTCCTGCGAGCATATCGCGCAAAACGGAAACGCGTTAATCGAATATAATAATCAATAAGAAAAATTATAATTGGTCCTTGACCTTCTGAAATATCCATAAAGAATTTTAAAAATACCTTTTAAATAACTTTTTAACTGTATACAATGAAAAAGATAATGAAAATAATTATGTAATTAAATGTTTACTGCATAAAACAACGGTTCTCAAACTGTGCGCTCCGGAATATTTTAAATTTTTGAGGGAAACAGCGATACTCAACATCTGTTGGCCACCGCGCAAACTATTAACTCAAGGTAGTTCACAGTTTCAACATTTCTTATTAAGTTGTGTGGACCTAAGGACGCCGTGAACCAAGAAAGTTTGGGAACCTCTGACAAAATACACAATGAAGAAATGACTGTTTCGGAAATATTTGAACAATTTTGACTTTCTCTTTTCAACAATCTTCTCCGGGCCCTGGCGAAATAACTATCGCAGAGAACTTCAAACCTTTTGTTTGAGGTTCTCTGCGATACAAAAAATTTCATCTAGTTCTTTTACCATTATCTCCTTCACGGTAACATTTTCATCTGGCTCATTTAAAAATTTGAATTTTAAAATGCAAGTCTGCATTGACTTTATTAGTGGGAGACAAACAAGCAACACATCTTCTTCCAATGGTTGATGTAACACACTGAGGCAGGCAGCAGGCAAAAGTTTGTTTATTGCCCGTCCGATGCGCGATTCAAATCTTTTTCAACTATCGCATAAAAAAAAAAAAAAAAAAACACATTAACTGGAAATTTGCATCGTGTAAAGTGAAAAGTAGTATAATTTTTTCAAATCGCGGTAACTGAAAAACGCGTTAATCGAACTCTTGTTATGCGAGGCCTGGCTGTACTTTGCATTTGTCAATGTTAAACTTCAGTTGCCACTTCTCAGCCCATTTTCCCAAATTTTCTAGATCCTGTTGCAGTAGCACTCTGCCATTACTGTCATATTAACAACCCTGCCAATCTTTGTATCATCTGCAAACTTCGAAACTAAGCCTGATATACCCCTTCATCAGTATCATTGATAAATATACAAAACAACAGTGGACCCAACACCGAACCTTGTGGGACTCCACTAATAACATTAGTCCACAAAGAGCAGCGCCCATTGATTACCACCCTCTGTCTTCTCCCACTCAACCATCCTTTTATCCATTTTAGCAACTTATCCTTAATACCATTCCGCTTCAATTTGTACAGTAGTGTTCTATGCGCAACAGTGTCAAAACTTTCCTGAAATACAAGTATATGATATCAAAATTATTTTTTGCATCCAGTTCCTTTGTAACCACATTATAATATCCAATCAAATTTGTCAGACAAGACTTTCCCTTAAAAAACCCATGCTGTGTATGAAATATTGCTGCAGTCTTGTCTAGGTTATCCTGCAATGCATCTTTAACCAGTGACTCCATTATTTTACCTGGAACAGAAGTTAAAATAACTGGTCTGTAATTTCTCGTGTCACCCTTTGATCCTCCTTTGTGAATTGGGGATACAATTGCACATCTCCAGTCTGTGGGGAACTCCCCTGTTCCTGGAAACTCCAATTCTGCATTCCTAATATCTGTGTTACACCAAGCCTCTGATATCCCAACAATATCCACCTTTGATGTCTTGACCAACACTTCAAATTCATCAAATTTATTTACTATAGTTTTAGCATTGGTAGACATGCACCTATTCTTATTCTTAGTTACCCTAACACATCCCATATACCCACCTGTTTCATGATGACTGCCATCAGTCCCTGAGACCTGCAGCACCCCTCGCTCCAGGCTGCTGCTTATTCTAATAGAAGTAGTGCAAGAATCACCTTCACCTCTGCTTGCATAAGATATATCATTCATGATATATCTTATATTCGTGAGGATGAAGTCTAGTTCATTAGTTGTTAATCCATTTGGGCTCTTCCATGTCCACTTTCTGCTCACCCTTTTCTTGTAAAAAGTGTTCATTACTTACATTTCTTGAGATTCTTCAAATTCCACAAGTCTTTCACCTCTTTCATTTGTTTCACCAATTCCAAAATCCCCTATAGTTCTCCTATCTGTGCAGTTTTGTCTCTTTCCAACCTTAGCATTGAAGTCTCCCATAATTGATAGTGTAGTAGGTTTTCTGCTCATCTAGAAGACTCAATTTCAGTGTACTTATCTTCAACCTCTTCATCATGGGTCGATGTTGGTGCATAAATCATTATAACCGTTAGCTTGTACCTCTTAGAAATCCTGAGTAGTAGTCTTGACACACTTGGTGATGTACTTTTGAATTTGAAATCTTTATGGACCAGAAAGTCAACTCCACCTTCACTCCTTTCACTGTTTCCATTAGTGTACAGCAGATTTCCACTTGATAAACTTATAAGTGATTCATTTCTTCTTGATTCAGCCAGGCCGATGATATTTCAATTCACATTTTCTAATTCCTTTTCCAGCTCTAATATCCTATCTTCACCGATGAATGATTTTATGTTGTAACAGGCAGAGTTCAGTTTCCTTGCATGGCAGCCTGGTCGTACCCAGAGATTCTTAGCACCCTCTGCTTCCACTCTGATCCTCCTTCTGCCGTATGGGGGGGTGAAAGCCGCTGGGGACCGAGGGCCATTTGTTTCATCGTGCTGTCATGTTCTGGAGGTTTGGTCTTTTCCTCCATGCTGGCCAGACGTCTTGAAGAGAACCACTCTACACGTTCGTTGCCACCTGAGTGACATAACAGGGCTTACCATCGAGAAGGTGTGCATGAATGGATTTTAGGGAAGCAGGCCAACCGGATTTCTCCTAAATCATCTGAAATAGAAAGATATTGGATCCATCAGTGTTTTAGTTTGAGTGTCAGATAACACACAGAATGCTGTTCCCCTCTAAGCCCCAGAACTCACAGTAAATTTTTCTAATTTAGTGTTTATTCCAATTTTATCATGAAGTCCTTTCACCTCCCTCAGAGAAACATTTAATTGTAGCCTACCAGTGTAAATATTATCTAGTTTTTCAATAAATAATTTTATTTGTAGTTTCATCACCAAATTCCTCATTTCCTACAGTTCCTGTAATATATTTAGAATAATGACATCTGTGTAATAACTTATGTAAATAAAAAAAAAAATAAAAAAAAAATAAAAAAAATTATCAGAACTGCTAATGATCAGAATTCTTAATGTAAATACTTGTCAGTATGCTGATTGGCATTCCCCTTTGCAGGCAGCTAATTTTTAATAATAGATAATAGTGAACAATTTCTTAAAAAGCTTATCTTGAGAGAATTGAAATAGATCATTTTACCTGATTGTAAATAAGTCCAGAGTTCATCATAATCAGAAGATATCTGGGGGAAAAAATGCACTATATAAAAGTTGCTGTCTTATATTATAAATTCATTTGAATGAAGGTAACAGGAAGCAAATGTATACAAATTTTTTGTTGCACATAACCTTGTGCTCACATTCTTTTTGTTACATTTGCTCGTTCATTGCTTGCTTGTGGAACACTTACCCAGTTTCTTTTTTTTTTTTTTTTTTTAAATGTAGTTACATGAGCTTTCTTAAAATTTGCTTATCATATTTGTATTCACAGAACATATGTATAATTTACAGTTTGTAATATTATTCTAAGTGATAAAAAAAAGAGAGAGAGAATAATAACACTTCACTGAAATTCAAAACCCACTGTTTATCCCTGTACAGTTTATCATTTTAAGATTTAATGGAAAAATATAATAATTGGCATAGTTGATTTTTTGCATCAGGATTTGAAGATGGTATTTTGTTTTAATACATTTTTAATGAGATGGCTTAATTAATGTTTGGTAGTGTAAGAAGTTATTTGCCCTCATTCCAGGCTGCAAAATATCACTTGCAATACAAATTTTTCATGCAATATTAACTGTTGTATTTGAAATTAAAGATTGTGTCAACTGGATTACTTGTTCAGTTTACTTCTCATTAATTTTTTTTCCCTTTTGCAAGGTTTATGTCACTTACTTTTTTTTGAGTGTTTTGTATAGTTCTGCCTGTCCTTTTTTACCTTGCAATTCGATAACACTGGTTGGCATCAATTTCCTCCCTGAAGTAATTTCAACAGATTCTCTTAGGAAATATGTTTAAAAATTCGGATATGTGCTTAAAAAGTTCTCATCACCCTCGGTTTTCAAATATCATAATTTAATGCTCGAAAACCAAACCTGAGTTGGTTTAATCATCTTTTCCATGTATTTTATATATTTATTTATTTTTTTTATAAAATAGTTGGAGATTTCTAGAGCATTCTGGAGCTTTCTACAACCAGAACGTTCTAGAATATCATTACTTGCAGAAGAAAGGTCGGGATGTTTCTGAAAGGTTCAAGAACTTTTGACAGAGTTCTCTAGAAATATTGTGAGCCTTCTAGAAACTTTTCTGTGTATATATATGAGTAGGTTCTGCACCAAGCAAGCATATTCATATTTAAAAAAATGTACGTGTTTCAGAGAGCAAGTGGTGAACAAAGTGAACAAGTGTTTTAGTGAATTAGTGTTTGTAAAGAAGTGTTGTGTGCATTAGTGTAAATCTTAAACTGTTTAAATTGGAAATAAAAATCTACAATTTCTTAATCGTGTTCATATGTATGCGTACCTGAACCATACATGAGATATGTTGCCTTCTTGCCAAAATAAGCCAGAAAGCTTTTGCTGCATTTGTGGAGAAGTGGTATTAAAATCGCAGTGGAAGATGCTGTCACATCTCATTTGAAAAGCCTATGAACTGTATTTTGGATGTAAGGTTGGAGATAAAAATAAAGTATTGGGCTCCAAAGATTTCCTGTAGCTCATGTTCAGGATGTTAACAGGCTGGCATAGAGGTAGTCATAAATCGATGCATTTTGCTGTTCCAGTGATATGGTGGGAACCTCGAGACCACATAAATGATTGCTACTTTTGCATGACCAATATTTCTGATTTTTATGGTAAATCCAAGCATAAAGTAGAGTATCACAATATACCTTCTACTCTAAGGCCAGTTCCTCACGATGATATGATCCCAGTGCCAAAGCCACCAGAAACTTGTGGACTTGATTCTGATTCAGGATCGGAAAAGGAGTCTCTGGAATATGCAGAACCCCAGAACGAGTACAGATCCAGATTTTCAACTCTTGATTCTGCAAAGCCATATCTAATCACTCAGGCAGAATTGAATGATTTGGTCAGAGATTTGTACTCTCCAACAGGGGTTGCCAAACTTTTTTAAACATGTAGAGCCCCTACATCAGAAAGAAAAAACATTACAGAGCCTTAATAAAAATAAACATAAAATAAACGGTCACTAGCACCAGATAAAGTTTACTTCAGGTTTTTAGAATAAAAATCTTTACATATATATATATAACACGCACATTGACAGTCCAAGGTCACTCAGAAAAGGCGAATTTACTTTTTACTTTTATGCGCAGAGTATTCTGATTCAATTTTACAGCTTTAGAAAAAAATATTAGCATTCTAAAATTTCCTCGGGTAGCCCCACATAACTATGGCTGAGTCCAAGGGCTCTGTGGAGCATAGTTTGAAAAACTATGCTCCACAGAGCCCTTTGAAAAACTATGCTCCACGGAGTTTAGTTTTTTATGGAGAGCATAGTTTGAAAAACTATGCTCTCCATCATCAAAACCAAGGCTCAATTACTATGATCACATCTTCAGCGGTGGAATCTTCTTGAAATGGATGTCAAGGTGTCGTTTTATAGGAGAGGCAATTTGACATAATGACCTATTACATCTGTTGTGATGGTGCTTTGGTTTATTATAACGTTGTCCAAGAATTAACGAAAGAGTTGCATCTGGAGCATGTCCCCGAGCAGTGGTAGCTTTTCGTTGATTCATCCAAGTTTGAAAGCAGTTTTACTCCATAATGGAAATAAGTATCCATCTAAACACCATTGGCCCATGCAGTTCACATGAAGGAATGTACGAGAATCTACAGGTTCTTTTGTAAAAAGTATGCTATCAAGAATACAAATGGAATACCTGTGCTGACCTAAAAGTGGTGATAGCTTTTGTTGACTGGGTTGCAAGGTGGATACACTAAATACTACCTTTTTATGTGAGTGGGACAGCCAAGTGAAGGTTTGCCACAGGAAAAAAAAAAAAAAAAAAAAAATGGCCAGACCATTCAGAAACTACACCAGGCCAGAAAAATGTAGCACATCCTCCTTTGGAGGATAAATCAAGTCTGCTCATCTCCATTGCATATCAAGCTAGGTTTGATAAAAAAAAAAAAAAAAAAAAAAAATATTTCTGAAAGCTATGGACGAAAAAGGAGAAGGATTTTTCCGCTTGAGGCAAACATTTCCTTGAATCAGTAAGGCCAAGATAAAAAGAGGGAGTTTTTTAGGTCCTCAAATCAACCTGCTATTCCAAGATGAGGAATTCGCTAAAAAATTAAATGCTAAAGAAAAATAGCTCTGAAGGCATTCAAAAACATCTGCCGGAACTTTTCGGAGGAGCTGATTTTAGCATAGATTTTAGTTGGGATGCAAAAATGGAATCCAAATATGTTGACAGACTACTATTGGAATCTTGTACCAGAGACACCAATGGATGATTATAAAAGGCAAAAAACAACAAAACAAGTGTTTTGTTATCAGATAAACATTTTTGTAAATAGAATAAGGTTAATAGACCCATTGTTCAATATTTGTTACTGTATGTAACATTTACTTAAAATACATGAAATCTTTTTTACTGGAAACTTAGTTTTTGATTTTAATTCCTTCTCCCTTAAAATTGGTGGGTGTTTCAGCAATATGGGTGCCATATTTGAAGTCAGCAACCTCAAGTCTATAAGAATTGCCCTGAATTTTAACAGGAACAAAAAAAAAATTTTTTTTTTATATCTTCTGATATATCTTCATTCATAAATGCACAAAACAACAATGGGCTCAGCACTGAACACTGGGGGACTTCACTAACAATGTTAGTCCATGTAGAGCAGTGTCCATTTATTACCACTCTCTGCCATCTCCCACTTAACCATCCTTTTATCCATTGTAGCAACTTACCCTTAATACCATTCTGCTCCAATTTGTACAGCCGTCTTCCATGTGCAACAGTATCAAAAGCTTTCTTGAAATCCAAGTATATGCTATCAAAATTATTTTTTGCATCCAGTTCCTTTGTGACCACATCGTAGTGTCCAATCAGATTGGTCAGACAAGACTTCCCTTAACAAACCCATGCTGTGTCTGAACTTTTACTGCAGGATGTCTAGGTGATCCTGTATCACTTCTTTAACCAGTGACGCCATTATTTTTCCCGGATCAAAAGTTAAACTAACAGGTCTATAATTACTTAGATCACCCTTTGAATCCCCTTTGTGAATTGGGGATACATTTGCATGTACATCTCTTGTCCATGGGACCTCCCCTGAATCTAAAGATGCTCTCATAATTATGGCTAAGGGTTTGCTTACTTCCCTTTTTGCCTCCTTCAGTATAGCGATAGATTCCATCCACCCCAGGTGCTTTTTTTATGTTTAATTTTAACAATTTTTCCTCCACTTTACTCTCCATTACTCCATTAATAAAAAATGTTTAGCTCCCTGTTAGAGTTCAGTAAACTTCTGTCCTCCCCTGCCTTACAGAATTGGTCATGTGTAAATGTAGATGCAAGATACTCATTCAGTTTGTCAGCTATCTGAGCAGAATCATTGATAGTTGAACCACCAACATCAAGTGGACCAACCTGATTCATTCCCTTCCTTCTAGAGTTTACATAAGTAAAGAAGTCTTTGTCTTTCTTTTCGTCCTTTGCCAAGGATTTCTCCTAATCAGCCTTTGCTTGCCTAACCTCCTTTGTGACTTGATTACAGACTAGCTTATATCTGCCATAGGCTTGTGTGTCACCTGATAATTGATATGCATCCCATGCATTTTTATTCTCTGCCCTGAGCCTCATTAGTTCATCTGACATCCATTTAGGTCTGAATATTGAACAGTATTTCTTAGTTGGTATAAAAAGCCTAGTTGCTTCCAAGATTAATTCCTTGAAGATTTCCCATTTATAATTCACTGTTTTTAACATTATTAGTTGATTCCACAGTATAGAATTTAAAAACTATTGATGGTAGTTACATCTTTAAGTAAATCCCACATCAGTACACTGTGATCACTGTCACCTAGTGGTTCCTTTATCTGCAAATTCTTAATGCATGAATAATCACTGCTGATAATGAGATCAAGATTATTACTCCCTCTGGTTGCCCCTCGAACATTTTGCTGTTAGAAAACAGTCATCCAGTAAATTCACAAAAGTCTTGCTAGCGTGCGAGTGACCAAGCCACAAGTTCCAGTCAATATCTGGAAAGTTAAAATTCCCCATTACAAGACATTCTGATATACTGGCCCACTCATTTTCTGTGCAGAATTGTTCGTTGTACTCATCAGTCATTAGGGCTATAACACTCCTACTCTCATTTTCCCTTTCCCAGTGTTTATGTCACATCATATTAAAATTATTTATGATATTTTTCTAGGACCACAAGAATATTTTTATCAGTGAGAATTTGAAGCTTGATATTCAGTCAGTATTGTTGGTTTTTCAAATTCACTTGCGTTTCAGATATCAGACCCAAGCATAGTTGGTACAAGTGTTATTTATTGTACTTGTTAATGCAAGCATTATTTATTGAATGTTTTGATAGTACAGTGGATTTGATACTTGCTGTTTGAAGAGGTCTGGGTCCAGAATTTCATTGAAGATTAAAGGAATTATTAAAGATCTCTTAAGTTAGGACTTTAATTAAACAATATCAGTTGGAGAGGACAAAGCCTCTCCTATGATTTATTGGATTTTTAAACCTGCATAGCATGAAAAGGAATTGAGATAATTGTGCAGTTAGACAAGTTTTCTGAGCAGTGCATACTGGCTGCCAGGACATCTCATGGTTTTTTTTTTTTTTTTTTTTTTTGATATAAGGAATTTTACCAGCAGGGTTATCACCGCTGTCAAAGGTGATTATCCCGTTGTGTGAGGCAGTGGTTAGGCCACACCTTGAGTACTGCATACAGACCTGGAGGCTTCTTTTTAGGAAGGATGTGGACCTGTTGGAAAAGGTGCAGAGAATAAGTAATGGAGATTAGTGAGGGAAATGAAAAGGTGCTTTTACCAGGAAAGGCTTCAGTTCTTCAAGGTGACCTGATTGAGGTTTTTAAGGCATTGAATGGATTGGGTATGCTCAATGCTGATGTCATTTTTCCTCAGGATTGGAGTACACATGAGGGGGCATAAATTCAATGAAGAATGGTTGCAGGATAGATATGCAGAAATTTGCCTTCAGCCGGCAGGTGGTTAATTGTTGGAACAAACTTCCATCTGTTGTGGAAGTGGGTATTTTGAATAAATTCAAGGAAAAACTAGACAAACTGTTGGAGATGAAGAGGTGATAAGTTTTTTTTTTTTTTTTACTGATACTGTATAAGCTTGTTTTCTTGCCATCATTTGCCACTGTTAATACTGATACTGAAATAAGCTTATAAATACACATACAGTTGGACAGACATGATACAATAAATAATGATTGCATTTGCAACTATGTGAATTCATCTGATGCAAGACAAAAGTAGTTACTGCACCAAGGAACTCCAACCAGCCAATGAATAAGTTATTCTGCTTGCACTTATCCCTTTCCTAGGCTCTGTACAGAATTATTTTGGATATGTATGATCTTTTGCAGCCAGAACTTGATGTTATTATTTCTTACAATGTGTAACATAAATTTAAAATTTCCCCCGGATATGTATTAATCAAAATTTAGAACTTAATAATCATTATCATATGCAAAATACTATTTTCTGTGAATTATTACAGCTTCTCTGTCAGATTTTTTAGTAACAGATATCATGCAGATAAATAGTAGGCAAAGTACCTTAATGTTATTAATCCCCCCAGCATATTATCTTGAATAAAAGTGGTGAAATGTGTAATCATGAGCAAGCAATGATCTGAGCAGAAGTGATGGTGACTAACTGTGCAATGAGTTGTTAGCATGATAATTTGTTTATTCAAACATGCATGTAACTTAATTTTTATTTGGTGAATTTTTGGTACTTAATTATACATCAGGTAAGATAACCTTTCCCATGGTAGTTTGGTGTAGTTTTGATTATCTATTAATTAAAATATGGCCTTAAAGTACATTTTTAGAAACCTTAAGCATCAATAAATATTATTATGGTATTCTTGAAACAATGTAACTGCAAAAAAATTTAATAAAAGACGACCATGTGAAACATTTAACCTGTTTGGGTGGTTATTGGTCTGACAGATCCTTCAGCAAAATATCAATTGTAAGTTAATTGCCAGTTCAAGATTAATGGCTGTAATTCTACCTATCCTTCTAATTATGCATACAGTTGTACTTGAATAGCCTTATAAAAAAGTGGCATGTTATATTGTTTACTTGGAATTATATTCCGATCACACTACATTATATTTGCCAATATAATGTAGTGTGATTGTGTTGAAAGTTTATTAAACCTGCAAAAAGATTTGATATCTCAATAAAAAAAAAAAATTGTAAAAAGAAAAAAAAAAGTGTGCTAAGTTTTTTGCAAGTTTTGCTAAACCTCCACTGTGAACAGGTTTGAGATCAAACAGTGATGCCAAGTTCATCATAATCTCACCCATGGAAAGTATTGATATAAAAAAGTTGCACCAACTTTGTTAATAGCATTGAGATGAAAAAGTTTACTGTTGGCTAATAAGCCAACAGTAAACTTTTGAAAAGCTTGCAAAAGAATTTTACTCACTTTTTTTAAAAGTTTTTGTTTTTCTCTGAGATAGCATATATACGGCTATATATATAGAATCAAAATCCAGGTCTGAAGAGAGATTTCATATAGAAATGCAAAATGTATCAAATTTTATTTAATTATTTGGGCTGTTGTGTTAATTGTATTAATTTAACCTTTCCTACTGATAAATGTTTCACATGCTAAAGTCTTTTATTAAATTTTCTTACATAGTAGTATTCCTGCAATGTCCTTCTCAAGTTTAATATGCTTGCATTCTAAAAGAAATTTTTCAGTGAAACTAATCTCTGTCTGCACAACCTACTATAGTTTTTACCCATATAGGAATGTGCTAGTAATTTTATACAGTAGTCAAATGAGAGGAGTACACCCAAGTTACAGCAGCATATCTAAATAAGAGAAGCTCAAAGCACAGAAGTGCATTTAAAGAAAATATATGACAAGAATTTTACACAATTGTGTATGTAGTATTTATTTAGTGGTTATATTAACAGGTAATAATGGTAATTTAAATTTGTGGTATTATATTTAGTTGGCACATTGATTAAAATTTTTTAAACTTATAAAGACTCAGAAAAATGGTAAAAAAGCCTGGTTTCTTTAGAGGAAAAGTGGCTACTTTGTGGTCACCTTTATTAGTTTCTAGTTTGTCATTTGACTGGTGTACTGATTGGTCTCTGGCCTTTGTATGGCTCACAGTCATCTGTATATGTGTGTTCTTGCTCACTTTATGATCGTCTTAATTTTAAAATTTAATTATATATATATATATATATATATATATATATATATATTTTTTTTTTTTTTTTTTAAATTTGATTCACCAGTAATTACCGGAAATGCTAGTTTGTTTCATGGCTATTATGGTCAGTTTTTTGTCAATATTACTTAAGTACAGTGAGTGCAGTCATACATCTGCACATTTAAAAAATATGTTAAAATAATTAAAAAAAAAAAACAGCTGTAAATTATTAAACATAAGTCTTAAAATAAAAACAATGTTTAATAATATAACAATTCATAAAAAAATTAACTTTAAATTTTTTTTTTTTAGAAAGTTACTGTTTGCATACATCAAAAGTAATTTTCCAAATGTGGCCACCAGAGGGAATGAAGCCTGACCTTTTCTGCAATTAAATTATTGGTTTTGGGGAGGTTAATTTCTATTATCACATATGTAATCTGTCCATTTATTATGGTATCCAAAAATGATCAGAAAGTTGATGAAAATATATATGTGAGTTTTAATCTGAAAACAGCAAATTGATGTGTAGAAGACTAGAAAAAGGTGAAAACTGTAAATGTACTTAAGGATTGGGATCTTGGCTCTTAAAACAGTTTGTTTTAAAAGCATAATTGGTGATAAGTTTCAGTGATAAGTGTGAAAACATGTGCTATTTTAATATTAAGATAAAGACAATAAAGTTTAACTAAAGCCTAAAATGTGTTTAACGTCATATCACAACATACCATTATATAGTGTAAGCTAGCAGTTGGAAACCTTTTTCCAGCCTGCATGCCAAAAAGTAAGTTTAAACAAAAATATAAAAGTTTATGGTACCAAAAAAAAAAAAAAAAAAAAAAAAGTCTTTATTGATATTAAAGAAAATGGTATGTAAAATTGATATGTAAAAGAAAATGGTACTTGAATGTTTTTGACAAGCATTATGTTGCTGAAAAATTGTTTCCAATTACACTTTAAAGATTTGGCCACTAGATGTGGCCGATAGCCATAAATAAATGAGTTTTCAGATAAACAGTACTTTTTTATGGTACAAATATTTGAGTTGCCATGTATCATATTTTCCAATGCATGCCTTTGTATCATGCAAATTGTTGGTTTGCCATTGCTGGTATAGGCATTTGTAACAGAAATATTCATGTGGTTCGTGTTCTCTTCCTCCATGCCCGTTAATATCAGATAACTGGGCTTATACTGTATTTAGAAACTTAAGCATCTTATAGTAACTATTGATGAAATAGTTAATTATTTTCTTAAAGTATTACCTGCATTTTAAATGTAGGCTATTATCACTCTCCAAATTAATGGTGCACATGTTGTTAGCCTAAACTGACGGAGTTGCTATTCAAATTGAATATAACTGTACAGGTAACCCTCGCATAACACGGTAGTTAGGTTCCTATAAAATCTCGTGTAGTGCGAAACCATGTTATACGGGACTAAGAACCAGTAAAAAAAAAGGGGGTTACGTTCCAAAAGCTAAAAAATACACTTTTTTTTTTTTTATAACTACTGTATTTGTAAAATAATAAGAGGAGTTTACTTCAATATAGTACGTAGAACTCCTCCGTATGATACTCTCCGGAAATTAAAACGAAAACATCGAAAACTTACGTTAGAGTAAAAAATAAATAATTAAAAATCAATTTAACACAATTAAAAATTAAAAAGAATCTTAACGAAAATATTCAAAACGATTTTTGTTAGCTTTGTTATTTTTGTTAGATTCTTTTTAATTTTTAATTGCATTAAATTGATTTTTAATTGTGTTAAATTGGTTTTTAATTATTTATTTTTTTACTCTAATGTAAGTTTTCGATTTTTTCGTTTTAATTTCTGGAGAGTATCATACGGAAGTGTTCTACATACTATATTGAGGTAAACTCCTCTTATTATTTTACAAATATTAATATGAACGTATTGAGTATTACAGCTCTGATTCATACTATCTAATTTTTATAACTATATAAAACTTAATTTTTTTTAAAATAGTAATAACTGAACATCTTACAAACTGTGATACATAATATGTCAGATTATGTACATTCATTTAATTTTCTTTCTTTTCATCACTGCTAAGCACAAATGAGAATGATTTCTCTGTTGCGGAATATACCTTCTGAACTTTCTTCCGCAGTATCTTGATTTTCTGTATCTTCTGCTCTCTTTAAAAAAATCAGTAATCTGGGTTTGTTTGCTTTTGCTTGATAGATCTTTGTAAATTTCATAGTATGGAGCTAAGCATGTTTGAAGCTCCCATTTGAACTTTGTGCTCCTTTCAGTTGAAGGATCTGCATTCAAAAAAATAAGATTCTAATTGGTCGGCTAGGTATGCTTTTTCAGTATGCTTTTTAGTGTAAAATTTGGACTTCAGAATTTTCATCAGCGCTATCATCCTCTAAATTTATTTGGGTTACCTGCGATGCTATTTCCATCACATCTGCTTTATGATACATTTTCCTCTTTTTTAAGACTATCCAAAATTTGTATCTTCGATTCTAGAGAAATAGTTTCTTTTGAGCAGTGCTTTTTTTAATTTCCTTAGACATAATTTAGCATTGTGAATTTAATTCACAACAAAGAAATTATTCCAATATGGTTCTTAAGAACAAAGTTTAATAACACATATCCGGAAAAATTTATAAACGATCAAATAAACCAAAATAATCCTACAAAAACCTTAAAAGCCATAAACTGCAAGCTTTGAAGTCAATTTTTATGGTCTCAAACAAGCAGAAGTTAAATAGCACAGAACTTAAAATGGGGATTTCCCAATAATTTTTTTTCATAGCAACTAGCTAGTCAACATCAGGGATTCACAAAAAAGAATGGAAATGTTTAAAAATTGCATCCAATATTAGCAGGGTTTTCCCCACATAAAAGCTCAAAAATAGTGTGTTATGTGAGGTTAGCTGCACTTCTGTAACCGTGTTATATAAGTACAGTGTTGTGCAAGGATTGCCTCAATTTATCAATCGTGTTAGAGCGAAACCGCATTGTAGAAGTACCGTGTTAAATGGGGGGTTGCCTGTACTGGAAAAATCCTGTATCATATACTAACAGTATTCTGATAGATATTTTTCATTTTAATTATTTTTTGGCTTATTTTCTTGTTAACGTGCTAAACTGCTGTATTTAGTTTTTTCACTTTGTTTTTAGGTTAATCTGTTTTGAGGCTTCGGGTAGATTTCCCTGATAGTTGTGCCGGAATATCCAATATCTGGAATTTTTGTTTGTTAGTACAGTCAGTCCTCGTATAGCACGATAGTTGTGTTCCTAGAAACTCTCGTGCAATGCAAAATCGTGCAATAAAAACAACATGCCCTATGGGAAAAATAGGGTTAGGTGCCTACCACCCAAGATTGAACACATATTGGTAACCAAAACATTACCAAACACAATAAATAATTGTAATAAAATACTTACGTATTTTATAACGATTAAAATACGTAATAAAAATATTATAATTTTTATAATATTTATTATTATTATTATATTTTATTATAATATAATAAATAATAAAAAATACGTATTTTTTACGAATAAAATACTTATTTTATTACGAATAAAATATTGCTAATGCTTTGTTTCTATTGTAAGCAAACTTGTTTTTTGTTTGATTTTTCTATCCAATCTCTTCCAATTCTTTGTGTCTTAATCTAATGGTTTTTAATTACACTTTGAGTTGTTCCTGCTATGAAAGTTGTTTTTATTTTCTCTGCATTCTTTGTAATTCTCAGCGTTGCCTCATTTAGGTCTGTAGCACGTGCAATATCACATGGTCTTTCATTTTGCTCAAAGCGTTTCACAATTTCATATTTTTTCTCTATCGATAGAGGCGGACTGGCCATAAGCCTTACCGGGGAAACCCCGGTGGGCCAGAGGCCGGTGTGATTTTGGCCATAAACCATAGTATGAGGCCACTATAAATTTTCCCGGGTAAGAATTTTTGACACAGTCCGCCTCTGTTTATCGATATTGCTTTTCTTTTTCTCTCAGAATCTGCTGTGTCTTCACCAGGATGCCTCCTTTTCACACCTTTTAAGTATTTTACTAATTTTTAGGGAATCAAGCACAATTACAAAATGAGGAGGCACGCTTGATACACATAAACAAAGCTGCGCGCATGTAGCAACTGAATAAACAACACCGTAAAGGCAGAGATACACTATTAACACCTCACATTTTACTAAAGCACGTTTCTGGGGGTTACTACCATAAAACAATAAAAACAATTTCCAGTTGCATTTCTGCTAGTGGAATCTGTTATAAACCAGTAGTAAATTCGATCTAATTGCATTTGCGATTATACCGATAGCTGGAATTCTGTGGGTTCTTACGTTATTATGGTGAAATGTGTTCCCCCCTTCACTGATATAAAAAACATAAATACATTTTCAGAATCTTCTCTTCATTCCTATTGCATTCAGTTGGTGTGATTCTGCCATTTCTTGTAAAAATTGTTCGACTGCCATTTCTTGTAAACACAAAGGCGAATCGTGCATAAGCGGATTCGGTTCGTGTTATATCGTTCCCCTATTTATAAATCGTGTGTGATCGAATTCGTGTTGTGTAAACACGTGTTATACGAGGACTGATTGTATTTGTAAATGATGCAAGAAGCAAGCTCATATAGCATAATCACCCCCCCCCCCAAAAAAAAAAACTTTCCCATTGCCGCTTATAGGTTATATCAACGGTTCCCAAACTACTGAGATTTACAGACCACTTCAGAAATCAAAACAAGTTTGCAGACCCCTATATATATATGGGGTCTGCAAAATACGTGTGAGTGAGTGAGTGTGAACACTGGGTTTCCTGAAAAGAAAATGTAAAGTTTTATGTGTGAAACAACTCAACTTTATTCTTATTTTTATACAGATATATAATAATAACTTTATTTATCATCAATTTGCTATACATAGAACGAATAATTTGAAATATGTATACAATTATTTTTTTTTTGCTGGTTTTTTTTTTTTTTTTTTTGGCTGATGCTGCATAAGCTTGCTTTCTTGCATCAAATGCCTCTACTAATGCTAATGCTAATTATATATACTAATTGTATAGAAAATAAGTAATGTTCTATAAAGAAATTTGCCGTGATTCTATTAGTATATTTAAGCAAATAAACACATATTACTTGATACCTTCTGAATGTTTTGCCGACCCTCTGGAACTGGTCTACAGACACCAGTTTGGGAAGTGCTGATTTATATAATTTCTTAAATTGCAACACTACACAGAAGTTTGTTCAAACAGTCATCTACACCTGACTAAAAGCAGATTTCTACATATCCATCCTGCAACCATACTTTTTTTTTTGTTAGTTGTTGGTGCATTGGCTTCTGTGGCCATAATGCACTTCCCAAAGTTTTTGCATTTTACTCTGATCCAAGCCCGAGGCGGGATTCGAACCCCGCGACCTTTGGGTTGCCAAGCACCTCCCAAAGTTTTTGCATTTTACTCTGATCCAAACCCAAGGTGGGATTCGAACCCGCGACCTTTGGGTTACCATGCAGGCACCTGGCTAGCCCGGTCGGCACAACCATACTTCCTCAGTTTAAAAATGTGTTCCTTTCTATATGTTGTGTTGTGAGTAAGGATTTCTTCAACATTTAGCTTATTCAATCCATCTAGAGCCAGAAACACTTCAATCAGATCTCCCTGCAAATGCCTAGTTCCGCTCCAATTTGTAAAATCTTTCATGGTAAGAGTATCCTTTTGTTTTCCTTGCTAATCTCATTGCTCTTCTCTTTACCCATTCAAATGGATCCGCATCCTTCCTAAAATGAAGCTTCCAGACCTGTATTTAGTACTTTGGGTCTGGACAAAACTGCTTCAGTTAAAGTGCAAAGTAGGACAAAACACAAAACGAGTACAGAGAAGGGGCCACAAGATTAATGAATTGAACAAAGAGTTGCTGTTATGAAGAAAGGCTTAAGTTCTGCAAATTACAGTGTCTAGAGACTAGTCACCTGTGAAGTGATCTAATTGTTGTGTATAAGGCCTTGAATGGATTGAGCAAGCTCAATGCTGATGGGATTCTTCCTCTTGCCCAGATTAGTTGCCTGAGGGGAGACATAAATTTAAATTAGTAAAAGAGAGTTGACGTGCAGAAATTTGCCTGTAGCCAGCGGATGGTTGATTGCTGGAACAAACTTCCATCTGTCGTTGTAGAAGTTGACAGCTTAAATAAATTAAAACAAAAAAATAAATTCTAAACAAATAAATTCAAATAAATAAATTCTAGACATTTGGAGTGAATGGATGGGTGAGGTGAAATGGGATGTGGTTTTTTTTTTTTTTTTGTCTGATGCTGTATAGACTTCTTTTCTTGCATCATATGCCTCTGCTAATGCTAATAGTACAATACAAACTTCCCTGTCAAAAACACAAAGAAGCAGTTCCTCAAAGATCTATTCTGAGCATTCTCCTGTCATTTAGAAGACAGTTCACAATAAAAATAATTACATAAAATAAATTGCCAGTAGAGCATTGCATGCATTTTTTGCAATTGACTTTGAAATCTCAAGTCAGGTAAGGTACAGAATATGAGCACAATAGACAGGCAGCTGTAATGGACAATCAATAACATCAGTAATTAGAAAAAAAATATGGGTATAGAATATCAGCATGAAAACAGTATGCATTTATTTTTTTGTTAGTGTGTTCTAAAATGACACCACATTTCAACTTTCTAGTTTTATGGGAATATGATTAGAACTCGTATTGGTATACATAAGTAAGAAGTATTGCATTTATTACAGATTAATATGCCTATTTCTCAGAAACTACATGCAATGCAAACACAAATGGTTGTCAGTTTTGGAATTGTCATGGTTAGTTTTAAATAAAATATATTTTTTTTTTCAATAGAAAGTAAAAAAAAAAATTGTATTTGTTCACCATTATTATTGTTGCCAAGTGCTTAATGACCACCTTTGCTTAGTCTAAATAGATCCCATCACCTCTTGTTGCCTTGTTCACTTTAAAGCAAGGGTGCTCAAACTATGTCCTGTGAGCCACTTGCATTCCCGCGAACATGACGGAGTTTCCGAAAAATATATATAATAGTGCAAAATGGAGTGTAGCAACTCCTGTGCCAACTATCGGTTAAGCAGGAAAGCTCAGCTTCTCAACGAGCATGCACATGTGGCGCTGCTACATTTTTGCATACTTCCTAGTTCTGGTGTTTACCAGAAAAGTATTCTCGAGTCTCTGGACCTTTCTAGAAACTGTCAAGAGATGTGTGTATATATATATATATATATATACTTGCACTTGTGTGGATTTTAGTCATTCAGTCAGAATTTGATCTCGTGACTGCGCTCTTTCTGAACTTTCCATTATTAATGACTGTAACATTAAAAATTCTTTAGTTTTTATTATGTTGTTTGAGTGTTGTAAAAATAAAGCTAAGTGAATTTAATCATTTAGTGAAGTTTTAATTACCTTTGTTCTATAAAAATGTAACAACGGTAATAAGAGGCCCTAATAAATTGAAAATGGCAGGTACCAGCAAAAAACATGTTTACAGTGAAGTTGTTCACAATTTCAAAGAAATATGGACTGATTTATATTTCTTTGTGGAAACTGATGGAAAGCCTGTTTGTTTAATATGTCAGGAATCAGTATCCGCTGTTCAGGAATACAATTTGAAAAGATATTATGACACGAAACATGCAATCAAGTTCGTCTGTCTCCAGGGTCAGGTATGCACAGACAAACTGAACTTTCTCAAAAAATCATTAAAATCGTAGCAATCAGTTTTTAAGAAAGTATCAGAGGATGCCGAGAGTTATATGATTGCTCAAAAAATTGCCAAACAATTTGTGAAGAAGTGCCATGTAGCAGCAGCTGAAGTTGTGTGCCCAAACAAAGCTGATGCCTTCAAAAAAGATAAGCTTGTCTCGAATGACTGTTACTAAGAGAGTAGAAGAACTGGCATTGAATGTTGAGGAGACATTGAAAACAAAGTTGCTAGCATGCAAATTTTACTCATTGGCATTGGATGAAAGCACGGATTTACCGGTACAGCTCAGTTGGCTATTTTTATTCGTGGTATCAATGACAAACTTAGTCTTTAAAGAACTGTTGGCTTTATGTCCCTTGAAAGGAACCACGAAGGGAACAGACATTTTGGAAGCTACAAAAATGACTCTTGCTAGATGTCACCTCAGTTTGAAAAACCTCGCAGGGTTGGTGACAGATAGAGCCCCAGCTATGGTTGGAACAAAAGCGGGATTGGTAGCACTTTTAAAAAAAAGAACAAGAAACAGATACTAGCAGATTTACCAGCTACCATTGCATCATTCACCAGGAAAATTTGTGTGCCAGATCTCTCGGTTTTGAAAATGTCATGAAAGTTATCACAGACATTGTGAATTTCATCCGAGCGAAGGGTTTGAATCATTGACAGTGTCAAAATTTTCTACAGACAGAACTCCAAGTCAAAATTGAGGACAAAAATTACTGATTGTCATCTGGAGCACTGCTTCTGATTAGCTACCATAGAAATAGTTCCTGACATTGAATTATTAGTAAAAAATAAACAGTTTTCTCATTAACTGAAATTTCATTCCTTTCATTGCTATGTATTGTAATAAAATTTGCTTATAAATGCAGTTGGTTTTGTTCTTTTAAAATTTAAACGATCCCTAGGTTTACAAAACAGAGTTATTACATGGAGTCGAAATCAGAAACAACTCTCATGGGCAATATTTTCAAGTCAAAATTTAAAGAATCACAGTATAGTAAAGTGCATGGACAACACTGCAATTGGTTTTAATTGTTTTTACTCAACAAATTTTCCCTTAGGTGTTGCTTCTGAATTAGAGCCTAAAAGCGGCATATAAGATTTGTCTATTGTTATGGCCCACGATATGTATCAAATTTTCAAATTGGCCCACGACTTCCAAAAGGTTGAGCACCCTTGCATTAGCGAATAAGTACTTTTGCAGCCCTTTCTCTGTTATTGCAAAACAATTCAGTTTCCAGTAAATATTAGATGTAGTACATAATAAGCCCCAATTTTAAAGACTTGTTCACATGCAAAATAATTATTCAGCTTATCAGCCAGCTTCCTGTTAGTCATAGTTAATAGTTATGTCACTACAGGTAAAATGAACAGAATATGTTAATTTTGCTTACACATAACTTTTGAAATGGATGAGCAATAATAAAAGATCAAGATAAGTAGCCAGTCACTTGATTTTCATTTGGATTATAGTTAAAAAGAGGAAGGGGGGAATCTGTGATTTGTGATTTTGTATTCACATTCTAAATTTCTGTGTCTTTGCAGTTTGCTCACAAATTAATTTTCGTAAAAGCTAATCCGAAATTTAAACATGTTTTTGGTAATCATAGGAATAACTAGTAATATGATATTAATTTTTTTTTCAACAATTTGAAGAATTCACATACTTTTTTTGCAGTGCATGAATGTATAATTCAGCTAACTTTTTATATTTTTCACAGTAGTTTGCATTTTTTTCTTTCTGAATAACAAAAACAAGTAGTTAATAGCATTAAAAATTCAATTATAAAAGCTTAATGTGAGCAATTACTAAAATATTTTTTAGAAATTTTTTGAGACATTGTTTTTTAACAATTTTTTTATTATTACCAAAGAGGAAACTTTATTGCATGGAGTTTAATAGCTATTCTTTCACTATTTGTGAAAAAGGTGCTAAAACTACATTAGTATTTATTAAACAGTAGAAAGTAGTACCCGATAAAAGTTGTATTCCGAGCATAGGTTTTATAACAGTAAATAATTGGAGTCCATATTCTAAATAGGATAATTTCTTTACTCCTTAAGTTTGGCAAAAAATTTTTAAAGTAAAGTAATAAATTAGGCAATACGCTGTAAAAGGAAAAGTGATAGTTTGCACATTCTTATCCTGTTTAGTTTTAATTACTTAATTATGATAGCACACAAACAGAATAAAAGATTTTAAGGTTTGTTAACTTATTTTTAAAAATTAAATGTAAAATTAAATTCATAAAAACAGTAAAATTAAATTCATAAAAATAATAAAATTGAGATATAAATAAAAAATGATATAATTAGAAACTCCGAGTTATTTTTTTTAGAAAAATACTAATATTTTAAGTCATAATTTATATTTGAGAATCACTTTGGTTTTATTTGTAATTAATGCTTATTGTTTGCTATAGAATAAATAAAATCTATAAATAAAATATAAAAAATGGTATCAATTTTTTTTTTCTGTTAAAATTTATATAATCAAAATTATCATTTAATTTAATTAATATCAGTTACATCTTTTTGAAGGAAAGCAGAGAAAGAGAGAGTAATTCAGGTCTATGCTTAACATCTCATCCAAACTCTGTAATGTCACTAGTAAGTATTTTTTGTAAATTATATCAGTGAACTTTAAATTTGACATGTTCCATTCAGATAGGCTGCTTACTTTGATGTTAGCACAATTATATTTTTAATCAGAAGTTTTAGCTTTTGGTTCTACTTCACTTTTTCAAGAATAGTAGATAAATATTTGAATTTAATAAATAAAATTAATACTTTCACGAAATATTGCAATTATTTTTGCTTTAGATTAATATCTTGTCAATCCTGTGTGCTTATTTTACTCCTTACTGAAACTCATTAATTTAGGAATGCTGCTATTATTTGTTCATAGTATTTTATGAGATAATAAAGAAATGCAGTACTATTTCATTGCAGGTAATCAATCATTGAAAATTTAATAAATAGTTTTAGAAAATAATGCTACTCTGTTATGTCTTTCTGTTCGAACTGTCTGGGGATTCTATTGTTGAAATACTAACCTGATTCTTTATTATATCATTGTACTAAGCCCATGCAGCTTACTAATAAGGGTTTATTATTTATGAAATGAAGTTACATTTCCATTCAGGAGTTTTTTCTGAACACTTCTTGGCTGGGTTCTGTTGGGTTTTAGGCTCATCAGTCACTTAGACTGTGTCTTGACATTGTGAGCTGATTTTGCATGTTATGCCAGCTGAAAAACCCAGAAAAAGCTTGCTCCCCTTGCTTGAGATAATCTATTGAGATAACTACAGCCTTGATTGAAGAGAACTTTTAGAAATTCCTCCTATCTATGACAGGAGGAATTTCTAAAAGTTTTTTACAGTTTATCTGTACCATCACAGAAATTCTAGGGGAGATGGGCATGTGCTTAGGGACCACCTTTGGTACGTGAACACACACACACACCAAATGAGTGATAAGTGGGAAACCATTATGCTGTCACAGAGGACTGTTTAGATTGGTTGCATTTATTCACTCTTTGGTACATGGTTACTAATTGAGGCTATCTGATGATAGTCCTTGAGACTGTTGCAGACATTCTCTCAGGTATGCCAAGCTAGGCTTGTGATCTGGGAGTCTAAAATGCTGATTAAAGTGATATTCAGGTGGCACTCAAGTGAAGTGGGCCTAATTTCAGCAGTCTGGTTGGTCTGTGGCAGCCAAAATCCCTGCTTGTATTCTTGAACCTTCACAATGGTGGGACTGATAACAACTATGGGTATAATCCCCATCTGCAAATCCTGAACTATGCACCTAGTATACTGGAGGTGACTACCCTGGTACGAACCAATGTGAGTGGGGGTCGAGGTGTGGCACCCACAGCACACTAAGGAATGCTGCCCCCTTAGTGTTGCTAGGTGGCAGATGAGTCATCAGCCGGTGCAATACCACAACTTTGCTTATTGGAGGCTTGAAGTGGTGGAACCCGTATTTAGTCTCCAGAGGAAATAGAGGCATTGCCATCTCTTACATACAGCATGATGGAAGAGATGGCAATGCCCCATCCCTTCCATCATGCAGTATGACTGATATCTTTTATGTTGGACATCCAATCTTCCTTACATTTTGAGGGTACAGCTCTAAAATAGTGTTCGCTGCTGGTCACTATCTGATGGAACCTATTGGTAACTCTCTAGGAGGCTTCCAGATCAGATAGTCTATAATCTTGTTGCCTTTACCTACACAGGGGATAATAACACTTATTTATAAAAGAAGAAAATAATTATAAAGTTTTCACAAGCTTCACACAAAGTATTTGAAATGCGTAGGTGCATTTCAAATAATTTTTGAAAGAGATGGGCCTTATGGCCCCCACAGCAGAACAACAATCCATAGCCAAAGTGCCAATGTCTCTCACCACGCCCAGTTGATGACATTTTAAACTTACAGGGTAGCTGTATCAGCTCCCTGACAGATACCCAAATTTGACTAAACTGGATTGACTAGGGATCCCCAGGTTTACCCTGCCTTACACCAAACAAATAAACATGTAGTGGAGGGAGATGTACAGCAGCCAGGGAAGCAGCTTAGCTGAAAAATATTAGTAATCTAGCAGCAAGGGGATTCAATGTAGAATGAAAGAAGAATGAATGAAAGGAGAAAATGAAAGTTTGAAAGACTGAGTGAATGAGCTGGGCACTGAATGATAGAATGAAATAGGAATTGTGGTAAAAGGGAATGAATGTTATTTTTGGTGAGAGAGAGTAACCTAGCAAGAGTGAGTAATTGAGTGTTATGGTAAATGGGAATTAGTGAAAGAATGAACAAAATTGGCTGCAAGAATACATAGTTAACAATATACTTATTAGGAATACTAATACAATCTCAGCTATATACCAACAACAACACACACTGCACACCCTTGACTTGCAAGATCTTCAGAACGGGCTGCATTTTAACTGAAAATTATTAGCATGTTGAAGTGCCTGGGGCAAGCAGTGCAGTAAGAAAGAACTGAGTAAATGAGAAGTGCCAGCAGAATAAATGAGAGTATGTCTGTGAGTGTGAAAGGGTACAAACCACATATTGATTAATATAAGTATTTACTAACCCTTAGTCTTTAGCCACTTAATTTTAATTATTAGATACTTAGTATAGTAAGTACACTACACACCACTGCATTCTCCCCCCTCCCCCGTGTTAAAAGAAATGGATGTGTATGGGAGGAAAAGAAATTATAACCTAACAGTATAAAATGTAAGAAAAAAGCACAATAACAGTATAAAATGTACGAAAAATTATAAAACCAGAATGAGAGCAGAGTGAATGACGATTATGAGTGGTTAAAATCTCTCCCCCCCCCACATATGGCACCTCCGTAGCCAGGTGGGAAGGAGCAGCAGTGCGTAGCACACGCTTCTTGATTAGACCAGGGTTCGAGCCCGTCACCACCAAATACGGAGGATGCGGAAAGGTCATGGAATGACCACCGCATATTCCCGGAGCAATATGGCCTTAGTTGCTAATGTTCCTAAAAAACAGCAACAACCCCCCACACATCCAAGCAGATACCATGCTGTTGCTAGTTAGCTGGCGTGGTGTGGGACGCTGACACTTGCCAACTGGGCTTGTCCCTTGGCCTGTGCGGGATAGAGCACAAACACAGGCACTCAAACGTAGGGACTTTTTCTCTATCATCCTTTATTATTCTGTCACTCACTCCAACCTTGTTGTCCCCCCCCCCCCCCTTTGCCTGGTGGGTAACCCTACTGCCACCTGTGAACTCCCAACCAGAGTTGACAGTTGTTAGGATGGGCATTCTAACCAGGGGATCCTCTTCTGTCCCCCCTTTCAACTAGGTGGGTGCCATTAATACTATCCCCCCCCCCTTTATCTCTACTATTTTAATTCTCTCCAACTATCACCTTTCATTTTTGACCGCACATCTTTGGCTGCACCTACTAAATTTCAAATGGTAGTAAAATCAATTTGTCACAATTTTGCGACATGGAAATGACATTTCTGTTTCATAACAAAGAAATACAGAGTTGAGAAAGGAGATCGCCAAAGGATCATGGGAGGTGATTGTGTATGTACTCAGAGCTGGCGTAAACCAGCTGGTTTTGCAGAAAAATGTTTGATTTGGGGCATGCCATTTAGGTGGCTTTGGGCTGACCACTGCCACCCGTGGCAGAAACCTTTTGGTAACTGGAGAAATGGATATCCAGCAGAATTTAACCCCAGGGGCTCACATTTGGTGAGTATGGGCTTGGCACACCCAGGGTCCCGAGCTGGATATAATCGTTCTTCTTTTCCTTGGTGATTTCCTTCTACTTCTCTCTCTCTCTCTCTCTCTCTCTCTCTCTCTCTCTCTCTCTCTCTCTCTCTCTCTCTCTCGGTAACTCAGAAATTTTTTTTGGCTGGTGCAGCAAAAGCCTCAGGCTTCCTTGCACCATATGGCTAATGATGATAGTAATAATTTAAATCAAAGGATCATGGAAGGTGATGCTGGATGTGCTCAGAGCTGGCATGAACCAGCTGATTGCGGAAAAACATGATTCTGGGAATACCACTTAGGTGACTTTGGGCTAGCCATTGCTACCTGTGGCAGAAACTTTTGGTAACCAGAGACATGGATATCTTGAAGGCAATGATCTTGGATGTGATTCAGCCTTACCATCCAAGATCAATAATTACATGTGATTCAGCCTTACCAGTTGAAACACATGTAATGTAGGCGTTACAGTACCCATCTCTCTATTACTGAAACAGCTGTGCTTCTGAGCTTACTCCTATTGTGTGTCATGTTTTTATGCTTTCTTTTTCCTCCTGTATTTTTCCTTCTTGGAAATTTGCTCATATCCAATCAGTTCCTGTAAAAAGTGACAAAATCCCTCTTGTCCAAAATAATGTCCCATTGCACTTACTTCTCCTCTTTTTCTAAAGTAATGGAGAAATCTATTTACTGAAACTCTTAAACTATCTAGAAACTTTTCATCTGATCTATAATCGCCAGTGTGAATTCCACCAGTGTGGATGCAATGGTGATATACTGGCTTATGTTACCAATCTATAGACAAATTCAGTGGAAAAGTTTGTGAAACTCAAGCAGTTGCTCTTGTCATTTCAAAGGCTTTTGATTATGTTTGGCATAAAGATCTTCTAAATAAGCTTCTATCTTATGATTTACCAACTGTGTTTTGTAATTGGGTATCCAGTTTTTTCTCTCTGGTTGCTCACTGTAGTTGATGGCTCTCTGTTTTCTAGCCTCTTCACTAATGCTGGTGTCCCCAAGGTTTAGTTCTTATTCCTGCTCTTTTCCTCTTGTATATTAATGACTTTTCTTCCACCAACTGGAAATCATATCCATAGTTTTCCTGATGACAGCACATTTCATTCCAACTTCCAGTTTGAGAAACCATCCTCTGCACAAACAGGTTCAACTTCTCAAATATCCACTACCAGTTCCTTAAATACTGATATCCACATGGTTCTCCAGTGGGGAAAGATAAATTGATTTCAATCCTTCTAAAACTCAGTCCTTGTATATCTCACAAAAAGGGTTCTTATGCTTGTATTCCTATCTTTGATAACACTCAGATTTCTAGACAAGGACACAACTCTCTATTAGGGATTACCCTGACTTCTAAATTTCTCTTGGCAATAAGCATATTGCAAATAATGCTTCCTCTGCATCTAAAAAACTGGGTTTACTCTTTCTCTCTCAGTGATACTTTTCTTTCAAAGAGCTGCTCCTTCTGTACAAATTGCAAGTCTGTCCTATCATGGAATACTGTTCCCACAACTCAGCTGTGCCCTCAAAATTTCTGTCAGGCCTCTAGATTCCATTCAGAAGAGGGCAGTTAAGTTAATTGATGACCCATCTCTAACAATGTCTCTTTACTCTCTATATTATAGATGTTCTGTTTCTGCTTCATGCATTTTCTATAGATACTTCCATGGGCACTGTCTTCTGAATTGGCTGCTATAATTCCCACCCTCTCTTCCAAACCAGTCTGAACACATGCTGCAACCACTCAACATCATTTTATTGTTCAACTTCAAACTCAGAGAACCAACTTTCTTTCTCATTTATTCATTTAACTTTCGTCTTCTGAACAAACCCTCCTTTGTGCGTATTTCCTGAAAATTAAAATCTACAAAAATTCAAGTCTGATATCAGCAAGTATATTTTGTCTTCTCAACCTTCAACCCATGCATGGTGCTAATTACTGTAGGTCCTAATACATCTCCTGTTTGAGGTTTTCATTAAAAAAAATCTGAAATCTGTCTTCACAATGTCTTTAAGTTTTTAATGAATCATTCGATTGAAAGCAATATTTCTTTGCTTTGATCAGCTTGTGGATAAATGTAGCCATTTGTAAAGAGTTAAATGCCTGTAACATCATTGGAACAGCAGTAGTGCTAGTGCTGCAGATGGTTCCAAACAGAAAACATAATGCAGAGCAATGTTATTTTTCAGTTATAGTGTTTTATATTTTTCTTTTTATGCTTTTTAAATTTATTTTAATCAATTCTAAATACAGCATGTTGTGAGTTTCTCATGTTGTTGAAAACATCAGCAAAATGTGAAATTTGAGAAATTGATAGATTATATGTAAATAGTATTTAATGAAATGAAATACTGTTTTTTTTCTTTTAAATAATATGTAACCAAGCATGCATGCACAAACAGTTCACTTGAAAAGGGGTGTAGCTGACATTTCAAAGGCCATTTTGCTTTCTTTTGGGCTGAAGGAAAAAAAAAGAAGGAAAGGGGAGAAAATGTAATATAAGCATCTAGAAATATGCTTATATTACATTTTCATATGCTTATATTACAATTAAATAAGCATCTAAGGTAACGGACAAAATTTATTTTGGACTGCTTCAATTTTCTTAATTAAAGTTTTCATGTGAGGATTCCAGGTTGGTGAGCTGAATTCAAGGATTGGGAGAACTATAGTTTTATAAAAAATGATAGCATATCTGTACTTTTTGAACTTGTAGGTGTTCCGTTTTATAAATCGCAGTGTTTTGAATGCCTTGCTGGTGATTTTAAGGACATGGGCATCAAATTTTGCACTGCTGGTGAAGAGAATCCCCAAGTCATTAACTTGGTCACACCGTTCGATGATCTCAGAGTTAATTGTGTACTCGGTACTTATTAGTTGTGGAGATCTGCAGGATGAGAAAGAGATTACTTTGCACTTTGAGGGGTTAGCAGACAATCCATTCAGAGATAGCCCCTCCATCCAGAATTGGTAAGGTATATTCAAAAAGTTCATGCTGTTTGTGCAGGACATGATTTTTCAAAGTGGAAAGCAATGTGGTGCTATCAGGAAAGCTATGAATATGATTTCCGGTCATTGAAGAAGATATACAAGAGGGAAAAGAGTAGGAGAAAGACTAGAACATTGGGGAACATCAGCATTAGTGAAGAACTTAAAAAACAGAGCGCTATCTATCATCAATTGCAGTGAGAGGACAGAAAGAAAACTGGATACCTAATTACAAAAAACAGTTGGTGAAAAAAAAGATTGAAGCTTATTTAGAAGGTCTTTATTCCAAACACAATCAAAAGCCTGATAACCCCTTAATGGATTATCCCGAGATATCTCGTTTTTAGTTTAAAAAATTATTTGGAACTACATGAAATGTCTCTGGATACAATAATACCTCCAAAATTTAGGATTGAAACACATTTTCTCGGGCATTTATCTGGCTAATTTTGCATTAGCCAGGTAAATCCCGAGATTTCTCAGAATTTTCTTACGCCTGGCTGTATATGACTGGCTTTCGTTTTACTTATATTGTACAGCAATGGAAGAACAGTAGCGTGCGTTCCTGTGCCGCCAGTAAGTAAAATATAATTTGCCATCCTAAATGCAGAATACTGAACCCACGAAAATAATTCACAAAAACAATATCAAAATATTTTGGTGCCCTCTTGAACTGCCGCCTGTAAGTGATGCTTACCTCGCCTATTCACTTGGGGCGGCTGTGTGTCAGAATGTAGTTAGTTTGTGATCATTGCTTATGGCAGGAGGTTACTGCTTGTGTGTTCCACTTAATTTTTTAAATTTATTTATATAATGAGTAATAAAGAGTTTTTCTGTTCCTTTCTTTTAGCTCAAGCACTAATTTATTAAAAAAATCTGTATAATTTGCACACTTTTTTGGCATACACGAGATAACTCGGGATAGCCCAAATGGGTTAATTACTCCCATGTATTTTCTATGAAAAAATTAATAAAAATCACAAAAAAACTATACAATGAGTATTTGCATGATGAATACTTTTAATCTGTAAAATAAAAAAAGTCGATCCGTTACGGCACATTTTCCGGAAAAAAATGTTCTGGGAAGGGGTTAAATGTCAAGAGCCACTACTTGAGTTTTCCAAACTTCTCCACTGAATTTGTTCATAGATGAGTAAATTAAGCCAGTATCCCACCAGTGCATTGACACCGACAGAATCCATACTGGCGATTGTTGATCAGATGGAAGGGTTCTAGATAGTTTAGGAGTTTGTGGGTAATAGATTTCTTAGTTACTTTAGAAAGAGAAGTGCAGTGGGATGATAATTGGATGGGAGGGATGTGTAACCTTTTTCAAGAACTTATTGGATATGAGCTAATTTCCAAGCAGAAGGAAAAATACCAGAAAAATACTTAGAAGTGTAGTTTATGAGAAAAAGATCAAGAGTGTTGGCTGTGTAGTTAGAATTCTCTGGTATACTGGTTGGTAAATGAACAATCTGTGCGAGATCATTAGTAATTGCAAAAGCCTCAGCATCTTGGTGAGCTGGGTCTTTGTGAACATTAAAATCACCAAGGAAAATTATCTCGCTGTTAGGAAAGTCAGACTGGAGAAAATCAAGTTTGAAAGAGTGGAAGTCAATGATTTCCACATCAGTAGTGGAGTTGGAAAAATGATTGAGGCAGCAGATGAATTTGACAGAATGGGGTAGGAAAATTTTAAGCTAGAAAAATTCAAAAAGTGGGGATTTGAAATTACTAGGTATGTGATAGGGAATATTAGAGCAGACATATTTCTTTGAAGCCAAAGGAATCATACAGTGAATAATACGACAGCTGATATGACCAGTTGTTGATTCAACTGATAATTGGGATTCTTTCAGAAAAAGTACACAGGGGTTTGGCAGACTCTAACTGGAAATGGACATCATTTAAATTGGAACTGGGACCATATGTATTTGTGAAATGAACGAGGAAATGTTTGGAAGGTTTAGATCTTTTGGCACATAACTTTGTTCTATTAGTTTAACAATTCACGACATATTCAGTTCGGTAGTAAGAAAAGGTGTGGAGGTCATGCATTAGCATTAGTAGAGGCATAGATGCAAGAAAAGCAAGCTTATGCAGCATCAGCCAAAAAAAAAAACAACAACAACAACAAAAAAAAAAACTCTCCCATTTCACCTCTCTGTTCATTCCAAATACCTGTCCAGCTCAACCTTAAATTTATTTAGACTATCAACTTCCACAACAAAGGATGGAAGTCTGTTCCACCAACAAACTACCCGCTGGCTGAAGGCAAACTTCTGCACATCTATCCTACATCTGTCTTTCCTCAATTTGAATTTATGCCCTCTCAGGTGATTATTCTGAGTAAGAATCCCATCAGCATTGAGCATTCTCAAGCCATTCAAGGCTTTATATACACTTCATTCAGATCACCTCACAGGTGCCTAGTCTCCAGACACTGTAATTTGGAAAACTTAAGCCCTTTCTTCGTAAGAGCAACCCTTCATTCCATTCACTAATCTTGTTGCCATTCTCTGTACTCGTTCCAACAGCTCTACATCCTTCTTAAAATGAGGCCTCCAGACCTGTATATAGTACTCAAGGTGTGGCCTGACCATTGCCTTATACAAGGGGATAATCACCTTCTTATCCCTGCTAGAAAAATTCCTGTATATCATTGACAAGACACCATGAGCTACTCCTGCAGGCCGTCTGCACTGCTCAAAAAACGTTATATCTGGCTGCACAATTACCTCCAGGTACTTTTTGTTCTCTACCACTGTCAGTGTAGTACCACAGAGTAGATACGTTATTCTGGGGTTATTGTTTCCCATATGTAGTACTTTACATTTGTCAATGTTAAACTTCATTTGCCACCTCTCAGCCCATCTGCTCAACATTTCCAGATCCTGTTGCAGTAGCATAGTGTCAGTAGTGTCCTTGACAACCCTGCCAACCTTTGTATCATCTGCAAACTTGGACATTAAGCTTGATATACCATCATCAATATCATTTATAAATACAGAAAACAATAATGGACCCAA